>NW_020954625.1:10694975-10821106 GCF_900497805.2 Vombatus ursinus | reverse complement strand
TATCTATCTATCTATCTATCTATCTATCTATCTATCTATCTATCTATACATACATATAACTTTTTTTCCCTCCAACTACCCTAATACTGACAAAGGTCTCATGAGTTACAAATATCATCTTTCCATGCAGGAATGTAAACAGTTCAATCTTAATAAGTTCCTTATGATTTCTCTTTCCTGTTTACCTTTTCATGCTTCTCTTGAGTCTTATATCTGAAAGTCAAATTTTCTATTCAGTTCTGGTCTTTTCATCAAGATTGCTTGAAAGTCCTCTATTTTACTGAATGTCCATTTTTCCCCCTGAAGGATTATGCTCAGTTTTGCTGGGTAGGTGATTCTTGGTTGTAATCCTATCTCCTTTGCCCTCCTGAGAATCTGGCCTTTGCCTAAATATTAAGAATTTCCTAACTAGGGGATCAGAGCTATTGTAATGGAACTGATTTTTATCTAAAATAAATTCACTAAAGCCATAGAGGAGGGAACCATATTGACTCTAAAGGCCATTATATTTCCCCTTATTAAAACAAGCTAATTATTATAACAGAGTGTTGCACTTCTGACAAAAGCCAACAGATTAGGCACTAAAACTAATTCTGTCCTAGGCCTGCATTAAAAAAGGCCCAGTGCTCAGGATGAGGGAAGTCTGAATCCACAGTCCTCTGCCCTACTTAGACCTGGAGGCAAGAAGATCTCAGTTTGCAATTCTACCTTATACGCTGACTAGCCATGTGACCCTGAGCAAATCACTTACCTTCAGTTTCATCATCTTTAAAAGAGATTAAAAACCTCACCTCATAGAGTTGTTGTGGGATAAAATGAGACAACATGTGTAAAGTAGTATTCTACTACTACTACTACTAATTGTTATGTCCAGAGAAGGGTGACTAGAATGGGAAGAGGATTGGGGAACATGTCTTATGAAGATCTGTTGAAGGAACTGGGATCTGGGCATGCTTGGCCCAGAGAAAAGACTGGACCATGATCAAGACTACGGTCAAATTTTTTTATTTTAGAAAATATTATTTAATATTTTATTTTTCTCAATTACATGTAACAATTTTAACATTCTTTTTTTCTCCAAATTTTGAGCTCCAAATTCTCTCTCTCCCTCTCCTTCTCCCCTCATTGAGAAGGCAAGCAATTTGACGTAGGTTATACATGTGTAGTCATACGAAACACATTTACATGTAAGCATGATCAATATTTTTAAGTAGTTGAAGGGATGTTGTGAGGAAGAAGAATTACAGTAATTTTCCTTAGCCTTAGAGGGAAGAGCAAGAAACAAGGAATGGAATTTCAGAAGCAAATTTCAGTTCAACATTAGGAATTAACTTTCTACCATTGAGAGCTGTTCCAAAGTGGAATGGGTTCCCTCAGATGGTAGAGGCTTCCCTCTCACTGGAAGTCTTCAAGCAAAAACTGAATGATCACTTCTCAGGAATGTTTTTGAGGGGATTCTTCAAGTAAAGGTTGGACGTAGTAGCCTCTAAGATCCCTTCCTTCCCTGAAAGATTGTGTGAGCCATTGTTGGAAGTTGAAAAGAGGGGAATTCAGGCTTGATGGGAAGACTCAACTGTCTTGTTGCTAAAGTGATCCCAAGGTTCAGTGGGTTACCTTGGCAGATCATTGGTTCTTTATCACTGTCAAGCAAAGACTGGCTGACCACTTGTCAAGGATGCTGCAGGGGGATTCTTGTTCAGTTATGAACTGAACCAGACTTCCTTGGAGGACTCTTCTGGCTCTTCATTTTTGTGACCTCATGTGAACACAACCTACACACACACACACACACACACACACACACACACACACACACAAGCTTTTAACAGGAACTTATTCCCCAGTAAGAGGAGTGTTTTTAGATGACTTGAGAATTGAACACAATGCTTCTTGTCATCCCTGTCTTTCTCTGCCTTTTAATTCTCTGCCCATGGTCACTGTCATTTTTTTTTTCACTGAGAACTTTTATTTTTAGAGAGGCTTTTGTTTCCTGTCCTTAAAATCACTTATGTGTTGGCAGGAGCATTTCTGGGAAGAGACAGATTATCTTTCTGTAGAGAAAATTGATTGCTATAATGTAGGATGGGAAATTGAAGGCAAACCCACATGGCCAGATCTGCCAAATTGCTTCTGTTTCCTTCCCTTCCCTCCTCACCCTTCTGCTCCCTTTTCCCCATCTTCTCCTCTCCCCTCTTCTCCCGTCCCCTCTTTTAGTGGCTTAAAGATAATTGCACCTGTGGTCTGGCAACTGTCATCAAATAGTATTCTTCCCTCTCTGGTCACTAAGACCTGGTAGTATTCTTTGCCTTGGATGTCTCTTCCCTCTTCATGTCCCCTCATGCCTTGGTCCCTGCTTGTCTTAAGTTAGTTCTTGTGCCTTTCTTCCATGGGAGTTAAAATGTCCACAAGAAAACTTTAACATCACTGGCCCATCTAACACTTGTAGAATCATAGATTTAGGGCTAGAAGGATCCATTGAATCCAATTCTCTTTTATAGATGAAGAAACTGAAGCTCAGATGGTTAAGTGACTTGCCCAAGATCTCATAACTAGTACATATCTTAGGCAGGATCCAATTCTACCTGTTTCTGACTTCAAGGCCATTGCCCTACCCATCATGTCCTGCTGCCTCTCAGAGTGATGGGAAAGCCACTAATTCCCCAAATTGCTTGGTACAGTGTAAAGGTTCTGGAATCAGAAGACCTAGGTTTAAATTTTGACTCTGATGTTTACTATTTCTATGACTGTGTGTAAGTCATTGAACTCCCTTGAGCCTCAGTTGCACTAAAATGAAGTTTTGGGCTAAGTTTCTGAGGTCCCTTGATGCTCCAGACTTACAATAAAATGATCTGTTAGAAGATAAGCTTCTTTTTATCTTTGCATCCCCACCTCCTAACACAGCATCAAGCACATAGTAGGTACTTAAATAATGCTTGTTGATTAGTTCATTGATCTTCTGTTGCCTAAAGTAAAAAGAGACAATAGCTCAGATCGGAGTGAGGTTGAAATCAGGGTGGAACTAGAAAGAAATTTTTGAGGAATCAGTGAAAATCATTTTTCTATCTTTTCACGAACTGTGCTAGAATGATCACCGTGTCTGGAGTCAGGAGGATTTGGGTTCAAATCTTGGTACTGTTCCTTACTAGCCATGAGACCTCAGCCTAGTCATTTTATTAATAGAATGACATTTGCATAGCATTGAAACATAAGCTCATTTTAAGTAAGAATTGTTTTATTTTCTAGCCTATATGCCCAGCATCTCGCACATAGTGTTGCTATTATTGTTCCGTCATTTTCAGTTGTATCTGACTCTTTGGGACCACATTTGGGGTTTTCTTGGCAGAGATACTGGAGTGGTTTGCCATTTCTTCTCCAGCTCATTTTACAGATGAGGAAACTGAGTCAAACAGGGTTAAGTGACTTGACCAGGGTTGCATAGTTAGTAAGTATCTAAGGCCAGATTTGATCTCTTCAGGCCCATCACTCTATCCACTTTAGTGCCATCTAGTTGCCCCAAGCACATAGTAGGCACTTAGTAAATACTTGTTTGGTTGATTTTCAAGTTTATAAAGAAGTTTAAGTACTTTATCCTATTTGATCAACTTCCCCTCTGATGACACAAGTTTCTCCAAGTGGCACAATGAGGGTCTTGGATCAGGCTGTGTCCAAGGTCCCTTCCAGCTCTAAGTCCTCTGATCTACATCCACACTGAGCAGATAACAGCTTTCACTACTGGGCAGTAAGTATCTCTTCCAAAGAAATCATTAGGAGTTACCAATGAGGGATAGATTCAGGCTGCCCCACTCTTAAGAGAACCTTCCCCAAATGGACTCCTGGGAGCCAGGCAGGATCTGGACGGAATGGCTTAAGGAACACAGCTCCTTCATGGGTGCTCATTTAGGAAGACACTTCCACTCCCATTTCCATGTTCATTAGTTTGCTTCTAAATTTTATTTGAGCATTTGAAGAGGTTTGGTTTTTAATCTTTTGGAGGCAGTTATGATAAAACCCCAGTCACATGCAGACTGTTGGAAGGAGATATGAAAGCCAAGTTGTCCCCCTTACTCAAAGGGAATTCACAAGGTAGGATGCTGAACCAAGTGGGAAATGAAACAAGGGGAAAGTTTTATTTTTCTTGTCTAGCCCAAGGCTTCCAGCATCTATCACGAAATCAGGTAGTTGTAAGAGAGAGAGGAGGAAACTTGGTTCACTGTGACTTTTCTATTGGTGTTTAAAAAAAATCATAAAAATAACAGATCTTTCAACCAGATGTTTAATTTTGAAATACTCAACACTGCAGACTTTTTAGTGACTGTGGAATGATTGGAAAACCAATTCTGCCTCTTCCCCTGGGCTCTCCCACTGCCTCAGTTAACAGCATCATTGGTCTTTAGGAAGATGACTGCTACTAGCAGTGAATTCTGAAGTGCTGCATCTAACGAAAAAAACTTTGTTAGAGAAACAGAGCCCTTTTTTTTTTCAATTTATGCGTGATGCCAGGTGTTCTGCTGTGTTGCACTCTGAGGGTTGAGTAGAAAGCTGTCATTTTCCTTCAGAAAGGCAGAATGTTAACATAAGTGACATGTTTTGCTCCATGTTTCATGCAACACTGCTCTCTCAGAATGTTCATGCATGTTGGGAATTCAGTTGGAAATGGAATCTCCAGGAACCTTTTGCTATCCTCATTAATCAGGGTGATATTTCCTTTCTTTCTCCTAGAATGTTAGGGATGTTTCTAAATCCAAGAAAGATGAGGAAAGATGAGTGAGCAGCCTTTATCGGATGGATGATGTCTTTCAACTTATCCAGTGCTGAATGCTGGGCCTTTTTATGAAAGATATTGATAAGTAGTCAAAGCAGGCAAGCAGAGTTGCTAGGGGCCTTGAGTTCATGGTATTTGAGGACTGGTTGAAGGAATTGGGGATGTTACCCTGGAGAAGAGAAGGCTCGGGGGAGACCTGATAGCTACTTCCAGTATTTGTAGGACTATTATGTGAAAAGGCTTCTTCTGCTTAACCCTGGAGAGCAGAACTAGGAGCAATGGGAGAGGCTGCAGAGGCAGATTTAGGCAAGACATCACGAATAGTCTCCCACTGATCAGTAATCTTCTAAAGTGGAATGACTTGCTCTAAGAAAGAGTGGATTCACTCTCACTGGAGGCCTTCAAGCAAAAGCCAGGCGGCCATTTGGTAGATATGCTATAGAGGGGAATATTGGTTAGTCTTAGACTAAGCTATATGACCTCTGAAGTCCCTTCTATCTTTGAGATTTTGTAATTCTATTTTGCTGTGCTATACAACTTTTATTTGAGAGACAAATTTTATAGCAGAAAGAGCCCTGAAACTTGTGACAGGAGATCTGGGTTCGAATCCTGACTTTGATGCTAATTATTTGTCCCCAGGCAAGCTTTTTGACTTTCTAAATCTCAATTTTCCTACATGTAAAATGAGGGTAATAGTATCATATAAAGTTGTAGTAAGGAAAGTGGTATATACACCTTAGAGTAGAGCAGAAATGTGAAATTATTTATTTGTCTTCAGACCTTTTCCTGTACTAAGGAGACACAGATATAGCTGTGGGCCAACCATTTTCCACTTTGGGTGTGGGAGTCCAAGACTCCAGATGAGTTTCCCACCCTTCACTTTTCCCACTTCCCAACTTTGTCTCCCAATTTTTTCTGCTAACTCAAGGAGGTCTTTAAACTGACTATCAAATGTGGTAGAGATCAGATTCCATCTCTATGGTAGAGTCAAACACTGCAATTACATGCGATCCCTATTTCCACTAGGATTTTTTTTGGTGAAGTAATCAGGGTTAAGTGACTTACCCAGGGTCACACAGCTAGTAAGTGTCAAGTGTCTGGGGCTGGATTTGAACTCAGATCCTCCTGACTCCAAGGCTGGAGCTTTATCCACGATGCCACCTAGTTGCCCCTCCACCAGGATTTGTTAAAATTGTAACTAAAAAAGAAACCAAAACTAAATCCAAATCAATCCACCATAACAGAACATATTAGTAAGAGCAGCTCTTGTTTCTGTGAAAAAAAATTCTATTTAGAAGTTGGTCAGATATTTGTCCCAGGCAGAGCACCTTGTCACTGTACTTTGTGTGTACAAAAGCAATCCTTTCAAACACCAAGCCGTGATTGATGAAAGTTTTTTACAAAGTTTTAAAATTAACCAGAGACACATATAGTGTAAGGTGGTAGTTATGCTGAATTTTAATAATAAACATTAATATTTTAAAAATTAAAATAATGGAGTTTTCAAATGTTTTTGTAAGTTTGTAGCATTTATACTTCTGAAGTTATGAAAGCTTAAAACTATACTAAGACTTTTGGGACACCCTATATGTTTCTCCTCTCCAAACTCCTCTCTATATGGCTGCTAAAATGATATTTCTAAAGCACAGGTCTGACCATATCACTCCACTGCTCAGCAAAATTCGGTGGTTTCTTAATGTCTCTTTGATAAATTACAAATTCCTCTGGCATTTAAAACCCTCCACAATCTGACTCCACTTTATCTTTTTGGACTGATTACACATTATTCCCTCTCCCATGCACTCTGTTCCATTCAGTTTGGCTTACTTGCTGCTCTTCTAGCCAAAGCAGCAATTATACCCCAAGGAGGAGACAGAAGGCAGCATGCACCAGGCAAGTAAAGTCCCTCCCACCACCTTGACCATTATTTTCCTGATGGAGATAGCCCAGGACCTTGAACCCAAGAGCCTTGGCAATGGCAATGTTTCCAGCCTAGTGCCTTTGCCATCATCCTAGGAAGCAGCCCCTGTGGAGACACAGCCTGGCCACTGTTTCTGCAGTTGCTGTAGCCACAGCTATTGAAGATCCAGAGAAAAGTTCTCCCCACCAAAGTCCTTGGCATTATCAAACAGTTCCACATTAGAAATTGTTGCAATATCTGTGGAAATGACATTAAAGAAGAACCATTACCATCTGCTTTGCTGCCATACCCTAAGGATTATGGGACCTTTCCGTCTGACTTGCAGCTGAAACCTTTCATATGTGTTATTCCCACATTAAAATGTGAGCTTCTTCAAAGCAGGGACCTCTTACTTGTTTGTAGCCCTGATTTTTAGCAGATTGATGTGCACATAAGTATGTATATGTGCTTTTTTTATTCATTCATTCTCCATGCCTGACATTTCGTCTCCCCCTGTGCCTTTGTGCATCTCCATCTCTGAATCTCTAGCTCCTTTCAAAGATGAACTCAAAAGGTACCTCCTATGTGTACTTTTCCTGATCCCTCCCTCCCTTCATTCTTCCCTCCAAATTTCTTGGGACTTAATAATTGTAACTGATATTTATATAGTATCTTAAAGCTTGTAAAGTACTTCATGTGCATTATCTCCCTTGAACTTCATACTAACTTGATGAAGGAAGCATTATGGGTTTTTTTAATCCCATTTTAGAGATGAGAAAACTAAGGCTCAATGACTTTCCCATGACCACAAAACAAATAGGTATAGAAAGTATCATATAATCTCAGGTTTTCCTGGCTCCAAGTAGAGTACCCTCTTAGTATAGTATACTGTACTTTGTACTTACTTATGCATATTCATGTTGTATCCCTCCAAGTAAAATATAAGCTTCCTGAGGTCCAGCACTGTTTCCTTTCTGTTTTTACTTCCCTAGTGCCTACTGCAGTGCATTGGACATAGTAGAAACTTGATAAATGCTTGTTGATCCAATCAAATTGAATTGGTGGGAAATGTTAAAGAAAAAAATCTGATTGCAGGTGGTTGCTTGCAATTAGCGACTTTCCCATCTTCCTATTTCCTTACCCAAACAGGAGAAGCATAAGGACAGCAGTAGTTGTTGAGAATTTTCCATCATTTTGGTAATATCATGAGTGGCCTGTCATTTACTCTATTATGCAACTGAAAAGCACATTTCATTTCTAAAATTTTCTATTTTCTGGTGGTATTGGTATTACACAATTACAGTTCCAGTCATTTATCACCTTGTGAAATAACTGAGGCAAATTTGCTTCTCATCACATTTATCATATTAGCAGGGGCTAGAAAGACAGCTTTAGCCAACCCTTTGCACCAAGTGGCATCTTTGTTAGCGAATTGTAGTGTCTGCCTTTTAATTCCAAATTCTTGTTTGAATATCTTCTATCCTGGGAGGAGGTCTCTATATCCCCCTTCCAATTGCTTTAACATTGGACTTTTTCCTTAAATATGACATCATTTCCCACCAAGAATAGCTAAGTCACTACCTGCTCTTTGCAGCAGTTATATGGAGACAGTTATGAGCTTTGAAGGACAACCTCACACAGTCATATCTGGAGGAATTAAACGGTGGAGGAGAGAGACAGAGAGCAAGAGCGAGACAGAGAGACAGAGACAGAGACAGAGAGAGACACACTCGGAGACAGACAGAAACAGAGACAGAGAGACAGAGGCAGAGAGACGCAGTGGGAAAGGGAAAGGGAGGAGAAAGGAGATGGAAGGAGAGAAGGGGAGAGAGAGGGGAAGAGGAAGGAGGGGGAGAAAGGGAGGAGGGCTAGAGAAAGAGGGAAAGAGGGAAAAAGAAGAAGAGAAAGAGAGAGGGGGAGAAAGAGGGGGAGAAAGAGGGAAGGAGAGAGGGAGAGAGAGAGAGAGGGAGAGAGAGACAGAGAGAGAGACAGAGAGACAGACAGACAGAGAGACAGAGAGAACAAGGTAGGAGGAAAACTAGTCCTTTCATAGTTTTCTTTTTGCTGGTATGCTTAATTGACTTGACTCCACACGTTAACCCTGAGGGCTCCTTTGGATATCTGACTCTTAACGCCAGACAAAAACTGCATTCAATCTGGGAAGAAAGGAAGGGGCAAACAGAACTAAAGCTTTATATAGTGGGGGAAAATGATCATTTGCTCAAGGGCCTTCCCTATATTTTCTTCTCTCTATAAGACAGGATTAAAAAAAAAAAACTTCCTCTAAATGTTATGGGAAAATTTACACAGCTTTACAAATACTTTTTCAAGTAGTTGGCTAGCTTCCTTGGTTTTGGAAATACCCACATCAGAAGACCCAATTTCTACTTTTCATGGCATTGATTTTCAGCTATGTGACCTTGGGCAAGTTACTTAGCCTCACTTTTTCAAGTATATGTTATATGTACTTTTTTTTTCTACTCCCATATTGTCTTCTTTGGTATATGCTCTTTTTTCTTCAAGCCTGGACTATTGCAATGGCTTTCTGATTGGCCTTCCTGTATCAAGTTCTTCCTCCAGTCCATCCTTTATTCATCTGCCAAAATGATCTTTCTAAAGCAGAGATCTGAATATGTCACCTCCTTATTTAATTATCTCCAATGGCTCCTTATTACCTCAAGAATTAAATATAAAATCCTTCACTTGGCTTTTATAACCTGGCTCCTTTCTACCTTCCATTCTTCTTAAACTTTAATTCCTCCATGTATTTTGGCATTCAGTGACACTGGCCTCCTTGCTAATCCTTATACATGAAACTCTATCTCTTGACTCTGGGCATTTTTACTATTCTCCATACCTGGAATTTTCTTTGGCAGTCTATATTTTATTTTTTAAAAATTACTTGTAAAGTTTTTTTAAACTTTCATTTTAAAAATGAGTTCCAAATTCTTTACCTCCTTTCTTCGAGGGCCCTCCCCACTCTTTGAGAAGGCAAGCAATTAGATATTGATTATCCATGTGCAGTCATACAATACTTATGTCCATATTAGAACCCATGTTGCCAAAGAAAACACATAACCCCCTCAAGAAAGTAAAAACATATGTTGTGATTTATATTCAGACTCTACCAGTTCTTTTTCTGAAGGTGGATGCATTTTTCATCATAAGTCTCTCAGCATTGTCTTGGATCATTGTATTGCTGAGAATAAGTCATTCACAGATGATCATTGCATAATTTTGATGTTACTGTATACACTGTTCTAGTTCTGTTCACTTTACTTTGCATCAGTTCATATAAGTCTTTCCAGCATACCTGGAATGTTCTCCCTCTTCATCCCTGCCTCCTGGATTCCTTGGATCCCTTGAAGACTCAGCTCAAATCCCATCTTTGCAAGAAGCCTTTCCTGATAACCCCTTCCACCATTCTGGTCTAGTGAGGAGGGGGAGAATTCCAGGTGTGGGGAACAGCTCATAATCTGTTGCTTTTAAGAAATACACCTAAAAACAAACACATACACAGAATAAAAATGAGAGGATAGAACAAAATTTACTATGCATTAGGAATATCCCAAAAAGCAGGAGTTGCATTTATGCTATCAGATAAAGCAAAAATTTCCAACATATAAAGAGATAAGCAAGGAAACTAGATTATGTTGAAAGGAACCACATACAACAAACTAATATCAATATTAAGCTTATATGCTCCAAATGCCTCATCATCTAAATTAATAAACAAAATATTAACTGAATTTCATTTATAATAATACAATAGTAGCAGGAGACTCTAATATCCCTCTCTCAATCTTGGACAAATGTAATGGAAAAATTTTAAAAAGGGAAAAGATAGAATTGAATATATTGCTGAGAAACTAGAGTTAAATGACTTAGGGTGTATTCAAAATGGGATCACTAAGGAATATATACATTTTCCAGTACCAGATATAATTTTTACAAAAATTGACCGTGTGTTAGGGCTCAAAGCTTCTTTAAATATATGTAAAAAGGCAAAAATAGAAAAGATATCTTTCCAGACCATAACAATAAAAATAGTAATCAGTTTATGGAGCACAAGCAAAACATACAAACCCAAATGGAGACTTGATAATGAGATAACAATAATTAGTGAGCTACAGAAGAAATAATAAAAATAATTGTGTTAAAGAGAATGATAATGGGGGCAGCTAGGTGGCATAGTGGATAGAGCACCAGCCCTGGAGTCAGAAGGACCTACATTAAAATCTGGTGTCAGACCAGACACTTGAAACTAGCTGTGTGACCCTGGGCAAGTCACTTAACTCCAATTGCCTTGCCAAAAACAAACAAACAAACAAACAAAACAAAACAAAAAAAGAAAATTATAATGATGAAACAACATATCAAAACCTGGAATGGAGCTAAAGTTATCCTTAGGGGAAAAATTGTATCCCTATAAACATAAATTAACAAAATTTAAAAGAAGCTTAATTAACTTAATATGCATTTTAAAAAATGGAAATCTGACAAATCAATAAACACCAAATAAGCACAAATTAAGAACAGAAGAAAATACATTAAAATTGAAGGAGGAATGGTTAAACAAGAAACTAAAACTATAGGAATTATTATAAAAAATTAAATGCTTGTCCTTTGAAAAAACTAGCAAAATTGATAAATCTTTAGCAACCTGATTAAAAAGAAGAGGGCCAAAAATCAAGTCAATAAAATAGCAAATTATCAAGGTGAAATCACCACAAACCAGAAGAAATAAAAATAATCAACAGAACCTGCCACATAGAGTTTTATGCTAATAAAGCTAAGAACACAAAAACAGAGAGATATCTTCAAAAATATAAAATACCCAAACTAACATAGGACCAAATAGAAACCTTAAGTAATCCAAATAAGAGGGATAGAACAAACTTTAAAGAACTACCAAAGGGAAAAAAACCCTCCTATTCCTGAAATGTTCCCAGGAGATCTTCAAACATTTAAACAGTAATTAGTACAATACTACACAAATTGTCTTAAGTGAGACAAAAGAAGATTTATAAAGTGCACTAGACTGCTCCTGCTATGAATCTGATTGCCTGCTATGCAATGATTATTAAAGAAACATTCACATTTAGGCACCTGAGTCTAGATTGCATGTGGACATGGCAACTATCATATGGTTCAATGCTCATTCACAGTTAATGCCACTGTGTGAAGGATTTGCTGTGGCCACCAAGTAAAAACACAGTGTTTTCTTTACGCTCAGCCAATATCTCCATTCTAAAAGCCCAAGATGGGCCAATATGCTCGCAGCCACATATACTCAACATGCAGATATCAATATCATCAGCTAGAGCAGTGGGGAGATATCCACTCTCAATAGCTAGGCTCTCAGGCAGTTTAAAATTGATTTCCCAACACCCACTTTCAAGAAGTATGCAGTCCTCTTGACATTCTGGAGTGGCACCCCCAGAATGATAATGTCTTTATTACAATTGGGGCAGATGAGCAGCTCATTCAGTGGAACTTGGAAGCAAAGCAAGATCTGGAGGCAGACAGCACAGTCATGCAAGGAAATGCCATGTCTACCAAGCCCCAACAGCAGTTACTGTTCAATAGACAATTCAAAGAGATAGGCAGTTCAAATATAGACAATTCAAATAGACAGTTCAAAGAGATAGAGACATTAAAGAACTGCAATGGCCTTCGCAGGTATGGAGTGTCTTTGTTAGCAGAGATATACTGATATTTGTTGTTGTTCAGTTTTTTTTTAGTTGTGTGCAACTCTTTGTGATCCCATTTGGAGTTTTTTTTTTTTGGTAAAGATACTGGAGTGGTTTGCTATTTCCTTCTCCATATCATTTTACAGATGAGGAACTGAGGCAAACAGGAGTATGCAACTTGACAAGGGTCACAAAGCTAGTAAGTGTCTGAGGCCAGTGAGCTATTAAGTATCTGAGGTCTTCCTGACTCCAGAACTGGCAGCCTATCCACTGTACCACCTAGCCGCCCATATCTATGTATCTATAACATCTATCTCTCTATATATTACATATAAAATATATGTTACATTATATATTTACCATTATTCACACTAAACCATTAGCATCTGGTTCCTGAACCTTCTATTGGAATATACACTAGGTCTGTCTCATCCTCTTCTTCCTAGTGGCAGAGTAGGATGGTGTGTTATACCCCCCTAATGGTGGACTGAATTTGTCCTTATCTTCTCTACAAAAGACCTCACTTTGGCCTGCTTAGTTCCACATATGGATTTGATTCAGCTTATTTCTTTTCCTGGGTGGATTTGGTTTGAATCATTTCACTTTAGAAATAGGACTTCTACTTAGCTTGTTTTCTCTGTGCAAGGATTTGGGTTAACCCAGTTGCTTTCATGAATGGAATTGATATGTATTGATTTTTCTCAACTCCAGTGTACCTATATTGGTCATTTTGGTTTCTCCCAAGGACTTCAGCAGATTATGGTTTGTGGGGGTTGAGGTTCAAAAAGTCATTACTGATTGGAATTCATGAGATCAATAAGAGAAAATGAAGCACTGGAAAAACAAAAAAAGAGAGTAATTAGACTAAATTATCTGCAAGATTTCTTCCAACTCTAGAGCTATGATCCCATAAGTCTCCAGTAGTGGAGAATTCAATACATCCTGAGACAGTCCATATAAAGGTGGATTCTACCCCACTACTTACTACCTCTGTGACCTTGGGCAAATCACTTAATCTTAATAGGTCTCAGTTTCCCCACCCATTAAATGAGGGGGTTGAATTAGATATCTGTAAGGCCCATTCTTTGATCCAGACAGCCTTATATCAATAATGATATATCTGCCTTTTTCTATGAGAGAAATCCAAATATTGATTCTCACATATTCAGGGAAAAAAAACCCCACCATAGCAACCAAGCCAAGAAATACAACAAAGAAAGAAGCCTATATTTTAAAAAATGTTTTAATTTCATTAAATATTTCCCAATTACATATAAAAATGATTTAACATTTATTTTTAACATTTTGAGTTCCAAAATCTCTCTTTCCTTCCCACCCCTTCACCCTCCTTGAAAAGGCAAGCAATTTGATATGGATTCTACATGTGACATCATGCAAAATATATTTCCATGTTAGCCATATTGCAAAAGACAACAAACAAACAAACAAAAAAAGAAAAATATAGGAAAAAATGTTTCAATTTGCATTCAGAATTCACCAGTTCTCTTTCTGGAGGTGGATAGTTTTTTTCCTCATGGGTCCTTTGGAATTGTCTTGGATCATTGTCTTGATCAGATTAACTAACCTTTCACAGTTGATCATCCTTACAATATTGCTGTTACTGTATAAAAATGTTGGCCTGGTTCTGCTCACTTCATATTGCATGAATTCATGTAAATGTTCCCAGGTTTTTCTGAAACCATCCTGTTTGTAATTTCTTACAGCACACAATAATAAAACAACTTGTTCAGTCATTCTCCAATTGATGGGCATGCCCTCAATTTCCACTTCTTTGTCACTGCAAAAAACTGCTATAAATATTTTTGTCCCCTTTTCTTTGATAACTTTGGCTGCAGATCTAGTAGTGGTATTGTTGGGTCAACGGGTATGCACAGTTTTATTGTCCTTTGAGCATAGTTCTGAATTATTCGCTGGAATGATTGGACTAGTTCTTAACTCCACCAATTGTGCATTAGTGTCCCATTTTTCTACATTCCTTTCAGCATTTGTTATTTTCCTTTCCTGTCATGTTTACCTTTCTGATAGATGTGAGGTGGTACCTCAGAGCTGTTTTAACTTGTATTTCTCTAATCAGTAGTGATTTAGAGCATTTTTCATGTGGCTATTAATAGCTTTGGTTTCTTCTTCTGAAATGCAAAATATGCATTTGTTTATATCCTTTGATCATTTATCAACTGGGGAATGGCTTTAATTTTTTATAAATTTGGCTAAATTCTTTGCATGTTTGAGAAATGAAGCCTTTATTAGAGAAAATTGTTGTAAAAATTTCCCCCCAGTTCCCTGTTTCCCTTCTAGGTTTGGATGCATTAGTTTTGTTTGTGCAAAAGCTTTTTAATTTCACATAATTAAAATTGTACATTTGATTTCCTGTGATCCTCTCTGTCTCTTATTTTGTCAAAAACCCTTCCTTTATCCATAGATCTGACAAGTACATCTTTCCATGCTCCCAAAATTTACTTATGATGTCACCCTTTATGTCTAAATCATTTATCCATTTTGACCTTACCTTGGTATGTAATATGAGATGTTGGTTCATGCCTAGTTTCTGTCAAACTGCTTTCCAGTTTCCCCACCAATTCTTGTCAAATGGTGAGTTCTTGCCCCTGAAAGCTTGGATCATTGAGTTTACCAACTACCAGATTACTGTGGTCATTCATTACTCTCTGTTATGTACTTAATCTGTTCTACTGATCTACCACTCTGTTTCTTAGCTAGTACCAGATTGTTTTGATGATTACCATTTTGTAATATAGTTTAACGTCTGGTACTGCTAGGCTGCCTTCCTTGATATTTTTTTTATTGATTCCCTTGATATTTTCATCTTTTTGTTCTTTCAGATGAATTTTGTTACTATTTTGTCTAGCTGTATAAAATAGTTCTTGGTAGTTTTTTGATTGGCATTGCATTGAATATGTAAGTTAACTTAGACAGAATTGTCATTTTTATTATATCAGCTCAGCTGGCCCATGAACTATTAATATTTCTCCAGTCTAGATCTGTCTTTATTTATATGACAAAGTGTTTTATTATTGTGTTGTAATTCTGTTCATATAGTCCTTGGTTTTGTCTTGGCAGATTCTTGAGTATCTTATACTGTCTACAGTTATTTTGAATGGAATTTCTCTTTCTATCTCTTCCTGCTGGGTTTTGTTGATAATATATAGAAAGGGTGATGATTTATTTGGACTTACTTTATATTCTGCACTTCATTAAAGTTAATTATTTCAACTAGTTTTTTAGCTGATTCCCTAGGGTTCTCTAGGTAAATCATTATTATCATCTACAAAGAGTGATTGTTTTGTTTCCTATTCTAATTCTTTCAATTTCTTTTTTTCCCTCATTTCTATAGCTAGCATTTCTAGAACAATATTGAATAATAGTAGTGCTAATGGACATCCTTGCTTCACCCATGATCTTACTGGGAACGCTTCAAGTTTATTCTCCTTACAGATAATACTTGCTCTTGCTTTTAGATAGATACTGCTCATCATTTTAAAACGGGCTCCATTTCTTCCTATGCTTTCTAGTGTTTTTAATTGAAATGGGTCTCATATTTTTTCAAAGGCTTTTTCTGTATCTATTAATATAATCATGTGATTTCTGTTATTTTGTTATTGATATAGTCAATTATGCTGATAGTTTTCCTAATATTGAACATTATTTTCCTAATATTGAATCAGCTTTGCATTACTGTTAAAATTCCACCTGGTCATAGTGTATATTTATCTTTGTGATATATTGCTATAATAACCTTGCTAATATGTTATTTGAAATTTTTTCATCAATATTCATTAAGAAAATTGGTATATAGTTTTATTTGTTTTTTGCTCTTTCTGGTTTAGTTATCAAAACCATTAGGGTCATATAGCTAATAAGTGTCTTAGGTGGGATGTGAACACCAAAATTCTTAAGTCCATTCACTGTGTCATATGACCTCTCAAAAAAAGGGGGGGAGGGGCATTCATTGAAGTTTTAGAGAACTCTTGGTGAGGAAATTCCCTCTACCAATGTAGTGCTCCAACTATTCTGCAACTTAAAATCATTGAGAGTTGTCTGGAGACACCAAGAAATCAAATGATTTGCCCTGGATCATACAACCAGTATGTGTGAGAAGTGAGACTTGAACACAGGTCTTCCTGATTCTGAAGCTATCAACAAATTAATCAATAAGCACCTGTTAAGGGCTATTTGCTGAATACTGGGATAAACTCTAGGGAAACAAAGAAAGAGCAAAAATAGCTCTTGTCTTAAGGGATATCCTACTCTCTCAAGTAAGCTCTCACCCTATCTACTCCCCATTTCCACTGGGAGAGACAATATATACCAAAAAGAAGATAAACAAAAATGTAGAGTATATGGAAGGTTGAGAAACAGAGCTGATGGTAACATGAGTTTAGAGAAAGATTCCTGTTTCATTTGTATCCTCAAGGGACCCTATTTCTGCTCTATCTCGTGTATCATGTAGCTTCGTGCCTCTCAATACATGATAATTACAATATTATGTTGCCTATTTTTAAACATTACTGGTGTAGTCTGTCTGCTGGGATGGTTTTAATGGGGTGTGGCTGTTGTATACACTACGGCTTTTTGGAGCCACAGATAACTTACAGGGATGTCTACATGAAGCATGTGAAGACTTCCATTGACAGAATGGGTGTAAGAGAACAATTTGTTCTGATGGCCATGAAGACAACTGAAGCAGGTGCTGCACAGCACTTAGAGCTTGGTCAGACCTTGAAAATGCAAAGGTCATTCACTGCATACTAGACCATCAACAGTTGTTTTGACTTTTGTCCTGCCAGTGAACTTCATTTATCTGCTCTTTCTCTCTTTTATTGATGTACGTGTTTTCCTCTAAGTAGTGCTCTGCCTGCATCCCACCAGTTTTGGAATGTTGTCCCATTATTGTCATTCTCTTCAATGAAATTGTTGACTATTTCTATGATTTGTTCTTTGACCCATTCATTCTTTAGGATTAATTTCCAATTAAATTTTAATCTATGCTTCTATGGCCTTTTACTGAATGTAATTTTTATTGCATTGTGGTATGAAAATTTTGCATTTAATATTTCTATTTTTCTGCATTTGTTTGTAAAGTTTTTATGCCTTAATACATGGTCAATTTTTTTGAAGGTGCCATGTACAGATGAGAAAAAGATATGTTCCTTTCTATGCCCATTCAATTTTTTTCCAGAGGTCTATCATATTTAACTTTTCTAAGGTCTTTTCATTTCTTTGACTTCTTTCTTATTTATTTTATGGTTAGATTTATCCAGCTCTGCAAAGGGAAAGTTGAAGTCTCCAGTATTATAGTTGTACTGTCTATTTCCTCCTGTAGTTCATTTAACTTTTCCTTTAAGAATTTGGATGCTATGCCATTTGGTGCACATATGTTTAGTATTGTTATTACTTCATTGTCTATGGTGCCTTTTCACAAGATGTAGTTTCTTTGATTATCCCTTTTTATTAGGACTATTTTTGCTTTCACTTTGTATGAAGTTATAATTGCTACCCCTGCCTTTTTTATATCAGCTGAAGCATAATAAATTCTGCTCCAGCCTCTCAAAACAAATTTGTTTGTGTCCTTGTTTCAAATGTGTTTCTTGTAAACAACCTATTGTCGGATTCTGGTTTCTAATCCATTCTGCCATCTGCTTCCATTTTATGGGAGAGTTCATCCCATTCTCTTTCACAGTTATGATTACTAATTGTGCATTTCCTTCCATCCTATTTTCTTCTATTTATCCTTCTCTCTTTTTAAAATCCTTTCCCTCCTTTAAAGTCTCTTTTACTTCTGACCACTGCCTTCTTTTATCTGCCCTCGCTTTTATCATCCCCCCTTCTCTTATCCCCTTCTCCTTCCTCCTTGTTGGGTAAGATAGATTTCTATTATCAATTGAGTATATACACAAGTATATCTTCCATCTTTGAATCAATTTAGATGTGAATAAGGTTCATACATTACTTCCTCCCTATTATTTTCACCTCTATTATAAAAACTCTTCCTTGTACAACTATTTTATGGGAGATAATTTCCCCCATTCTTCCTCTCCCTTCCTCTTTCAGGGCATCCCTCTTTCTTTCCTATGCATTTTGACATTGTCCCAACATAATCAATTCACTCCTACATCCTCTTTCTATGTAGAATCCTTTTAACTGCCCTAATAATGATAAAATTATTAGAAGTTATATGTAGAATCTTCCCATATAGAAAGGTAAATAGTTTAACCTTATTGAATGCCTTGTGATTTCTCTTTCATGTTTACCTTTTCAGGCTTCTCTTGAATCTTGTCATGGAAAGTCAAATTTTCTATTCAGCTCTGACCTTTTCATAAGGAATGTTTCAAAATCCTTTATTTCACTAAATGTTATTTTTTTTTTTAATCTTGAAGGATTATACTCAGCTTTGCTGAATAGCTTATTTTTGGTTGTAATCTCAAGTCTTTTGCCTTATGGAATATATTCCAAGACCTCTATTTCTTTAATGTGGTGGCTGCTAAGTCTTGTGTTATCCTGACTGTGGTTCTATAGTATTTGAATGGTTTCTTTTTTGACTCTTTGAAGTATTTTCTCTTTGACCTGGGAGCTCCGGAATTTGGCTATAATATTCTTAAGAGTTTTCATTTTTGGGATCTCAGTCAGGAGGTGGTTTGTGGGTTCTTTCAATTTCCATTTTACCCTCTGGTTCTAGGATATTGAGGCAATTTTCCTTGATAATTTCTTGAAATATGATATCTAGACTCTTTCTTTGATCATGGCTTTCAGGTAGTCCAATAATCCTTAAATTATCTTTCTTTGATATTATTTTCCTTGTTTTTCTACTAAAAGTTGTTTTTCTAGTGAGACATTTCACATTTTCTTCTAGTTTTCATTCTTTGGATTTAGTTTTATTGTTTCTTGATATCTCATGGAGTCATTAGCTTCCACTTGCCTAACTCCAATTTTTAAGGAATTATCTTCTTCATGAGTTTTTCCTTTGGCCAATTTTTCCTTTTAATCAGTTATTTTTTTTTATCAATGAAGTTTGTTATCTCTTTTTCCATTTGTCAAATTCTATTTTTATGATGTTATTTTGTTCAGAATTTTTTGTGTACCTCTTTCCAAGCTGTTAATTGTCTTTTCATATTTTTCTTCCTTTGCTCTTATTTATTTATCTAATTTTTTCTACCACTCAGTTCATTTTGAAAATTATTTCTTAGCTATTTTAGGAATTTTTGTTGGGCTTGTTTCCAATTCACATTTTTTTTTTCCTTTGGGGCTTTGCTTGTGGCTATTTTGACTGTTTTCTTTTTCTTCTTCTGAGTTTGTATCTTTATTTTCTCTGTCACCATGGTAGATTTTTATTTATTTATTTTTACCATGATAGATTTTTATGGTCAAGTTCTTTCTTTTTTTTGTTGCTTGCTCATTTTTCCACACCGTTTCTTGATTTTGAACATTATGTTAATGTTGGGCTCTGTTCCTGAGCTGAGTGTGTGTGTGTGTGTGTGTGTGTGTGAGTGTGTGTGTGTGTGTGATACTGTCTCAAACTTCAATTTTTTTTTTTTGCATTGCTGTTTGCAGAGCAAGTTCTGGGGGTTTGGAAGTTTTCAGTGCTTCCCAGGTGTTGTGATCTGGAGAGAGGCATGATTACTACTCTCCTGGTCCGCACTCTGGTCCTTACCTACAAAGGGCCTCTGACCCCTTTTGATTGTAGTTGGATGTGATGCTGCTCTTCAGGGCTTCTGCTCCCTCTTGACTGAAAGTGCTCCTCTCTGCCCTGGATATTTGACCCAGGTGTGGGTAGACAATGTATTTATCAAAAAGCATCTGGTCTTGCACCCAGTGCTAGCAAAGGGGTCCCTTGTATTCTCTTTCTGACCAGTTGCCGAGTCCCCTTACTGTCTCTGGCTTGAAGGCTCCCAAGACACTGCCACTTCTGTCACCACCACCTAGGGCCATCCCTGGTGTTTCATGTGGACTCTGAGTCAGCCTCCACCTATGTGTCACAGATCTCTCTTTCTGGCTTCCGAAGTTGCCTTGGGCTGGAAGAATGTCTCGCTCTGACTTTTTGTCGGCTCTGCTACTTCAGAGTTTGATTTGTGGTATTATTTTAAAGTTGTTTGGAGAAGAATGTTGGGAGAGCTCAACTGAGTGTGTTCCCTACTCTGCCATCTTGGCTCTGCACCCAGAAGTCTAGAAGCCCCTCTTTACAAATAGCATCAGGACTAAAACTTGCAATGGAAATAACACTAATTTTGGAGTCAGAGGACCTGAGTGCAAATCCTACCTCAGAGACAACCTATGTGACCCTGGGAAAATCATCTAACCTCCCTGGAAAAATCATCTAACCTCTGTAGGCCTCTGTTTTCTCATCTGTAAAATGAAGAAGGTTGACCACTTGGCTTCCAAGGTCCCTTTCAACTCCAAATATATGATTCTATGATCCTAGATTTCACTTTCACAGCAGCATAACCCTTTTTCATTACCCACAGAAAAAACATAGGCTGTGATGTATAAGGACATCATTGTAGAAATTGGGAAATTACCTTAAATTCTAAAAAATAAATGAATGTTGTGAGACTATACATCTAAATATACCAAATATGAGAGGGTAAAATAGACCTCAAAAGACATCTAGTCCAACCCATATCTGAAAGAAATCTGTACTACCAAATTCTCAGCAAGTGTCTAACCCACCTCTGCTTAAAGACATCTAAGGAAAAGGAACCCATCACTTCCCTAGGAAGCCCATTCCATTTTTACATAGCTCTAATTCTAGTCGATTTTTCCCAGAGACAAGTCTGAATCAACATTTTGCAACATCTACCCATCTTTCCTAGTTCTGTCCCCTGGAACCAAGTAGAATTCTTCCACATAATAGTCCTTCAAAAACTTGAAGAAAGTATCCAAAGTCCTGAAGTTCATTTCAATTGCTCCTGAAGTTAAAATTTTAAATTAAGCCAATCCACACTTGCCCAACTCAGACACTCTGCTTTGAAGTTGAAAATTCAATTATGGAGGATGAGTAATTACTCTTACCTCACTGACACTCAGCATGCTTCAGAGGGGAATTCACAGTTCTGAATCTGGCAGCTGTTCCAAGACCTATTGCTGAAGTAAATCCTAAACTCAGGAAAACCTAGCCAGATGGCCAGATTGTATGCCTGACGGACCCCACAAGTGCTGTCTTAGACTCTTTCTCATTGGGAACAAGGTGCATGTATGCCATTTCCAACTCTGATTAATACCTCATTTGAACTCTTGTCTCCAAATTAGTATAGAATGCCTCCCCATCACGTTCTCCATTTGGCCTTCAAGAGGGTTTGCCAATAAGTCATATATTCAACAAACACTTACTAAGCACCTATTGTGTTCAGAGAACCATGCTGAGTTCCAGGACAGATCTAAAATTTATGTAAGTGAGGGGTTCTTAATATTTTTGGGTCATGGACCATTTGGCAGTTTGGTGATCTCTATAGACCCCTTCTCAGAATAATACAAAGAAAATACATAGGAAACCAATTATACTGAAATAGAGTTATACAAGTTTTTTTTTTAAAGTTCACAGACTTCAAACTAAGAACCCTTAAAATGACATCATACCTGCCATTATTCAATTCAACAACCGTTTATTAAACATTTGTTAAGCACCTACTCTGGGTTAGCCACTACCATGGACACAATGACAAAAATATAGATCCTTGTTCTCAAGAATCTTACATTCTATTGAACAATACATACACAGATAATTAAACATAGAGTAAGTTAAGAGGAGGTAAAGGGGGGAGAGTACTTCAGGCATGGGAAAAAAGTTCAGAGAGGGTCAAAGTACAGAGAGAGGAGATGGTATGTCGTGCATAGGGAACAGCAAATAGGCCACTTTGACTAAAGCATAGGGTGTGTGTGTGTGTGTGTGTGTAAATAATGTATAATTAGCTTCATGGAAGTAGAATAAACCATAAATGCAAATGGCTACAAAGTACCATGTGACAGCACAGACAGGAGCAAAAGCAAATTTTAATTGAGTCCTGAGTAATTATTGGCCAAGCGGAATTGTGGAGGGGTTCAGGGGTGAAGTGGCACTGGAATTCAGCCTTAAATGAAGTCAACATTCAATAAGTGAAGAAAGGGAGGGAGGATATTCCAGGTACAGGGATAAATCGAAACAAAGCCACAGAAGCAGAATGTATGGGTTATATTTAGGGCCTCTTTTCCAGAATAACTGGAACATGGGACACATAGAAGAGAGTTATAAGAGATGTCTAAAAAAGTAGGGAGCACCAGATTGTTAAGGACCCCCAATGGCAATCAAAAGTGTAACAGAAGCAGTGTGGTTCAGTGGAAAGGGTACTATATTTGGTGCCAAAGATCTTCGGTTAAAATAAATCAGGCCACACATATTTATTAAGCACTTACTATGTGCCTAAGTAATGAGGATACAAAAAGAAGCCCAAAACATGGTCCCAGTCTTCAAGAAGCTTACATACTAAAAAGGAACCCCTTAGCTCTGCCACCTGTGTGAGGTTGGCTAAGTCACTTAACCTCCCTGAGCCTCAGTTTTCTTATCATTTGTACAATGGGAAGGTTGGCCTAAAAGATTTCCAAGGTCCTTTCCAGCCCTAAATGTTATGAACTTTGCTCAATGACAAAGCCATTGAAGCTTTCTGAGCAGAAGCATTTCATGCTCTGAGC
Source organism: Vombatus ursinus (assembly GCF_900497805.2). NCBI lineage: Eukaryota > Metazoa > Chordata > Mammalia > Diprotodontia > Vombatidae > Vombatus > Vombatus ursinus. The sequence continues at coordinate 10,798,056 of NW_020954625.1, read as the reverse complement.
TATATGTGAGAAAAAATTTAGTCTAGCAGCATACGAAGGATAGAGTAGAGGTAGAGAGCATGCAAAGAAGCTTTGGACCAGTCACAGGGCTTCCCCATTCTGCTTTTGCTTGGTTGTTGAGCCTTAATACCATTGGTGTGGAGAAGCCAGCAGAATAAGCTGCCAGGAAGCCCACAAAGTATGCTGTTTTGGCTCTTGAGATTCAACTTACATGTCATATGTACCTGAAAAACTGAAAGCCTAATACAAGATGGAAAATGAATACTCCCTGAAAGGGAGGAGTAAGCACCTTACTGTAAGATCTTTGGAAGCCTGTATGCCAGGGAATACAGAATTCATTGGTAAGTCAGTGGCGATGCCCATATTAGATCATTGGGCCCGGGTCTCATGGCAGATCGTCTGGTGCTGTGGGGGTTATTATCCCAAAGAGTCAACTGGATTGTGAATGCAACATTTCAGAAGTAGAACCTAGATGGCAGAAGGCTTCCCTGCTTGGTTTCTGAGGCCTTGTTGCCTTCGCTTAGCATGTGCAGTTCCAGTCCCAGCATGACTCCATCTTGGAGTGTGTTTGGCCACCCTGGTCTCATTCTCATTTGTTGATGAGAAAAATGAAGCTCAGGGTGGTTAAGTAATTCTACCATCACCACATACTTACTAAGCTCAAGACCTAAACCAAGGTGTTCCTGACTCTAAGTCCAGTACTCTTCTCACTATGCCATATTGCAAGATCTATGAGCAGCGGCAATGGGGTGGTCATTTGCTGGCTTCTGGAGGATGACTGCTTTTCCTTTTGTCTTTGTATCCCTCGCTCCTGACATAGTGCTGTGCACATAATAGGTGCTTAATAAATGATTATTAAACTGGATTCAATTGAGTTCAATTTTGGGGGCTGTTTTTAAAAATGATTATTGTAGAATTTTTAAAGGGGGTTCATGTTTTGGGGAGGAATTGTACTAGATGATCATTGAGATCTCTTACAGATCTGAGACTTCATGATTCTTTGACTGAGTAAGGCAGGCATTTGAAATGTCTAAATACACAACTGGAGAGGCAGTCTGTTTTGTTCTTGTGAATTGCAGCTCTGGGAGTTTCAAAGATACAATCTAGTCACATCGTCATAGGATCAAAATTTAGTGATGGAAGGGACCACAAAGACAATCCAAGCTCTTCATTCTACACATGAGGCACTGGGGTTGAGAGAGATTAAGGGACTTGTCCAGGGGTCACTCAGGTAGTAAGTGAAAGAGCCAGAATTTGAATTCAGGTCCTTTGATTTCAAATGCAGTTCACCTTCCACTGTCTATACTGCTTCCTCTTTACCGAAGGCATGAAAATCTTCAGCAGGGTGGAAGGGAAATCAATCTGGACTGGACATTGGATCAAGGGGGTTTGAATCTCAGCTCTGCAATTGCCAAGCGGCATATTCTTTGGCTAGACAGCAAAATCTCTCTGGGCCTCAGTTTCCTCATTTATTCAATGAGAGTTCTGGAAAACACAACCTCTAAGTTCCCTTCTAGCTCTAACATTTTATGAAAAATGGGCCCTGTTTTACACTTTCATTTTTAGCTAAGGGAAAATGTCAAGTTCAATTCTGATGAACAAGCCACATGTCAGATGCTAAATTTACAAAAAAATAAAACGACTTCTTTTTGTCCTTGTAAAATGCAAAATCCATGATAAAATCCTTGGACCTTCCCTAGAGTTTTTCTCTCTTTTATACCAAACTTGTTAATTTAATTTGATATTCTTGTCCTTGGTAGCTTCATTTCAGAACTCTCCCTGTCAAATTGGGCTCTTCACTGGTCCTTGAACAGTCCCCTCATTTGTCCAGCCTTTGTGCCTTTGTTCACGACAATTCTTGTGTCTGGAATGTCATGCCCTCATATCTATCTTGATGGTTATATGTCGGTGAATCATTCTTCAATTAGATGGTAAGCCTGATGAGAGCATGGCTTAATTTTTTATTTAATCTTTGTATTTAATCCACTAATTAGCAGAGTGTTCTTGCATGTAGCTGCTAATGCCACCTCCTCAAATTACCTCTCATTTATTTGGCATATACTTATATATGTACATATTAGTTCCCCCAGTTGACTATAAGCTTCTGGCAGGCAGGGCCAATTTTACTTTTACTTTTTATCCCCAGGCCATACCATGGTGCTGGATGCAGAGTAGGTATTTAGTAAATACTTGTTGGTTGCTTTCTTGACGGGTGCTTAATAAATGAATTCATGAACAGAAGTAGAGAGAATAGTGACTATTATTCACAATGATCCTGGAATTTAGAATTCTCAGGGGACTTTGAGATGATGTACTCATTTTATAGAGAAGGAATCTGAGGCCCAGAGAAGCAAAGTGACCTATCCAAGGTAGGATGCAGCAAAGTCCAGATTCCCACCCAGGTCCTCCCACTCCAGACTCAGCACTCTTTCCCCAGGTGGGTTGGTCAGGTGGAGCACCAAGTATTGGCACAGGAGCATTTCCAAATATTATACTTGGATATATTTGAATGTAATTCCATACATGCAGATTCACACTGTAATCATATTTCTAACATCTCTTTAATTTTTCTCTGAAATTCAATTTGAATTTGAGTTTGAAAATGTTATGTAGAACATCCAGCACTTAGCACCATGCTTGGCACATAGAAGGTGCTTAGTAAATGTTTATTGCCTGACTGACTGAAGATGGCATCACTTATTACCAGAAGTGGTTGTTTCATTTGTATTTATATTCTCAGTACCTATCAAAGTGCCTGGCACATAATAGGCACTTAATAAATACTTGTTGACTGATTCCTTGAGTCTCACTTTGGGTCACATAATATCTAATAACTAACATTCATATAATACCTACTATATGTTGGGTACTGTGCTAAGCACTTAACAATTACTACCTCATTTGAACCTCACTTTGACAGATGATATTATTATCTCCACTTTACAGATGAGGAAACTGAGGCTAACAGATTAAGTGACTTGCCCAGGATTACACAGCTAGCAAGTGTCTGAGGCTGGATTTGAACTCAGATCTTCCTGATTCCAGGCTCAGTGGTCTATCTACTGCATCATCTAGCTGCCACTAAAAAGATAATACAGTGTAGTCAAATGGACCTATCTTAGAAACTTCAGGTCTTTCTGTGTTTCATTTCTACACTAGCACGGAGTCTGAAGATGTTTCTACAGGTTGGGAGAGTGCTAATGCTCACGTTTAATTACGTATTAAGACTGTCTCAACATTAGTGATTTACTTGATGTGGGAAAATGGAGAAGTTTAAGGGTAACTTTAATTGAATTTGGATGTTAAATATGGTATCTATTACTGACATAATCTTGATTGAAAGTGGGGAGAGAGAGAGAGACAAGGAAGGAGGGAAGAATGGATGGAAGGATGGAAGGAGGGAGGGAGAGAGCAATATTGAGAGAGAGAGAGAGAGAGAGAGAGAGAGAGAGAGAGATTTTGGATGCAGAAATTTGAGGAGCTGGACTCTTAACATCACCATTGCCAATCTTGAAAATATAAGTACCATTTTTGTTTTTTTTATACTAAATTAAATGTTTTTAATTAACAAAGCACTTCTTTCTCCCATGTTATCCCATTAAAAAAAAGAAAAACAAAACTTTTGTAACAAATACTCATATTCAAGCAAAACAAATTCCCATGTTGCCCATGCCAAAAATGTATGTCTATATATTTGTTCAGTCACATCTCTGTTAGGAGGTAGGTAGCATTCTTCATCATTAGTCCTCTGGACTCATGGTTGATCATTGAGATCATCAAGATCAGAATTCTTAAGTCTTTTACAATCATTCAGTTTCCTAGTGGGTTGCAGGAATAGAAAGTATTGGTTGAAATAAAGCTTTCTGTGCTAGATTCAATGTGTAGGCCCAAGGTTAGCCATTCTTTATATTTATCTTATGATAAGATAAACCAAAGAATGACTAAACTTGCAGCCCAATTCAAGATCATTCCATATTTTTATTAAGTGTTGTATCAAAAGAACAGGAGGAAACCAAGACCATTGAGGTAATGTGATTTTCCCAAGGTCATAAAGGTAGTGAGCTGCAAAGAGCAAGCCCAGTCCAGGGACTCTAAACCAGCATCCTCTCCACTGCATCAATTCCATCTCCATACTTTTTCCTTGAATCATGATAGATGCAAGGTGCTCCATAATTTACCTGATTCTGTCTGTATCTACTGAAATGTTTCCAAATAAGAAAGGACATGAATGAGAGATCCTTTACATTTCCAAAGGATGGACCAGTCATGCGATTAGAGGGGAAATAAAAGGAATAAAGGAAAGAAGAACCTTCATAAGAACTGAGTTAATATTGTCATTTTCCTTGTCTGCCAATTTCTTCATGAATAATATTCTGTGGGATCCTACTTGCCACTGGACATAGAGTGAAGAAATTCTGGAATCAAATCCTGCCTTGGACACTTATTAACTATGGGACCCTGATCAAATCACTTAACTTCTCTGTGCCTCAATTTCCTCATCTTTAAAATGAGATGGTGGTCATAACCTCTAAAGTTCCTTCTGTGGGATCTATGATCCCATGGGAAAATTTCAATTTTGTATAGTATTGCAACTAAGTCCACGTCTTTTTATGGGGCATGGTCACTTTCTGTTTTTCCCTTACAGCATAAAAACATATTTCACTTTTACTTGAAAAGGAATGTGAAAGCCTGTACTTTACAGTAATTGTGAAATTACAAGGCTCTTTACTCAGGTTACCTTGCTCCTTGTTCCCTGGAGAAGATGAGAGTAGCTGTGTTAGGGAACTGTCCTTTGTGCTGAAAAGTTTTAGAGACACCCTCTGAAATAGAAAGGCTAGGTTTGAAGTTCTGCTAAAATTTTATACCTGTCAACAACTGGGGTAGGAAAGTATCTCCAAAAAATTAGAAATGAAAGAAGCAAACTCACTAACTGCTAAAAATAGGATTTAGAGCTTATATGAATTTTAGAGGTCATTTTATAATCAAAGAATCTCTGAAGCTCAGAGAGGGAGTTACGGTAGCCAGAATTCAAACTCAGCTTCCCTGACCCCAAGTCACATAATCATTATTATTAATGATAGATCCATAGAATCATAGAATTAAAGCTAGAATGAACTTGAGAGATCAAGTACAACCCCCTCTTCATGAAGCAGGAAATTTGGGCAGCATTAACTTGACAGAAGGAGAGGCTGCTGAGTAATGACTGTAAAGAGAGAATGTGAACGTGGGCATGGGGAGCAAGGAGAATGGATGATGATCCAACCAAGGGGACTGAGAAAGTGGTCAGATGGGTAGGAGGAGAACCAGGAGAAAACACTCCCCTTCATCATGACTAGTAAAGTGAGGGGTATGAATGAATGTGCAGCTAGTATTGGGAAGGGTTGTGTGGAAAGCAGTGTTATCAGGAGGGCACTAGGTTTCAATAAGTGAAATAAGATGGAAGGAATGAGGAAGGAAGAGGTTTAAGACAAAATAAAGTTTGAAAATTATGAAGCAGGCATTCCCGAGGACACAGTGGAAGAGGCAGGCAGATTGAGAGCAGGACATTATGCAGGATGAGTTTAGGTGGATAGGAAGAGGGAGCAGAAAGTGGGGATGGGGAATAGATTTTGTACAGTGGCAGCCAAGACTTGAGAATCATTGAGTTGGGAGAATATAAGAGACCGGGACTGTGCTAATTAATTAAAAATGAGCCCAAGCAGAGTAAGAGTGGTTGGAGAGAGATCTGTTGATGGAGACATTTGATTAGACTGCTCAATGTTTTCCCTTGGGGCCCAACCTCATAGCAGGTGATATTGTATCCAGGGAAGGCACAATTGGAGAAATCCTGAACTGATACCCTTCATATTATTTTCCTTTTTTTCCTTCTTCTTGCCCGAACTAATTCTCCAAGTACAGCCAACCCCCTTCTATCTTTTCTCATCTCATCAAGAGGAGTATTAGAGTGGAAAAGGTTGTAAATTTTGAGACTCAACCCTTGCAATTCATCCACTGGTAGGTTTGTTTCTCCATTATCCAAGATAGCTCTTAGAATTTCAACTCAAAGGAATCCTAGAAACCATCTAGCTCTAATCCGTCATTGAAGCAGATGAAGAAAATGAAGCTCAGAGACATGAGATGACTTGGTGAGCTGGGAGAGCAGAACTAGGATATAAGCCCAGTATTCCTGCATCCAAAGCCTAGTGATCTTTCCACTTGGATTATAAATAACTCAAAAAGCTTTGGAAAGTATTCATGAAACTTTCAAAGTATTTCTTTGCCCAGTGCTAATGATATCTAGGAGTTTATTACATTTCAAAATTTTATCAATACATTATTCATGGTTGGTCTGAAATGTATAATGCATGCATTTCCTCTAATTCTGCTATGTGATTTACCTGTGTTGTCTCTGAAAAACTATGCTATCCAGAGCATGAATAAATACTTCCCCTCTAAATACTTCTGCAGGAGCTCTTTCCCTTTCTGAAGATCTATGGACATTTTACTTGTATAACCTCATTTATTTTCTCCAAACTTCTTTAGCCTGCAGTTGAAGGAGGTACTTCCCTTCTAATAGTCAAGAGATATGAAATGCAGAAAATATACTTTTTCCTGAGTTAAGGGCTATTCAGTAACCCAATAGGCCAGGGACTGAAAGAGAGCTCTCCCAGCACATTGCTCACTAAAGTGATCAAACATAGACATGTACTAAGATCACAGAATCCTAGATAAGGAGCTGGAAGTCACTGCAGAGGGCACCAATCCAAGATCCTCATCTTAAGGATGAAGAAACTGAAACCCAGAAAGGGTCATGTGCCCAAAGTCACACAGGGAGTATTTGTTGAATGCCTACTCTGGGCTGACTGCACAGTGCCCTGGAAGGAACATTCATATTGGAGGGAGGCCTGGACTTCAGCTGGGGTCCAATGCCTGAAATATGCTTCTTTCTCAACTCTGTCTTATAGAATCCCTATCTCCCTTCAAAGCACAACCCTTGGATCACTTCTTATATGAAAACTCTTCTTAATCTCCCCAATAATTAATGTTCTTGCAATTACTTTGTTTTATCCTTGAAATCACTTTATGTTTCATCTATTTTGTGTTTGATTAACTCTTTACGCGTGTGGTAGAATGTAAGGCCAGGCCTTTTTCTTTTTCTTCCTCATATTCCAAGAACTCAGCACAGTGTTTGGTCCATAGTAGACACTTAATAGATGTTTATTGAATTGTATTGTTCCTAAGGTTAGCATGAGTGAAGCTCCAGAAGAGAAGATGAAAGTATAGGCTGTTAGATCTATAAAAATCTAGTCCCTCCACATGTGCCCTTCATCTCGTCTCTTGTTTGCTTTCTGACTATGCTCCATCAGTCATCCTCACCCCCATTCTACTAGCTCCTTCTCTTCAGTCTACAAACACTGTCAAGTCTTTCCATCATAACCTTCCTTTCATGCCGCCATTCCCTCAAGCTGTCACCTACCTCTTCTTGACCTTAACTGTCAAATATCTCAAAAAAGTAGCCTATGCTTCTCCCTCTACTTCTTCTACCCAATTATTTTCCTTAACATTTTGCACCCTTCCTTCTGTTTTCTTCACTCTATTGAAGCAGCTCTCTCCATAGTTACCAATGATCTTTATATTTCCAAGTCCAATGACATTCTTTTCTCATTCTTAACTTCTCTGACCCTCAGTTTCTTTACCTACAAAGTTATATTTGTTTTCATCTTTAAATTCCATGACACTTGTCCTATCTTATAGCATTTGACATTGTGGACCAATCTTTCCTGGACAAACTCTTCTCCAATGGTTTCTGAGATCTCTAACTTTCTTGACTCTCGTGCCTCTCCTCTCTCTCTGACAACTTCTTCTTTATCTTGTTTCCTGTCTGTTCATTCTCCTTAAACATGGACATCCCTCAAGATTCTGTTCTTGATTAGATTACTTTCTCTACACTTTCTCTCTTGGTGGTCTCATTCACTCTCATAGAGTCCTCATTACCTCTATGCATATAACTCATAATCTATGTCTCCACCTCCATCCTTTCCCTAGATTTTTAGTCCCATATTTCAATTACATGATAGGTGTTGGTCATTACATCAAAAACAATATGTTCCAAATTCATCTTCAACCTCAAACCTTGACCTGTCCCTAGTTTCTCAGTTCATATTGATGGCACTATCCTCCTCCTAATTACTTAGGCTCACAATTTTGGAGTCAGATTTGAGTTTTCTCTCCTCCTCTCCCATACCTCCCCATTCAATTAATTGTCAAATCCCATACCTCTATAATACCTCTCATATCCATCTTTTCCTCTCTACCCTCAGTTTAAGCACCTTTGTTAATGTCCTCATCCCTTATTTCCTTGACTATTTTAATAATTTACTAACCAATCTTTCTTTTTCTATTTTGTCTTCCCTTTAGCTTATTATTCACAGAAATTCAAAGAAATGTCATCTTTTCTGCACACTATTCTCTGATCATATCCCTCTGACTTCATAATAGTGATAGAAGATTGAATCCTTATATATCTATTCATGAATTAATTGACAATTTTGGAAAGTATTATCCTAGGGAGAAGAAATACTTTTTTTCTTTCCTTGTTCCTATAAGTGTACCAAACCCATTATTTTAAATGCTCTTTGTGACAGTGTGAGGTGATCTGAGTTGAGAGACAGCCAGAATTTCCTCTGACAAACGTTCCAAAAATCTGTCCATTAAGTTGGAAAAGGATTTTGCATGATAAGGCTGTGCCTACCTCTTAATGAGACCCCCCTCTATGTAGTGCCATCAGTTCAAAGTTTGGGATGAGGAAGCATCATTCTTCCTATGAAGTCCACCCACTCCTTAGACAAATGTAAAGGGTGATGTGGGCAGAAAAGAGAGTGCCATGAATTAGTGTCAGAGAACATCTTTTATTCATCAATGTACTCCATCAGCAGGAAGTGCAAGCAACACATGGCTGTTTTTTCCCTACAGAAATAAAACAAGAGAGATCAAAAAAGTTGGCTACTTGACAAAATGCCATTTTTGATTTGTACCGTGCATATTTTCCCACATGCAAACTGGTTTACTTTCAGACTTGTTTATTAACTTTGGAGTCAGTGATGAGTGTATGCATATATACTGAAGTCCTATGCAAAGAGACAAATAGTTAGTGAGGGGATTACTCAACTCAGACAAGAAAAAGCTGAGAAGAGAGGTAATATGCTTTCAGTCTGTGGAAGGAAACTTATGGGGAAAGAGATGAGTCTCCATTGTATACCATTATAGAATAACATCAAAGGGAAAGATGGAGCAAAGTAGATGCCAGTTTCTGTTCTGAGAGTGGAATTTCTTGATCAAGTAATTAAAAGATGAATCAGGTGCCAAGAGATTGTAGCATTCTATCCTTTCATTCTAGCAAGAAAAGGCAAGACAAGCTTTTAGCTAAGATGGTTTAGGGATGTCTCTTTGAAGACCCAAGTTGTCAGCACCATGGAGTGAAGCAAGTAGAGTCAACACTATAGAAAGAGACATGGCCAAATCCTATCACAAACAAGTGGCTTCTTGACTCCATTATATTTATTGGGAGCAGCTTGTGGTGGTGTTGGTGGTTTGAGGAGGAGGATGAGTAGACCTTCTTGCCAAGACTTACATATTTTAATATTATAGAGCCTAGAGGGAGATTTCAAAGCATTAAAGAATTTAAACATCAAAAGGGTACTCAGCCATACATGATAAACATATATGACGGGAGTCCTGAATAACATTATTTTGTTGCTTGTAGATTTAATTCAATTCACAAAGCATGTATTAATTGTCTACTATGTATAAGGGTCTATGCTAGGCTATGAGGATACATAGACAAATAAGAAATAGTTCCTGCTCTTAAGTAACATTTTATTTGGGGAACAACATGGACATAAAAAATGAAATAAAAAATATGCAAAGTAATTTCTGGGGAGAGAACACAGGTCCAAATAAAAGGATGGTTTATTAAGCATTGAATGGGAGTTACAGAGAGCACAATAGTAAGGTGGAGAGAAATGAGAGGGAACCAGCATGGAGTAGGGTGTGATGGCCAACAAAAAGAGCATTTGCTCACAAAGTAAGCATGATGATTCTGAGTGGAACCACAGAGTTGTAGATTGTCATACCTTCTATAGTAGCAACGGTGACATGGATTCAATTGTCCATCCCTGTGCCAGAGGTTGAAAGTTGGAGGAGAAGGTCATACAAGAAGGGAAGATAGGGAATCCCTAGTCCTGCCTTGTTGTCCAAGTGTATGTTATTGGAGTTCTAAGAAATGGCTAGTTATAGAGAGGTAAGATGTCTTCAGATCCATTTGAATTATTGAGATTTTTGGAAACCTTTTTGGTGTGTCTATTCTGAGATACTGACTCTGAGGAAAGTGGGCAAAATTGTGATGTGAGCCTGTGTTTTCCTTCCCCCTTGGTGTTTCATATGTGGTGGTTCAAGTAATAGACTAGGGCTTATCTATGGCTGGATCATAAAGAGACTTATCTTTGCATGGGGGTGAAGGTTTATTGTCAAATTTTATGAGTTTTGCTGTTTGTTGAGTTAATGTTCACATTCATTCTTGATAGCAAGCACGAGGGTGGTGGTGGTAGTGGTGCTTCGGCTTCCAGCATGGATTTGCTTCTGTGCGACTGTTAGTATTGGCTTTTTAAAAAACATTTGCATGTTTTATTTATAGTTTCCCATACTCCAATAGAGTAGCCCCATTGCTACATTTCTAATTCTTAGCAATGAAATCCTAGAAAAACAAACCAAAGCTTTTATGGTAACTTAGTCAATACATAACTAAGACTTCCTATTAAGGGAATTATCATTTACCAAGTGGCTTATTTCAACAAGCATCCTGTCAATCAGAGAGGGGCACATGCCTATTACTAATGATGTAACTCAATTACTCATGCAATAAGTTCATATTCCTCACCCTTCCTCCATCCCACCTTTAAAACAAACAAACAAACCAAAAAAACCCAATGACTTGAGGGACTTAGTGGGACTCTGATATTTGAAAAAACAAATATGAGGCATTTCATGGAAAGCAATGTGGTTGTCTAGGAACTTTCTACACAAAGAGGTGCTTTACTTTTCTGAGGGAGGAGATATATTTCTTTAAACCTTGTTCCATCCAAGCAGGGGGTCTCAAGAACTCTTAAGTTCAGGTCAAGTGGTGGTCTGGGAAAAGTTTACTAACCATGATCTGCCTATAGGGAGAGCATACTTTAAGGTTTTCCTAGAGAGATTGAAGGGGTGGGAGAATTCAGGGGCCTTTAAGAAAATTATACCCAAGCAAAGGGAACAGTGCATTCCTAGGCAATCTGAGGACAAGTGACAAGCTGGAATGTGATCTCCTGGACTGCCTTCCCCCTATCAATGGGGGCAAATTGCAGTGGCCCTTTTAGGGCACTGCTCCTAGAGACATGGCCTTTTAGGACTGCTCTCTGTTAGAGTACATCCTTCTTTGAAGCAAATTCAATCTGGGGAGAGAGGTACCATAGCTACAGAGTGGCCCTGGGGCAAATTGTGAGGCAGGAATTTGTCCCTGGGATCATAATCCTCCCCAAATTGAATTTGGCCCAGAAGCTGGGAATTACTATTTAAGGTTCTTTCTCAGCTCTCCTATTCATCACCCTTTGGAATACTAAATTTGGTGAGGCTGGCTCTCAAAGGACAGATACAGTGTTCATAGCCAGCTTCAAATCTGAAGCCTTTTCCAGTTTAGTAAGATATGACAGAAGTTCCATTCTGCTGGCATTGTTTTTGAGAATCTTGAGTTTCATCTATGTTCTGATAGGGTTTACCTTGAAAAAAGAATTTCAGTGGAGATCTCCTTTTATATATTGTAAGGACTCAAGGCTGTCTAACTGGGTTAAAGTAAGGATGCAAAGTAGGGGGCACAATTCAAGGTAAAAGTCAACCCAGGAAAGATTGACCAGTAGATCTAAAAAGGAAGACTAAAGCAACTTGGAGACTTCCATCTCATCTCCACTAGATTGGCAAAGATGACAAAAAGGGAAAATGACATGAGAAGTAGTATTGGAGAGGTTGTGGGAAAACAGTTATTTTGTTGTTGGAGCTGTGAACTGGACTAGTTCATTCTGGAGAGCAATTTTGGAAATATTTCCCCAAATTTCTAAATTGTGCATACCCATTAGCCTGGCTACTAACACTATATCTGTCTTCTAAGGACCAACCTCACCAAATATGGGGAAGCCATCAGCAGGCAGACCAAAGGGTGATGAGTATAGGGGCTGCAGAAGAGTCTTAACTAGCAATTCCCAGTGTCTGGGATAAATTCAGTTTGGGGACGATCATGATCCCAGGGACAAATTCCCACCTCATCATTTGCCCCAGGGCCACTCCATACTATGGCACCCCTCTTGCCCCAGGATACCACTATGAAATCTGTGCTCCAAAGAGATCAGAGAAAGGTGAAAAAGAACTATATGTATAAATTATATGAGACCTGCATCACTCACATTAATCAGAGTACCAATAACAGCTTAACGAAGCCAAGTGACATAAGATATCCTTGAGAATATGCATGAGCGGAAAGGAGACGTGCTGGTTATGGGGCCAAAAGAACAGATGGACAGCCATGGAGTGCATGGACACATGTCCCTAATATTAAAAAATTGAGAAGATAACCTATGATGTGTCTGGGAAGGAGGGGCTCCATGAAGGATTTATGGAAAGACATGAACAAGAATCATGAAGAATGAAAACTGGAGGGAAAGTTGTTCTCTGTCTTGGTAGAAGAAGTACCCACATCAGTAAAAATCCCTGGCCTTAAAATACTGGCCTAGTCTGATGTTGGCTTGCCCATCTCTTTAGTCTTACACTCAGCATGGGGTTTGGGCAGTTCCTTTGTTAACCTTTTCCTTTGGGTTGTAACGGTTTGCTATGAACACCTCATGAAATTTCCAAAGGACATAGTGGCCTCATTACCAGTAGCTCTGCTCCCATAAATAATGGATTCTCTGCTTTTAAACCTGGCCTATTATCTTTCCACTTTAAGTAAATCACTTGCTTATTATTATTATTGTTTATTATCACCACATGTGAGACTCCATCTTTTGACTGTGTAGTTTTAATGGGTCTTCCTCATGCCTGCAATTATTTCCTCCTCTTTCTATCTCCTGGCTTTGTTGGCTTCCTTCTGGTCTCAGACAAAATCTTACTTTCTGCAAGAAACCTTTCCAAGTTCCCTTTAATGCATGTGCTTCCTCTCTGTGATCATTTCCAATTTATCCTGTATGTATCTTCTTAATACACTATTGTTGTTCAGTCATTCAGTCGTGTCCAACTTTTCATGACCCCATGGCCTAGTCTATGAGGTTTTCTTGCAAAGATACTGAAGTGGTTTGTCATTTCCTTTTCCAATTTGTCCCCATTTTGCAGATGAAGAATTGAGGCAAACAGGGGTTAAGTGGCTTGGTCTCACTCAATAAATGTCAAATCTACCTGACTACAGGCAGTGTTCACCGCACCGCCTGGTTGGACCTCTTTGTATATAATTGATGCATGTTATCTCTTACATTAGATTATGAGCTCCTTGAAGGAAAGAAATAATTTTGCCTTTTATTTTAGGCAATTGGGGTTAAGTGACTTGCCCAGGGTCACACAGCTAGTAAGTGTCAAGTGTTTAGTCTGAAGTCGGATTTGAACTCAGGTCCTCCTGACTTCAGGGCAGGTGCTCTATCCACTGTGCCACCTATCTGCCCCTTGCCTTTTTTTCTACTCCTAGCTCTTAGCACAGAGTCTGGCACCTAGTAGACACTTAACAAATGGTTGTTAATTTGATTTGACATTTACCCAATCAATCAACATCCATTTATTAAGCATTTGTAAGTTCCAGACACTGTGCTGTGTTGGGGATACAAAGACAAAAGCAGTCCCTGTCCTCAAAGAACTTCCATTCTAATGGGGTGGAGTTTGGGAAACAATATACAAATATATAGGTAATTACAATATAGATACAGGGTAGATGGAAAGTAACCTTAGAGGTGAAGTCTCTGGCAGCCGACAGAAAGGTTGTGGGCTAGAGGCACAGAATGAGATCTATGTTTCTGGTACAACCAATGTAGCCAAGGATTGTCCAATTCAAGCAATCAACCAAGAGTTTCTTTTGTTTTTCTGTGCTTATTTATTACAATGGAGGCCCTCATTTTTTTTGGAAGGGGGCAGTCTTAATGGGGAAGGGAATAGTCATAATGATGCTAAATAAATAAGAAGAAAGAAATGAACGGAAATGAAACATTCAAAAAATACTCAGAAGAGAGCAGGAGGAAGTTTAGAAGAAGTCACCGACAAGCAAAGCATTGTTAATACTGTGATGAATTTCATATGTATTTCAAAAAATTAAACTATGTTGAACCGAAATGCACAGTTCAAAAAAACCCCCAAAATAAGCATTCATTAAGTGCTTGCTGTGTGCTAGGCATTGTGCTAATCACTGGGGATATGAAGAAAGTCAAATACAGGGCCCCTGGCCTCAAGGAGCTCACATTCTAATGAGGGAATTGTTGTTTAGTTGTTTTTCAGTTGTGTCCAACTCTTTGTGACCCCATTTAGTTGGCAGAGATCCTGGAGTGGTTTGCAATTTCTTTCTCCAGATCATTTTACAGATGAGGAACTGAGGCAAACAGGGTTAAGTGACTTGCCCAGGGTCACAGAGCTAGTCAGTGTCTGGGGCTGGATTTGAAGTCAGGAAGAGGAGTCTTTCTGAGCAATCTATTCACTGTACCACCCAGTTGCCCTCAATGAAGGAGACAATATACAAACAATTTATTACATGTGAGATATATATAGAAAAGCTGGAAGATAACTTTAGAGGGAAAGGTATAGCAGGGAGAGGGGGCAGCAAAGATCTCTTGCAGGAGGTGGGATTTGAGCAATCTTGAAGGCATCCAGGAGGTAGAGGTATGAGGGGAGAGCACTCTAGGCATTGGAGTTGGCCAGTGAAAAGGCACGAATCAGGAGATGAAGTGAGGGCCCAGCTGAAACTATGTAACAAATTTATAGTGGTCCCAGGCAGCATGGTTTTACGACTTTCTCTAGTGCCATTCAACAGTACGTTTATAAGAGCGAAGGCTGCAGATTGTGAGAGTAATCAATGTCAGAGTTTGCTAAGGAGTGTTTGAGGGACTGGTATCATGGTGAAAATGAAAAACAGGGTTAGGGGTTGCAAGACAGAAGGAGAGGTAGAATGCTAATATGTCACGATCAGATGGAATTCAGAATTCTTGAACATGGAAGCAGAAAACTTGGCAATGTCAAGATCGTGCTATAGCCATCTTTATGTGTAGCTGAGGTAGAGTAGAGAAGTAGGTCATGGAAATTTGAGGAGATTGAGAACCTGGAAAGTTGGAGTATTTGAGGGAGTATCAGCGTGTATGTTGAAGTCTTTCTATTTTGTGAACTGGATAAAGACTCTGAGCCAGACATTGAAATCATTGAGGAAGGAAGGAGAGATCCTGGGGGTTCATAAATGCTGGCTACCAGGATCTGACTTGAATAGTAGATTTTAGCCAGTCAATAGACATTCAAATGCCTGCTATGTGCCACACACAATCTTCTTTTTCTGTTGTTTATATATGGAAATGTTCATTTTTTTGATGTTTAGCAAATTCACACAAAAAATCACCATTTTTTTCCATTATAGAAATGATGTCCCACAGAAAAATCAGAAACCCACATTTCTGAGGTCAGGTAATGGATGGGTGAGAGTGTTACGGGAAAGGTGATTATTATTTCTAGCATAAAAAGTGACATGCATGTTAGCGTATATTCAGAAGCTGGGAATTTGGGATCCTTTAGCAAGAACAATGAGGAGTCACTAGATCTAGAATTAGTTATTAAAACTTTCTTCCGGGGAATAACCCTCTTGGACACCCTGCAAAGTCCACCTCTAGGGAGGTCTAACTACGGAGTAGCTAGGTGGTGAAATGGATAGATAGCGTGCCGGACTTGGGGTCAGGAACAACTGAATTTGAATTCCTGCTTTAGGGTACTTAACTAGTTGTATAACCTGGGTTAGTCACTTAGCCTCTGTGAGGCTCAGTTTCCTCATCTATAAAATGGGGATAATCTAGCCTACCTCATAGTGTTGCTATAATGATCAAGTAAAATATATCTAAGGCACTTTGCAAACTTTGAAGTGCTATATGAATGCTTGCTAGCATTATTATTACTAGAACACTCCTAGGAGGACCTAAACCACTCAGATCCAGTTCTTGCCCTGGGACAATGCCTCTTTCTTTTAGTAATTTTCTGTGCACCCCTCCTCATCTATCTCTTTACTAACTCCCTCTCCACTTCTTGCTCTGAAAGACCTGTGAAATGACTTTCCTAATGTCATACACTTAAGAAGTTGTGGTCAGCATTAGAACCCAGCTCTGCTGTGCCACCTCTTCTCCCCTACAACCCCCACCTTGCCCCCACCTCAATGCCTCAGACATAAAGAGTACCACTGGGTGAAGAGATTTTTGCTGTTCTATTTGCTTATTGGGTCAGTCTTTAAAATATGAGCCAACAGAAGGTTCTCTAGGTCCTAAGATTTATACTGGTGGGAAGCTGTAATGCATTTCGATGAAGAATGATCTATCCCAAAACATCACTTTTTTCATTACACCAGGTACAAAGTTACTATATTTCTTAGATTTTTTTTTAAAAGGCATAAACTATTTCCAGCTAATATCTTAAAGACAGATTCAGAAATGTCATACATGGCTTTCATAGGTATAAATTAATACATGATCTTCACTTCAAATAAAACTTCTCAGCTTCCCAATGAGCCTGGCAGTCATATTTTATAGGCCAGTCCATAGATTTCCAAGCATCTTTTTTTTTTACTGACTTGAATGGCAGTTTTTCAGCAAGAATGTTGCATGCTTCTTTGAAAACAAAAGGCCAGGAGGAGGTTGCTTTTATTTCCTGCATCATATTGGTAGCATCCTCAACTGACTTCCTCTTCTGAATCCTTATGTGGCCAGGAGGTGACCTTGGACTCTCAAGGGATAGGCCAGGTAAGCATAAACTCTGTCTGGCAGGTATAACCAAACCTGGATTGCTTTGAGAATGGGCCTAGAAGCTGTAGCAGCATATAATAATAATAATAATAATAATAATAACAATAATGATGATGATGATGACGATAGCTAACATTTATATAGCACTTATTATGTGGCAGGCACAGTGCTAAGTGCTTTACAATCATTTGCTCCTCACAATAAAACTGGGAGGTAGGTGCCCTTATTATCCCAATTTTACAGATGAGGAAACTGAGGCAAGAGAGGTTTAAATGACTTCCACAGGGTCACACACCTAATAAGTGTCTGAGGCTGAATTCGAATTCAGGTCTTCTGGGACTCTTTCCAGTAAGACCTGAGTTGTCCCAGGACTAATGGATCTTGAGGACTCTCTTAGCTAATAAAAATAAACAATGTTGATCTGGTGCTTTAAAGCTTGCAAAGTGATTTAGGTGTGTATGCACCTCCAAAAAAGCCTGTGAAGTAGGCACATTATTATTCCAATTTCACAAGTGGGGACTCAGAGACTGAGAGAGAGGTTGTGATTTGTTTAGCTACCCGGATGGGAGATACCACAGGCAGAATTTGAACCTAGAACTTCCCTGGCTCTCAGTTTAGTACTCTATCCACCATGCCAGGGGTACCTGGCCACCAACTTATCCATTTACATGCTTATCCACATCATCTTATCCATCTCAGTCCTTTGCATCTGCAGTCTATATGGTCCTCCCATTCTATTATATTCTTTGGCGTCTTCTGTCATTCACAAACTACTTTTCATTCTGGAAATTTCCACTTTATCTTGTTCCCCATCCTGACCCAAAAGATCTGAGACACTGTGCAGAGACACTGTATCTCTGGCCACCTGATGTAATTCTTCCATAGCTTCTGGGTCAGATCTGAGTCAGAAGGAGAAATAGTCAACAACTTTTCTGCTTATTCACATTTCTAGGCTGTCCCTTTTTAACCCTCGCTCAGCAATTTCTCTTCATTTGAGGGTCACTCTATTCACCTTCATCACCTGGTCAACTCTTTGCTCTGCCAGATTCCAGGTCGTTTACCCTCCTTTCTCAAATTCTTTCAATAATTGGTTCCCAGAAACCACAATCTATGCCATCAGGGTTAAGGACTTCATTTAAAAAAATAAATGTTTAAATTATGACCTTAACAATTAGTAAACATGAATGTTTCAAGGTACAAAGAAGAGGAAGGAGAATTATATAAAGAACTAAGAACTTTTCTGACATACAATTAACACACACACACAGTGTTTCAAAAGTCTTAGTGGAATTTTAAGCTACACTAAGATTTTTGGGACACTTCATATATTAAGTTCGTCATGATAATGACACAATTGTTGTTAGTGTGCACTTGTGTACTTTTTCTCTATCAGTACTTACAAATGTTTCATGGATGCCATTTGTATGTCTGTCCCATCAACCTACTGCTTCCCTTTCCCATGTAGTGGTCCTCCTTTGTAACAAATATGCACAATCATACAAAATAAATGAACTCATTGGCCACATCTAAGAAGGCTTGCCTGATTCTGCACCTCTATGGCATCAACTCTATGCCAAGACCTAGAATGTACGCTTCATTATCAGTTTGTTAGAGTCATAGTTGCCTGCTCTTTGGCAAGAGTTTTGATTAGTGTTGTTTCCCTTTATAAATCATGTGGATTTTTCTCCTTGCTCTTACTTTACTCTGCATCAGTTATTATCATAATCAAAATTTCTTATGGCATAATAAAATTCCATTGCATTTCTATATCACAGTTTGTTCATCCATTTACCAATCGATAGTCACCTATTTTATGTTCAATTCTTTGGTGTGATGAAAAGCACTGATAGAAGTATTCTTGTACGTATAGGTCTTCCTTCTATTCTTAACCTTCTTGGGGGTCCATGACTAACAGTAATATCTCTGAATCGAAGAGTGACTGCAGTTTAATGAATTTGGGAGTATGGTTACAAATTGCTTTCCAGAATGGTTGAACTAATTCACAGCTTCACCAAGCATGTATGAGTGTACCTTTCTTCCCCATGATCCATCCAACAATTGATATTTTCCTCTTATATCATCTTTGCTAATTGAATGAGTGAGATAAGAACTTAGAGTCACTTTAATTAGTATTTCTCATACTGTTAGTGATTTGGAGAAATTTTCATATGGTTGTCGGTAGCATGCATTTTTTTATAATTGCCTGTTTATATCCTTTGATTTATTAGAGAGTGACATTATGTTTTTCTCAGTTCTTTATATATCTTAGGTATTAAGCTTTTAACAGAGCCATTTTCTCTGAAGATGAGGAGACAGAACAGTAGTAGATAGGATAATAGACTTGGAATTAGGAAGATATAGGTTCAAATCCTGCTTAAAAGATGCTTAGGTGCTCTATGGTCTTGGGAAAATAATTTAATCATTCTGTGCCTCAGTGTTCTCATCTATTAATGAATGGTTTGTAATGTGATGGTCTCTAACTTCTTTTCAGCTCTAAGTCTAGAGTCCCATGATCCTGTGATTCCTTCCCCCCTTCAATTAATTCCTTTCTGAGTCAAGCTGCATTTATTTTGCTTGTGCAGAAGCTTTTCCATTTTACATAATCAGTTTTGTTCATTTTCTCTTTTATGATTATTTTGATTCCTAGTTTAGGTAAGAATTTCCCCCCTAGCCATAGTTATGAAAACTTTCCTCTCTCTTCTTCTTATGATATGAATTTTTTATTTTTTGGTCAAATCTTCATTTGGAATTTATTGTAATACTTTATTGTAATAATAGGCAGTTAGGTCATGTAGTGGATAGATTGCTGAAGGACCTGGACTCATGTCCAGTTCAAATCTAGTTTCAGACACTAGCTGTGTGACCTTGGGCAAGTCATTTAACCTCTGGCTAACTCATTTGTAAAATGGGGACAATAATCGCAGTTATCTCCCAGGATTGTTGTGAGGATCAAGTGAGATATTTGTGTGCTTTGCAAACTTTAAATAACTACGTAGATGATACAGGAAAATGTATGTACATATATGTGTATACATATATACACACGTATGCATGTGTGCGTATGTATATATAAGCATATACACACATATATAATTTTTTGCCAGACTCCTTTCCAGTGTTCCTAGCAGTTTTTTTTTTTTTGAAAAAGGAGTCCTTATCTCAGGAGTAGGTATTCTTGGTTTTATCAAACACTATGCAATTACAACCAATTCATTCTGAGTCTTGTTTAACTAATTTCTTCCTCTGATCAGTTTCTATAATAATTTCTTTATGGAATAGTTGGAGCTCTGGTCCTGCTAGGCTCCTTTCATGCCTATGTAATTTCATTTCATTATTTCTCTTGAGGTTCTTGACCTTTTGCTTATCTTTGGTAGTTTGATGAGTATCTGTTATTCATCTATTTATTTATTTACTTATTTTTGACATTCATTTATTTTGAGTTCCAAATTTTTTCCCTTCCTCTCACACCTCCTCCACTCACTGAGAAGGCAACCAATATAATATCAATTATACATGTGAAGCCATGAAAAGCATTTTTCCAAATTAGCCATGTTGCAAAAAAGCAAGAAAAATAAAGAAAGTGAAAAAGTATGCTTCTGTGTGCACTCAGAATTTATCAGTTCTCTCTCTGAGGTAGATAGTATTTTCATCATGGGTCCTTGGGAATAGTGTTAGATCATTGTCTTGATCAGAGTAGTTGAGTCTTTCACAGTTGATCATTGTTATAATATTGCTGTTTTTGTGCACAGCATTCTCCTCGTTCTGCTCACTTCACTTTGCATCAATTCATATAAATCTTCTCAGGTCTTTCTGAAACCTGTATGACTCATCATTTTTTATAACACAAAAGTATTCCATCACAACCACATACTACAACTTGTTCAGCCATTCTCCAATTTGTGGGTATCCCCTCAATTTTCAATTCTTTGCCACCACAAAAAACTGCTATAAATGCTTTTGTACATATAGGTCCTTTTCCTTTTCCTTTGATCTCTTTGGGGTATAAACCTAGAAGTTGTATTGCTGGGTCAAAGGGCACACATAGGTCATAGCCCTTTGGGCAAAGATTAAAATCACTCTCCGGAATGGCTTTATTAGTTCACAATTCCACCAACAGTGTGTTAGTGTCCCAATTTTTCCACATCTCTTCCAACATTTGTCATTTTCCTTTTCCATCACGGTAACTAATCTGATAGGTATGAGGTGGTACCTCAGAGTTGTTTTAATTCGAATTTCTCTAATGAATAGTGGTTTAGAGTATTTTGTGTGACTATTAAAAGCTTTGATTTATTCTTCTGAGAAATGACTTTTTGTATTCTTTGACCATTTATCAATGGAAGAATAGCTCTTAATTTTTGTAAATTTGACTCAATTACACTTATATTTGAGAAATGAGGCCTTTATCAAAAAAATTGCTATAAAATTGCCTTCCTTCCCCAGTTACCTGTTATTCTTCTTATTTTGGCTTCATTGATTTTGTTTGTGCAAAAGCTTTTTAATTTCATGTAATCAAAATTATCCATTTTACATCCTGTAATTCTTCCTCTATCTCTTGTTTGGTCATAAGTTCTTTCCTTATCCATAGATCTGACAGATACATTTTTCCATGCTCCCCTAATTTACTAATGATATGATTCTTTATGTCTAAATTATTTACCCTTTTTAACCTTATCTTGGTATATGGTGTGAGATGTTGGCCTATGCCTTTTGTTGTTATTCAGTCATTTTTCAGTCACATTTGATTCTTTGTGACCCTATTTTTGGGTTTTCTTGGCAAAGATGTGGGAGTGGTTTGCCATTTCATTCTCCAGCTCATTTTACAGATAAGAACCTAGGTAAACAGGGTTAAGTGACTTGCCTAGAGTCACTTAGCTTCTAAGTGTCTGAGGCCAGATTTGAACTCAGGAAGATAAGTCTTCCTGATTTGAAGCCCAGTGCTCTATCCACTGTGCAACCCAGTTTCTGCCAAACTGCTTTCTAGTTTTCCCAGCAATTTTTGTCAAATGGTAAATTCTTGCCCTCAAAGCTTGGATCTTTGAGTTTTTCAAACATCTGATTACTTTGGTTATTTACTAATGTGTTTTGTATAATTAATCTATTCCTCTGATCTGTCACTCTATTTCTTAGCCAGTATCTGTTTTGATGATTACTACTGTGTAATACATTTTCAAATCTGTTGCTGCTAGGCTGCCTTCCTTGATATTTTTTTCACTGATTCCCTTGATATTTTTTACCTTTTGTTTTTCCAGATAAATTTTGTTATAATTTTCACCTAGCTTTATAAAGTAATTCTTTGATAGTTTGATTGGTATGACACTGAATGAATAAATAAATTTAAGTAGAATTGTCATTTTTATTACACCAGAATTGTTTAGATCTGTTTTTATTTTTGTGAATAACTGTGAGTTTCATTAGTATTTCATTAAATTTGTAAATTGATTTAGGTAGTAGCACCATTTTTATTATACTGGCACGGTCCAACCATGAACAATTAATATCTCTCCAATTATTTATTGTCTTTTATTTCTTTAAAAAAGTTGAATTCATATATGTTCAGCATGTGCGATGGTGGATAGAATGTCAGATATTCTATGTATTCTGTATTTATTTTGAATGAGAGTTTTAAAAACTTCTTGGCATATTTTGGTTTTAATATACAGACAGGCTGGTGATTTTTGTTGTTTTATTTTATATCTAGAGAAGTAGCATGTTGTAGGGGATAGAGAGCCAGCCTGTAAGTCAGGAAGACCTTGGTTCAAGTCTTGTTTCTGACACACATGGATTGTATGGCTCTGGGCAGATTATTTCACCTCTGAGGACTCCAGGCTACACATCTCTAAGCCTGTGAGAAACAAAACAGTTTTAGATCAGTATTGGTAGAGGAGATTTCCTATTCATAAGTGAAATTATATGTCTGGTCCCTTGCTCTCCCCAAATATTTGAATTTGACATACAGGGTCCTTGCATGGAAATCATCATTTTGTAAATTGTAAAGTACAATATATGAAGTCAGTTGTTACTGGCATCTCTTTACATCAGTGTTATTTTCAGGTTCATCTGTAATTTACATGTTGAATTTGTATTTATGTCTCATATTTGCAATCTCTCATGGCCTTTCAAAATGACTTTGCTTATTACCATCTGATAACCTTATGCTCTTGTCATGAACTTTCTGCATCTCCTTGAGTGCTGTTTCTCATACTGTAGTAAAGGAATAAGGGATTGTTATGTGTGTTCCTTTGAAAGTTAGTGAGAGCACATAAATATGGAGGATAGAAAAGGGGAAAACTACTGATAAAGATAAAAATGGATTTACTCAATGAACTCCAGCATTGACAGTACTTCAGTGGCAAATGACTGTTGTTCTAATGCAATCTAAAAGAATTGTATTTTTATAGTAGAGAGTTTTCTCGTATGAGGTTTTAAACTAAACCACAGTAGCTTGGATTTTATTTGGGAAAGATGGTCAGAGCTGGTCCCAGCTCTAATCATGCATGCACCAGCATTCTGTAAGTACAGCTGGCATTTAGGCTGTGAAAATACCCTACTGAGCCTTGAATTCTCTTCCAAAGTTACAGAAATTTTACCGAAGTGTACACTAGCCTAAAGGTAAGCATAAAACATATTTAAGCTCCTCTCTCCCTGAAAATATGCTCCCTCTCAATGGGACAGCTAGAGAGTGGAAGGAGTACTAAATAAGTAGTTAGGAAAGCTATTAGAGATCTGAGATCCAGTCCTGAATCTAGCCCCACATTGTCATGTCTTCTTGGGCAAATCACTCAGTCTTCTAATTCTCAGTTTCCTGATTGTAAAATGGAAGTATTAATACATATTAGGCCTACCTCATAGGTTGGCTGGGAAACTTACAGAGTCATTATTTGAAAGTTTAAAGGCACCTCTATTGGCCATCCAGTCCAACCCGTTCAAGACAGGGATCGTCAATATAATATAACTGACAAATCATTATCTAATTTCCTCTTCAAGTCTTCCAAGAAGGAAGAACTCATCATCTACCAAAAACAGTCCATTCCTCTTTGGGACAGCTCTAGTTTTTTAGGAAGATGTTCTCAACTTCAGCTAAAATCTATTTCTTTGTTACCTCCATTTTTTGCCCTTTGATCCCAAACTGAATGAGTTGTTTCCTCCTCCATGGGATAGATATCACTCCCACTTTTTATTCTCCAGACTAAACATCCTCTACTCTTCCAATTTATACCGTTGGTATCTAATTTGGGGAATAGACAAAGAAGTCAAATGAGAACATTTTGAAAGTGCTTCAAAATATTTGGGATTTATTAAAATTGGCATTTGTTCTTCTACTTAACTTGGTACTGGTTTGCTTTGTAATAGTCAGTCTATGGGACCTTTCTTTGTACTTAGGGTCAGTGTCAGTCAGTTGACAATCATTTAGTAAGTGCTTATAATATGCCAGACATTGTGCTACTTAGTATGGATTCTAAGAAATATAAAACCATAGCTCCATTGGAGATAAATTGCTCAGCACACATTGGATGGGATGACTTCAAATACTCATATGTCAGCATATACTTGCTAACAAGTAGCATAAGTACTGTGCAATGTCTTTTTTTTTTTCGTTCCAGTCTGTGATTTTACTGGTGCAGGAAACTACTAGTGTAGATACTCCTTCCATCAAAGCAGATTGGCAACTTTTAAAAGTTTCCTGGGGTTCTGAGAGGTGAAATCATTTGCCTGTGGTCATGAATCACCAGCCTCTTTTACCCCCATACCTATAGCCTTCTTACCCTGAAGATACCTCCTCTCTTGTGACCTTTCCTCTGATTATTAGTCAGTTCCTTCCTGGGACCATTATTTTATGGATGGCCCAGGTCATCCATACAAACTTTCCTACAGATCCACTTCTGACTCTAGACTTTTCCAATCTTCCCACTTCCCCACTATCCATCTCCCTTTTATGTCTTGTCTTCTCCTATTAGGCAGGCAGCTAGTGGATAGAGCACTAGGCCTGGAGTCAGGAAGACCTGAGTTCAAATCTGGACTCAGACACTTACTAGTTGTGTGACTCTGGGCGAGTCACTTCACTATGTTTACCTCAGTTTCCTCATCTGTAAAATGAGCTGGAGAAGGAAATGATGAACTACTCCACTATCTTTGCCAAGAAAACCCCAAATGGGGTCATAGAGAGTTGGACATGACTAAAATAACTGGACAACAACATCAGCCTGTAAGCTCCTTGAGAGTAAGGACTGCTGTCTTTTTTGCTTGCATTTACATTTCCAATATTTGGCCTAGTGCCTGGTCCATATTAAGTACTTCATAAAATCTCTCTCTCTTCCTCTCATTCTCATTCTCATCATCATCCTCATCATCATCTATTTATCTATCATCATCACCATCTATCATCATCATTATCTGTCTATCTATCTTCGTGATTATCTGTCTCCATCATTGTCACCTTGATAGGTCATAATCATCATAATCATCATCATTCTTTATCTATGTATTTATCTATCTAATCTATGAATCAGAGGTAAGACTAGAATCCAGGTCTCAATTGATGCCATCATATTGCCTTTCCCATAGTGAATATTTAGTATATCTTTTTTTTTTGCTTTCATTGCTGAGTTGAAACCTTTTACCAATGCAGATTGTCACCTGCTCTACACCAGAGAGTTGTCCAAGGGCACTGTGTGTCTTAGTGTCTCACTCAGGGTCTCCAGCCAGGATGGGACAAGTGCTGATTTACAACCACGTCTTCCTGATTCCAAGCATAACTCTTTAGCCACTCTGCTGGGTCGATGCTCCAAATCCTTGTTACATGAATGAACACGTCTGACATCTTAACAGGTTCTGAAATGATTTGTAAACACACACACAATAGGATAATTTGAGTTCTTTCCAGAAGCCACAGGGCTTACAAAGACAAAATCTGAGTTGCTCTTTCCCAAAATAGTAGTATGGATATAATTGGAAAGTTTCACTAGCACCAAGTTCTGGCAACATGTTGTTCCCCAAGACTTCAGTTGGATTAGATACCACTTGTTGCAGATGAGTTCAGGTTGGGACAGACACATTTAATAAATTACTGAGCCATAAAAGGCCAGCAAGGAAATTGGGGGCCATGCCTTTCAGATTGACTTCAAGAAGACAACCATGAATGCTGCCATGACACATTGCTCATGGTACCATTGGCAGCAGACTGCTGGGCTAAGTGGTTATTTGTCTAACCCACTATGGTGATTCCTTTGTTCCTGTGCCTTTTTCCTAGAGTAAAAATCCTATGCGTAATTCCGGGGAGAACTGAGCTAAAGCTACAAGTTGATTGCCAGCCCCTTACAACTGGAGGGTCAGGGTGGGTGGAGAGAAAAAACTGACATGTCAAAATTACCAAGGACAAACTGGAACGACAAAGAAAGATATAGGAGGGAACTCAAACCTGACACTTGCAAACCATCAGAGATTTGATAAGAGGAAAACAATAACTTTTTAGCACTATAGTACCCTGTCATTGCCCTAGAATCAGACAGCCCTGTTAACAGGAAATGAGACTAGATGGAACCTCAGCATCTAAGACGACTCGATACCACCTTTGACAGTCTCACCTGTCTTTACATGTCAATGAAGCTACTGAAATAAAATCTCAAAAGAATTGGTGAGAGTATTAGAGCATAATAAGGACTTTGGTTACCATGTCAAAATAAGTAAGAGGCTGAGAGAGACTAAACCCAAGGTCACGATTCACTTTTGATTCCAGCCTGTCACTCACGTCCAGTTGGCACTTGACAAGATACTTAAAGAATATCCCAGGTACTTTGAGGGAAGTGGATGAATAAATGATCATGTGACCCCCTCTCAGTGCCTCTGGCAACTCCTTTGGTTTTTTCCTCTTAGTCATAGATAGGTCACAATCCACTTTGTTAGAGGGCATTCCCACATTGGGGCTGTACCACTCAATGAAATTTCAGATCTTTAACATATTTGCATATTCAATGCCTACAAAGGGAGCTCTTCTCCTGCTTGTTAATGTTTCCCCAGTGCTCTGGGATCAATAATGATGCTTCAGGAGGAGGAGATCTTTAGAGGGCCCCATGCAGGTCTGAACTCTTTTCTGCTGGAGAGATTTAGCTGTTCCAGAAAACAGCTGTAGATGAGACACAAGGGGGAAAAATGCCTTCTTCCTATTGGACTCATCCAAGTTTTCTTACAGTTTGCAGAGTGTGCCTGTATGTAAAATAAAGATATAGGAAGGAATGGAAGAAAGTCATGATGAGGGAAGGGCATGAAGGGTGTTTTGAGGCTCTAAGGGTAACCTGAGTAGTCCAACCTTTGCTTGTTGTTCCTACGGATTTCTCTTTACACTAGACCCCTGACAAATACTGTACCACTATGCCAGGGTTACAGTAATCACCTTTGCTCACTGCCCATGGTTAAATGTAAATAAGACTGGGTTTGAAGCTATAGGATCATGGACTCAGAGCTGGGAGGGACATCAGAGGTCCCTCAGTTTACAAAGGAAGAAACAGGAATGGAGAAGTTAAAAGGCTTTTGTTAAAGATCACATATGTAGTAAGTTTCAGAGGTGGTATTTGAACTCAGATCCTGTGACACCATAACCATGACTGCTTTGATTGTACCATGCTGCTTCTAGTTAGAAGATCTGGGTTCAAATACTGCCTCTGACACTCACTATGTGATGTTGGACGAGTTACTAAGCCACTCTAAGCCTCTCTGTAAAATGAGAGAGCTAGACTCCATCACTTCTAAAGACACTTCCAGCTCTATATCTAATATCAGAATGACAGATGAGTCAGAGCAGTAGACTTTCTAAGGAGAAGGCTCTGAGGTTCAGGGATATCCCAATGTAGGGATAGAGGGGAGTTTAGCTTTTGGTTACCTCTGCTCCTCTCTTAGCACAAAAAGCAGCTCCTTTACTTTTTCTCATGCGCCTGCCCTTTGGAGGGATTTAACTTTGTGTTTCAAAACATTCCACAAGCAGGGTCTGATCCTGGCTCAAGTGGGTCTTGAGCTAGGAGGAGACCTTAGACCACCATCATTCTCTTAGCATTAATTATCTTGAGTAAAGAGAAGCTCTTTAATATTGAGCCTGCAATCTGTCCCTTTGGTTGTGCTGATCAGGTCACATATGGGCTCTGATTAATAGATTTTTGATGTAGTGCAGGCAGAGAAAAGCTGAACATCACAAATGTGGTCACCAGCTGGGTCAAGTTCACTGGTCATGTATGAAAGCAAAAAGCAGCAGGTCAATGTGACTAGATCGCACTGGGATGCAATGAACAGCAAAACTAGCATTAGAATGCTTCCTATTAAGGTTGAATTCATTCATTCAACATTTTAAGAGCCTACTATGTGCTAGGCACTGTGATACAAAGCAAATTATAACAATCCTTGTCCTCAAGGACCTTATAGTCTACTGGGAAGAAACACACATATAAGAAAAACACATATAAGAAACAAACACACATACATATAAGTAAAAACAAAATATATAATTTTTTTTTGCTTCCTATCAGTGGAGATCCTAGGTTCTTTTATTTCAAGGTTCATTGGTACTTTGTGGTTTCCTCCAATTTTAGCGCTATGACCTCTTACAAAGTTGGTTAGTGTCTTCACAGCATCATTTTAAGCTTGAAAACTTTCAGGTAGGTGAACTCCTTTGGAATCTGTCACTGCCACATCATTTATTTTCTCAAGAGAGAGGAGTAATGATACTGATTTCCTGACTTTCTGGCTAGAGCCTCTGAGTGAAGATCTTTTCACAGGGGAAGAATGAGGCTCTAGAGGGCAGACTTCAGCTGCTTTTGTTGAGATGGAGAAACTTTTTCCAAAGGCATTTCAAACAGCAGGAGAAAAACCACCTAATGAGTCAATGCCTTTTCCTTTCATTCATAAATCAGACAGATCAATAATTGTTTGAAATGGGAAGGGAATATTAAAACCTCTTTGGAGGGGAGAGTTGAAATGGTTTCTAAGTTAACAAAAATGACAAATATCAAATCTCTGACTTAGCCTTGGTTGTGAATGCCCTGAAACTTATCCTGCCCATGGTCCTGGCAAGAATGTCACAGAGCATGAAATGATGGGGACTAATTAAAGCTCCATATTTATAGTGGGACTCAAGTCTAGGAAAGGAAACAGACTTTTCTCAGGTCACAGTTTGCAGGAATGACATGGATTTACACCTTGTAGCCACCAGCTGGAGATGAATTTTCTCTAGTTGAAATTGTTAGCTTGCATTTCAGGGTGAGAGTTTCTGGTTGTGAAACTAAGGTCACTGCTTCTCTACCTGCCCTCTTCTACTCCACCATTAAGACACTATATGACCCCTTATAAGTCTCTTTCTCTCCCTGGGTCTCAATTTCCTTATCTGTAAAATGAGAGGATTGAATGAGGTGACCTCTGTCCTCCCTATCCCTCCCCCCCCTCACACCCCAGCTCTGATATTTGGCAATTGTGTGAATGTTTTCATTATGACAAAATTCAATTTAATTCAATCAATTATTAAGCAGAATGAAGAATGTTCATTGTCCAGACTGTCTAAGGATACAATATATCTGCTTTGTGTGTATCTCATATATATGTACATATTGACTCTCCCCTTAGAATGTAAGCTCCTTGAGGGCAGGGTCTGTTTTGCTTTTGTCTTTATATACCCAGTGCTTAGCATAGGAATGTAGAAGGCACTTAATACATGTTTGCTGATTGTTTCTGCCATTCAGGTCAATAAGTGATCTACACAGCTTGTCATTCATTTTGCTTCTCTAGAATAGACAGTACAATTTGATGAGTTGGACCTAGAATTACATAGAGGAAGGAAAGCGGGCTGTATTGCCTTCAGGAAGTTACAAAGCTCCTTTAATGACTCCACACTTTTCCTAGAAACAAAGGCTTATCTTTTTAATACCAATATTCTATTGGCATTGCTACATAGCTTCGAGACATAGAACACAATGGGCTCTGAAGAATTAAAAATGAATATAACAGAAAGATCATCTCTTTCTTGAATTGAATAGAGATTGAGTAAGAGAAGATGGAGTGGTCATGGGGTGAGGATGAGGGCTGGTAGGCGGGTGGTCAGAGTGATCCATTGGTACTTGCCATGACAGGAGAAATTGAAGAAGGCCCTTGGTATGTTTGATGGGCACCCTGTGGTCAACTTAGAGGAAGACTTGGCCAAGAGTCATATAAGATGGGCAGGTATGGTCTACATTATGAGAGGGATGGGGTGACCAAAGATGTATTTGGATATGTGTCATGTACTATCCTAGGCACTTGGGAAATAAAGGCAAAAATGAAAACAGCAGCTGCCCTGGAGAAGCTTCCATTCCATCATCTAACTTTGTCTAACATCATCTAGTCATTATCTAATAGGGAAGTAAAAGGACTATAGGATTACTGATCAAACATTGGAAGGGAACTTAGAGATCATCTAGTCCAAATCCCTAATTTTATAGAAGAAACTAAGGCCTAGGCAGGGTAAGTGACTTGCTCAAGGTCACAGACAGAATAAGTAGGAGAGCCGGGATTTGAACTCAGACCCTTTGACTCCAATTCAATTAGGTTCTGCAAACATTTATTGAACACCTACTGTGACATGCCAAGTATTGTGCTTAGTGCTGGTGATAAACATATAAACCTCAGACAGTGCATGCCCTCAAAGAGCTTATACTTTACTAGAGGTTACCACAAATACAATGATAAGTAAATACATGGCAACTGAGGAGGCAGAAAGTCCTAAAGACTTTCTGGGAAGTTTTCATGAAGGATATGGAGATGAAACTGAGCCTGGAAAGAAGATAAAGATTCTGAAAGATGGAGAGGAAGGGAGAATTCATTCCAAGCAGAGGAGATGGCTGGTGAAAATGCATGGAGGTGGGAGATAAAATTTTGTATTTGGGAAACAAGCTCTCCCATGCAGTGCATCAACCTTCTCCCATTGGTGAAATTAACCCAGAACCTCCATTGTGAGGAAGGGTCCAGAGCATCCATGGTTCACTCTACAGAGGACTCTCCCCCATCCCTTCAGCTCCCTATTTATGTGTTGTCTTCCTCCATTAGAATGTAAACTCTTTGAAGGCGGGGTTTTTTTTTTTTCTTTTTTTTTTTCCCCCCCCCCCCCCCCCGTGCCCAGAATAGTGCTGGAAACTTAGTAAGCATCTAATAAATGCTTATGGACTTAACTGATGTAGAGTATGTGAAAGAGAGTAATGTGAAATAAGAGTGGAGAGGTTGGTAGAGGCCAGAGTATAGAGGGCTTTGAATGGAAAATCGAAGAGGCTACATTCTGTCCCAGAAGCAGTAGTGATGAGGTCTAGAGGTTTAGGGGTGCTAGAACCCCAAGATCATGACACAGGCCCTGCCTGAATGAATTCAACTCAAATCTTTTTCCAGCCAAAGAAAAAAGTTTATTAGAGATAAATCATATAGGCCAGACTCTTAAGGAATCTGAACATTAGTGACACCCATAGGAATGAGCAGGCATGAGAAAGTCTCAGCCTTTGGGCATGAGAGATTCTCAGCATTTGAATGGGGGCCAGGGTGAATCTTCTATACTCTAAAGTAACTTTGGGTGACCAGGAAAGGGGCTGGGAAAAGGGCCTAGATGACAACTCCGATTGAAATGTCTTAAGAGATTGAATAGACAATGGGAATAGATAATGAGAGGAACAGGAAGGAAGAACTTTGAAAGGCATCTGAAGAAGATCAAAAGGTAGGGCCAGGGCTTTCAAAGGGAGATAAGGGGTGTCGATAAGGAACTGTTTGAGACCAGAGTAAAAAAAGTTGAAGGGTTTTCTGTGATCTGCAGACAAATGGGAACCAAATTCTTTTTGGCAAAAGGGACAAAGGTCTCAGCTTCTGAAACTGAATGATGGGCCAATACCCCATCAGTAGGATCCACAGAAGAAGTTACACAATGGTGATGACATGGCCAAGCCTGCACCTTAGTAGGATTGTTCTAAAAGTTATGTGGAGAATAGACTGGATAGGAGAAAATGGAGGCAGGAAGACCAACTAAGAGGTTGTTATAATAATCTAGGAAAGAGCTGATAAGGGTCTGAACTAGGAGAGTGTGGAGAGAAGGACCATCTGTGAGAAATGTTAGTGGAGGCAGAATTGATGACTTGGAAAATGATTCCATTTGGGAAGTTAAGGAGAAGGAAGAGTCAAGGATGATGGTGATGACCCCGGGTACCTGCAAAGGGACACCCTCAGAAGAAGGTCATAAGGCTGTTAAATAGTAGGTTGTGTTTTTTTTTTTTAATTCTGTTGTTTCAGTCGTGTTTGACTCTCTGTGATCTCATTTGGGGTTTTCTTGGCAAAGATGTTGGAGTGGTTTGCCATTTCCTTCTCCAACTCATTTTATAGATGAGGAAAGAACCAGCTGCTCATCCAGTCCATAGGGAGCAAACGGTGTTAAGCGACTTACTCAGGGTCACATAGCTAGTAAGTTTCTGAGGCCATATTTGAACTCAAGAGAGCTGAGACTTAAACTCAGGTCCCCTGCCTCCAAATCTAGCACTCTTCTTTAGGCACCCAGGCTGAGGTGATCCAAATGTGCAAGTCTTCTGCCATGATCACTTAAACCTATTTTCTACCCTGGTCAAGCTATACCTCAGCATTGCCCATCCACCTACACAGCCCTTTCTCCACAAAGGGTGGAGAAGCCCCCTCCCCTCTGCAATTTTGCAGTTCACCTTTAAAACAATGGAATTCTCTAGCTATGGAGCAAAATGATTAATAGCCTCTATTGATTTTCAAAAGTAAGGAAGAAGAGTGGAGTGAAGCAGTGAATAAGAAGCTTAACTTCCCATTACTGTTCCTCCGCTTTTTTAAAAGGGTATTTGGAAATGACTCTTTCGTGGGGAATGTCAGTGAGTTTCTAAATATTAAAAACCTTTTCATGTGTTGTGGAAAGGTGATGAGTGTTCCTTTTGCTAGCACAACTCCTGCTTTTCAAAGCATATTACGATCACCTCGGAATGTACCCACTCGAGCTGACTGCTTCAGAGAAACCTTCCTGCTTCTCACTTGTCTGTATGAGGAGAATGATTTGCCAGTATGCATGTGTATACATATGCCTGTGTTTGTGTATGTGTGTTTCCATAGGAAAAGAGGTGCTATGGCATTGTGGAGAGAGAGAGCTGGCCTCAGTCAGGAAGATATGGGTTTGATGTGATTGATGCTAGCTGTGTGACCCTGGGCAAGTCTTACAACTTCTCAGTGTCCTAAGCAACCTCTTTTAAGACTATAACCTGCAGAAATGGCACAGATGTGCATTTAGAGATGGAGTTTCCTTATTGGGAATCACCTATTATGAAATAATAGGCCTGGTTCATTCTCATCCTTTATCCATGTGAATATGGGAAGGATTTTATCTATGTAGAGGAACTCCTAGCCTTGGAATTCCCTCCACCAATGTAGGTCACAAGTAATCTATGACTTAATAGATAAGTCCTGGGAAACTGCCCAAATCTCTGAGAGCTTAAGAGACTTTTTTAGGGTCATAAAGCTGGGAAGAGTCAGAAGGAGGCAGCATTTTATGCCTTAGAGAGAGTCAAGGAAGACCTGGGTTCAGCTCCTATTTCTCACACATACCGACTGTGCAGCTTGGGCCAGGGACCTCGGCTCTTGGTGCCCCAGGCAACTTTCTCTGACTTTTAGTTGTAGAGCTTTTACAGATCTGAATTGATAAAGGGACTTTCCTTCTACCATGAAAATCAAAAGTCTAGACAATACACACCTACACACATGTATATACACATATGTGTGTTGTATATGCATCTATATGTGTAGTTTATCACTATCTCTTTATTATCTCTACCTCTATTTTTTTTTTAGCATTCATGACTATATCCATGTCATACATATAGCCTCAACTATTGGTATAACTAAATCCCAATCTCTAGATCATCTGTTTCATCTCTAATTATAGCTATAGTTGGTTGTATCACCTGTACCTATTTCTATGTCTGTGTCCATATCTATATGCCTGGCCCTTTCTATAGGCATCATCTCATAATGTCCAAAAATGTTACAGTTTGGGCTAGAGAGGGAGCCCCTAATTCATGAAATCATGAACCCTAATAGTGCCAAATTATATTATGTGTTTACATATGCCTACATACACATGAACATACTTACATATACATAATACACATAAACACCTCAAGGGTTCATGATGTCATGGATTGAGGGCTCCTGTCATGATTGATTGCCACTCCTTTAGGCCTTATGGGATCACCTTCCCAAGTTTCTATGGCTGAAATATTTTTTGTCCAGCGGCTCATATCAGGACGGTTTCCCCCTGCCTTAGTAGTCATGCTGTTCTTTAGATGCCACCACCACCTAAATCACTCTGGCTTTTATTGATTGATCAACAATAGGTCCCAGCCCAAGCCTCACTTGGTCATTGTTTAGGCTCTGATGGCTCAAAGTGAGTAGAAATGGCGATTGTTTCTGACCTTGAAGTTTTCCCCTCCCGGATGGCTTTTTGTTTTTGTTTTGTTTCATTTTTGTGGTTGACTAGGCCATTTTTAGACTCATTTCTTCCCTAGCCTCAATCACTGAATGGGTGTTGCTTCAGTCAAACTGAGACCCGGGAAAGATTTTAGCTTAAAAAGGCAAGGTCTCTCATTGCATCTGGGGCTATCACCAGTCATCCTGATCTGTATTTTGCCACTGGACCTAGATGGCTCTGGAGGAGAGTCTGAAAAAGAGAGTGTAAAGTCTGATGACTTTGCATAGCCCTCCTTCACTTAAATCCAATTCATTTGCAAGTCATGACATCACCTTCCTGACATCAAAGTCCTCTTTGAGAACTAAGGACAAACAAAATTCAGATGCCACACCCATACTTCACTGGGCCTGTTCTTGAATCCTTTTCTTTTTAAATAGAAGAACTTCCCAAATGTTGCATTCTGTTGGTAAAACCTTGGAGAATCTGGGGTACCTGCCAAGCTGTGATTGGGTTTCTGAGAAAAACCTTTCATCTAAAGGTATAGAATACCATTCTCTGTGGATCTTAAATCATTTTATAGTCTCTGATAACATGGTACAATGGGAAAAGCATTGTATTGGGAGTCAGAGGACTTTTTGAAATCTAGATCAGTTATTTATTTTCTATATGGCCTCCAGCAAATCATGTGGACTTTCTTGTCTTCATTTTCCTCAAATAAAAAGGTTGGACCAGATTACCTTTGGGATAGCTTCTAACTCTAAACAGAAGAAAAGGAGGGGGTATCTGAAAGGGGGAAGCAAAAGTACCCAGTGTGGGAGCATGATGAAATCTAAGTGGTATGGGGGTGGGGAATGAAGAGGTGGCAGACCTGGGTACCTCCTTAAGTGGGGGGTTGGGGAGGAGCTCTCTTCTCATCTTCCATTTGGAGGGATCCCAGGAACAGAAGGTTCTGTGGAGGTAGGAGTACCAAGGCTGATGTGATCTTGCAGGATGATGAAGTTCCTGGGGGCAGGATGAAGAAATCTGAAGGAGTGAAGCCAGCTAGGAAATGAAGAGGTGGAATGTCATTGTTAGCATGGAGTCCAAGAATTATGGGGGCTTAATTCAGTAGTATCCAAGGGTTGTGAAGTAAAAATCACCCATATTGATTGAGGCGGAAATTTGTGATGAGGAAGAGATTGAAAAAGCTTTTATTACACCCCAGGCACTCCTTGGCACTCAGCACTGGCTAATCAAACATTGTAATGGGGAAGACAATACACATAGGGGACTGATATCTGGGATAGGCCTTTTGGTTTGCAAAGTTATAGGGATGTGAGCAGTGTAGAGGGACTCATACTTTTTATTTGCAATGCCAATATAGATTTGATTATGGTTCCAGAACTTGAAAGAAAGGGTTGGGGGATTGTGGTTAGGGAGAAGATGGACAGGGCATAAGGTGAGCATGAGCAGGGGCTACTTCTATATGGCGGATACATGAGGCTTTTACCAATCAGGAGTGACTTTTCAGTAGTATTATTTCATTCAGCAAACAAATTTAATTTATTGAATTTTTATTGATCTCCTGAGTACCAAAAATACCCTCTTGCTCCCTCCCTACATTTCAATTCTTCTTTCCAATGTTGACTGGTAACTTGAAATTTCTTTAACAGAAGATGTTATCTTTTATGTCATAACTAAGAGATATAGTTTAAAATAATCAATACACATTTATTAAGTGCCTATTATGTGTCCTGCACTGTGCTACACACAGGGGATACACATATGAAAAAAGAAAGACTGTCATTCTCCTCAAGGACCTTACAATATAATGGGGGTCAGACAATATATAAAAGAATACTAAATGGGGGAGAGAGAAAATGGGGAAGGTATAAATCATTTTAGGGAATATCCATTTATTTTTAAATAAGGTATAAATAAATGGTATGGATTCACAAAATCACAGAATTTCAGAGATAGAAGAGACCTGAAAGGCAGTGTAATTCAACCTGTGCTACTTCTCTTTCAAAATCCCCTATAAGGAGTCCTACGCTCTTTCCTTGGGGCCCCAACTGAGATGACAGTGACTTAGTAATCACCTCATCCCATTCTTTTACTATTCTAGTTTGGAGTCTATCTAGGCCTCGTGTCTTGAACTCATTACCATCTCCCTACTTGCTTTGGGTGTCAGCTCCTTGTTAGCCATTTTTTTTTGTTCTTTCCAGTACAATAGCCATTCTCCTTGTCAGGAAAAATGAGCAAAATTAGAATTGAACCATGCTACCTTTTCTCTATTTCCACTCTCATCATCTCATTGCTAGGGAATCTTCCAGGTTAAATATTCTGCAATTCCATTTCATATATGTGTACATGACTTTTTTCTTCCTAGAATTATTCTGTCACTCTGTGTTCAAATAGAGATGAGGTAGGCTTCTGTCCAGGGCTGTGATTGAGGGAATTCTTGCACTGGATGGGAGATTGTGCCAGATGAGCTACCAGGTATCTTTCAGTTATTTCTTATTATTCATCTATGTAATATCATGGTGTGATAATCCTTTTGAAATGGAAGTTAGTGAGAAAGAATATGAGTTTTACCTCAGAGTATCTTGGGATATTTTTGGTGAATGAGTGAATGCCTTTATCTGATGACAGTTTCCTATCTTTTGTCTCTCCTTATGCCATCCAGACCTACTCTTTTTTTTTTATTCACCATGCCCATCAATCTCTCCACCCATCAGTATTTTGCCAGGCTATTGTCCCTACTGTGGTCATACTCTATTCCTCTGCTAACCCATGGTGAACCCTTTTCTTCTGACCCCACTGGGAATCAGTTCAATGCTTTATGTACCTTTATTCCTGAATGCCTCATTCCCTTGCCTTATGACCATGCATGCCTTGTCAAACCCCATATCTGTATTACTCCTATCATCTGACTATTTATATGCTATTAATAGAGCTGGAGAAAGTCCTGAAACTATGGTGACTGAACACAGTATGTTATCTATTCTTAAGCCCTACCACAACAAGGCAATCCTTTTATGTCTCCCAAATTGATTTTCAATCCCACTTTCCACAGTGATTATTTTAAACCTTCTCTCCTTAAGCCTCCAGCTGCACCCCTCTTCTCACAACCTTTCAGTTGAAGCCCTTGGCTCCTACTTTACATAAAATATCCTGGCTATCAACTGAGGACTCCCTTTTCTGCCCTCTTCTTGCCACACTCTTTATCAGAATACTAAAAGAGGGGGAGAGAAAATGGGGAAGGTATAAATGTCACACTCTTTATCATTTCCTTTTTTTTTCTATCCAAGTCTGATGAAGCAGTCACCCTTCTCCTCACCAAGACCCATCCCTCTACATGTACCCTTGATCCTCACCTGTCTTCTTCAGAATATTGCCTCATTTCTATTCCCTCTCTATCTCCAATCTTCAACCTATCTATGTCTTCTGGCTCCTTCACTGCTGCCTACAAATATATCCAATTCTTCCCCATCCTCAACAAACAAGCTTGGATTCTACCATCTCTGCTGACTTTTGTCTTCTACCTCTCTTACCACTTTTATCTAAACTCCTTGGAAAAATCTGTTCAACTTCCTCTCCTTTCACTGTGTTATTGTTGTTGTAGTTCAGTTGTTTTAGTCATGTCCAACTCTTAATGACCCCTTTTGGGGTTTTCTTGGCAGAGATACGGGAGTGCTTTGCGATTTCCCCATCCAGCTCATTTTGTAGATGAGGAAACTGAGACAAATAGCATTAAATGAATTTCCCAGGGTCACACAGCTAGTCAGTGTCTGAGGCCAAATTTGAACTGAGGAAGATGAGTTTTCCTGACTTCAGGCCTGGCACTCTATCTACTGTACCACCTAGTTGCCCATAACCCTGCAATCTGGCTTCTGTCTTCATTGCTTAATTAAATTCCCAAATCCATATAGTGACCACTGCTAACTTAATCTCTAAATCCAGTGGTCTCTTTTTAATCTTCATTTTCCTTGAATTCTCTGCTGTAATTGTTGGTGTTACCAAACTTTCCTCCTGCCTACAATCTCCTCTCTTGGTTTTGGGACCATGTTCTTTCCTGTTTCTCCTAATACCTGTCTGATCATTCCTCAGTCTTCTTTACTGGTTCATCATTGATACCCCAAAATTATAGGTGTCCCCAAGGCTCTGTCTTTGGCTTTCTCTTTATTTTCTACTCTCAGAAATGTCATCAGCTTCTACAGATTCAACCATTATCTCTAGGCAGATAACCCCCAAGTCAATATATCCAGTCCTACTATTTCATTAGAGCTTCAGTTTTATATCAATAACCATTTGCGGAATGCTTAAAACTGAATCTCAAATTCAACATGTCCCAGCAGAACTCATTGTCTTTCTCCCCAAAGCATCCATTTTTTTTCCAATTTTTTTTTTATTACTCTTCAGAGCTCTATCACCCTCCCAATAATCTAGGTTTGCCACTTGGGCCTCATCCTTGACTCTTGACTCTCACTTCCTCCATGTATCTTAGAATCAGTTATCAGATTTCTATCTCCACAACTTTTCTTGTATGTCCTGTTCCCACATGCCTGGGCAGCACCTCTTTCTCACCTGGACCTCTTAGAATCCCTGGATTCTGTCAAGACTCAGCTCATGCACTGCCTTCTTCATGACATCTTTCCTGGTCTCTCTCCACCCCTCCCCCTCCCAATTAAGCTTATAAGGCTCCCACCTTATATTCATTTTGTATATGTTCTTTTGTGTGTTGTCTCCCCCAACTAGATTGTAAGCTCCTTCAGATCAGGGACTATCTTTTTATCAGTTGTATCCCCAGTACTTAGCACAGTGCAAAGCACATAGTAGGTACTTAACAAATGTCTATTGGATTGGAGTTATTGACAAGATTGTTGGTTGTCCATATTGCATCGAATATTAACTCAATATTCTATCTTCTCTGGAGTTTGTTATGAAAGGATGTTGTGGAATGGAGAATGAGAAGGGACGATAGAGGTTGTCTAGACCAGGGGTGGGGAACCTGTGGCCCTAAAGCCAAACATGGCCCTCTAGGTCCTCAAGTTTGACCCTTTGACTGAGTCCAAACTTCACACTGGAAATGTCTCACCCCACCTTTCAAAGACCCTTTGAAATCCCTCTAGATGTTAGTGTTCTCTCTCTCCTCAAAGTATCTAGAGTATATTTATCAGTATAGATGTTGGAACTCTTGAGGAGAATGCAGATGCTTGGAACTTGGGACCTTTCTGTAAATTATTTATGAGTGTGTCATACACCCACAGTAGAATATAAGCTCTTTGAAGACAAGGACTGACCTTTTTTTTTCCATCCCTAAACACTTAGAACAGTGCTTGGATTATATGATAACATATGATTGTTGATAGAAAGATTTATCTTCATATTCCCAGCACATAGAAAAGTGGCTGGCACAAAATAGTGGCTTAATATATGTTGGTTAATTGATTGATTTGTCTTTGCATCTCAAGCGCCTAGAAAAGTGCCCAGCACACAGTGGAGGTTTAATAAAGGCTTAATTGATTTGTTTATATATCCTTAGCCCTTAGTGCCCGTGTCAGTGTCAGTAGTAAGTACTTGTATATCTTGTTTTTTTTTCTTAATAGTTGAATTCATGTTGTCTCTTCCTTTAGGCTATGAGCTCCTTGAGAGCAGAGACAGTTTTTTTATGGCCTTTCTTTGTGTCCCCACTGCTCCTATCCCCAGCCAGCTCATACAATGCCTGACACATAGTAGATGCTTGCCAAATGGGTGTTGATTTGATTTAAATGTTTATTGAATTGAATTCAAGTTAGTGGAGCAAGTAAGCTGAAATTTGTAGTTTAAGTGACTTAGCTAATGTTGTACAGTCAAGTCAAAGATATGGAATTTAAACCCACCAGAATGTATTTCCCAGGTCACGGCTTGACCTCTCTTTAACCAAGCTCTTCTGCAGAGTCATCTGGGTAAAATCTGGACACACTGGAGGTTCCCTGTTATTTTGTCCTTTCTTATCAAATGCCAGAATGCAAAGCGAAGATTGGTCTTAATAAAAGAAATGATTGTGCAATTTACATCAAGGCAGATCTAATTAAATGCCTAATCCTTAAATGTACTTAATTGGATTTACATATTCACTTCAATGCAATTAAGAGTTGGTATTTAAAGGGCATGGTTCTTTTTTTTCCGCATTTTCTCCATCGGAAAAACTGGGGCTTTTTTTTTCTTTCTTTTAGTTGTTGTAGTCAAGACAAACACTTTTGCTTTCCAGCCCTTAATCATGGGGAAGTAATGGCCTTGTTTAGGCCCAATCATTTTGGGAAGTAAAAAAGAATCATGGTAGATTTAAGTGCTCTTCTCCTGGCATTTACAGTGCACGTTAGAGGACATACATCTTAACTGCATTCCATTTCTTTTAATTCAAACTTTACCAAGGCTCAATCATGAATTAAAGTGCCCTGTATCCAGACCCCAGTACAATGCAGTAATGCACAAGTCACGCTGAAATCAGAAAACCCAGATTCAAGGGCTAGCCCACTCAATTAGCTTCTTTGAGCTCAGTGGTAGCTCTGGACCATCTTGTCTAATATGAAATGACAACCTTTCCTCAATAGCTTTGACAAGTGGTCGTCAGTCTTGTGCGGGGGCATCCTAAACAGGTAGTCAATTACTCTTTTGGATGGCTTTGATTATTGGGACATTTTTCCTGTCAGAGGAAGTTGAGGATATGTCATTGAGTAAATCACTGTAACTTCTCTGAAATCTAAGTTTTTTCCTTTGTAAAATGATGACAAACATCCCTGTAGTAGCTACTTTCTAGTGTAATTGTAGACAGCACAGATTTAGAGCTGGAAGGGACCTTTGTGGTTGCTCAGTCATTTCAGTCATGTTCAACTCTTCATGACTCCATTTGGACTTTTCTTGGTGAAGATACTGGAGTACTTTGCCATTTCCTTCTCCAGCTCATTTTATAGATGAGGAAACTGAGGCAAATAGCATTAGATGACTTGCCCAGGGTCACATAGTTAGTCAGTGTCTGAGGCCAGATTTGAACTCAAGAAGATGAGTCTTCCTGACTTCAGGCCAGGCACTCTGGCACTATGTCTGCCTCTCTCCTCCTCACCCCCCAAGCTGCCCTGGAAAGGGACTTAAAGGACTTTGAATCTTTCCTTTTACAGAGAAAGAACCTGAGGCTCAAAAAGGTTAAGTGACTGTCCCATGATCACACAGCTAGAGGAAAAAAATGAACTTTTTGACTCTAAGCCCAATATTTCACCCTCTGTTCTACCTAAAATGCTAGTTATTATTAGAGGTGAGGCAGCTAGGTGGTGAAGTGGATAGAGAGCTGGGCCAGGAGTCAAGAAGACTCATCTTATCTTCCTGAGTTCAAATCCAGCCTCAGATACTTCTTAGCTATGTAACCCTGGGCAAGTCATTTAACCCTGTTTGCTTCAGTTTCTTCATCTGCAAAATGAGCTGGAGAGGGAGATGGCAAATCACTCCAGTACTTCTGCCAAGAAAACCCCAAAAGGGGTCATGAAGAGTCAGACGTGACCAAAATGACCGAACAACAAGATGTTGTTAGAGACGATATGGAATAGTAGGTAGAGAATTTGTCTTAGTGTGAAGAATATTGAAGTCCTCTTTCTATCTCATACTAGCTACATAATCCTAGGCAAGTCCCTCTGCCTTTCAGTGTGTCAGACAACTGGAAGAATGTCACTAGCACACTAGCTATTGATTTACACAGATAAAGAGAGGTTCCTTACTTGGAGTTCCATCCACCACTGCAATCCCAGGTCTGGGTCATTCTTCTTTCTGAGTGCATTATTCTGGGAGGGGCTTTAACTCTTCCATACAGAATCATAAATTTAGAGTTAGAAGGAGTCTTAGAGACCATCTAGTCATAAGAACATAGATCTAAAGCAAGAACAGACATGAGGGGACTTGTGATCTCATCACCCCTCTTTTTCCAGATAAGGAAAGTGAAGCCCATAGAAGCAAAATAACTTGTTCAAGGTCACATAGTTACTTTCAGCCAGGATTAGAACCTGGGCCATCTGACTACAACTGTTTCACTTTCAATCTTCTA
This sequence comes from Vombatus ursinus, assembly GCF_900497805.2. Classification (NCBI taxonomy): domain Eukaryota; kingdom Metazoa; phylum Chordata; class Mammalia; order Diprotodontia; family Vombatidae; genus Vombatus; species Vombatus ursinus. Next base: position 10,755,530 of record NW_020954625.1, on the reverse strand, counting down.
GTGTACCCTTGGATAACATCAACTCTCTTTGTGAATCATTTTCATGCTGTGAAGACATCATTATTAAATGAAACCCAAGAAGTCTGGACGAATCTTATTTCTGGCATCTGGATTCAATGACCTCTAATGTCCCATTCAGCTCCACATCTTACGATCTTACGATTCTGTGATCTTTGGTCCTCGTAACTGCCCTGTGAGTTCTTCCTCTCCATTTTGCAGATAAAGAAGCAGAAACTGAGAAAAGTTAAGTGACTCACTCAAGGTAACATTGTGAATAAATATCCAAGGTGGGATTTGAACCAAATTTCTTGATTCTAGTTCCAGCCATTTTTTCCTCTATCCTGCTTGACCTCAAATACCTTGAGCTAGGTAGTACAAGCATCATCATCTCCATTTTACAAATGGGGAAACTGAGGCTCATAGAGGTGAAGTGGATTTCCCAGTTAGGTTTATATAGCTCATAAAATTCAGAGAGAGGACTTGACCTTGATTCTTCTGGCTCTCAGACCAGTGCTCTTTCCATTCTACCAGGCTGGCCTAAGATGAATGATAGTATCTTATTTCAAATCTCAGATTCACATAATACAGAGGCATTATCTTTTCCAGAAAACTTCTTGATGAAGGCTGGTAGCATTTGTCAACTGTCTGTTTTTCAACCCCTTTGTGTGTTTTTCTCACTTGAGAATGGCTTCTCAACATGCAGTTTTTAAAAAAAGGAAATGGAAAAGTCTCATTTGTCATTCTGTAGCGTTCCAACTGAGTGGCAATCTCACTTTGATGAAGATGTCTTATTTTCCCCTCTGCTAACATTTATCGAAGGTTATGATTAGTGAGTTTGCTGCCTTAGTTTTTACTAAAAAAACTAAAAACACATTTTAGTTGTTTCCTTCAATTTAGTCTTTTAGAGGATATTACATCCATGACTACAATGAAATTAATAATTTAGAGCTCTGAGTGGCTCATTCATATCTGAGTAAGTTAGTCATGCTTCTTGTTTTGCTGATAATATAGGTTTCCAGACAACCATGTTGCCATTTGCCAACAGAAATGCTAATGCTGTTTGTATCTATATGGTGCAGCCTGACTTATTTCACTTAGGAATGATATAAAATCAATTTAATTATGCCCCTTAGAAGAATCCTGAAATTGGTATTTGTTCTGAATATGTTAAGCAAAAAACATTTGCATCTTAACTCATTTTTATACATACCCCTCACCTATAATCTCTCCAATTTGCACTTCCTTTCCTGTGACAAAGGGAGCAGGATGGTAGCTTACTTAAAAGACGCGTTCTGTTTTGTGGGATGGACAGGTTCATTTGCTGGCTCTATGTTGCTTGACAAGATTTTTGCCTTTTGAATAAGAAACCCCAGAGACTGCCCAAGCATCAGTTTGGCTTCTTGGTGAAAAGTGGAGCTTATTTTACCTCTGCTTTGCAACAAGGAGTATCTGTAGAGGGAGGATGACTTGCCTTCCTTGATTACCTTGGTATTTCTTTTTTGAAGACAAGAAATGCAGCCTAATTGTGCAATCTAAATAGAATTTTTAATGAACAGCAATTTGAAGATCTGCCCAAGTTCTGAAGACTACATCGGAGAGCTTTATCTGTAAGCCTGTTCAGCCAGTTGGGAAAATTTCCCCTATGCCTAACCCTAATATCTTTGCTGCAAGTTAACTCACTGATTCTCTGCATTGACTTCACATATATTTTATGTACATGTTGCATTCCATCCCTTCCCAGTCAAAGTTAAAATCCTTGAGGGTATGGGCTCTTTTTCCCCTTGTCACTGTATTCTATCAGTTTATTATAGTACCTGGAACATAATAGGTGCTTAATAAATGCTTGTTTAATTTAATGGCATATTTAATTCTTAGCAGATCTTTTTTAGTTCATTTTTATGGTAGTTTCATTACAGATTTGTGAATACATTGGTATATGGAATTCTCATGAGGATATTCCCTCTGTCAATCCAGATTAATCAATCAACAAGCATTTATTAAATGCCTATTATGTGTTAGGCACTGTGCTAAATGTAGAGGATAAAAATACAGTGAATGAAACAATCCCTAACTCTCAAGGAATTTCTGTTTTATCAGGGGAAATGACATGTATGAACATGGTTAGGTCATGATTAGTGCAAATAACGAATCCCATGTAGTGTTCTCATTTATTTGCATTCATACGTTTCCATTGGGCTGAAACAAATGAACATACTTTACATTTATAACTTTACATATTTAACTTTACATTTATAACTTTATATTGTGTTAATTTTAATGCATGTGACCACTTCATTGGGTTCATCGTTCATACTAATAAAGATCAAGTGGGATAAGTGTAGTAATTCCTCTAGACTCACCTCCTCAATTGGCACTAGACTGGTGGGTTGGGTTTCTGGAGAGCAATGACTCCTTGGGGGTAACCCTGAGGTTTTGGGGTTCCTAACACTTGCTCACAAGCCACCATCTGGCATGCCCCCATATCATTCCATCAGTTGAACTTTATTAGTTGCTAGAAAGGGGTATTCAATGCAATGGTATAGAAAGAGCAGAAATTACAAAATGTGTAGGTTCAAAAATGGAGGTTGCCTTTTTTCCTTGCACTCACATGGTCCTTCTGGAGAGTGAACCTAAACTTAAGGCATAAAAATGCCAAAGTCTTGCCTATAGGGAGAACACAGGGTTGAGGGGACTTTGAGGCTCCTTGACCTAGGAATCCTTTTATGCCTTGGCAGAGTCTCTGTCAAGTTTCTTCAGGTGTGTAGTACAGTCGATAGTTGGGTTTTCCCTTGCTCACCTGGGCTGGCTCTTCTCAGGGCTTGATATCTCAGCTGATGGGTCAATCCACTGTTGAGCTGAGTCAAGAAGGTTGCACAACTGCACTGTTTCATCACTGAAATCAGGTGCTGCTGCTATTGTTCCACTTGCCAGCTGGACCTCCAGTGATTTTGCTGGCTATCCCTGGTCCCACTGTTTCTGGAATACTTCCCTCTCAGGATACTTACTCACTTAAGATCAGGTAAGCATAAACACTAAAGAAACAGAAGTAGCAACAGCACACGACTGGAGATGGGGCACCTGTGCCTTCTCCCCTGCCCCCTGCCCTGGACAGTTCACAGTAGTTGTTGCCTCATTCACTTCTAGGAAGGATGCTATGCTGCCTCCATAAAACAAACAAGAAAAACCCCTCACAATTCATTAAACGGCCCAACATTGTTGTGATGGATCTCTTAGAAACACCGAATTTTAGTGTTCAGGAAGACCTCAGAAGCCATCTAGTGCATCCTATGTGCTGAAAGAAATTTCCCCTATAAATCTCTGCATTCAGTTTGGTCCTTGGAGGACATATCCATGTCTGTACTTGTAGCATTTCCACCTTGGAAGGGTCTGTAAGAGCTTTGGTTCCATTGGAATAATCTTCTGCAACCCAGGGTGACCTCCTTGTCCTGATGTGTCAACTGAGCAGGGCCATTATGAAGTTTGGATATGTATCCAAATGCAGCATGGTATCATGGGTAGGGAGCTGGCTTCAAAGCCAGGAAGACCACCAAGGTTCAAATCTTGCCTCTGATATATACTGGCTATGTGATTGTAAACAAAAACTTAAATTCTCAGTGATGTAGGAAAATTTCCAAGATGATAAATTACAGAGAAGGGGCCAACATGAAGAGAAGGTAATGTCACCTGAGGATTCCCCCTACCAACAAGATCACAGGTCCTGTTTTTATGCCTCTGTTATAGTTAATTCAACAAATCTTCATTAAATGCCCATTCTGTGTGAGGCACTATACAAGGTATCAGAGATACATAGATAAAAATGGATCAGTCTTTGCCCTTAAAGAGCCTACATTTCTCTGGTGCTCATATACTGAGGTACAAATACAGCAATAAGTATCATATAAGAAAGGGCAGCTAGGTGGCACAATGAATAGAGTGCCAGGCTTGGAATTAGGAAGGCTCATCTTCCTGAGTTCAAATCTGGCCTCAGATACTTACTAGCTGTGTGACCCTTAGCAAGTCACTTAATGCTGTTTGCCTTAGTTTCCTCATCTGTAAAATGAGCTGGAGAAGGGAATGGCAAATCACTCCAGTATCTCTACAAAGAAAACCCCAAATAAGGTCATGGAGAAATGGACATGACTGAAAACAACTGAACAACAACCATCACATAAGAAACATTAAGAAGGGGTGAGAGCACAAAGAAATGGAGCACTGGGGAAAGGCTTCTTGGAAGAGTTGTTCCTTTGCTGAGTCTCCAAGGGAGACAAAGACTCTGAGAGGTGGGGATCGGGGGTGAGGGGAGATCCACGCACCACGGGAGTGTACATCAGACATGGGAATTCATAGAGGTAAGAGAGGGAGTATTAAGTTTCAAGTCCTGCCAGCAATCCATTTTGGGTGGAATGCAGAGTTTATGCAGCTGAATAGTCTGAACCAAGGCCACAAAGGTAGGTGGGAGCCAGATTGTAGAAGTTCCTCAATGTTAGGTGGAAGAGTTTGTATTTTATCAATCAAACTTATCAATTAAGGCAACTATTATATTTCAGGTACTATCCCAAGTGCTGAAAAAATGAAGAAAAAGTAAAAACAGTCCTTACCCTCAAGAAGCTTACATTTTAGTGGAGGAGACATTATAAACATATGTAACTATTGTTATAATATTTATAAGATGAACACAAGGTGGTTATATAAGGAAGAGCAGACCCTCACAGTTTAGGGGGTGGAGGATAAGAATCAGGAATGTCTTCATGTAGAAAGTGAAGCCTGAGACAAGTCCTGGAAGAAACCAAGGATTTTAAGAAGCAAAGGTATGGAGGCAATGCATTCCAGGAATAGGAGTCTATTTCAACAACCCAGAGATAAGAGATGGAGCATTTGTGTGCAAAACACTCGATGATCCAGTATGGTTGGATTGTAAAGTGTGAGCAGGGGAAATGGGAGGGTTTCTGATCATATTTGAGCAGAGGAATGACAGTCTGACCTGAGGAACATGATTTGATGCTAGTAGCATACATTTTAATACACAATATACATTTTTGATGGGTTGGCCAACTGAGGAAAAGAGCACCTGTGACTTAGCAGCAATCAGAGGTTGAAATGAAGCTATCAACTTGCATTTTGCTTATTTCTTCTATTACTCCCAGAGTGGAATTTCCCAGAATTCCCTGTGTTTGATAGAGATGGACAGGTCTACCAGCTGGTCAGTAAGTCGATAAGCAAGCATTTATTTAGTATCTACCCTGCCAGGCACTGTACTATACAAAGACAAAAATGAAACCATTCTTGCCCTCCAGCAGCTAACCTATAGGAGAAGACAGCATGAAAACTCTGAAGTAGATAAAAATTTGTGTGAAATAGATGTAAGGCAATTTTCTGGGGTGAATAAGCATTAGCAGCTGGGAGATGGTGGGGATCAGAGAAGGCTTCATGGAGGTGGGAATCAAACTGGATTAATTCCATGTAGGGAGAAGTGGCAGCTTCTGAACCTGCATAACATCTGCCTGAATATCTTGTCCACTTATTTTGGCGGGGGTATCTAGTCCTAATTCCTATTTCTGTATTTTAAAGTCTCGTGCTAGGATGGTTTAAAAAGATGTGGAGCTATGAACTAGACCATTTAGAAAGGTTCCAAACTGGTTGAATGAGCAGAAACAGAATAGTTAGTAATTACCCAATGTTCAGTTGGAGGAAGGTTTCTAATAGAATTCTCCAGGGACCTGTGATTCAAGCACTGCTGAATGGTATTTTGATAAATGACTTGTATAAAGGCATAGATATGCTGATTTAACCTGCAGATTACACAGACAGGAAGGATGGAGGTCAGGATCAAAAGAAGTTCTGTTCACATTAGAAGTTTGAACCAAATTTAATACGGTTAAATATACAATCTTATACTTGGATTGAAAATCAATTTCACAATACAGATGAGAAAGATCTGGTGGTTTTAGTGAATGTCTAACTCAACACGAGTTATTAATGTGATACTCAAATGGAAATGATTTCACCAATTATGATACAGATCACAGTCTATCCGTGTCTACTCAGCCTGTATGACTCTGTGTTCCCTCAGAAGTTTGTAACATGCAGGAGTCCTTTCTTGATTTCTCCTTACATCTTGAGGATGATGGTACACACTGTAGAAGCCAGAAATTGCTATCCTTTGTCCCCACCATCTAACCAGCTTATTTTTCTAGAATACATTTCCTTAATGATTTCCTTCATTCTAGGCTTTCTTTAAATTTTCTTTCTTGCTATATGATACATTCTGTGCATACCTATTATGCCACTCTGTTGTTCTCAATTCTTTGGAGAGTGTTATTTTCCATGTTTCAGCTATACAATACCAGTGGAACAGGTATTAAAGAGGTGGGCCTTTATTTCTGGGAGAATTTTTGAGGTCATTAAAAGAGCTTTTGAATTGCCTGCTCTCCTCATGCTTAAGTCTGAGCCTAATTCATTGTCCATCTGTATTGCATGTCCTGACACACACAAACACACACACACACACACACACACTTGATGGACAAGGTCTATAGATTATATGTCTAACAACTTGTCATAATCCAGGCAATACACATTCCTTATGCACTTGTTTTTTCCTGTGTGAATAGTCAAGTCAAGGGGCCAAACAATATAATATGATACTGCCCTTCCCCCCCTTAAAAAAAAGTACATGTGATCTTCGGCTGTATTAAGAGAGGCTTAGTGTCTAGAGAGAGGGACGTGCTTAGCTGCATAGTCTGCCATGGAATATTGTATGCAATTCTGAGCCCTCCAGTTTAGCAAGGACACTGAGAAGCTGGAAATAAATCCAGAAGAAAGCAACAAGGATGGTAAAAGTCTTGAATTCATATTATATAAGGATCAATTGAAGAAACTGGGATATCATGCCTAGAAAAGAGAAGAATTAGTAGGGACAAGATATCTGCAAGTTTTCAAAGGACCTTCAATTAGAAGCAGGACTAGACTTGTCCTGCATTGCTCCAGAGAACTGAGATTAGGAGCAAAGGGTGGAGATTTCAGAGGGTGAGATCTAGGGTTGGTGGAAGGGAAGATGTCCTACAATTTAATGCTTTTCAAGAATGTATTGGGTGGCCTTGGAAGGAGTGGATTTCACCTCATTAGAAGTTTTGATGCAATGATTAGATAACTATAGGTTGAGTATGTTGCTGAAGGGATTCTTGGTCAGGTGCGGTTAGCCTACATGTCCAGTGAAGCCTCTTCCCCCAACTGAGATTCTTTGATTCCCTAATGAAAAATGGTGAGAGGTTCTTTCACTTACCTTAACGCTCAGAGGCTTAGACTCAGGCTGTAATACGGAACATTTGTTTTTCCTGATACAGTGTGTATATCAAACGTCTTTATTGGGAAGATAGAAAAGAACAGGCCCTGAGGCTAATGATTCCCTTTGTTGACTGGATAAATGAACTAGCCTTTGAATGCATGTTTGCTCTGACATGTCAGTTTGCCAGAACACCATATGGAGGAAAAAATAAATCTTTAAGATTTTTCGCAGGCCACTGAGCTCCTATTAAAAAGCAGTCAGGAAACTGGGCTGAACGGTGAAGCAGAATGTACGTGACCAGGATGTCGGGAGATGGGGGAGATATTTTCAAAGGATTAGCTGATCATAAATGCAGGCAGGATGCTCCTTTTACTGTTCATCAGTTAATGTTATTGAATGCCCTGTGGTCTATGGCACACTATTAGGTCCTCCTGTTGGAGAATGACAGAGAGAGATGATTTATGTCCCTGGGTGCAATCGTGGTATGCAGGTGGATAGACTGCAGTGAGCTGGGGAGTCGTAATAGTCTGAAATCCCTGGTGGGCCACATAATCTTTTATTCAAGGAGATACTTCAATTCAATTTGATTAAGTTCAGTTCAGTCTGAGTCAGCATGACGCTGTTAAGTACATACAACATGCCAGGTACAAAGTTAGGTGCTAGTGATACAAAGACAGTAATAAAAACGACACCTGCCCTGGGGAATTTCTATACAGGTCTGCAGGTAAGTAAGACCGGAGGACCGATTTAGGGCTAGAAGGGCTCTCAAAGACCATTCAGTCCAACCCTCTTATTTTACAGAGGCAGTTGAAGCTTAGGGAGTTGAAATGACTTGTCCAAAGCAATGTAGTTAGTAAGTCAGTGATGGATTTGAAGATAGGCCATCTGATTCCAAGTCCAGCACACTTTTCACTGTACCATGCTGCAAAACCCAGACAACGTCAACTCAGTGATGATTCTGAGAGGGGGTGAGAAGCAGCAATAACTAGAATGAGGATGTGGATCAGGAAAGGCCTTATGTAGCATGTAGCTGCAGACTGAGCCTTGAGGGCAACTAGAGAATTTCAAAGGTGGGGATGAAGAGTGAGTACTACAGGCATGGGAAACAGCTGAAGCAAAGGTTTGGAAGTGAGAGATGAGTGTTCATGTTCAAGGAACAGCAGATAAACTAGTTTGGCTGGAAGTAACTTTGCAGGAGAGGGGGTAGTGAGATCATGGCTCTTGTCTCTGAAGGACTGCTGAATTGGTCTGGACTATTATCTGCCACTGAGCAAGGTGACTAAGGTTTATGTAGATAGAAAAGACCTAGAGAACAGGGTCCCTTCCATACTCAAATTCTAATGAATGTGTGTTTGGGTTTGAGTTCAGTTGTTTACAGCCTGGGAAGAAATGAAGGAAGGGAGGAAGGGAGGAAGGAAGAAAGGAAGGAAGAAAGGAAAGAAGGAAGGAAACAAGTGTTTATGAAGCATCTGCTATGCACCAGGCACTCTTCTATGTGCTTTACAAATGCTATTTCATTCGATCTTCACAAAAACCCTGGGAGGCAGGTGCTATGATCAACCCCATTTTACAGTTGAGGAAGCCAGGTAGACAGAGCTTAAGTGGTGGCAGAAGAGTATTGAGTCTCCCCTAGCTTGCAGTTGGCTACGCATAGGAGATCAATTCCCTGATCATGGTCTTACCTAAGATGACACCTCTAGTAAGTGTCTAAGGCAAGATTTGAATACTACATTCCTGAGACAAAGCCTGGTACTCTACTACACCATGCTGCCAATTATTCTACTTGCCTTTACTTCAGGCAACATCCCCCCAAAGGCCACGAGTCTTAAAGGAAAGGTGGACGAGAGGCAACACAAAGTAGAAGAATGAGTCATAGACTTGAAATGATAAGAACTCCCTTGTAATCCTGATCCTCTAGACCTCACTTTTCCTGTAAAAAGGGGATGAATAGCATGAACTTCACAGAATTGTGCAGATAAAGTCAGGATATATTCTACACCAAGGGTTTAGCAAACCTTAAAGTACTTTATAAATGTGAGCTATCTTTATGTGACTTTAGAAACAAAGATTTTGAGTTGAAGTCTCCTGGGAGGTGGGCTGTATATGTGCAGGAAGTAAGTCAACTTTTCTTTTATTTGGTGTTTGCCTAACACAGGAGGAATTGGTAGTATAGGGATTAGTACGGGACCTTAGGTGCAATAGTCAATATCACCCTACCCATGGAATTTATGGTGGGATAAGGGATAGAGCTAATGCTTCATAAGCAAGTTATTTGCTATTTCAAAATCTTTTAAAATTTCCTTCCTCCCTGATTGACCTTCTTTCCTCCTAGTATGCCTTTCTCCCTTCCACTGGCAAGTGTATATAACAAGACCATAGAACTAAAGTTGGAAGAAACATAAGAGATCATGTAATCAACACTCCTAGCCCAATTTACAGATGTGGAAACCAAGGCCTAGGGAGGTTGACTTGCTCAAGACCACAAATGCAGTGTCAGAGGTCAATTTGAACTCACTCCTGATTCCAGAACTAGTGCTCTTTCTACCACATGCTACAGCTTCAGTAACTTTCCTTTCTCCTTCCATGGTGACTTTGTGGCCCCTGTCTATTTTCCTTGTGTCCCACTTGCCTTCTTTTGTTGTTCTTCCTCCCTTTTTCCTCCTTGTGCTTCTCAGATATTTGAGCAGCCCTGCCCATGGCACTCAGCAAACTGAGGCTACAGGTTCTTATTCCCTTGATTCTACTCTTAAAAATAAATGGGCTCTACTTTTTTTTCCAGTCCCCAAAGTAATCAAAATCACTCCCAAACAATCTCCAAACTTCTGTTTCATGGCACATATTGCCTCTGTTTGGTTTCTTGTGGATAATTTAATGTGGGTTGAAATCTGAGTTTTGCAAAGAAAATTGACTGACTTCAAATGACTCATGTGTAGCAAATATTGCTACCCAGCTAAATCGGTATTTACACCAGTAAATATACACAGAGAATGCCTTTGGTTCGCCCGAGTGCAATCATTTTAAAATCCTCCATGAACGTAGGAATTAAAGAATCCAGGCTGAAAATGAGACTGGGGGAGGTGAAACTGACTTTAATGGAAAGGCTACTGTCAAGAAAACCTCTATTTCACCTCAGCAATCTAAGTAAGAGAATGATCAATAATGCATTACTGGTGTCTTCTACATAACATTTCATAAATTCACTGAGTCAACTGATTAATACTTAGTGTGTTTGATTGGCAGCACAGCAGAGTGGAGACAGTTCTGGGCTTTGTGTTAGGAATGCCTGGATTCAAATCTTACCTCTGACGGTTGCTAGAAGCATGATCTTAGGCAAGGAACTTAACCACTTTGTGCCTCATGACACTCAATATAGGTTGGCTACTAAACCAGGACAGGCATATTTTGCTTCATTGCACTCTACTTTATTGCATTTCGCAGATTGTGTGTTTCTGTGTACGTGTGTGGGTTTTACCAATGGAAGGTTTGTGGCAATCCTTCATTGAGCAAATCTATTAGCATGTGTTCACATCATGTCTCAATTTTGGTAATTCTCACAATATTTCAAGCTTTTTCATTATGATTATATCTATTATGGTGATCTACGATTGGTGATCTTTGATGTTACTATTGTAATTGTTATGGGGCACCACAAACCGGGCCCACAGAAGACGGGGAACTAAATTGATAAATGTTGTGTGTGTTTTAACTGTTCCATCAATTGGCCTTGCTCCCATCTCTCTCCCTCTCCTGGGGCCTCCCTATTCCCTGAGACACAATAATATTGAAATTAGGCCAATTAATAATCCTAAAATGGCCTCTAAAGTATTCAAGTGAAAGGAAGAGTTAATCAATGTGGCAAACTTCACTGTTGTCCTATTTTAAGAAATTGCCACAGCCAGCCCGACCTTCAGCAACCACCACTTTGATTGGTCAACAGCCATCAACATTGAGGCAAGACCCTCCACCAGCAAAAATGACTATTAGCTGAAGGCTCAGATGATGATTAGCATTTCTTTTTTTACCAGTAAAGTATTTTTTAATTAAGGTATGTACATTTTTAAAGGATATAATGCTATTTAACATTGAAAAGACTACAGTACTACAGTATAGTGTAAACATAACTTTTATATGCACTGGGAAACCAAAACATTTGTGTGACTCACTTTATTACAATATTTACTTTATTGAGGTGATCTGGAATTGAACCTACGATATTTTTGAGATGTACGTGTAGTTTTCAAACTTTTTGGTCTCAAGACCTTTTCACACCCTTAAAAAGTTATTTAGGACCCACAAAGAGCTTTTGTTTATGTTAACTATATATACTGATATTCACCATATCAGAAGTTGAAACATCATAGTATTATTATGAAAAAGCAATTTGGACCTTGTAGACCACCTGAGAGAGCTTTATGGACACCAGGGGGTCAATCCCAGGGCCATATTTGGAGAACAGTTCTACAAAGTCATAGATAAATTCTGCTTTAGGTTGGAGAAAAAGTGCCTTTACTAAGAGTTATTCATGGTACCAAAATCACAATTTCTGCTTGTATGCACACATTCATCTATTTGAAGAGATTGTCTTAGATCCAATTATATTTTCATCAGAGCCAGGGTAAAGCTTGGTGGAATTTATTTTATTTTATTTTTTCATTTTTTACTTTAATTAGTATTTTATTTTTCCCCAGTAAAAAGAATTTTTAACATTCATTTTTAAAAATTTAAGTTTCAAATTCTCTCCCTTCCTCTCTCCCTACACTGCCTCATTGAGAAGGCAAGCAATTCAATATAAGTTATACATGTGTAGTCATGCAAAACATTTCCATAAGTCATGTTGTAAAAGAAAGCCATGGACAAAAACACTCAAGAAAAATAAAAAAAGTAAAAAAAGTATGCTTTAATCTTTATTCAGACACCAGCAGTTCTTTCTCTGAGGATGGATAGCATTTTTCATCATAAGTCCTTCCAAGTTGTCTTGGATCATTGAATTGCTGAGAAGAGCTAAGTCATTCACAGCTGATCATCTTACAATATTGTTGTTAGTTTGTACACAGTGTATTTCACTTTGTGTCAGCTCATGTCAGTCTTTCCAGGTTTTTCTGAGAGCATGCTGCTCATCATTTCTTACAGCACAATAATATTCCATCATAATCACATATCACAATTTGTTCAGCCATTCCCCAATAGATGGGCTTCCCCTCATTTTCTAATTCTTTGACACCAGAAAAGAGCTGCTATAAATATTTTTGTACATATAAGTCCTTTTCCTTTTTTTTTTCAATCTCTTCTGGGATACAGACCTGGCAGTGGTATTGCTAGGTCAAAGGGTGTGCATGGTTTTATAGCCCTTGGGTCATAGTTCCAAATTGCTCTACAGAATGATTGAATCAGTTTGCAACTCCACCAACAGTGCATTACAAATGTTTCTAAGTATAGGAGTTAGAACCCAAATACACCATCTTGATGTGAAAAAAGCACAATCTTTTGAATGAAAATATAGTTCTGCCCACCTCTGTTATCCAATCATTCTAGCTCTGGGCAAAATATTTTGATTGTCTTTAGATAGATTCACTCCTAAAGATACCCTTAAAGACACACAGAGAAAAGGGTTGCATGATCTCCATTATGGTTTTTGACAACCTAATTAATTCTTCCTTGAGTCTAGCTCCAAATCTCCATCACTGAATCTCTAATTTGGAAGAGATAGCAGAGACAATCTTGTTCCACTGATAGCAAACAGAGATTTCCCTCTACCACACACCTGAAAAAGTGGTCAGTCAACCTTTGCTTAAAGGTCACAAATAAGGGGGAGCCCACCTCTTCCTAGGGCAGTATATTTCACTTTTGGATAGCTGTAATTGTTAGGTAGTTTCTCCTGTCACCAAACCTAAATTTGTCTTTCTGAAATGTATCTCCATCATTACTACTTCTGTTCTCTGGGTTCAAGAAGAACAAGGACAATCCATTTTCCAGGTGACAGTATTTCAGATTCTCCAAGACAGATAGCTTGTCTGCTTAAGTATTCTTACCTTCAGACCACATATCCCCAGGAATACTATTTGAGGGTTCGTTGAGGCAGTCAGAGCTTATGGATGGTGTGGATTCTGTTTTATCATTTTAGAAACATTCCTTCTATGTATTACTACTTCTGCTTTTACTCACAGCCCAAAAGATCACAAATTTGCAGCTTGAAGTAACCTTAAAAGTTGTGTAGTGCAACCTCCTAATATAAGAATGGAAATCCACTGAGTTTAAGTGATGTATCCAAGTTTACAATGCTGTGAGCAGAAGAACCAAAACTAGTATGGGGGTTTTCTCAGTATTCTTCCAATGTACAGGTCCTCTGATTATAATATTCAACTCTATTTCCTTTGTCCTCTGCTTTCCTTAAGGAGGAATTTCATTGCCCACCCAGTTTTGGTGATGAATCAGTTGAGGGCAGGGCTTTAAACCTGCACCTCCAAGTAATTTATTATAGATCTTTTTGCAGAGGGCTTCCCTCCAAAGATTGAAAGCCACATATCAGCAAAACTTGACAAATTGCATGTAATAAATAAGACTCTCAGGCAGAAGGAAACTCAAGGCAAGAAAGTTCATGTTATTGATCAGTGAGTGTTGATCAGTGAGTGTACTTTTTACCTTAGAAGATGAAACAAAACAAAATGAAAAAAAAAAATCAGTCCAATGTCATTACCACATTCATCAAGGCTAAGAGGATCTTGAATGCTAGGGAATTCCAAAATGTCCAAAGCGTATATTCGTTTTTCATTTTCTTTTCTGTAACCCTCTTACTTATACAGAACAGCCATTTGGAGAGCACTTTTTGAGTGAGAAGGAAAATTTCTACCTTTGCTAGGGAATCTCTAATAACCATGAATGCTGCTGATTTGAATGAGGGAAGTAGATATCAATTATCAAAAATATGTGTTATATATGCATATACATATATGTGTGCTTGCGTGTGTGTAAAAACACAACCACAGATTTATTCACTGCCATCACCTTCTCTAAAAATGTAAGTGAAACGGTCTTAAAGGTAAATAGGGATGAAAAATCCTCTCATTGGAAACCCAGGAATCTTTTAAGTGCTAACTAATCCTGGCTCATTCAGACTCAGATGGACATCAAGGTAAGAAGAGTTCCTTTCAATTCTGTAACTTCATTGGTATAACACCTAATGAGCTGAGTCAATACGTGTGACTACTGGCAACTAGGATCATGTGGAGTATATATTTTGTTAAATGTTAAACAAATAAGCAGCAAGATTATATTTGCTTCTAGAAAAGCCTTAGTGACGTCTAATTTTCCATACTGTAAATGTTTTCATGTCTTTGAAACTGCTTTTTCCATAAATCACTCCAGCTTAGTGACTTTATGCGCAATATGAATAAATCAATGAATAAACAAATAAACAAATGCCTTTAGAATATCAGATTTTAGACAGCTGCAGAAATTGGATTTTCTTTTTTCTGCTGGAAAACTTCTCATGCATGCTGAGTTGCTTGGGTGGACCTGTTTAGCTAGGCATACCTTGGACTGCACTGAAAAGGAAATGATGATATGAGAGACCCTTCAGAACAATATTTCTCCTGATTTTCTTTCTTTGCATGACATTCAGATAAATTGGTAAAATAAAATTGAATTTTCAGTTTTTTTATTTTTCATTTTAAGTATGCTCATCAACACTTTTGGATTGAAATTCAAGCATGAGATGAAATGGAATGGGAAACTGACCAGTTATCACCTTGAAAGTTTTGCTTGTTTGTGCCAGCCTGTTCAGTCTCTCTTAAATTCCCCTCTCCTCCAACTGAAGGACTGGTTGATTACTAACTAGTCATTTGACAAAACAGAAAAAAAATTGGTCATTTAGGTATGTTTTCTGAGCAAGGTAGACCTCCATATTGAAAGAAAGTAGTTAGGATTTGGTACAAATCATAGGTCATCTTTTTGTATGAAATAAATGAATGAAACAAAAGCATTTATCAAGTGTTTATATGTGCTAAGTGTCAGGGATACAAATGGAAAAAGCAAGAGGATTGTTATCCTCCAGGAACCTGGAAATTCTTACTGGTGAGGACAGCACATATACAGGAATGGTGGTTAGGGCGGGATGTTTTTGCTAGTAAATTTACAGGCATAGTGAGAGGAGTCATAGAGAAATATTGACATTGACATTCTTTCTAGGTATTTGAAGGTTGATTTGATTATTGTTCTTAGAGATTATTGTTCTTAAGATGGAAAGCTGGGGATTAGAGAGTAGGAGGAATGTGGTTTGTCACAGCATGGTGTGATGATGCTGGGAATAGCAGTATGGTGGTCTGGGTTGGGCTATAAATGGTGTAGTCTTAACAATCAGATATGTGCCTCTTGTCATGGCAGGGAATATATTTACATTCAGATGCCTGGGTGTTTAGGAGACTTTAGGATGGAAATTGTTTTTGAACAGCTCTAACAAATGGAGAACATTACATATGGCAAACTCAAACAGGGGATTATTTCAGACAATTTCCAATTGTTACCATTTTGTTCAACTGAGTCAGACACTTTTTTCCTGGTATTGTTACTACAATTTATTATTCAGAGTCCTGTAACCTCTATTCTCCCATTCATGCCCTGCTTTAACATCATTCCTCTAACCTCTTTCCTTTGACCCTAAAATGAAGAGGACAAACCAAAATACACCCAGGAAAGGGGAGATGGCATTGTCCATACTATTTTTGATTTGTTTTAATATCTGGTAAAGCATAATTAAGAGAAGTATGTAATTTTATGTGGACACTTCTGAGCAATAATAACAACTCATTTATATTGTGCCTTAAGATTTGCAAAGAACTTTTTTTTTAAAAATAGAATCACAGGAAATTTAGAGCTAGAATGTACCGCAGAGGCCATAAAGTCTAACTCTCTCATTTTATAGATGAAACAATGAAGATATGTGGCTGGCTTTGGGTCACACAGCTAGTAAGTGACTAAAGCAGGATTTGAACTTAGATCTTCCTGATCTACTATCTACTATCCCACCAAAGCTACTTTTTCAGACCATGAAGTTTGGAGTCAGAGGCAGCATGGCTACCGCAAGGATGCCATTACTGGCGATAGAAACAGAGATGTTAGGAAGTAGGGAGGGACTTTTGAGAAAATGAGTTTCTATTTGGTCATGTTGAGTTTTAGATGCTGATGAGGCTTCAAGATGAGGAATACAGGTGTCAAAGAGGTGAAGTGATAGTTAGTCTCACAGTTAGTGTGTGGTAAATCCTGGATTTGAAAACAGGTCTCCTGATTCCAGGTCCAGTGAATATTGGCTCAGAAACCATTTTACACATTTACAATGAAGAATGAGGAGGGCAAAAGATTCAGGGAAAGAGAAAAGTAGATGGTGAATTTTTGGTATTTTGTTAAGATTTGAGGAGCCTGTCAAAATGGTTTAACTAGAAGATGGTCTATTTGCCAAGTATAGGGTGCCTGGGGCTCTGTTAAAATCCTCAGTGACCTCCACACTGAAAAGACTCTAACAACTTGAGATTCCAATGGGTAGGATGAGTTCCTATTCAGTGTGGAAAAACAAATCTTCTCATTATTAGGACTGAACATACATTTCTTTGCTTTTTATGCTCATTCAGATTTGCTGTGACCCATCTATGGTGCAGAAACCTGGCTCCAGGTAGACTTGTATGGCACAAAGCTTCCTTAAACCAATTCCAACTTCTGCCAAAGTGAAGGGGAAATGTCAGATTTTTGAGTTAAAAAAAAAAAAAACAAACCCTTGGGGGAGATGAGAGAGGGAGAAAGGCCAGAGTGATGGTTTTGCTATGTCCTTTGCCGACCCCCTCCTGTTTTTCTGTTTCTGCCTCTCTTTGAATGCTTCAGGCCTTACACCTTAAACAAGAAAAGGTTCCATATCCACAAGGCTGGCCTTTGGTGCTTTCAGCTTAAAGAAATCCAGTGCCCGTTTTGAGGTAATAAAGACAAGACAATAGCTGCCTTTTCTAAAGTGCATATTGAAAAATGAACCCTGGACAAGAAGAGAATTCATGTCTGGCGATCGCAAATGGTCAGGACCCCCCACTGAGCCCTGCAGTCATTCTTTCACCTCGCAGGAGAGAATTCAATATTTTTCTGTATTTCTCCTTAGAATTCAGTATAATACATGCTGATGCTATGATTTAACCTGTGAGACAACTCGCCTGTTTTCAGGGGCTCCTGTCATGTTCTGCAAAGCTCTTCTCAGTAAAAAAAAATGGATTTTTTTTTTCTGTTTGACTAGAGATGCATCCTATAATCTTTCCAACTCCATTCTCTTTTATTCCTTTTAACTCTAATCTTGGCTGTGTAATTTACTGCCTGTGTGACCTTGAGAGAGTCACAGCCTTTCTGGCCTCCAGTTTCCTCATCTGTAAAAATCTGTGTTTGGACCAGTTGACTTTGGAAGTCCTTTAAACTCTGCATCTGAGATGACATGGAATGTTTAGAAACACCTCTGTATGATTTAAAGTTTCTTTGTGGAGGTGGCAAGTGGGGGTGATATATTTTTTTTCTTCAGCTATTGTTAGTATGTTTCAGATAACTGAATGAACTAGTCCACAAACTTTACAAAGGAGTTGTTGTGAGGAGGAAAAGTGGTATAGCACGGGTGGGGAGCAGTAACTTACTGTCAAGAAAATAGTGATGAATTTGGAGTCACACATCCTGGGTTAAAATCTTGCCTTTGCTGCTTCCTGGTTATGTTACCTTAGACAAGTCACTTAACTTCTCAAGGTTCAGAAAAGTAAAGCATCTGTGATCTAGGGTCTTTACTGCTTCCCTCACAATATTATGGGTTAAAATGTAGAACCTCTAAGGTTCACCTGAGCATTAAATCCTATGATCCCATGATACATCGTGGCCTGTGCTAACACAAAATGATGGCAATTTCAAAATCAGTTGCTGAGTAAAGATACTGAATGTTTCCCAAGGGTTTAGAAAGAATCTTGCCTAAATAATGCACTTCTGAGGAACCTGTTGTTGTTTAAGGGGACAGTCAATGAGAGTTGAACTTAGAAATATCCATGCATTACTTCATCGGATTCTTTCGTGGCTATTAAACCTACTTGGGAAATTAAATGCAAAAACCTTCGGGAATTCAATATTTAGGTTGCAATTTTAGAATTGCAAATCAAGGATTGCACAGATGCTGTACTTTTCCACTCTGAGTTTAAGGCATCATTATGTATATGTATGTAAACTGAGGGTAAAAGAACACCATTAAGGAAACATTAACTCCATTTCTGCATTTAATAAATGTGCGTGTTTATATAGTGGTCACCCTATTATGCTCTGTAGTTGCTTCTTTGAATGGAATATCTGAAGAGAAATGTCTTCATTGTCTTCATAAGGCATTTTTTTTGACAGCTAGAAGTAGCAAATACACTAACATATGTCATTACAAGTAGCCCAAGTGACCTTGGGCAACTCATTTTCTTCTCTGAGAATAAGTTTCCTTACCCTTACAGTTATAGGGTTAGACAAGATGGCCTTCAAGGTTCCTTGTAACTCTTGATCCATTATCCTTTGAGCCAATTTTTTGAATCACAGAGCAGGGCAGCACCTACACAGAATTCTTTTCTACAACTTACCTGGTAAGTGGTCTTCCGTCTTTTTCTTGATTCCACGGAGAGTGAACATCCTTCTTCTTGAAGTAGCCCTCTCCATGTTTGGATACCTCTACTTGTAAGGATTTTTTTTTTCCTTTATATTAAGCTGAGGGTCATAGGATCATAAACTCATAGGTTTAGAGCTAGAAGAAACCTTAGAGGAAATCTAGTCTAAGCTCCTAATTTAAGATGAGAGAAATTAAGGCACAGAGAAGGGAAGTGATTTGGTCCAGGCCACCAAGGCAGCAAATTGGAGAGCTGGGAATTTGGACTCAGGACCACTGACCCTAAATTTAACACTGTCCCTTGTACCATCCTACATAAATCATGGCTCTTCTCACTTTGTATTTCCATAGGCTCTGAGCAAAAGGCAAAACTGTCTAATAATATCATCTGAGACATTTTAGTTCCCAAGTGATGAATGACTAACTACAAGAAAGACCCCAATATCAGGCAATCTCATTATATGGATGGCAAAGACAGCAAGGTCCTAAACTGTCTATGTATGTATGTATGTAGGTATGTATGCATGTATGCATGCATGTATTTCTCTATCCATCTATCTAGGGAGACTTTATTTCTCCTTCCAAAAAAATAAGAAACATATTGTTCTGTTCTCCTCCCAACATCGCCATTGATTTGTTTAGTATATATTTTTATCTGCTTGTATGTGTGCACGCTGTCTCCCATCAATAGACTGAAAGTTCCCTGACAGGAAGGATATTCCTTTTCATGTTTGTATCCTCGGGTTCAAATAGCATAACACACAGTGGGTGCTGAATAAATGCTTATTAAGAGATAGCCTTTGTATACTTAGCACCTAGCACAGTGTTTGGCATATAGTACATGCTTAATAAATGTGTGTTGATTGGTTCATTAATTGCTTACCTCTGTTAATTTTTCCCCTTGGTTCTAGAGGACAGAATTAGGAGAAACAGATAGAAAATAAAGAATGTCAGATTCCAACTAAATATAAAGGGGAAAAATCCTAAAAATTAGGACTAACCTTTAAGGTCATTTCTAGCTCTAAATAGATGATTTCATGATTTAATCTATATTGTGCTGCATTCCAAACTGCTGAAATAAAAGCTTTGCCTGCCTTGAACTCTCAGACATGATTTCTCATCCTTACATTCCTGCCCTTGATCGCTAGATTGTGACTTACTCTCAACACTAGGGCAGACCTGGGGGTTGGGAAATCCATAAGATATATATTGACATGGAGAACAATGTAAGAATATGATAGGTTAATAGGAATGGGGATACCGGGACTAGACCTGTGATTTATTTGTATATGGAATTACCGGATGAAGAAACTCCCTCTTCTGATGAAGGTTGGCACCTTGTATTCAATTTATAGTCTTAGAGCAGTGATGTCAATTTCAAATAGAAACAGAGGCCACTAAACTCTACGTAAGGATTCCTGCATGTAACATACTTCCTTAGAAAACCACAGATTAATGTTACCTATGTCCCAATGTATATTCATTTATTTTGTTAAATATTCCCCAATTATACTGCACTCAGAGTACCACCTACCTGCAGCATTTTGACACCTCTGGCCTAGACCACTGAGAGATTATGTGTCAGAGGCAGAACCTGAACCCATCCAA
The DNA here is from genome assembly GCF_900497805.2 of Vombatus ursinus. Classification (NCBI taxonomy): domain Eukaryota; kingdom Metazoa; phylum Chordata; class Mammalia; order Diprotodontia; family Vombatidae; genus Vombatus; species Vombatus ursinus. The sequence continues at coordinate 10,735,002 of NW_020954625.1, read as the reverse complement.
AGTCAACTTGCTATCCACTATGTCATGACTGCCTTATAAAATATAAATGAGGGATAAAGAAAATTCTGGGAAGATGGCAGCATAAGGCAAGAAATTACCTGGCTCTCCCAAATTCCCCTACAAATAATTTAAAATAATGCCTCAAAGTTAACAGAAATAATGTGACTGAGATAATCAAAAGTTGAGGTAAAGCAGTTGTCCAGCCTGGGACAACTTGGGAAGACATTAGGAAAGACCTGACCTCTTAGAGTGGTGGTCTGGCCTATTTGAAGTACAAATACTTTGGGTCAAATACCACTGAAATAATAAACATGAAACCCTGGGGGCAGCTGTGTCAGCAGCAGCCTCAGCTGCGGGAACTTTTGCCCCATGGACAGTGTTGGGGTCAGACAGCTGCTTAGGAAAAGATTGCAGCCCCCACCCCAATACTGGGCCTGGGACCCATTTGTACTGATCAGATGCAGTCCCAGGCTGTGGCTATGGGCAAGGAGGGGTGAGCACACACCAGTGAAAGTGGTTGCAGACAGGCCAGGGTCCTTCTGTCCATAGTCATTAACAGGAGTGCAGGATCTTTGATTTTGGTTCCAGGGCAGAGGGGTGAGCTGAAGCTTGCAGCCACCAGAAGGACCACAAGAAGCAAGAGCAGTTGAAGTGACAGTGTTGCTGGGGCCCTGCTCATGGATCAGGGATGTAGAGAAGTACATTAGGTCAGATCCTTAGATAGAGCTCAGAACACAAGAGCACAAAAACCTTGAAACTTGAGACATTATCCACACCCCAGACTAGTCTGACTTTAACAAAAATTAATAGCCAAGAAATAAGTTGCTAAAAAAAAGAATAAGCAAGAGAGAAAGAATCTGAGCATAGATAGCTACTATAGGAATAGAGAAGATCTGGGTTCAAATTCAGAAGGAGACAGTGAAGTCAAAACAGCTATTTCTACTTCAAAGAACAATGTAAAATGGTCACAAGCCCCAAAAGAGTTCTTGGAAGAGCTTAAAAAAAGACATTAAAAATCAAATAAGAGAGGTTGAGGAAAAATTAGGGAAAAATAAGAGTAATGCAAGAAAATCAAGAAAATTATGAAAAGAAAGTCAACTGATCAGAAAAAAGATATCTAAAAGCTTATGGAAGAACATAACTCCTTAAAAATTAGAACTGGGCAAGGGAAAGCTAATGATTTCATAGAACACCAGGAAATAAAACAGCAAAACCAAAAGAATGGAAAAAAAAAGCCAGAAGAGAATGTGAAACATTTCTTTAGAAAAACAACTGATCTGGAAAACATATCAAGGAGAGACAATATAAGAATTGTTGGACTACAACGGAGAAAAATTTATGAACAAGAGATGGAGAGCATTGTGACATGTAAAATGGATAATTTTGATTACATTAAATTTAAAAGGTTTTGTACAAATAAGACCAATGTAGCCAAGACTAGAAGGAAAGCAGAAAATTGGGAAAAAATTTATATACAATTTCTCAGATAAAGGTCTCACATCTCAAATATGTAGAGAACTTTGTCAAATGCGTAAGACTGAGTCATTCCCCAATTTATAAATGGTCAAAGGATATGAACAGGCAATTTTTCAGTAAAAAAAATCAGAGCTATGTATGGTCATATGAAAAATGTTCTGAACCATCATTGATTAGAGAAATGCAAATTGAAACAACTTTGAGATATCACCTCATACTTATCAGATTGGCTAAAATGATAGAAGGGGAAAATGACACTGTTGGTGGAAATGTGAGTTGATCAAACCATTTTTTTGGAGAACAATACGGAATTCTGTCCAAAGAGTTATAAAACTGTGTATACCCTTTTACCGAGCAATACCACTATTAGGTCTGTTTTTCAAAGTGATCAGGGAAGAAGGAAAAGAACCTATATATTCTAAAGTACTTATAGTGCTTCTCTTTGTGGTGGCAAAGAACTGGAAATTGAGGGGATGCCTATCAATTGAGGAATGGCTAGACATGTTGTGGTATATGATTGTGATGGAATACTATTGTGCTATAAGAAATGATGAGCAGGTCGATTTTAGAAAAAGATGGAAGAACTTGTATGAAATAATGAAGAGCAAAATGAGCAGAACCAAGAGAACACTGCATGCAGTAGCAACAATATTGTTCAAAGAATAACTGTGAACAATTGAATTATTCAGAGTATTATAAATATCCAAATCAACCACAAAAGACCTATGAAGGAAAATGCTATTGATATTCAGAGAAAGAACTGATAAATAGAAGCATGCATAGTATGGTGTTTTATACACACACACACACACAATAAATTAAATTAAAAATAAATTAAATAAAAAATAAGGACAAAAAATGGAGTAATATAAAAAAGTTAATACATGGTAAATTTTGGGGGGTTGGGGGAAGCTACTGGAGATTAGAGAAATCTGTACATAGAAACTGATGTTTAAATTTTGAGAGATGATAGGAATCTAAGACGTGGTGAGGAAAGGGTATATTTTAGACATGAGGGACCTATGCAGATTCGTAGAAATGGCAGGTAGAATGCTGTGAGGAGCAGCAAGAAGAAGAATTTGGCTAGACAGTAGAGTCTATGAAGGGGAGTAATCTATAGTCAATCTGGAAAGGTGGGTTCATGCCTGGTGATGAAGGATATTGAATACCAACCAATAGAGTGTGCATTTGATTTTAGCAGTAATAGGGAGTCACAAGAATTTAATGAGCAGGATAATGAAATAGATGATCTCTAAGGTGGTTTCAGCTCAGAATTCTGAGTTTATGAAGTTTGGCTCTAGGGAACACATCCAAATGAGCCCTGTCCTGGGGATCAGGGTCTCCTTTTTGTATTGGGTACTTTTAGCCTTTTGTTTCCTTAAAGAACGTTTCAGGTGGCACTGATTCCTCCAATTATCAGCACTCTCCCGTGTGAAATTATTTTGTATTTCTGTGTAAGTGTAATAGAGGCACGAGTGTTTGTGTGAGGCTCAGACTAGTCAATAAGTACTCAGTTCTGGGATGCTGTGTAGGAGTTTCTGTCTGCAGTACAACCTACACTACATTCTATGATCTTATGTTCTTATTATACGGTGAAGAAAAAACTTTTAATTGGCTCCTCAGCCAGAACTCAACGTAAAGACAAACGGTATGAACAAGCCAAGATGAGTTCTCTCCTTGGGAAGACATGCCGTAAGCATGAGGGTGAAGGAACCCCTCTTCAACCTGGTTGCCACGTGGCTTCAAACACATGGCACCTGTGTTGCTTCCATTTTTGTTGGATCTATTTTTTCTTGCTCTTTGATGAAGGAGTATGGAAGAAAGAACAATTGTGTGAGCATTTCAGAGGACCAATGACAGGAATCAGTGGCAAAGACTGCTGTAGCTATCTCAGCCAAGCCAGTAGAGGCCCCAGATCAGCCCTGAGGGATTCAGTGCAGTCATGAAATGACCTGGCATCTGAGACACCATGTCCTGCGGACATAAAAATGCCTTGTCCAGTGGCTGTGGCACTCACGAAAGTGAACTTGGGGGTGGGGAGGGCAAATATTTAGTAGCAACCATGTTACAGCTTAAGCCTACTCTTCTCAGGAGGTGGGGTGGTATGGGGGAGGGTATGCCTCCAGTTCAAAGAGAATGTGTTTTTATTTCTGTTCTTTCTAAAAACCAATAAATATGCCTTTTTAAAAGCTAATTTGTTATTTGTTTATGATACTGAAGAAATAGCAATAAGTAAAAGGACATTGGAGGAGAAAACATTTATGATGGTTACAGAGTGAAATACATGGCATTTATATGTCTGCACGTGGATTAGGAGAATAAGTACTGAGTTTTGCTAAATAAATATTTTGCATTTACCTATTTGGACAATTCTATACCTATCCCCAACCCCTAAGAATATAAGCTTTGTGAAGGCAGGGGCTTATTGTCTTTGTCTCTTTAATGCCTGGCATACACCAGGTGCTTAATTAATGCCCTTTGACTAAAATTATACTTCCTACCTGGATAAGAAGTGACTTTAAGGTATGGGTTTGTAGACATGAGGAAAAGAGTACAAAGAGCAGCTAAGTAAGACTAGACAAGTGTAGGCCAGCCACTGTCTCCAGGTAAAGTGCTTTGGTCAGGATTTGCAGAGTGTTTGGGAGTTGCAAAGCACCCCATGCAAAGTCCCAGATAGAATGGGAATGCCTGTTGAATCCAAAAGGAAGCATGATGGGAGAGTTCATTTTTAATAAGGTCAAGAGTTGGCTCTTACTTTCATTTCCCAGACCTTTAAGGAAAAAAAGCAAATCTGGCACCATGGGAAGCAAAATAAGGAGGAACAGAGCGATATTTGCACAAAGGACCCACACAAAACAAGCCATCTTTGTTCTAAATAAACCATTGAATTCTTACAGACAGGCACAATCAGAAAGAGCCCTGATCAATTACTTCACACCAAAGACCAGAGCAATACATGAGTTCCCCAGGTGTGTCTGAATTTCAAACATGCTATTATGTTCATGGGCTTAATGATAATTCAAAGTTATTTTTGAAGTTTTCGCATTAGAAGATAATAGCCCACTGTGATTGATGAGATGAAACAACCCTTTGAAGACACCCGCTGGTGTGGTCTTTGAAACCCCCTTTGATAATGTAACTCCAGAAAAGATGCAACAGAAAATTGAGCAAGTGGAGAAGAGATGAGCCCGATTGAGTTGTGGTCTCTGGGCTACTTTGGTATTCTTCAGAGCTGTGAGTCACACAAAGTAGATTAGAATGGGAACCAACTTTCTTCTTCCTTTACCTGCTTGAATTGGAAAATGCATTTCCCCCCTGAGAGTCTGAGAACTTAAATGTAGGGAGGATGTGAATGTGTTCTTTTAAAGCACTTGGCACAGTGCCTGCATATAGTAGGCACTTAATAAATGCTTGTGCTAGACTTCAAAGTTGCGTTTGCCTCTTCTAGAATTCCAATAGCAGGCACTATAAGATGGAGTTAAAAGAAAAAAAGTTTATTTGTATAAGACAAAAATAAATACTATTTAAATATATTATTATATTATATATAATATGTATAAAATATTTATACGTATAAACACATGTATATGATATGTATCTGTATATATGTAATATTCATATGTAGTTGAATATTTAAAATACCTATATCGTTGTTCAGTTGCATCCCTATTTTGGAGATTCTCAGCAAAGATGTTGGAGTAGTTTGCCATTTCCTTCTTTGGATCATTTTACAGATGAGGAAACTGAGGCAAATAGGGTAAAGTGACTTGCCCAGGATCATATAGCTTATAAGTGTCTGAGGCTGGATTTGAAGTTGTGAAGATGTTTTCTTGATTCCAAGCCCAGGGCTCTATCCACTGTGCCACCTAGCTGCATCCCCCACCCAAATATGTAAGAATTGGAGGCCCTGAGAAACTGTGAGTTGTCCAACATTACACACATATGATAAATGATTTTAATATATGGAAAACACTATAAACGGTTATCCTCCATTGCAGCTGTAGACACATTTCTCACTTTCAGAACAGATATATATTGGCATAGGTCCACATACACTTTCTCCCTTTCTTCTTCTTTGTCTTTCTCCTTGGTTTCAGGTTAAGTGACTTGCCCAGGGTCACACAACTAGTATCAACTGTCTGAGGCTGGATTTGAACTCAGGTTTTCCTGACTCCAGGGCCATTGCTCTATCTACTGAGCCACCTTGCTGCCCCATTCCTTGTTTTCTTAATCCTACTCCTTCCCCTCTTTCTCCTTCCCTACTTCTTCCCACTGATACCTTTCCTGACTCCCTCTGGACTGCCTGTAGCTCTCCCCAGAATTACCTAGATAGCAGTAATGGTTTCAATTTGGGCTTTCTATTCCTAGTACCTAGGTCCAATCCACTTCCATATGCTATGAATGCAGATATGTTATCAGGCAAGAAAAAAAGAGTTTACTCTAAATCTCAGAGTCTAAGGATGGATGTAGATCAATCTGCAAGCATGTTAAGTGGCTATTATATGCCAGGCCATGTTCCATGTGAAGATCGTGGCAAAAGAATCATTTGCTCTTTGGGGTCTGTAGTAACCCTTTAATTTAGGGGTTCTTAACCTTTTTTGGGCATAGCGCAGAGGACATAGTTAGACTTGCATTCAGGAAGACTGGAATTCCCAACCTACTTTAGTTACTTCCTAACTGTATGACCTTGAGCAAACTGCTTAACCTCTCTGCACTCAGTTTCCTGACCTGTCACATGAGGATAATGATAGCCACATTCCTCTGGGAATTATTTTGAGGATCTACTGAGATAACATGTGAGTTGCTCTGTAAAAGAAAATACTATATAAGTGCCACTTATTGTTATATAATAAATAGATCTATCTCTTTGGCAATCTGATGAAATCCATGGTGAAAACTGCTAAAGTCAATTTGGTGAAGTCAGTTTGACCAGTCTGGTGGAGTAATTTCAGAATGATATTTTTAAATATGTAAAATGAAAGACATAGGGTTACAAAAGGAACTAATTATATTGAAATAGAGTTATTAAAATATTTATTAAAATTGGTTTATCTGCTTGAGGTTAAGAAACACTGCCTTAGTTTAATACCTTCTACCTCTCCATAAGAAGTTATTATTGTTAATTCTTTCTTGACCCTGAGTGGCATGAGGAAAACAAAAGCAATTTGGATCCAATTTGCAGAGATTGTGAGACATGGGGCATTTCCAAGATCAATTTTTCTTATTATTTTCTGTGCCTTAAGCAGAAATTGACACGGAAATGAAGTTTAGTGGAATGCATATATGACAGCTTTGGTTCACCAGTTGCTTCTGAACCTCATGCTTGTGGCCCCTTTTACCCAGGCGAGTCTCTCTTTCCTATCATTGTTCTCATATGGAATCCATGTTCATGTGAAATCCCCAAACAAGGAAATTTGGCTTCTGGTTTTAATTGTTTTGCTATTTTGAAAGGCTCTTTAACTAAAAGTGACCATAAATAATAATTTTAAAAAGAATCACAGAATCTCAGTATCAGAAGGGAACTCAGACACCTACTTGTTCAAACTACAGCTGAATACAAATCCCTCCATAACATTTCCAACTCTTTTAGCCTCTTCTTGAACGCCTCTAATGAGATAAAACTTTTTGCTTTTGGAGGCAGCCCATTCCACCTTGAGCTAGTTGATAGGAAGCTTTTTCTCGGCATCAAGACATAGCTTGCTTCTCTCTACCTTTCACCCATTACTCCCAGTTCTACCCTCTAGGGCCAGGCAGTAGAAAGCTAACTTCTCTCTCCTTTCTGTATGACAATTCTTCAATTATCTGACAAAAACTATCACACTCCTTTTAAGGTCTTACTTTTCCAGACTAAACATCCTCCTTTTCTTCAACTAGTCCTCAGTCTATGAGTTCTTTACCATCTTGGTTGGCTGCCTTTGGTTAAATAATGTTCTAACTAAATGTGACACCCGGAAATGTGACTAAAGTGTGACACCCAGAAATGAAAGCTACACTCCAGAGGTGGTTTGGGTAGGTCAGAATGCTAGGGAACGTTCACCTTCTTGAGCCTGGACGTTATGGCTCTGTTAGTAAATATTTCCTATTCTTGGTTGCTACTTCACTCATTCATTTCAAATGGTTTCCTATTTCAGCCCAATAAAACTCATAGAATTTCTTTAGATAAACTGCCTTATCTAGCTAGTCCTCCCATGTTTTGTAGGAGGGAAGTTAACTTTTGAACCCAAGTCATGACTTTCCATTTATTTCTATTAAATTTCACCTTATTAGAATTGGCCCAGTCTTCTTGCATGTCCAGATATTATTGGATTCTGTGTCTGCTCCCCACATCCTCAAAGCTCTATAAAGTCAACAACCATGAGTAATTGAATTCCCCAGTTCGAGGCAAGGGATTGTTTTTTTTTTTTTCTTTTGGTCTGCTTAGTAAGTTGCCCTTGCTTTGTGTTTTTATTTAATTATTCAAGGTGGCTGATTTCCCTAGATTGGAACAGACCAGTTTTCAGAATCTGGTATTTGAGCAGATTTCAAAACGTAGAAACAAACTGATTATTAGGCTTGTTAGTAATGTGCTTAGGGAAAGTCTCTTTGGGGACTCAGTGACAATAGGATGGAAAAGTTGGTGAAATAATTTAAAAATGGTTGACTTTTCCCTCATATAAAATGTTCAAGATTTTATCTTGGAGCTGACTGGCTTCATGGAGATGGCCATTAACTAAGTATTGTGATTTGTCAACACAGGCTGACCTTTTTGTAATGTTTCATTAGTTGATGAAGAAGTGAAGTGTTTTGATCTTAGGCCACAGGAATTTATACTTTGTTTTAATTGTGTTGTGCTGTGGAGAAGTAATGGGCACTCATAGCTAAGGCAGTGTTTCTTAGAAAAGCTGAGACTAAGAATTTTTGTGCTTGGGGAAAGAATTGTTATAGAGGGAATATAGCAGGAGAAACTTACCCAGGGTATAGCTGTGGGGGAACAAAACACATTCTGGGGCCCTGCCAAGTGCTAAAAGACTGGCTACCATTGGGGAGGAAGGCAAAGAATGGGATGTACTGAGGCCCAGGGTTCTGCTCATTGGCAGGAGGAAGAAGTGTACCCTGGGACAGGAACTTCATCAATTTGAAGTTGGAAAGAAAGGCTCACTTTTGGAATATGGCCACTGGGTATATGGGTTGGAAAGAAGGTGGGATAGTGTGAAAATACCCTCTAAATTAAGGCCCCTAAGGCAAAGTCCTAGCAGACTTTTCCTAGTTATGGCTCTGGTTCCCATACTTCAACTGTAATAAATACTCTTTACAAAAATAAATGTTCTGGACCCCCATGTGATAGTAATTGTATTATTAAGTATCTGTTGAATGAAAAAAAAATCATGTTGACAAAAAGCTACTGTAAATTCAGTAACAGTTTAAATTAATCCTTAGTTTATTAATCATGACTATCTACATACATTTGAAAATTAGTAGTGCATATATGTGTTAGACATATTATTTATTCAGTCTACAAAGGTACGTTTCTGAATACATTATACTGTCATGTTTATTTTGTTGAATGAATACAATTCATTTGTTAGAGCTAAATATACTTCAATATTTTATTAGACCTAAACAAAGATAGGAATGACATTTTTTGTTGGTTTTATGAAGAGGGAGCATAAAGTAATGGTTAGAGAGCTGATCTTAGAGCCATCTACTTTAACCCTCTCATATCAGAGATGAGGAGAATGAGATATAGACAGGTTAGGTGACTTGTCTAAGGTCATGCAAGTATAAAATGACAGAAGTAAGATTTGAACTCATGTCCTCTAATTTCAAATCCAATACTCTTTCTTTTATTTTTTTTAAATAGTACATTGCTTATCTACTTGGAGACTAGAAAGGAAGGGAAAAAAGCTTTTATCAAGTGCATACTAAATGCCACACACTTTGCTAGCTTTTGGCAAATATCTCATGCTTTTCTCACAACACTCCGGGGAGGTAGGTACTATTACTTGCCCACTCTACAGCTGAGGAAACTAAATCAGGATGAGGTTAAGTGACTTGCCTAGAGTTACAAAGCTAGTAAAAGTGCCTGAGGGCAGATTTGAATCCAGATCTTTCTGACTCCCTGCCCACAGTACTTTATTCATTTATGTCACCTAGCTGACTAGAATGAATGAAGGCCATCCTGACAGCATCAAAGCAATGGCAACACTGCTCTTCTCCACTAATCTGCAGAATATTTGCTTTCTCATTTTCCCATGGACTTAACCATTTTTGTGTGAATTCAAACTTTGCTAAGAGGTTCTTTCCACCTCTTACCCTCTTTGAGCTAATCAAACGGGGGTTAGTTTTAGAGTCTACTGAGATGTGGAACAATACAATATACAAAGGACTGAAAGTGACAATCACTCAGAGGGTAACAAAAGTACGCATGGGGTGGGTGGGGCTGCATTCAGATGGCGACACACAGCAATCAGGGAATTCTAAAGGAGCAGGGAAGTGTGGGACATCATCAACGAGAGGGATGAGTGAAAAAGACAATGGGCTGGTCACATGGTGGAATGGAAGCACAACATTCTGTGTGTTCCATTGATATCCTCACAATGTCAAGAGAAAGCAAGGAAGGTTGCCTGACAAGTTGGGTGTACCATTTGTGGCAAGCTTATTGGAGGACAATGCAAATGTTGTACGGACTGGGAAGGCATGGATGAATTACCTTCTTCAGTTGAAGGGAATAACCACATTGATGAAATCCCAAATCCATTGGAGTACTTGAGTTTAGCCTCTGAATCAGGGATTCATAACCTTGGATCCATGAAGTTTTTACACAATTTGTAATATATTTCACTATAGTGCATTTTGTAACCTCATGGGTTTTATTTTGTACATTTGAAAACATGATTCTAAGAAAGGGTCCAGAGGCTTCACTAGACTGCCCAAGGGGTTCCTAATACACAAAAGGTGAAGAATCCCTGATCTAAATGGAATGCCCTATGACTCTTCATGCAAGATGAAAATTAACATTTTCTCTCATGCTAAGTGGGAAGGACAGAAGCATAGAGATGGGACTTTTATTTGCTTTTATTTTTACAAGTGGTCACATTATTGCTTTACTGACTATTTAGGACAATTGTGTCAAAGTATAATTTTGTTTTATTGCCAAGAATTAAAAATATTTCTCTCCCCATCAGCTCAACACACAAACAGCATAATCCAATGTACCTTTTCCTCTCTTAGCTTATTTGAGCTGTCATTCATGCTAAGCTGCTCCATGAATCAACTTTAATATTTAATAATTTACCTCAATATCAGCAGATGATATTTTAATGTCAATATGTCCAGCTTGTGCAGGTCTTTTATATGATTTGCAGCACAGCCTGGCAGGCATGTAGAGCAGAGGAAAATAATAATAAGGAAAACAAAGCCAGTTTTCATTGATGGAAATTTCCAGCTGTTTTGTACCAAAAAATCATCAAATATAATGAAGAGGTCTGAAAGATTTAAACTGCCAAGATTACCTAATTAGCTGGATGCATTTGAAATGGTACCATCAGGTTTATTGAGATGAGGCAACGAGAGCGGCTGTTTTTGATGAGGGTGGAATTGTGTGAGTATTGTCATTTACCTTCCATTATTTTTAGTGGGGGCTGAGTGAGAGCCATCTGTAAGAGATGAATTCATCAGCAGCCTGGAAAGCTGTGTTCACATCTCCTTTTAATATACGAATGGAATTGTACTGCAAACATATGCACATACACAGGCATGGTATAGAAATGGAAAAATTAAGATCACTTGGGGGGATTTGGATGATACCAATAAAAGTGACTTTATTTTTAAGTTTCAATCATTGGTTCATGGTAGCTAACTTAGAAGGGAGCTTAGAGATAATTTGGTCCAGATCCCCTCATTTTGTAAAAGAATAAATAGCTTAAGGCCTCAAGAGCATACAGGTGATAAACAACACAACAGAATTCTAACTGAACAGCTAAAGAAATCTTGATCTTGTCATGCTAGAATTTTGTTGTTCAGTCATTTTTCAGTCATGTCCGATTCTTTGTGACCTCATGTTTGGAGCTTTCTTGGCAAAGATACTGGAATGGTGTGCCGTTTCCTTCTCCAGCTCATTTTATAGATGAGGAAACTGAGGCAAACAAGGTTAAGTGACTTGCTCAGGGTCACATGGCTAGTAAGTGTCTGAGGCCAGATTTGAACTCTGGGATGAGTCTTCCTGATTCCAGACCTGGTGCTCTGTGCACTATGGCACCACCTAGCAGCCCCATGCTAGAATATAGGGCCAAATAAAAGTGAGAAAAAGGAGCAGAGTTAGTTACATGGTGAGATTGAGGGTTAATTGCTGGGCAGCATGTGAACTTCATTAATATCTTATGGTAGCAGGATGAGGAAGGTTTCCAGAATGATGAATTGAATCTCTTCATCCTGGATAATATATGGGAGGACATGGAATAAGAGTTACCCTGAATGGGCAGGCATGGGTGGATTGCCTTGTACACCATTTATATCAATTAGATCAGAGTCATCTTAGTGTTGGAGGATATCTTAGGCTTGCTTATTTGGGCATGCATTGATTCTCCCTCATAATTTCCAAGATCCTTTTGGGTAAGGACTATTTTGTTTCAGTCTTTGTATCCTCAGTTCCCAGCGCAGTGCCTTAAACACAGTAAGCAATAATAATAAATATTTGTTGCTTTGAATAGAAGGTGTTTTGGTAAGGGCTGAGGATGCCGAGGTGGAGTAAACACAAATCTCGCTCTCAAGGTGCTTACAACCTAAAAGGGAAAGACAAGTATATAGGTAGCTATGATACAAGAGAGAGCAAAACAATTTCAAAGGAGAAAGTATTCCAAACTCCTCTTAAATCTAGCGCCTTCCCACTTTTAATGATTTCCCTTTTATTGTGTATGTAGTTTATTTGCATATATTTGTTTGCTTGTTGTCTCCTCCATTTGACTGTGAGCTCTTTGAGGGCAGGCACTGTCTTTTACCTTTTTTTTTTATCCCTAATGCTAAGCACAGTGCCTAGATCATAGTAGGAGTTTAATGAATGTTCCTTGACTAAGGAGAGACTCCAACAAAATGTAAGGGGAAATTTGAGGAGGAAGAGATCAATTTTTTCATTGCCAGGGTCAGAACTGGAGGGAGGAAAGGGATGTCGAGGAAATCTTAAATAATTTTTCAAAAGACATGCATTCATTCATCTACCCATCCATCCATCCATCCATCCAAGAATCCAACAAATATTTGTTGAGTATCTGTTACTAAGTGCAGGAGGCAGTATGGTATGGGAGATGGTATAGTGCATTGAAAATCAGATGATTTGGGTACAAATCCCATTTCCACCAAATATTTCTTGTGTGACCTTTGGCAAGTCATGTAATGCCTGTAGGCCTCAGTTTCTTTGGCTGTAGTTTGAAGATACCGGACTAGATCATGTCAGAGATGTCTTCTAGCTTTATATATTATATGATCTGTGAGTACTGGCTTTGGGAGGCAGGAGTCCTGGGGAAGCCACTTGGATTCTCAAAGCCTCAATTTCCTTCTGTGTGTAATGGGGATAGTAGCAGTTTTACACTATGACTCAAAGGTGATCCTGTAAGGAAAGCAAGGAATGTATTCATATATATTTATATTACTAAAATAAATACAGATGATAAACATTAAATATAAACATATATTTTGAATAAATTTTACAGCTCCAAATAAACAAGGACAAGGTGAGCTAATTTATGAAAGACATTGTGGCAGACACAAAAGTCCAAAAGACAAAATCCCTGCCCACAAGGATTTTAGAATCTAGTCCGCAAAGCAAGGCAGACACATGATAAATTTAATCCAAGGAAAAAAACAAAGGCCATGAGAGTTATAGGCATTGTGTGATGGGGATTCAGCCCGGCAAGAGTTTGGATTTCTAATTCCCAAAGACTGGCACAAAAGACTTTCACAGCACAACTGTAGCAGACAATCAATGTTTTCTACTTGAAAAAACTAAAAACTTCTTCACTGGAACAGATCTTTATTTATGTGGACATTTCCTGCTATCTGAGTGCTGAGTGCCAATATAAAAAGTAAGCACTGCATTGCAGGCAGTGTGGTCTGGGGAAAAGTTCTGGCTTTGGAGTCCAAGGGCCTGGATTTAAACCCCAGCCAGGATATGGCACCTTGGGAGTTGCTTCACCTGACTGCGCCTTAGTTTTCTTACCTGTAAAATGAGGTTGCTGGACCAAATGACCCCTAGAACTCCCTTCTTGCTCTGGGTCTATGATCTGGGTTCTGCCACTTACTGCCTTAACCGTGTAAGCTCTCTGGGCCTCAGTTTCCTCATTAGTAAAATGAGGGAGTTAAACTAAATGACCTATTAGTGTCCCTTCTAGCTTTAAAACTGTGATCCTTAAAGTCCCTTTGGAAGTAGGATCAATCAGATATTTGTGAAACACCTACTCTGTGAGCAGCAGTGTGCTAAGTACTGGATATAGAGAGAAAAAAGTGAGGCAGGCCCTGCCTGCAGGAAAGTTACATTCTATTCGAGGGATACAACATGTACACAGACAAGTAAATATAGGATAGATATAAAATAAATATGCAATGATTTGAAGCAGGGGACATCTAGCAATTGGGGAGATCAGGAAGGGCTTCTGAGGGAGGTAGTGCTTAGATTAATTCTTAGAATTAAAGATTTAGAGTTGGAAGACATCTGGGAAATCATCTAGCCCAACAACCATGTTTTACAGATAAGGCAACAGGCACAGAACTGGCCATGGTCATACAATTAGGAAGTTTGTCAGAGGCAGGATTTGAACTCGGGTCTTGGCTCCAAGTGCATTCCTCTACCAACATACATTTGGATAGAGGGAAATTGATGGCTGTACTTCGTTGGGCCTTCAGAAATCCTCGAATGAGGTTTTGTCTCAGAAGCATTAGAACAGCTGGCTCACTACTGTCTAGGGAAGGGCTCAACTCTGTTCCTTCCAACTCTGAGATTCTATGATTCAATGATTCTATTATTATTTGGAGTGAGGATACACAATTTCTAATTCCAGATTTTTTTGCTTACTACTTGTGTGATCTCAGGTAAGCCATTTCCAATATAGCTAGAGAGGGTAGGTATTATACTGGAAAGCACACTGGAGCTGATTAGGACCACTCACGCTCATACTCTTGCCTCTTATACTTGCTATCTGTGTGACCCAGGGCAAGGCCCTTAACCTCTTACCTCACAGGAATGTTGGGAGAATGTGGGAAATTTTAAAGTAATATATAAATCATCCTCACCATCATTCTATATATCTGGGTGGGTCTCTAGTTTCCCCATCAGTAAAATGTAGTTATGGGACTAAATAATTCCTCAGGTTTTTTCCCTCTCTAAAGCTTGTGATCATAAGGATAAAATATGTGTGGAACCTATGATCAAATCCATGAAAGGGAGAATAATAATAAGAAAGAATACTGTGCAATTAGGTTGAAGGGAGATGCACGAAAGCCTTGAATGCCATGATCAGCAGTTTGTACTTTATTTGTTAGGTAATGAAGCATTGCAGATTTCTGAATAGAGGATTAGAATAATAAGGGTTGTGTATTTAGATTACTTGGGTAGTGGAATAAAGGATGATTGGAAAAATGATAGACTGGAAGAAGGAAGACCCATTAGGAAGTTGTTATAGTAACCATATCAATGAGATGAGAGACTGAACAAGAGAACTTATAGTTAGGGTTGAGAGCAGGACTTGAATGCCATAGGTATGGCAGCATAGACTCAAAAGGCATTGGCAATTGATGGATGATAGATGGTAAGGGAAACAGAAGGGTCAAACACGACTTTAAAATCACGAGCCTCAAAGTGGTTTGCCTCCTGAGTATGATCGGGTCATTTATCATCTTTCTCCTTTCCATTCCTCTCCCAGTATGAGCAAGTTGTGGAAGTATATACTATAGGCCAGTTGGTCAAATGTAGGAAATGGATGAATTCCTGATACTTGGCCAAAGACAGATTATAATCGTAATGTAAAACTTCCATTACTTGTATTCAATTACCTGTTGGATGATTTATGCCACTAAAAGCTGAGCATTCCACAAATTCTCCACTTCAGTTCCACATTTAAGTGTCTCCTAGGGGCAATTATTGACAATTTCATCATCCACGTGACAGAGGAAGAGACAAGGAGATTTGCTACTTTGGACCTAATTCTGATCAAAAGAAAGAAGAGAAAAACATCATGTGAGAAAAGGCAAAAGAAGAGGGATAGCATCTTTGCAGGTTTTTAGCCTGGTTTACATTCATTCTGCTCTTACTGGTAAAGCATCATGACCATGGTGGTACCATATTAAGGAGCAAAGAGTTTGAATTATGGGAAGGTTATATAGCAGTTGTACCCAGTAACTCTGGGGAGTGCACCAACCATTCCTTCTAAAGCTGCTTGTAGGAAGCAGAGAAAAGAGCAAAAAGATGGTGCCTATAGGTTCTCATGAACTAAGATGACCATTTTCATAGGAGAAAGGGAGAGGAAGCAGACGGAGAACTTTTCTTTTTAGTAGAGCTGTGTCTTTGGGGGTTTATTTGTTCCCCAGCAGTTTTTCACATGTGTTCATGTTTGCGTTTCCTGGACAAGTCATATTTGATAAGTTGTGCAACCCTCTGCCCAGGTCTTGGGCACAGAAGTAGAAGTGAAGGAATTTCACAATGATGAATTTATGCCACAAAACTAGCAATAGCCATGTCGCTGGGAACACCTCAGCCTAGTCTTTCTGCAGAGGTCAAGAGACCCCGGCTCTTAGGAATAGTTGTTTTTTTTTTATGGCTGTGTAAACAGATCTTTTCTGATCCCCTAAATGGTCTGAATCAGTAGTTTAAGGTTAGAATGTTTGATGCATTGTTACTGTAGAAGCATGAGAATCTGAGAAAATGACTTCCTAACTGGAAACAGAAAGAGATTATTTATTTTAGCTATTTCTTATGACATGGAAGATGAACTTCCTTCAGATGTTCGGCGGGTGGTGCCCAGGCACATCAAAGAAGGATGTAGAAATTAAAAAGGAAACTAATTCCTTTCCATTGCTTTGTCACAGCAAGCTAGAGGAAACCTTTATTAACATTACTCAAGTTAATATATATATACTCATTTTTCTCTCCTCAAGATCTATGACTATAGTGGGTAGAATTGCTTACAGTGAGATTGAAGAAATAGGAAAAAAATGGCCCAGGTTATTGTCCCTGCAAATGATATTCATGGGAGTCCTACTCGGAGCAGAAAGATTAACAATCAGTTTCCTCTCCTTCTACCACGAAGCTGCAGTTGATGAAATTAGAGCAGAGGATGAAAACATTTTCTGACTTTATTTTATGGAGCCGCCATTCCTCATTGTTCTGGGCTCTTCCGATATTGTGTATCGTTTCAGGTCACTTAGTTCATCTCAGGCCGTGGCTGAGCACATTTTTCCCAAAAAATGCTGTGAAAGAGTAAAATACTCCATTGCTTAAGTAATTTTTTTTTTAAATAAGGAAACCAAGCATAATGTTAAGGAAACTGCCTGATTTTCTCCATCAGTGGTCTACTCTAGGCACTAGATCATTTAAACTTTCAGTGAGATGCTGCCCATGGGAGGCAGTATGGCACAGTGGAAAGGGTGATGGATTGAGCATCAGAGGACCTAAATCCTTAGACTTCGATTTGCTATTTTTGTCCCCTTGAGCAAGTCACTTAACATCCTTCACTTTCCTCACTTCTAGAAGGAACAGAGTGGACTAAATAGCCTTCCATTTTGTGATATGTGATTCTACGTTATTCCACCAAGAAGCTGTTAAGCTCAAAGTTCTTATCACTTCTACTAGAAACTGTTAACAAGACTAAACACCCCCAAATATGAAAACAACCAGCTCTTTCTACCTCGATATCCAATTTTTTTTTAAAAGCAATGACCCATAGAACATATAGCAGATTATATGCTTCTGAATTCTGAAAGAATTTGCTAAACACCTACTATGTGTCAGGCACTGGGGATACAAAGTCAAGCCAAAATAAAAACCACCTCAGTCTCTGCCATTAGGGAGCTTTACACATACAAACACATATAAATATGTACAAACTACATATAGAAATATAAAATAATTTGGGGAATCTGGGGGAAGCAGAAGAAACTGGGGGGGGGGCTACAAAAAGCCTTGCATAGAAATTGATGCTTGAGCTAAGTCTTGAAGGAAACTAGTTATTTGGTGAGCTGGAGTGAGGCGTGAGTACATTCTAAGCATGAATATCATCCAGGGCAAAGGGTGGGAGATGGAATCTATATGTGAGAAGAGCACCAGGAAGGCTGATGTTTTTGTACCACAGAATATGTGAAAACAGATATATGTAAGAGGACTGGAAAGGTGAGTTGGAGCAAGTTTTTGAAGGGTTTTAAATGCCAAACAGAGAAGTTTGTATTTGATCCTAAAGGCAAACGGAAACTATTGTATTGTCTTGAGTAGTAGAACTACCTGGTCACTCCTGCACTTCAGAATAATCTGTCTGGCAGATGTGTGGAGGATGAATCACAAAAAAGAAAGATTTGATGAAGATAAAGAAGATCTACAATAAAATAATTGTGAGTCCAGACAAGAGTTGATGAGGGTCTGAGCCAGCATGGTGGTTGTATGGGAAGACAGAAGGTGATGAATACCAGAGCTTTTGTGAAGGTGGAAATGACAAAATTTGGCAAGTGATTGGATATGGGTACATTTATGTGAGGAAGAATGGAGAGCTAAAGATAAGCAAACATATAACTCTGCTCTAGTGAGATGGACAAATATTGAACGGGGAATAATTAAGCCTGTAGACCACTGGTACTTTTCCTCGGTCAGTTACCCCAAAAATCTCCACAATGAGAAAAGAATCCTTGAAATAACCACCCTACAAAGATAAGGCTCACAAGTATTCCTGATAATGGCAGTGGATTCTCCATAAATTCTTGGTGGGAGGGAAAAGCCTTTTATTCTGTTGTTCATTATCTTTTCTGCTCCAATTTTGAAGCAGAGGGTAACTCCACTACCGGCGACCTTGATCAAATCCCTTCCCATCTCCTTATGTAATTGATGAGAAAATTAATTTCCAAATATTTAGACAAGATGTCTTCATGTTGGGAAACTCTGGGACATAGTTCAAGAGTTTGATATTTTGAAGGCAATGAGCAAATAATAGGGAAAAGGCATGAATAAAAGAGGTAATAGCACATTCATTTCTCAAATTGTATTTTAAAGCAATAATTCCCAAACTATCTGAAATTGGTCAAAAAGGAGAAAATAGGTCAGTGGAATAGACAAGGTAAACTCGAATCAGAAACAACTGAACTCAATAATCCAGTGTTCAGTAAGCCTAATAACTTTAACTATGTTGAAGAAAACTTCCCTACGTGACAAAACTTTTGGGAACTGGAGAACAATTTGGCTACAAAAAGGGGGGAAGGGTTAGACCAAATCTTACAATATATTCCACAAAAAGTGACCTGCTCCAAGGTACTGATTTTCTTACTGATGATGCAATGATCATCTCTATACACGTGATTTTGAAATTTCCATATCCAGCCTCCATCTCTCTCCCAAGCTCTGGTCTTAAATCATTAGCTGCCTACAGAATAACCCCATCTGGATGTCTTACAGGTGTCTCCAACTCAAAAGAGCCCACCATTTCCTTCTATGTACCAATCTCTCTTCCTAGGTTCCCTATTTCTGTGCGTGGCTTCACCATCCTTCTCAAGCCCTGGAGATTTTTTCCAAGGGAGTTTATTAATAATCACTATCCTTCTTTTCACCCAAGTTTGCAACCTGGAGTCATTCAGAAGTCTTCCCTCTCCTTTGCCTCCTCCACATGCACTCACTTTTCAAGTCTTGCCATTCAACTTCCACAACATTTTGCTCTACATATCTCCATCTCTCCACTCTTATAGATACTACCTTCACTCCCTTCCTTATAGATTATTTCTATAGCTTCTGTATTGGCCTCTTTGCTTAAAATTATTCCCAGTCTCCTACCCACTTTCTGCACAACTGCTAATATGATATTCCTAAAGGATGAAACTTAGCATTTATTTGACATGGAGTAGGAGTAAAGAAGAGGGAAGAGTCAGTGATGATGCCAGGATTTCAGGATGAGTTAACTGAAAGGATGATGGTACCATCAATACAAATAAAGGAGTTGAGAAGGATATAATTGAGGAGAAGTTGGTGAATTCCATTTTAGACACATTGAGTTTGAGGTAGACATATCCTGCAAGGAACTGGAGATGAAGAATGGATAGGACTGGACATATAAGTAATAAGATAATAGAACCATAGTTTTAGAGCTAGAAGAGACTTTAGCATCAGATAGTCTAATTTCCTCAATCTGCAGATGAGTAAACTGAGGCCCAGAGATATAAAGATTTGGTCAATCAAGGTTATACAAGCATCAAGTGGCAGGGATATGATTTCTACTCTATTAAGCTACATTTCTAATCTAGGAGTCCTCTGAATGAAGGTGATACTCAAACTCATGGGAGTTGATGAAATCTTTCAAGGAGGAAGTACAGAAGGGTAGAGCCTTAGAAAAAGCCCACATTTGAGGGAAAGAGGAAGAAAATGACCTTGAAAAAGTGAGAAAAAGTCAGACATACAAGAGGAGATTCAGAAGAGAGCACTCATCAAGAGGAAGGATTGGTCAGGTGGTGTTGAATGCATCAGAAAAGTCAAGTAAGAGGGGCAACTAGGTGGTGCAGTAGACAGAACACCAGCCCTGGAGTTAGAAGGACCCGATTTCAAATCTGGTCTCAGATACTTGACACTTACCAGCTGCGCAAGTCACTTAACTCCAATTGCCTCTCATAAAGAAAAGTCAGACAGGGTAGGGAATGAGAAAAGACTTTTGGATTTAACAATAGTCATGCTGGCTATTACGAGGACAGCGACATGGAGGAGCGAGACTGTCTTGTCGGTCTTGGACAGATATTGACATTTCTGGGCAATGATCTGCATCAAACATTGGATAGGAGCTGGAGAATGGGCTGCTTTGAATTTGGGAAAATATGTAGCTCTCTCATTGGTCCCAAATTGCTCCCAGATCTAAAGAACCAAAATTGCCTGTGATCCAAAGGACAACAGAGAGTCACAAAGTGGGTGTACGTTGTAGGTAACACATAGCCAGCGAAGCCCAGATTTGAGTTCTGTGAGGGACAGATGACAAGCAGATTGGGCCGCACTGCCTTTCAGCATCCTAATTAAGGGAAAGGCAGAAATGTCAAGTCATAATGGACTTTTTACATATTTTCCCCCACTGTGAAATGTCTATAGCTCTACTCCTTGTGCCTGCCAACATCAACTTCTTTTAATTCTCTCTGTGTAGGAATATTGCCAGGTTGCCCTCTGAAGAATGATCCCGAGGTCAACTTTTTGTCTTGAAGAAAGGGAGACTGTCTTCATTAAACTAATGAGAAAATGTAACTACCTTTTCTTCATTCTGGTTGCCATCCAGTATAGTGCATGCTGTTCACATAGGCAACCACAGAAGGAGTCCATCCTTGGACCTAGCTGGCCTGGAACAGACACTTGTGAAGTTTCATTCCACACATCGAAAGAGATGAAAAGTCTCAAACTATTATTGTGTGTGTACGTGCATAAGGGGTGGATGATGGTCCTGTGGGTAGAAAGGTATCTTCAGCTATTGGTGAATCGTCTACACTTGACAAACATAATAGTCACAAGAAATCACCCTAAAAGCATCAAATAATCAAAACCTGCTCTTCTTATAAAAACCCTATGAAGGAGTCAATGTTAATATCATAATCTTAATTCCATAGATGGTGAAACTCAGGTCTATAAAGATTAAGTGATGTGCTCATGGTCGTATACGTAGTATTAGAGGAAAATTCCAGTATAATGGCTCATGGGGACTTTGAGAAATGGGCAAAGATCTTCACCCCAGAGCCGAAGAAGATCTCAGAGGCCATTTAAGATCCTAGATCCTAGATTTAGGGCTGGGAGAGATCTCAAATGGGATCAAATCCTAGTCTCATTTTACAGATATGGAAACTGAAGCTCAGGTGGAATGACTTGTTCAAGGGCGTGTAGCCAATACATAGTAAAATCAGGATTCAAGTTCAGGTCTCATAGCTCTAAATCCAATAACTTTTCCATTAAGGTGACATAATCAGTTGAACACAGATTCAAGAGAGACCCAGTTAAGATCTGACCTCAAACACTTACTAGCTTGGAGACAGTGGGTAAGCTGCTTGCTCTCTATCTGCTTCTGTTTCCATTTTTGTAAAGTGGAGATAATGGCACCTACTTCCCAGGGTTGTTATGAGGATAAAATGAGATAATATTTGTGTAACACTTTGCAAACCTTAAGGCACTATGTAAATGTTAGTGATTATTATCATCATTATTACTATGCCACCTTTATTTTTTCAAAATTAACTTTCCCCCAATTAACAAGTATTTATTTTCTTTACTTTTTACCTCCCTATCCCACCTCAACTTGGCAGCAAAAAGAAAAAAAAACATAAACTCTTCATAAAGTTATGCATTGTCCAAAAAACCAAATTCTCCTTTTGGCTATGTCCAAAACGTGTCTTATTTTGCACCTAGAGTTCATCACTTCTCTGTAAGGATGTGGATTCTATGCAAGTTCATCTTTGGTCCCCTGGAATTGTGCTTAATCATTGTGTTGATTAGAGTTCTTCTGACTTTCAAAGTTTATTTTTACATTGATGTTATACATGTTACCTTTCAATGAGGGTATTGTGTATTAGAATGAGTACTGGCCTTCGAAGGCTGACAGACTTGGGTTCAAACCCTGACTACCTCTTCCTACCCATGTGACTTAGGAAAAACCACTTTTCCTCTCTGAGACTCAGTCTCTTCATTTATAAGATGAGAATACTTCAACTAGAGGACCTCTCACATCCCTTCCAGCTCTCAATCCTATGCCCTATTGCACCAGCCATAAAAAATATCACACCAATCCCAAATGGGATTTTTTTGGCAGACACTGGAATGTTTAACCATTTCCTTTTCTGACTCATTTTACAGATGAGGAAACTGAGGCAAACAGGGTTGTTTGCCCGCAGTCACACAACTAGTAAGTTTCTGAGGCCAGATTTGAACTTAAGTCTTTCTGACTCCAATCCTGGTACTCTATCCATTGTGCCACCTAGCTGTCCCTAATTATTAAAGTAATATGGTGGATATATATGGCATTGGGCTTGGAGTGAGGAAAACCTGGATTCAAATCCTGCCTCATATTACTAGCTAGGCGATCCCGGGCAATTTACTTTACCTTTTACAGCCTTAGTTTCCTCATTTGTAAAATGGTGATAATAATAACACCTAGCTCACAGTGTTATTGCGAGGACTGAATGAGATAACACATTTAAAGTGCTCTGCCCACCTTAAAGTACTATATAATTACTAGCAATTAGAATGTCTCTCTTTGGTAGCCCTTCTGCCCTCCATCTTTGCAATGAGATAAGTGTGTGTCCTTGGTTATGGTTGCCTTGCAGAGAAAAGACTGCTGAATTTGGAATCAGAGGAACGATGTTCACTTCCCTTTGAATCCATCATGTGTATTCTGATGGAGTAGGTTGAACTGAACCACTAGGACCACATAGGTACATAAAGAATGAACATATTTAAATAGAGATGAACTGGAATAGTCTACCCAGGGGTGGGGAAATCTGCAGCCTTGAGGCCACATGGGGCCCTCTAGGTCCCCAAGTGAGGCCCTCGGATTCACTTGAATCCACTAAATGCCCTAAATGCACACTTGATTACCCTCAAGTTACTGGTTCCCCAGCCCTGCAAGTCTACCCTGTCTGAGTGGAGACTGAAGTTCCTTTTTGTGGAGAGGAGGAGGATATCCATGCCTAGATGATCACTCCTTCATGTTCCTATCTTCAAGAGGGGTAAGGAGCTAGAAATATATCTCTCTACATATGTGTATATATATCACACATACATTAAATATGCATATATATACATATATATTACATGTTATATATTTTTAGTCTAAGGGTATAAATCTCTTTTGGGGCTCAGGACAAAAAACTAATTTTCCTGGTCACTCTAAAGCTGGGGGAGGTAGTTCTGCCCCATACCAAAAGGGTAACAGTTAACTTAATCTCAAATCAGTTTAGTCTCCGTTCTACCAAATGCTCATTTCATAAAAGGCGGTTATGATTATTGATTAATGTTATTTTTGGAAGGTCATTGATAAACCAAGGAATGTCCAGAGGTAGATAACCAGAATGATGAAGGGCCTCAAGTTTGTGCCCTATGAAGATAAGTTGCAGGGACTGAGAATATTTTTATTTTCTGAGTACATATTGGGAGCTAAGGACACATTAGATGTGGATTCCTGCTTCCAGGAGGAGCTCAGGAATGAAACTGTCCTTTACCTATGCAGAATCTCTTGAGCACTATATGAATGGGAGAAAAGGACTTTGAATAACCAGGATCTGTGACTTATCTCTCTAAGCTTGAACCAACTTCTCACACTCTCTGTATTTACTTTGTAAGAGAAAATGTCATAGATTTTGGCAAGGGGAGGGCAGTGTTTTGCACCAACTATTCTTAATCACTTTGGTAAATATTCCTTTCTCTCACTTAGTGCAGTGCATGGCACATAGTAGGCACTTAATAAATGTTTATTGATTGATAGATACATGCTACTTAAAGCTTGCTTAAACCCTTAAATTATGTAATAAACCCACTTAAAGTGGGTTCATTAAATCCTTTACTTCAAATCTTTTCATTGGATTAGTAACTGGGGCATCATACTTTCTCATTTTAACAGTTGGCTAAGAAATCGTGGCACCCTTGAAAGCCACCTTCCATTCTACCCCCTGGCACTATATGCATGTTGATGAGAAGGAAAGAAAGTAGTAACACTTAGGAACTGTGCCCAGCCACTGTGGACTCAAACACATAAAAGAGATAGTCATTTACTTTTACAAAATGTAGATGAAGCCAAGTCCTTCCATAGCCTATAATGTGATCTGAGAATCAATCTTTCCATTTTAGTTCAAGGCCTTGAACAGCAGTGAATCTCATTCCCAGCTGCTAGAGTGGATGTCAAGAAAACCCAGAGATTGATGCTTGAAAGCTTGACCTGGTGTGGGGACAGCACTAGAGAATAAACCTTTACTGCTAGAAACTCTAGGATGGATTACTTGCATTAAAAAAGAAGACTTTAAAATGACTAAACTGAAAAAAAAATGCAACATCTGTACAAGGACTTTGGTGAAAGGATGCTTTTTCCCCTCCCTTTCTTCTACATTGTAAATGGACACTTTAATTGGACATTAGTAAGGAAGGAAGTAGTTCAAGGTTCTGTCTCATTTCAGATTCATGACCAAGGCTGAAATTCCAGAGCTCAAGAGGCTATGATGCTTGATATGGTTGTTAACCCCTGGATAAGCCCTGATGGAGAGAGCTGCTTCTTCATTCATGCCACCTCCAGGGGCTTGCTAGACCCTTTCCAAAGGAAGGAAGGAATGTCCCAGGAATTATTGTGCTCTGGGAGAGCTGAATCTCCCTGCCAAATTCAGCTAGGTTCACTACACACTGAACCCATGGGGCTATGGCTTTGAAGTATTGGTTGTAATGTATTTGCTCTGTAAGCAAGTATTCCCAAGATGGACTGTGCTGCCTCAAAAGGCATTAGGTTTCTCTTCATTGGAAGTCTTCAAGAAGAGGCTGATCAATTACTTATCAAATATGTTATTGGCTTTCTGTAGTGCTGAGATATTAACCTTTTTTTTTTAAATGTGTGTATGTGTCTTGGACTCTCTTAGCAGTCTGATGAAATCTATGAATCCCTTCCCAGAATAGCATTTTTAAAATGTGATTTTAAAAATTATTTAAAATCCATAGAAGAAAATACATAAGATTACAAAGAAAACTAATTATATTAAGATATAGTTATCAATTAAAAAAATTATCAAACTCTAGGTAAAGACTGTCTGCTTAAGTCAGTCTAGATAAGAGTTTTCAAGTTTGTGGCCTGCAAAACTCCCAACTGTCTCAACCAGCTTAAACTGTAATGAGGATATGTTTAATAAAATAAAAATACAATGCGATAGAAGTAATGTGAAATTGAGGTTTTTTAAGTTAATCTGTGACCAACAGGGACTCATTTCTACTTGAATTTGACACTGCTGGTCTAGATGACCATGAGGTTCCTTGCAAATCTCAAATTCTGTACTGCTGAGAGCAAGCTGCCTGCTCTTTAAGCAGATGTGCTATATGAAAGGCACACGAATATTGCTTTAAAGGAGAAATGCCTGAAAAGGCATTTTTGAAGACCTACTGTGTGCCAAGAGCAAAAAAAAGCCATTGTGACAACTCTGTAGACCCATCTGGTACCTACCTCATGACTTCAAATAACAATGAATGCTGAGGCATGCATAGCATTGTACATGCCTTTGTGCTGAGCATTTTACAGAGCAACGATGCTAATTATGACAGCTGCCATTTTATAGTACTCTTCGGTTTGCAGAACTTTTGCACAAATTGAATCTCATTTGATTCCCCTTTTTGTTTTATAGATAAGAAATCTGCAGATGAGTGAGGTTGGGAAACAAGGTCCTGTAGCTAGTGTCAGAGGCAGGATTTGCATTCAGGTCTCTCCTCTTTCCAAGTTCATCCCTCTTTCCACTAGGACCATAGATTTAGGTCTAGAGCATACCCAAGAGGTTATCTAGTGCCCCTCTTTTCCTTTCTTCAGAATAGGAAACTGAGTCTCAGAGCAGTTAAGTGGCTTGCCTAAGCTAAAACAGTAAATAGCAGAACTGGAACTAGAACCTTCTACCTCCCAATCCAGAGCTCTTTCCAGAGTACCACACTGTTTATAACAAACTCCTCAGTTCCATTAACCACAGGACATTATTTCTTTCTATTAGAAAAGAGAGAGGCAAAGACGCATCTTCATTTAGAATGACTATACACATGCTTCTGAATATATTTTGTATCACAACTTAAAAGTCTTTGAAAGTGGGACATTTTCACTTGGAAAGTCTCTGAAAAAAATATAGTAAGCTTTATTATTTACAAAGAAACTCTGCCTTCAGGGGGAAAGAGCAATGAATACTATTGGTGAGTTAATTTTTTCATTGTATGAAAAAGAAAAGCACTGAAATAAAAAATGCTTAGTTCAAACACCAAGAGAGCTTGAAAAGAATCCAGCAGGAATGATTAGAATTTAAATAAGTTATTCTCAGTCATCTTGCAGAAAATAAAACCTAAGAGATGTAAAAGACCCCATTAAAGGCATGTATGGTTAGAAAAGGCTGTGGACTGAGCCTATCAGCAGGAAGAGATACTAGACCAGAGATGGGTACATGATCACTATATTTGTTCTTTTGTGATGTTTTAATTAAATTTTAAAAAAAAATTATAAGCATTGATTTTCTCTCCCTCCCACTTCACTCCTTCCTATTGAAAAAGAAAGAAAAAGAAAATCTTTGTAACAAATAACGCATGATTATGCAAAACAAATCCCCATATTGACCACGTCCAAAAATTTATGACTCATTCTTCCAAAGCTCAAATTTGTAACGTCTAACTCAGTCTTGAGTCCATCATCTGTCAGGAGGTGAATAGCAATGCTTCCTCATTGGTTCTCTGGAATCGTGTTTGTTCATAAACTATGCCACAAAGCAAGGAATCTTCAAAAAGTAGAGGCCAATCAATGAATGCTATATTTGTAATATCCAATTCAATCTCATCTAACACGTATTTAATAAGTCATCACTATATGCCAAGCACTATGTCAAGTGTGAGGAGGTACAAAGAGAAAACCACGAGGGAAAATAGTCTTGGCCCAGAAGGAGTTTACATTCTATTGCAATTTAGCATTGAAATAAAAAAAAAACCCAACACCTTAAACACCAGTACTGACACTATGGCTCCAGCTGTTGACATGATATCTATCATTCAATCTCCTGCTTCTGTGTTTTTGCACCAGCTGTTCCTGATGCCTGCTGTGCCTTCCTTCCTCACTTCCTCCTCATGAAACCTTTGGCTCCCGTCAAGGCTCTGCTCAGGTTCTACCTCCCTCATGAGATCTTTTTTTGCTCTTGCCCCCTCCCCCTACTGGTTAGTGTTCTCCACTCAAATTACTTTGAATATATTTTGCATATATTTTTTTCTTCCTTTGTGTACATCATTTTCCTTCAGTAGAATTCCTTTAGAATTCTTTAGACCAGGAGAATTGATCACTTTTGTTTTTGTAACTCTAGTCTGTAGCCCAGACAGGTCTTCATTCCTCTCCTGGTCCTCCTCCTGGCTCCCAGAGTGCAAAACTACACTGTCTCTTCCTGAAGCTTCCCTCAGTGCCTGGGGCTTCATCACTTCTTTACATCGAACGTCCCTGTGGTCTTCTCAACCTGAGACTACTCTCTAAAAGGCTGGCTGTCTTCTCTGATTGGAGAATGATCTGGAGGAAACCTAATTCAGGAAGGAAGGAAAGAAGAAAGAAAAAGAAAGAAGAAGGGAGGAAAGGAAAGAGGGAGGGAGGAAAGGAAGGAATAAGTGAAGGAGGGAATGAAAGAAGTAGGGAGGGAAGGAAAAAAGGGAAGAAAGGAAGGAAGGAAGGAAGGAAGGAAGGAAGGAAGGAAGGAAGGAAGGAAGGATGAAGCCTCCATTGTGTGGAGGGATCCAGGCTGGCCTTCACTCCCCTGCTGCTCCTGTACCAGATTTTTGGAATTCAAAATCGTGTCCCACATTTGGTACTGACAGGGACTGTCTTTCTTTCCGCTTGTATTTGTGTCTCTAGTGTTTAGCACAGTGTCTAACACATAGTAAGTGCTTAGTAAATGTTTCCTTCCTTTCTTCCTCCCTATTCTCTCCTTTCTTCCCTCTTTCCTTCCTTCTTTCCTTTCTTCTTTCCTCCCTTCCTTCCCTTCCTCCTTCCCTCCTTTTTTTTTGTGAGGCAATTGAGGTTAAGTGACTTGCCTAGGGTCATACAGCTAGTGAGTGTTATATGTCTGAGGCAGGATTTGAACTCTGGTCCTCCTGACTCCAGCGCTGGTGCTCTATCCACTGTGCCATCTAACTGCCCTCCTTCCCTCCCTTTTTCCTTCCTTCCTTCCTTCCTTCCTTCCTTCCTTCTTTCTTTCCTTCCTTCCTTCCTTCCTTCTTTCCTTCCTTCCTTCCTTCCTTCCTTCCTTCCTTCCTTCCTTCCTTCCTTCCTTCCTTCCTTCCTCTCTGCCTTCCTCCCTCTCTCCCTCTTTTCTTCCTTCCTTCTTTCCTTGTCATTCACCTATTGGTGTCACTAAGAGCTGAGACCAAACAATTTAGCTTACTTTAAAATAAATCACTTTTCCTGGAGGCCTAAAGATTTGGTTTGTTATGAATTGGACTTAGGCCTGCTTAGACAAACTAAAACATGAGGTTCTCCCTGACATTAAATGAATTTAGTGGCTTCCAGTGGATGGCATTCTTCCCTGGAGAATGGGCTGGTTCGCCAAAATTGTTTGGTCCAGTCAAAAGTGAAGCAGCAGGTCCTGTTATGGATACCCCCTAATGCATTGATGCATGGCATCAGTTTTGAATTGTTCCAGTGGAGAACAGGACAGTGCTCTGAATCTAGGATAGAACATACTTGAAATATTCTAATGTCTTCTCTTGAATTTCTACTGATTTGGATTGCTTTCCTATATGTTTGAAGGGTACCTCTTCCAAGTGTTTTCATGTTACTTCGGTTTGGGTCCTGGTCCAGACCTTTGATTTCATTGGCATGTTAGATGCCTGGTGTGAAAGTCCTTGCTAATAACAATTTGAATCTGCTCTGCGATTTGTAGTCGTAAAACATTGCAACAGGGGCAGCTAGCTGGCGCAGTGGATAGAGCACCAGCCCTGAAATCAGGAGTACCTGAGTTCAAATCTGACCTCAGACCGAACACTTGACACTTACTAGCTGTGGGACTCTGGGCAAGTCAGTTAACCCCAATTGCCTAAAAACAAACAAATGAGCAAACAAAAAACCATTGCAATGAGGCCCTGGGTCACACAGTTAGAATGCAACTGAGGTGGGATTTGAACCTCAGTCTTCGTGACGACAAGGCCATCCCCTATCCTCTACACTTTAAGCTTTCAAAGTTCTGTTGGCCCTTGAGTTTAATTAGCCATAAAGTCATATCTGAATCACTAATTAAGTGGCATCCAATTTTTTTTTTTTGGTATAGGCAAAAAAAAAATCAGATAAATTTGAGTCACAGTCAAATCAATTAAGTTTCTTCTGAGAAAAAAAATGAACAGGCATTCAAAGGATTGTGGCTTTGCCATTGGCCCAATCCCTTCTGTTGGGAGGGTATTGATCCTGATGATATTAATGTCAGTATTTCACCATGATTCCCAACAAACTACTAGCAGGTTACAGGAGGTGAGGAAGTGACGTATTTCATAGGCTCATAGATATAAAGCTACAAAGAACCTCAGTGTTCATCTAGGCTAACCATCTCATTTCACAGGTAAAGAAACTGAGGCCTGGGGAGGTTAAATAACATGTCCAAGATAATAGGTGGAATTGGGCCCCAAGTCCTCTGGCATCATGTTTGAGGACATTCACGTCATTTTCATATTTATGAAATATGTATATGTATATTTCAGGAATAAAATAAAATAATCAGCCTCAGCCCAGATTTGTCTGGCAGATTTCCCTAAAAAAATTGTGTGTGGGATTTGCTCTTATGTTTAATTTCATTTTTCAAAAAGAATCAAATGCAAACAGTCAAAAGAGGACTTCCAAACAGGGCTTCTAGAGTTCTCAGATTTCTTCCAAACTTCATTAGTCTTCATTATAGCCTCAAACAAGGCGATAATTGAGAGGACAGACACCAACTCTTAATTATCCCGGCTAATGGTAGCCTGCTGGGTGGGGAGTGGGCCAAAGTAGCTCAGGCCAAGGGCAAACTCCTCAGTTTGGCCATTGCCAAGGGGCAGATGCTATAACTCGGGCTGTTATTCATTGGGGAGACAGAACATTCGAGATTACCATGATGGATCTGACCTCTTGTTCCTATGTAGAAACAACTGATTAACTCACAGGTAAAAGAGAAGTGACCCTTCTGTAGAAAACCTGCTTTTTTCCTTAGTGGCAGACAATGAAGACCATTCTAGTGTTTTAAGAATCTGAAGGTCAACTAGGCCTATTAACCATAGTCATATTTACTGAGTTTGTGAAACAGAAAGTGTGGAGTTAGTCATTTGTTAGTAAGCTCCCACCTACATACCTTTGCATCGACTGTCCCCCTCCATGCCTCAAATATTCTGTTTCTTCATTACTACCTCTTCGGATCTCATGTTTCCTTCAAGTTACAGTTAAAATTCGTCTTCCATCAATAGGCCTTTTGGATTCCTCCAAGTGTTGCTGTCTTGACAAAATGAATTTATATTTGTTTTACATATAACACACACACACATACATATATATGTATACACACAGAGATGTATACATATATGTAACATGTAATACAGACAAAATCATAATACACATATGCAATACTTGTGAATATATATCTGTAATGTGTAACATATTATATTGCATCTATGTATGTGTGTATATGTATACATGTATATATATATATATATATATATATAATTTACTTATCTATGTACATATTGTCACCTCCCCTCGAAGTAGAATCTGATCTCCTTGAAGATGGGAGCTGTCTCACTTTTCTCTTTGTATCCTCTGTGCCTGGCATACAGTAGGCACTTAAATGTTGTGGATTGGTTGATTAAGTTGCCCAGAATATTTTCATTGAGAATGGAGGATTGAGTCATTTTCGTATATCCAAGTTGTCTACACTAGATTCTTCTTTTCCCCTTCCTGCCCCCTGACCAAATAGTAGCGAAAACTAACAGCCAGCTCCTTGGTGGGGTTGCCAAGTGGGAGAGGGAAGCCCTTGATAGACAGGACCAATGGGTATGTAAATATAGTGGCAAAGCTCCAGTTCCTCAGGCATGCAATTTGAGGTGCCCTGATCAGTACCTCGGGAGTTGAGTTCACTGACTTCAACATTCTCAGTACGTAAATTTGGAGGCAGCTAGGTGGGGGAATAGGCAGAGCTCTGGGCCTGGAGTCAGGAAGCCCTGAGTTCAAATACTGCTTCATATACTTATTATCTGTGTGACCCTAGACAGGTCCTGTTACCTCTATTGGCCTCAGTTTCTTTCTCTATGAAATGAGGATAATAATAGCACCTATCTTTCAGGGTTGTTGTGAGGATCAAATAAGATATGATGTGTAAAGTGTTTAAAAATTATATAGCTGGGTCCATTTAAAGAAATGTTTCCTTATCCTTTAAAAATGTTGGTTTCCTGCAGCTTTGATTAAATGCTTTCATCCTTGGGTCCATAGACAGCCAGCCAGTATGTCATTTCACATTGAGGCTTAGGGCCATGATGTATGCATGGTAGCAGTGACCCATTCTTCACGTTCCTCTTAGTGATATTGACAAATTAAATATTTGGATGGAGGAAGACAAGGAGAGAAATGCGACTTTCCTGGGATCCCTCCAATCCCACGAGTAGGAGGCTGACAACGTTGCCTATGTGGAAGGCTGAACTTGGGAGTAAAGAGAGTGAGCTTGAAGTGGATGCATTTTCATTTTCCAGGGGGAGTTTCTGATCTATGGAACCAGCCTGTGAAGTCATTGGGTGTAACAGGCCCAAACTTCATACAATTTATAACTGGAAAAAAAAGAAAAGCCAATTAGCGCACTATATATAGATTGACCCTCACATTTGTATCGCCAGCAGAGCTGTTGCCCTGAAGTACAAGGACACCTTTAATTCTGCGAACAGGTCTCTCTTTGACAATGGAGTCTTTTCAACCTAATTGATTCGACAAAATAGCAACAAATTAACTACTTAGTTTTTTTTTCAATATTTCTGCAAATGACAAAGATATGTGCCCTATTGCTATAATAGTTTAACTTATTAAGCAGGCAGCCAGAATTGAAACCTGGGAAGACAATGGATTGTAAAGGAATGACATTAAATTTATGCAATTAATTTAAGTGCTAATGAAAGCCATTTGGGTTTGCTTCCAGACTTTGAGAATTGCCATGGCCTGGCAAATGGCACCTTTCTCTTCTGGAGTCACTGCTGCAGAGTCTGGGGTGAAGGGGAGGCTTTCCGTCTCTGTGGCCATGTTCCAGATAGTTTCTCTGAAGTAGGCTGCTTCTGGATAACTATTTCAGGTCTGGCAGCATTAAGTGAACACCACTGGCAATTTTCTCCTCTCTCCTCTGGCAGATTGCACCCACTATCATTGCCCCCCTCTCCTCTAATTCTTCCCCTGTTGACAACAAAAATGCCCAAATCTCCTTCTTATAATTGAGGGTATCACCATTTACCCAGTCTTAAAAGCTCCCAACTTCATAGCTATCCTTAAATCTTCAGTCTCCCTTACCCCAAGAGCCAATCAGTTGCCATGTCTCATTTATTCTACGTCCACATCATCTGTTGAATCCATCCCTTTCTTCTCATCTCACGCTGCCACTGTCCTGTCGCAGATCTCTGGCCTCGACTATTACGATGACCTCCTAATTGGTTTCGCTGTCTCAAGTCTCTCTCTACTCCAGTCCATCCTCCATTCAGCTGCCAAAGTGATTTTTCCTAAAGTATGGATCTGATCATGTCACTCCTCTACTTAATAAACTGCACTGGCTCCCTATTACTTTCAGGATCAAATATAAAATCTTTGGTCATTTAAAGCCCTTAACAACCCGACTCCATTTTACCTTTCTAGCCTCATTATATCAATGATACATACATACACACATATATACACACACACATACATCATACATACACATATACATACTCAATGTACATCTATGTATCTATGCTCTATTTAATTGGCTTCCCTGTTTTTCTTAATATGGGCCCCTTATCTCCTGATTTCTTGACTTTACCCAATGTCTAGAATATAGTCCCTCCTTTAAAAAACAGGCATTTATTAAGCACCTACTATATGCCATGGAATATGTTAAGTACTTTACAAATATTATCTCATTTGATCCTTACCACACTTCCATGTGCTAAGTGCTATCATCCCCTTTTATAGTTGAGGAAATTGAGGTGCACAGAAAGTTTTAGTGGGGACATAAAAGTGATCTTGAAGTGTTTGAAGGGTTGTTACATGGAAGAGAGGTTAGACTTGTTTTCCTTCACCCTGGAAGGTAGAACAAGAAGAAATTGGTGGAATTTGTATATATTCTATAAATGCTAAACCCATGTCCATGTTGTCCCCCATGTCAGACTATAAGCTCTCTTTTATCTTTTGTCTTTGTATCTTCAGAACTTAGTACAATGTCTGGCACATAGCTGATGCTTAAAAAATAGTTATTGCTCAATTGAAGTTGCAAAGGACAAATATAGACTTGATTTAAGGAAAAAAACAAACAAATAACTGGAACCATCTAAGAGTTGAATGGGCTGTTTTGGCAGGCTGCGGAAGGAAGTCATTTAAGCTTTTCAGGCAGAGGTTGCACATGCTAGGGAGAGGATTATTAGCCTGGACAAGGTATCTCCTGAAGTTCCTCCTGTCTGTGAGATTCTGTGATGCTCCGACTTGAAGTAAGGTTCCTGGTTTTCACCAGTTCTCTAGTGCTGAGCAGAGGGCCATACAAGAGCAGTTGATTTCTCCAGTGTCCCCTTTGATTTACAGTTATTGCTGATAAACTCCATTGGACAATTATTCCCACAATAGCCATGTGAAGTCCTAATTTATGGCAATTGCATATTATTAGTCATCACACGCTTATTTCTTTGTGGGTTGGATTTTAGCAGTCGAAAGGGACAGTTATTCCAGAAAGTCAGGTTGCTTCATGAGAAACATATCTTGCTCTGCAATCAATAATGTCTCTCAATTTTCTTTTTATAATGGTATGGTAGAAGAGAGTCCCTGTTCTTACCATCACTAGTCAAATTGCCCACAGTTTGGGTTGATGGACTTTGTGTTATTCTGGCCAAAACATGGAATGAATTGAAAGTGAATCCTGAAGGACTTGGAGATTCATTTTATGTATTTCATTTTTAAATTACTGCTGATAAATATTTTTGTTCTTGCCTGTTCCAGACTGTTATCCTATGGCTTGTCTTTCTGTTTTCATTTCAGCAGATAATTACATGCCTGGGGATATTGTTCTTTTTATAGAGAGAAATTTCTCATATCAGATTTAAGGGCTTTCTGGAATTAACTCTTGATTGCCTGTCTATGTGTCTAGGGCAATCATTTCCCAGGGATGGTGGGTTTCAGAATGTCACAGGGTGCTCTCTCCACCCCATTTTCCTCACCTCCCTCCCCTACACCCACTTTCCCCAAATATCACTTTATATTAAGCTTTCAAAAGGTCATGGGTAGTCTCAAATGAAACAAAGTCTATGCTTTTCGAGTAGCACTTATATTCTGTTTCTATCATGTGGAATGCCAAATTATGTAGGATGTAATATTAACTTTTATTTTTCTAAAAAAAGTATCTATTTATTTATGTTTTTTTTTAACTAATGGAACTATTACCATCGAGTGTTCCCTAGATGAGGTCCTAGGGATACAGTGATTTGAACCACAAAACGTATCAAGGTAGAATTTTTCTTATTGGTGGGATGGGATCAAATGCAATTGATTGCACCTAGACCCCTGAGAACAATGTCAACAACCTCTCAAGGAGAGTTCCCTTTTATCCCACTTTGGCTCCCACTTATTTCTAGCACTTAACACCTAGTAAGGATTTAATAAATGCTCATCACCTGTTTGAATGACTTTTCTCTGCTCATGTTCCCTATTACTATTTGGTATTTTTATAGAATATGCTCAGATATTCCTTTTAGAATCAACTGCTGGCATTACTCTTTAAGATAACAATGCTATATTGTGTGATATAACAATATGACAGAAAGAAATTTGATGAGATGTAACATAGCACTGTAGTACAATGTAACCTCATGTAACATAATATACCACAATGCGTAATATATCCCTCCAAAGGAGGAAGGAGGCAAGCATTTATTAAGCACCTGCTATATGCCGGGCATTATGCTAATATTTCATCCCAACAGACTTCACATAATCACATATTGCTAGCATGGTCCTAGGCTATTTGGCTGGCCTATTAGTCAATAACTGACATAAATCTATTTTACTTTCATTATTCAATACCTTAACATTACTAGAAATGGAATAGAAGAGTCTCTTTTCGATGAGACATTGCTTGCATAGAAGACTTTGCTTTGGTGAAACTTCTTAGAAGCAGTGGTTTGGACTTAGCAGCCCGGGGCTAGTATCCAGGCTATTGGTCCTTAGCCTTTGTTCCTCCATTCATAAAACAGGGTTAAACTCTTCCTACCTGTGTTCCAGGATGATTCTGAGGAAAAACCTTTGAGAACCTTAAGATGAGATAGAAATGTAAGTCATTGCTGCTGCTGCTGTTATTATAATTATTTTGTTTAATCGGAGAAAGGGAGGGACAGCTTCCCCATCCCATTCTTCTTCCCTCTTACAGGACTTGGTTGACCCCTTAAGAGCTTCCTGGGGTCTGACCTGAATTTCCATGGGGCCTCTGGCCCTCATGCCCCAACAGCATATGTGTAGTTAGGTGGCAGGTAAGATGGAGGATGGTAAGATCTGGGAACCTCAGTATCCCTCCTGAAGGATCAAAAACCCTTTGTAGGTAAATGATACCTGACTGGCTTTTACTAGTTACTATTAATGATGATGATAATTTGGGTGGTGAAAAAAGTTTAAAGAGGGATATCTGAAAAAGGTTCTTTTGCATTGGCCATGATCCCCCTCAACTTAAGCCCAACACAATATCCCCAGGTCTCAGTTTATTCATAAAAAAGAAGGTTGGGATTGATGATCTCTAAGGTTCCTTCCAATTTTTACAGAGTAACTGCACAGCTGCCATTACCGAGGCTGGCCATTAGATGACAGTAATAAACCTTTTTGTTTCTTCACTCAGGTCAAGGCAAGGGCACATATCATCAGCTCTTAGGATCCCAGATAGAGAGCTGGAAGAGAACTCAGAAGCCATCTAGCCCAACCCCGTCATTTTACAGATGAGGAAACCAAGGCCCAGGCAGCTGAAAAGAGTTGTTAAGGTCATACAGTGATCATTGGAGGAAGGCTTTGAACTCTAGGTCCTCTGACTGTAGAACCCAGTGCTCTTTCTGTTGTCCTGCATTGATGATGACAGGGGTCTTTTTAAATGAGCAAAGTTGATGGCTACCTTTCCTTTTCCTATCAAATTAGTGAATGAGAGACATGAACCGGAAGTAATGGTCCATATGCATACTTGATGTATTCAAGGAAGATGTGTATGTCTTGGGCGGGGGTGACTGGGTGTTGGTGCAGCTTCTTAAAGTACAGTTTGTTCATTCTCGTTGGTCTGGACATTTCATTATTTGACATTAGAGTATAAGTGGCCAGTAGACAGAACCCTTGGCTGGGTCTATATAAAGCTGATATATGAAAAATATTCAGTAGACACGAATAGAACATCTTGTCTCCGTGGTAATAATCCAGTTATTTGGAAGTGGCAAAACATCTGGATGATGGGTAAAATTAATAACCTTTCATCCAGAGGTTTTGGCTTTGTGTCGATATGTCATTTCTGTTTGACTTAATGCAGGGCACCTAGCCCAGGGATGTGAACTTGTAGAAACTCATGACATCATTTCACATAGCATCAGAGTTGGAGACATCTCATCTAATCCAACTCAGACCTGAACAAGACTCTTCTGCAATGTATCCAATAAGTGGTCATCCAGAGAGTGCTTGAAGACCTCCTTCCAACACATTCCATTTCCCTTTGGACAGTTCTAATGATTACGAAGTGTTCCTTAACTTGAACCAAAATACACTTCTAATGAAAATTCCTTTCTCCTAGTTTTGCCCTTTGGGTGAGACAGAGGAGATCCAACTATTTGTCTATAAGACTGCCATTTAAATATTGAAATACAGCAATTGTGTCACTTTTAAGTCTTCTTTTCTAGACTAAACCTCCCTATGTCCTTTAACTCGGTATGTCATTCAGTCCCTTCAGCATCCTTGACCCCCTCTCTCCTTCAGCTTATCCTTCTCTTGGGATGGGGAACCTGTGGCCTCAAGGCCACATGTGGCCTTCTAGGTCCTCGGGTATAGCCTTTTGACTGAGTCCAAGTTTTACAGAACAAATCCTTTTATTAGGGGGATTTGTTCTGTGAAGTTTGGATTCACTCAAAGGGCTGCACTTGAGGACCTAGATGGCCACATGTGGCCTCAAGGCCACAGGTTCCCCCTGCCTAGCATATCTATGTCCTTATTAAAATTTGGCATCCAAGAATGAACACAAGAGTCTACAGGTGGCCTGGTCACGCAGATTACACTGGGATTATTGCCTCCCTGGTCCTGGATACTCTGCCTCTTAATTGACAACGACATAGTCATAAATACAGAGAAAAGGGAGAAAATCTTGCTTGGAGACCCTGCTGAGGCCTTTGGGGGAAAATGATTCCAGAAATTAAAGCTTGTGCATTTGGGGGGGTTTATGCTTTCTCATTATTCAACAATGTAACTGTGAGACTGAATGTTCCCTGTTGATAATGGCTAATTATTTTAATAAAGAGTTTTTAGTTCCTTTAACTGAAACAGAACTTTTAGAATCAAAAAATGACCCTGACCTAAAAATGATCAATTGTAGTTAACTCTCTTCGCTCTGTCATTCTTTATTATAATATCCCAGATACAGAGTTGCAAGGGAGATCAGAGGTTGCCTGGTCAAACCTCCTCATTTTACAGATGAGGAAACAGAGGCCCAGGGAGGTCAAGTGACTTGTCCAAGGTCATGAAGGTAGAAAATGTCAGAGCTAGGATTCAAAGTCATCTCCTCTGATTTTTCTGCAGTGCCATACAGTCAATGATGCTTTAATTCCAAGTTCAAGTGAATAAGCCTTGAATGAGCATGCAGGATGTTGCAAACACTGTTAGGTGCTAAGAATAGATTGACAAAAGGAAAAGCAATATGGTTCTTGGAAAAATTTATGATGTACTAGGGCAATGTGATGTGCATAAGTGTAGAAGTCTATCGATTACCCCATTCTACTTAAAAGAAATTACCTTCATCTGGTGAGAACAATTATTAATAGAAGCAACCAATCATTATTGGGTGTGAAGATAGTTGGGACACTTTTCTAAATGAGATAGGAAATCTGATATAACTGGGTAGGGAACTTGGTAATGCCAAGTGGGACGTGTATAAAACCATGGAGCTAGTTGAGAACCCAAGCAATCCTAGTATCTGGAGGCAGAGAAAAGAGAGAGCTGACCTGAGAAGGAATACCTTGGGGGGAAGTTGAAGAACACCTTAGCCTAGGTCTCCTGCTACCTTTGTACCTTAAGAATTTCAGAATGTTGGAGAATTTTGGACTTCTTATCTTCCCACTATCTTCCCATCTTCCTACTTCCTCTAGAAACATCCCTGGAACATCTGAGGACATTGTCCGTATTGAGAGCCAAGGAAAGATTGGTTGCAGATTCAGGGCTCTACAAAGTTGGCAGCAGGAAAAAACTATCCCAGATGTAAGTGGGACATCTTGAAGGCTCAAATAAAAGGAATTCCAGGAGCAGAGTTACCCCTTTGACACAACTGCCTTCTATGCCTGAGTTCATTTTCCTTTAGGCTCTGAATCTACTTTTGTGAGAATGTCCCAGACTATTGGGGGAGGGAATATTTGTATCACCTGTTGTTATTATAGCGTCAGCCCAACCCCTCACGCCCCACCAAAAAGTAACCCAGACCCTTTCTAAAAACTAATTAGGCCTGGCTGAGTAATTGATATAATTGTTAATCGTGAAGAGAAACATACCAGCGGGTATTCCTGATCTATATAGTGTTAGAAAAACCTCTGATGCTGCAGGGCTACCCCCAGAGCCCCAAGGAGATGTGATTGATAGCTATGATCTGGTAAAGGAAGGGAAGGGAAAAAATGTACCAGGCACTGGGCTAAGCCCTTTATAAATATCTGGGAACCCAACTCAGCTGAAATGGGAGTAGGGATATTCTCCCAAGGCTAAGGGTTACATGTACACTGATAAGTAAATACAAAATAACTTGAAGACAGAGTGTTAACCAAGAGGATCAGGAAAGGCTCCATATTGACAGTGAGACCTACAATGAGCCTTGAAGGAAGTAAAGGATTCTAAGCCAAGAGATAAAGAAGGAACGTATGACAGAGAGCTTATATAAAGACATGGAGGGATGAAAATGAATGTCAAGTTTGGGGAACTTGGCTCAATTATATAATGCACAGAGGGGAATAATATGGAATAAATCTAGAATTCAACCCTGATGTCAGGATTCAAAAGGATAGACATTTTACGGGGGAAGTCAGCCTTGGAAACTCTCGATAAGTACATTTTTAAGTCACAAAGATAAGCAATTCTTTTGAAGAATGAGGGCTGTCTAAAATGACCAGTATGAATGCATAGAAGACTCACAAATCTATCCATCTATCTATCTGTCTATCTATCTATCTATCTATCTATCTATCTATCTATCTATCTATCTATCT
>NW_020954625.1:10663875-10694965 GCF_900497805.2 Vombatus ursinus | reverse complement strand
TCTATCTATCTATCTATCTATCTATCTATCTATCTATCTATCTATCTGTCTACCTATCTATCATCTTCATAAAGGATAGATGCAAAGTCAGGGAATAGAAGATGGTTATAAAAAACCCAATATGCTGTTAAAAAAAATCAAGAGGGCAAAAGTATAGAAGCAGCTAAGACTAGTCAGGAAAGCTAAGAATAACAAAAGAGAAAGTCAAGTTTAATCAACCAGCACTTGATAAGCATTTATTATGTTCTAGGCCCTAGTGTCTTAATTAGCTGGAGTCAGACCTGGCTGGGATGGCTGGACATAAAGAGTAGTTATAAACGGTTTAAGGTCAAGTTGGAAGGCAGTCTTTGGTGGAGTGCCTCAAGATTCTGCTTGGCTTTGTTCTTTGATGTTTTATCATTGACTTGGACAAAATCTTTGTAAGATGCCACAAAGCTGGAAACAATGACTAAACAGAGGAAGAAAATCATCTTGACTGGGTAGAACACTGAACCATTTCAAACAAGATGAAGTTTAGTAGAGATAAATATAAAGACCTATACTTGGATTAAAAAAAATCAACATAACAAGTGTGAGCTAAGAGACAGTTGGCTAGCTAGGTGATGAAACTGAGGTTTTAGTGTCCTGCTACCTCATTATGTATGAGCTAACAGTAAAAACAGCAGTAAACCCAACTCAGAACTAAAGAGTGATGTAATCTGGGCCTAAACTGCACAGATGAGAGCTTAGCACAGTGCCTGGCACATTTTTTGTTCAGTCATTCAGTTGTTTCTGACTACTTGTAACCCCATGGGCTTTTTATACATAGGGTTTTCTTAAAGATACTGGAGTGGTTTGCCATTTCCTTCTCCAGTATGTCCCCATTTTACAGATGAGGAACAGAGGCAAATAGGGTTTAAGTGATGTGCCCAAGGTCACACAGCTAGTAAGTGTTTGAAGCCAGATTTGAACTTCCTAACTCCAGGTCCAGTGTTCCGTCCACTGCACCACCTAGCTGCCCCCAACCTGGCACATAGTAGTTGCTTAATAAATGTTTATTGTTTTGTATGCATTGTATGCCTTCCAGGAATAGTGAGATGAGAGGTGATAATCTGCCCTGGTCAGACTGTATGAGTCGGGTTGTGGTCAGTTCCAGGGACCACAGTTTAAGAAGGACGTAAATAAGCTGGAGAGAGACCAGAGGAGGGCGGCCAAGGTGATGGAGACTCTCTAGTTAATGTCACATGAGAACTGATTGCAGGAATGAGGGATCTGTAGACTGGAGAAAAGAAGACTCCAGGAGTACCATTTAGTTGTCTTTAGGCAGCTGAGGTGCCTGAAAGGATTAGGCTTGCTCTGTTTGGCCCCAGAGGACAGCATAAAGAATAGTGAGTGAAAGTTGAAAAAAAAAAACCAAATCTACACTTGATGTGTGTGTGGGGGAATACCCTAACTACTAGAGCTTTTAAAACAGGCAATGGTTTTCCTCTTGAGGTAGTAAGGTTCTCCTTATTGGGGCCAGATGATTACTGGGCCAGTGTGTCACAGTAAGTATGCGTGTGTGTGCCATGAGTTGAACTAGATAGCTGCTGAGGTCCTTGTCAACTCTGAAATTCAGTGGTTGGGTGATTGTAAAGGAGTTTGTATTTTATCCAGAGGTAATAGTGAGCCACTGAAGATTCTTGGGTACAGCAGTGACATGGAACACTTTATGGAGACTGGTTTGGTGAAGGAGAAGAAAATTAAAAAGCTATTGCAATAGTCCAGGTAAGAATTGAAGATGACCTGTGTGAGGATAGCAATTCTGTGAGTGGAGAGAAAGGGGAGGGTGAAAGGCATCATAGATATAGACAAGAATTGGCAATTCACTGGTTAAAAAATATGTAGAATTGATCCTATATGGGATCATTTTCAATTGGTACACTTAAGATTTAAAAATTCTTTCCCAGTATTTTAATGTACAGATTTATTATGCATGTTGAAAGTAAATGCTACATTTAAGAATGTTACTGAGGTTAATGGATTGCTTTAATTTCTTCTTTGCAAGGATGTCACTTCAAAGTTATTTAGCACAACCACAAAGAAATCTGTAAATATTTCCAGAATATAACATTCTAGATCCTCTATTAAGGTCCTCTGCTCATTCCTCATTGTGGCCAGTAGGTGACCTGGACACCTTGAAGAGAGAACCTTAAATGGCAGTTCTGTCACTGAGTTGGGGTGAGCAAATACCCCAAAACATAACTGGGGCAAAGTCAGTTGAAGGGTTCAGAAAGTATTCAAGAAGAAACCATGGCCCTTGTGATGCATGACCCCTTGGTGGTTAGACCAAGGGACTCTAACTTATGTTGGGACAGAGACTCAGCAACACCACTTCTCAGGAAGAGAGGACAGAAATATGATGTCAATTCATCAAAGAGTGTTCAGTTCCAGGGCATTCCTCA
The DNA here is from genome assembly GCF_900497805.2 of Vombatus ursinus. Taxonomy (NCBI): domain Eukaryota; kingdom Metazoa; phylum Chordata; class Mammalia; order Diprotodontia; family Vombatidae; genus Vombatus; species Vombatus ursinus. The sequence continues at coordinate 10,692,542 of NW_020954625.1, read as the reverse complement.
TGTACCATCAAAGAACTTTGAGGCACCCTGGTAGAATGAAAAGAATTCTGAATCTGCAGTCACCTTTGGAACAGAGTTTGAAGCCTGGTTCTTCCGTTTACTAACTATGCAACCCCAGGCAAATCTTTTAACCTCTCTGACTCTCAATTTCTTCCTCTATAAAAGTATGGTGGTGGGGCAGCTAGGTGGTGCAGTGGATAGAGCACTGGCCCTGGATTTAGGAGGACCTGAGTTCAAATCCGGCCTCAGACACATGCCACTTACTAGCTGTGTGACCCTGGGCAAGTCACTTAACCCCATTGCCAGGCCAAAAAAACAACAACTACAACAACCACAAAAAAAAATAAAAGTATGATAGTAGGACTATGGGAATTCAGAGATAAATTTCAGCTCATGTTCTAATCTTCAAGTAGGAACTGTCACACATGGTCTCAGTGTGTTGTCAAAGGGGAATGTCTACATCCATGAGGAAGATACTATGAATGTCTCCAACATGGCGTCAGTGGGCATGCCTCCCTGTTTTACAGGGAGATATCTTCAATGTTCAGAGGAAGGTTTCATCCTTTAATCTTGTTGGATTGCTCAGGCTTCTTGTGGTCACATTGTCTATAGTTAATAAGCCACCATTGGTCCTGAAACCCTCTCCATACTGAGATTAGGAATTAAGGATAAGGCTGGTTCCTTAAATGTAGATTCAGTAAGACCCAACGAATGGGTTATTTAAATTTTTATGGCTCTTTTTGGCTTTGTGAATGATTGAGGCCTTGGAACCTTAATCCTATTCCCCGTGGAATCATTTCAATGGGATGTGTCTCATCATTGGAATGACCTCAGTAACTATTTGTTGAGTTGAAATGAATTTTGGCAGTATGTAATTCAAGCTTATGGTATACAATAAAGACTATTCCATTGTCTCTTTGCTACTTATGTGATCACTCACAATTTAATTCAATTCAATTTAACAAAAATTTATTAAGGGATAAAAAGAGGAAAAAAACCCGATGCCTGTCATCAAAGTACTTAGATTCTACTGGGGAGAACAACAGTAGATACCAGTAAATGTATGCAATGTAACATATGCAACATGAATATATTACAAACTGTAAATATATAGAGTCAATATTTACAAACAATAAATGAGCACAAAATGTATACAAAGTCAGTGTAAAGGAATTTTGTAAGGGTACTAACAACCGGGGAAACCAGAAAAAGACATTTATAATACATGAGCTGAGTCTTTGGGGAAAGCTGGTGGTTTCAAGAGGCAGAGATAAGGAGGGAGAACATTGCAGGAATGGGGGACATCCTGTGCAAAGTCATGGAGGTAAGAGATGGAATGTTGGGTTTCCCTGTGCCTCAGTTTCTTCCCTTGCAATGTGAAGGTAATAAGGCTTGTGTCTTAATGGAGATGCTGTAAGGATTAATGAGATTATCTGAGTGGTGCACTTTCAAGTGGTGTCACGTAGAGTAGAGCAGTATTTTTATTCTCAAAGTACATTGTTTGATTAAAAATGGACAGTGGAATCCTATGTTAAACTGCATACGTTGGGGGCAGCCTTTACTTCACCACTTTAAGTGACAAAGAGAGATACCTGAGGCTGCCATCTCGTCTGATCCATAACATGAACAACGTTCCCCTCTGCAGCCTCCCCAGCAATCTTGCTTCTTCTGGGAAACCTCCAAGGGCAGCCATTCCACTTTTGGAGATCTCCAACTGGGATCAGGAGCTCTAATTATCACAACTGTTATGTTGATACCAGTGGTTTTTCCCCATATCAAACTTGAGTCTACTCCTACCTACTACACTCCTACTTATGTGCTTTGGGGCTGAGAAGGACTAGTCTAATTTTTTTTTTTTTGGCAATGGGGTTAAATGACTTGCCCAGGGTCACACAGCTAGTAAGTGTCAAGTGTTTGATCTGAGTCCATATTTGAACTCAGGTCCTCCTGATTTCAGGGTTGGTACTCTATCCACTGCGCCACCTAGCTGCCTCGAGAAGAACTAGTCTAATCCCTCCTTCACATGACTGCCCCTCAAATACTTGATGAAAACAGCAATTTTATGCCTCTTAAGGCTATTTTTGACTCACCTCTAAATAATCCAACTGATCAACATCTGGCATGAACTGGAGACCTTTCACCAACCTGGTTGACCTCCTCTGCTCCCAGTACATCTTATAAATGTCTTTTCTAAATTACTGCCCCAGACTGAACCCAATGGTCCAGATATGATTTGACCAGGGCAGGGTTCAGTGGGACTACAGCCTTATTACTGGACTCTCTGCTTTTCTTAAGGATCTCATGAGCTTGATGCATGATCTACAATTTAATTAGGTTAGTGACCCCCTCAACCAAAATAAAACTATCAGAGGCCAAAAAAAAAATGCCTTTTCTGTACCTTTTTGGGTGTTCCATTAAAAAAAAAAAACATTAAAAATTTCCTACCAGAGAGGGAATGGATTTAAAATGAAGAATGAGGTATGCATTTTTTTTTTAACATGACTGATGTGGAAATTTACTTTGCTGGTCTATTCATATTTGTTATGAGAGTTTTATTTTTTTTAAGTTATTTAGTGGAGGGAGGCAAATGGAGAGTGGGATAATAAATGCTTGTAAAAATAAATAAACAATATATATTACAACAGTGTAAATGGAAAGAACAATAACTGAATAGTGCATAATTACAGTAATCAAAAATCTTGACCTGGAAGAAGAGTTGATAAGAGAGAACTGATGAACTCTGAATGCAAATTGAAGCATATTAAAAAAAAAAAAACCTTTCTTTTTTATTGTATTTTCTTTTGCAACATGGCTCTTAGGAAATATGTTTTGCATGATTTCACATGTATAATTGATATTAAATTATTTACCTTCCCAGGGAAGGGGAGGGGTGGAAAAGGAGAGAATTTGGAATTCACAATTTAAAAAATTGATGGTTAAAAATTTTTTTTGTGTGTAATTTAAAAATATCTGACAAAATAAAAATATATATTTTTAAAAAGAGATTTGAGAAGATGAACCTCCCTGGGGGTTATAGGGCTTAATTTGTAGTCAGAAAGACTTGAGTTTGAATCTTGCCTCAGTTATTTATTACTTGAAAAAGCCTGAGTGAATCACTTTGGTTCAATTGTGAAGCCATACCCCAGTAGCTGGGGTCCTTGGGTAAATCTAGGCTGGTAAGTCTGTTTGCATTTCTATATTGTATACCTAATCTGTTCTATTGATCAGAATCTTATTTTTGAACCAGTACCGAATTGTTTTGCTAATTACTGCTTTATAGTATAGTTTGAGGACCAGTACTGCCATGATCCCTTTCTTATCACTGTTTCCATTGTTTCTCTTGGGATTCTTGACCTTTGGCCTTTTGGTCCCCCCCCCTCACCAGAATGTGTTAGAAATGGGACTACAGTCTAGTTTCTTGCGCTTCCAATGCCTGCTTTTGATGCTTTGCATCATGCTGCTCTCAAACTAGAAAAATACCCGGGAAGAAATACTTGGCAACTCTTTTATCTCACTTTCTCTTTCAGTATTTTTCAAAGACTAATTAATTGGGTATCTTTTACCCCCAATCCTGCCAACTGCTGAAAGAAAGGGCCATCTGCCATTAGCTTGTAAGGCCGATACCTTTTTTAAAGGAGGCCCAACTTAATGTCAACTCCTAACAACCACTGGTTGATTCCTAGCCCATTTTCATTGTGGATAAAAGTGAGCTACGATTAAAATCCTGGGGTGGTGAGGAAGGATGGCAAGTCAGCAAAGTGAATGACAGGGAGCTGGATTTGTCATGCAAATGCTCTTCTCCGGGAGACTACAAAAGTCAAGCCTTATTTTCTTTGTGCTGAAATGAAACAAAATCAAATGGATAATTTTTATTGAGCACCTGATGTGTGTATGGATAAACTGTGACCTTCCTGGATTTCAATAGTGGGCTATCCTGGCAGGCTATTGTAATCCTAAGGGTTGAAACAGGTTTATGTTCAAGTCACTAAGTACCCTAGAAGTTGTATTTCTTTGTAGGGTTCCGCTTGTAAGGCAGCTGGTCCAAGTTTTTCCAGAAAGAGTGGTACACTATGTTAATACAATAGGACAGTTTATATAGTCTTCCCCAACTAATAACAATAACAATAATAATGTTAGCTAGTGCTTCTACAGCACTTTAAGCTTGCGAAGTGCTTTACATGTATTTTCTTGTTTGATCCTCACAACAACCCTGGAAGGTTGGCGCTATCATTATTCCCATTTTATGGAGCTACCAAAATTTTTACTGACAATGAGAGGCACCATGATGTAAAGTACAAATTGCAGGCAGGAAGAACTAGGGGGTCCCACCTGTAACACATATTGGCTCTGTGACCCTGGGCCAGTCCATCAATGTCTCTTGGTAACTCCCTAAGATGAGAAGTTGATGAATAACCATGATAATAACTGCTCATCTGTCTAGGTAGAAAGAGTTTTTTCTCCAAAAATTTTCATAAGTGAAATCACAAGTCTAGAAAAAAAATGGGTATAATATCCATTTTATTGGCTTACTATTAGTATCAAATGAGATAATGTATGTAAAGTGATTTTCAAATCTTAAAATACTATGTAAATATTAATCATCATCATCATCATCATCATCCTCTTACTCAATAAAATCCAAGCTGGTATAAATTGATTACTTAGAAGATAAAAACTTGATTACCTAAAAGATGAAAACAAATCCTCTCTTTGGCTTTTAAAGCCCTTCCCAACCTGGTCTCTTCCCACCTTTCCAGTCTTTTTAGGCTTTACTCCATCCATGTAATCTAGATTGAATTGTATGGTATACAATCCAATGCCACTGGTCTTCACAATGTTGCCACTCAACCTCCTCACTCCATGCCTTTTCACTGGCCATTCTGAAGGCCTGGAATTCTCTCAGTCTAAGCTTATCTCCTGGTTTTCCTGACTTTCTTCAAGACTCACCTCAAATTCTACCTTCTATAGAAACTTTCCTGAGATCTTTCACTGTCAGTGTCTTTTTTCATTAGATTGGAAGCTTTTTGAGGACAGGGACAGTTTTTCTTTTGCTTTTCTTTGTGTCCTTAGCACTTAGCAGAGTGCCTGGCACATAGTAGGCACTTAATACATGCTTGTTGATAATGATGTTGATGTTGGTATTACTTATTGTATTGCATCACTCATTTGACAATTGTATGCTTCTTCGTTACAGCTATTGTATTATTGTATCATACTACTTTTTTTTTTTTTGTATTGTTATTGATATCCTTCAAGAGCAGACTCAGAGCCAGGAATCCCTGTGTTCAAGTTCCATCTCTAATGTATCCTGATTTGTGTTATAGTTAATTTATCTGTTTTATGCCCTCATCAGATAGTAAGCTACCTAAGGATAGGATTTGTTTCTTATTTCTTTGTATCTTCATTAACTTAACCAGAGAAATCACTTCATAAACACTTGTCTAATTAAACCAAATAGGCTACATTTAGCTTGACACCATATACTGAACTGTTTTGGACATTTTGACTGAATTAACCCACTAATATTTTGGTTATTAGCATAACAGAAGTTTGTTAGTGGATGCTTAGCAATCAATGCAATATTTTAATATGCCATATAAAAACTCATTTGATTTAGACATTTGGATATTCCATTGGTATGAAGCTGACCCACCAGTATTTGTTTCATTAGTATGATAACAGTAGTTTATTAGTGACTGGTTTACAATAAATTCAATAAAAGCATTCAAACTCAATGAAGAGTCATGTGCTATACTGGATGATATTATTAGCTATCTTGATGGGGATGGAGGTGACTGGAAATGTCATCTGTGAAAAATTGGGAGAGAAATTTAAATTTTGTCATGTTCTTTCTTCTAACATTTGTCTTTATTTCTCCCTACATTTCACTCCGATTTGGTTCATTTCATACTTATCTATTTTCTGAATTGTATTTCCCTTCCATCCTCTGCTTTGATATTAATACCACCTTTTTGTCTGAGGCCAAATGATGGACGGCGTTAGCTTCTTTTCCAAATGTCATCTGAATGAGGAGCTCACTGCAATGATCCTGGTTGAGATATGAACACTGGCAAGAGTTTTATTGAAAACAACAACAAAAATTCAAGGTATCAGTGTTGGTTCCACATCTTTAACATCTGTTGTACCATGGAAACAACCCTGGAACATGTGTAGTTGGTGTGTAGGGAACGGGAGAGTGCTTTAAAGTTTTGAGGCTTAGGACTCAAAAAAGAAATCTTTATTTTTATTTTGATCTTCATGAGAAAGTATGTTTCTGGGGAAATAATGAATTCATTGGCAGAGAGCAGATTATAGGATCATAAATCTATGACATCTATAAATCTATGAAATCTATAATCTTTTTTGTGTGTCATGGATGCCTTTGGCAGTCACTCTGATGAAGCCTATGAAGGACGCTTTCTTAGAATCATGTTTTTAAATATATAAAATATAACACATAGCATTGCAAAGGAAACCAATTATATTGAGATAGTGATCAAAATATATACATATGTTTTTGGTTTTGGGTTTTTTTTTTGTTAGGCAATGGGGTTAAGTGACTTGCCCAGGGTCACACAGCTAGTAAATAGTATGTGTCTGAGGCCAGATTTGAACTCAGGTCCTCCTGTATCCAGGGCCGGTGATCTATCCACTTCGCCACCTAGCTGCCCCCCCCAAATATATATATTTAAAGAAAAACAAATTCACAGATCTCAAGTTCAGATCTTTGATCTAAATCTAAATGGGACCTGAGAGGCCATCTAGTTCCACTCCCTTAATGTTAGGTTGAAGAAATGAAGGCTCTGAAAGATGAAATGATCTGCCCAAGGTCATTCAGCCAGTAATCCTCAGAGATGTGATTTCAACTCAGGTTCTCTCCTTCCAGTCAGTGCTATGTACTGCTAGATGGTGCACTAACTTAAAGAGAAAAATTAGGGCAAGTTGAGAATGGCTGGGAGAGAATGGTGTTAGGTAGCTTTGATGGGAATGGGCCTAATTCATGCTCCAAGGATTTGTGATATTTGTCAGTAAGGGTACTCCTTCCATTGAATCAGATTGTAGCTCCTCTAGGACTTAGCAAATGGACTAAGTTGTCAATTTCTGTGGAGTAAAATTCCATCACTGCATGTCCACCTATTCATAGATAAGCCTCTGCATAATTAGTAGTCAGATCTTTTCATGATAAACCTATGGCTAGGCCCATATGCAAAGCTTTTCCGCCTTGTCAGCAAATGCTGAAGGCTTAGATCCCCTCACATAGCCTTTGATAACCAAAAGTTATCTCCACAACTTGAAAAGGCATGAAATAGACCTGTAAAAGATACCTAGTCAATAACAAAGATGAAATCAATTTCTTGGGGATTCTTGATTTTTTGAAGCCATTAGCCAGGCTGATCTTTGTGGATTTCTTCTATTTTCCCCTTCCTACTTCAGATTAACAGCCCTTTCCTTGGGATACTTGCAAGGTTCATAATCTTAGAGCTACCATTCAATAAGGCTAAGAAGGCCCTGCAACTTTTCTTTCTAACAGTAATAAAAAACATGGCTCAGGGCTTCTCTAGACTTGAATCCCAAACAGAAATGTATCATGGAAATTCAATGCTATTAAAGCTGATCTCTACATAATGTTTTTTGTACCAACTTCAAAGGGCAGTAAGAAATTAAATTGGCTTTTAAGACGAGATAGCTATGAGGTAATGGGTGCCAATTCTAAGGGATGTTTTGAGGGAAGGGCAGACTAATTTTTTGCATTGTTGAGAAGGTTATAAGCCCTCTCAAATCAGTAACTGGTTTTTGATGTTCAAGAATACTAATTAATAACAGCTAGTATTTATAGCTTGTTCCTTCCCCACTGTCCTATACACAATATACAGGGCAGCCAATTGACACTAGGCTAGCATTTGGATGGATTATTCATATAGTTGATCTATCCATACCTAGAACTTGAGTCAGAGGGAGTAGATGGACAATGAGTTGCTTCCAGGATTAACTAGAACTATAATGACCTGGATGACCCTTGAAAAATTTCTCCATGCTTTTAGTGTGGGAAATGAATATTTCTCTCTTATATTTAATAACTAGTTATTGAATTAGGAATAAGGTTTTTCCCCTTTTTTATTTCCTTATCCAGAAGCCAACCAGTGTGGGAAATCTCTCTAAGAGATTTATCCAGGCCAAGATCTAATGAGACAGTAAAAGAAATTCTAAGTTTGGTCTGATGAATGTGTTCTGCTCATTGTGTTTGCTCAGACAGGTTTGGGAAAATGTTGATTCTCCTCATTCTTAAGACAAGCAATAGGGAAATTGATGTCTCTTTGACCAAGATTTGAGTGATCTAAGTCATGTATCCCAAGGTAACCCAATTCCCATTGTGTTAACCAATCAGAGCTGATTAGGAACCCCTTGGGAACACTTACCCCTAGAAAGGCATATAAACTGTGAGCCCACCACCGTGAGGGGTGTTTGGTCTAGGAGAGATGGCCAAATGCCCATCCTTTTATTAATAACGTACTAGCCTTATTAATAAGATGATTAAATTATCCAGAAACTATGTTTCTTGAGCCTTTTTTCACATCAGTGACCCTGAAGTTCGACCTGAAACAAAGGCTTATGGTTTTGTTTAGTTTCTTTAAAAATATTTTTCCAGAGTTATTCTATGCTCCAAGTCATGGAATAAAACAATTTCCAAAGGATTAAAGGCAACGTAGAGGTGCATGGGGGTATGAGTACGCTGCAACTCATTAATACATGGGCATTATGCAAGGGAAACACTGTCAAGTAAGTCAGACAGATGTACAACCAGAATAAGTGAGAGCAAGGGAGAACAGATGGACAATTATTGTGCTCCAATGGTTTTCCCACAATAAGAGCTGAAGAGAAGAATTTGGGTGCCCTTTGTGGTACCTTTGAAAGAGAACATGCAGATGGCTTGGGAGGTTCACCATGGGCAGGCATGGTTGGCTAGTGAACTTCATCCTACATCAATGAGATGATTGTGCATCCATCAAAAGCTGGAGCTCTCAGGCATTCAGGGTTGAAAGCCTACCTTTGAACAATTAGTCAACCTAAGGAGGATTAAAGAGAATTTTTGTAGCTAAGTGCCTAGGAAGAATAACAAGAAGATTTAGCACTACCATTCTTCTGGTATTGGCTGCTCAGTAAAGGCTGTTTGCATAAGACTTGGTGAAATTCCACTGTGATCTATTTCATGTAAACTATTTTAATTATTTGATCATAAACTGCTCAAGACTTATTTCCTATGCTATATAAAAGGAAGCATCATTTCAAATATTCTTAAAGCAGATAGCATGCTGGACCTGGAATCAGGAAATCCTGAGTTCAAAAATCCTGCCCTGGAAACTTCTTAGCTGTGAGACCTTTAACATCCTTGTACTTTAGTTTCCTCATCTGTGAAAGCAGAACAATAACAATGGTAGCTACTTCTTGAGATTGCTGGGAACGTGAGGTATTTGTAAAGTGCTTGGCAAAACTTAAAGTGCTATATAAATGTGAGCTATCATTATTATTACAAATGGTTATTTGATAGCATACAAGGACCTGAAGGAATATCGAAGGACAAGTTTATTATTTAAAAAGGGTAAAAATGATGGGCAATGCGACATAGTGGCAGTTACATTAGATTTAGAATCAAGTACCTGGGTTTCAGCTTCAGAACAATTACTATACATGTGATCTTGGACAAATCACTTAACCTCTCTGGCCTTAGACTCCCCTTATGTAAAATGAGGTGATGATACTATGTGATCTTTAAGCAACATGTGGTCCACTGTAAATTAATGTTAGCTTCTTCTCAATTGGGCCCCCACTAAAGCAAGGCAAAGATTTTCTTTCTCCCTAATTGATACACTATCTGCCTTTCCACCATAACTTCCATATCTTCTTGTCTCTCCTCCAACTTTTCATGGTACCCCTATTTCTCATTCTCTCAGCTGAGGACCTTGTCTCCTATGTCACCGAAAAACTTGAGACAATTTGCCAAGAACTCCCTTTTCTCTCTTCTTCATCTCACATCATTTGCTTGTCTTCTATCTCCTCTTTCATTCTGGTTTCAGATGAGGTTTCCTTTTCCCTTGCCAAGGCAAGCCTTTCTGTATGTTCCCTTGGGCCCATCTCCTCCTGATTTCTGTCACTAAATTGTTTCCTCTATCATCCTCATTCTTTCTCTTTTTGTCAATTTCTCCATATCTATTCTCTCTTCTCTGATGTGTATAAATGTACCCATGGCAATCTCATCCTTAAAAAGAACTTCACTTGATCCTACTCGCCTGCTAACTATTATGGTAAATTTTTCCTCCCTCCATGGCCAAACTTGAAAACGCCATCCCCAATCGGTGCCTCTACTTCCTCTACTCTACTCTCTTCTAAACCTTCTGCAGTCTGGCTTCTGACCCCATCATTTAACTGAAACTGCCCTCTTCAAAGTTATCAAAGGTTTCGCAGTTATCAAATCCAATGGAATTTCCTCAATCCTGTTCCTCCTTGACCTTTCTGCAACATTTGATGCTATGGATCACCTTTTCCTCCTAGATGCTCTGTCCTCTCTGGGTTTTCATGGCACTATTTTCTCTCCCTCTCTCTCTCTCAGTTCTATTATTACATGTCCAATTGCCCCTTTGCTGGTTCTTCATCCATATCATGCCTCCTTTTGCTTTATACTATTTCACTTATTGATAGCATGGGATCCCATGAGTTTAATCATCATCTTTACATGAATGAGTCCCAGATCTGTACACTCAGCCCTAGTGAGTCTCCTGAGCTATAGTCAAGTACCTTTAACTGCCTCAGACACCTCGAACTGTTGTCCCCTAAAGCATTTCAACCTCAATTTGTCCAAAACAGAACTATCATTCCCCCCAAACCATTCCCATTCTGAGATTCCACATTGTTGTGAAGGGTACCACTATCTTCCCAGTTGCCAAGGCTTACAATATTATTGTCATGCTTGGCTCCTTGCTTTCATTTGCCCTACATATCCAACTCATTGCCAGATCTTGCCATTTCTGCTTTCATAGCACTTGTATGTACCCTTTTATCTCTATTCACACATCCATAATCCAAGTTCAGGTCTTTATTACTTCTCACTTGGATTATTGTGATGGCCTTCTAACTAGCCTCCTTTCCTCAAGTCTTTCAGCATTCCAACTCATTATCCTTTCAGCTGCCAAAGTAATTTTTATTATAGGTCTGACCATACCACTCTCATGTTCTATGAGCTCCAGTGACTCCCTATTACCTCCACGATCAACTGAAAAAACCTTCTAGTATCTAAAGGCTGTCACTACCTGGTCCTTTCTTACCTTTGGAGTTTTATGCTATATTCCCTTCTATATCCTCTATAATCCAGTTATCCTGCACCACTGGCAGTGCCTGAAATACAGCACTCCATCTTTCATTCCTGTGCTTTATAGCACTGGCTGTCATCCATGCCTGTACTGCTTTGGTCCCTAGCCTCTGCTCTTAGCTGCCTTGGTTTCCTTCATGTCTCATCTCAAATCCTACCATCTCCAGGAGACGTCTTCCTGTTCCCCTTGCTGACAATGCCTTTCCTTTTCTGACTCCCTTCCATCTATTCTACAATCTAGTTATTTGCATATTTCCTCCCCCATTAGAATGTATGCCACATGAGGGCAAGTGCTGTTTTTTGCCTTTCTTTGTATTCCTAATGCTTAGCACCCAGTAAATGCTTAATAAATGCCTCTTGATTAGAATGACTATGGATATTAGCACAGTCAAGGGACTGTGGCCAAGGAGATTAGATTAAATAGAATTGAGCTGGAAAGAGGTCTGGATTTAGAGATCATGTGTTCCACTCCTGGTTCAGCCACTTACTTCAGTAAACCATTTAATCTCTCTGAGCCTCGATTTCCTCAACTATAAAATGAGTGGGTTCAACTGGGTGACTTTAAAGGTACTTTCCAGTTCTGAATCTCCAGTCCCAAGTTTTAAAGTCCTCTGCTTAGTAGGCATCAGTGGCTCTTTATTTTACGTTGGGATAAAATAAAAACCCCTCAGCTTGATATTTAAGACCCTTAATATTTTGGCTCTCGCCCACCTTTCTGGGCTTGTTTCACAATGTTCCTCTTTCCACACTCCAAGTTCCAGCCAAACTGGCTACTTTTTAATCCCCTATCCAACATTCCATCCCCCTCCACCATGTACAGACTTGCGTGTATCTGGGTGACAGCATTCCCTCCTCATCTCTGTCCATTAGAATCACTAGGTTCCTTCAAGACTCAGTTGAGGTGCTACCACTCTCTATAGGGAGTCTTTCTTGACCAGCCTTGTCATGACTTCTCTCTTCCTCCTCACATTGTCATGTAATTCCTTACCTTTATGTCTGTTTCAATCTCTTAGGAGCTCTGTGAAGGTAGGACTCATTTTGTTTTTGCTTTAAATTCCCAGTGCCTGTATAGAGCCTTGCCTACAGTAGGTACTTCAATTCGTTTATTGGAGTAGAAGTCTATAATAATAATTTATGAGTTTTGCTTTCTTGAACACTAATGTACATGCTGGCTAGTGCATAAAAACATACCTCATTTGTCAAAATGATGTCACTGACAGCTCACTGGGCAGATGCCAAGATGAGCTTATGAATAATTAAATCTGCTAACTAGTATTTCTGTGTCCATTAATAATATAACATGGTGTAGACTAGATCTTTCCTAAGAACTAATTGTTCAGTTAGCAACCTCAAGTATATCTGGAATTAGTGAAATCAGAATCATACTAAGAGAGGTAGGAGGGGGAGGAAGAATGATGGAATTGGAATCAAAGAAATCAAGATTGAGAGCTGGAAGGGTCCTAAGAGTCCATCCAGACCAAGCCCTTCAATCTATAGATGAGGGAACTAAAGTGCAGGGTAATTAAAAGCCTTGTGCAAAGTCTTCATTTGAACACAGATCCTCTGCTCCAGAAAGTTTCAAATTATGGCTCTGCTACTTAGCACTAGTTTGAAGTGATCATCTAGGTAGGTCTGTTGACTCCTCTGGATTTTGTATCCCTCATTTCTAAGTACAGAGCTGCACTAGAATTTGGAAGTGCCTTTCAGCTTTAAATCTGTAGGCAGCTAGATGGCACAGTGGATAGAGTCAGAAGTTGTTGTTCAGTCGTTTTTCAGTCACGTCCAGCTCTTTGTGACCCTCTTGGGGTTTTCTTGGCAAAGATACCGGAGTTAGGGGCAGCTAGGTGGTGCAGTGGATAGAGCTTTGGCCTTGGAGTCAGGAGGATTTGGGTTCAAATCCAGCCTGAGACACTTGACACTATGTGACACTGGGCAAGTCACTTAACCCCAATTGCCTCACCAAAAAAAATAAAATAAAATAAAAAAAATATAGGTGATACAAAGATACTGGAGTGGTTTACCATTTTCCTCTCCAGTTCATTTTATAGATGAGGAAACTGAGGAAAACAAGGTTAAGTGACATGCCTAGGGCTGTCTAAGGCTGGATTTGAACGCAGGAAAGTGAATCTTCCTGACTCCAGGCCCAGTACTCTATCCACGGCACCATCTTCTCAACCAAAGTCAGGAAGATCTGAATTTAAATTCATCTCAGATATTTACTAGCTATGTGACCCTGGCAAATCAATTAACTTTTGTCTGCCTCAGTTTCCTCAACTGTAAAATAGGGATGATAACAGAATTCACCTCCCAGGCTTATTGTGAGGATTACATGGGATAATTATAAAGCACTTAGCACAGTAACTGGCACAAAACACTTAATAAAAGCTCATTTCCTTGCTTCTTATTCTACGATAACAAGGGCTTAAACTGGCTGCCTTGCAAGAGGGACTCAAATCATTGAGGAATCCTGGGGTTTCTAGTCTTCACAGGCTGGGGAGAGATGGAGCCATTATAGACACTGGGCTGGAAGGTGGAGTTACCGTCTCAGCAGGGGTATTTTAAATCACTCTATGACAGACAGAGAGATCAGATACAATCCTGAGAGACCTGCATCCCCAGTTATAGCAGTGATTGGAGAAAGCTTTGAATGGGGCCTGGGGGGTGAGTGTTGAGTGGCTAGAACCACCCTGCACGTTGAAACTCTCTTTTTGAGAGGTGATAGAACTCCTCTTCCCTCAGAGTTCAAGTGACTGGCAAAGTGTTTCCTCCCTCTCTTTCCATATAGTAGACAGAGCATTTATTAAGGACTTAATATATGCCAGGCACTGTGCTAAGTGCCGAGGACGCCTATAAAAGCAAACAAGTCAATCTTTATCATTAAGAAGCTTATATTCTAAAGAGGGAAGACAGCACATGGAAAGCAGGAGGAAAGAGAGAAGAGGCGGGTAATGGAGCAGAGAGAAGGACTAGGAATCAGGAAAAAATCTGGGTGTGAGTGAAATGAAGTAAGGTTGGGCCCTTCCTAAAATGGCGGTTCTGGGTAGGAGCAGGGAAGTGGAGCAATAATCAGAAGAAGGCCCTCCACTGTGGCAATGTAGTAAGTGAGGTGGTGGTGGTGATTTTTGTTTGTCCTTTGTTCTTGAAGAGGACCATGACATCAGGAAAATGATGCCATGACATGCAAGTGAATTGGATTTAAGTGCGGGAGGGCTGTGCCAAGTCACCAGCGTTGCTTCCTCCTCCAGAGCCGTCTGGGTCCAGTGGCCAGATATAGATCAGGATGGTTGGAGATGGCCCTGGATGCAGTGAGAAAGAGAGCAAATTCAGGTGTGATTGAGTAGGCAGATGTTTAAACCCCAAAGTTTTCTGTTTCTTTTAAGTTGTACATTTGCTGTTTTTCATAGTACTTCAAAATCAGCTTTCTTTTAAAACAAGATAAATCTTAATTGCTTTTGAGTCAGATACCTTTAGTTGCACCCAGAGCAAAAATTCCAGGATGCTTTAATATATAGAATTCAAATCGTCAGACAATTAGCATTTATTAAGTGCCTACTATGTGCCAGGTGAAGTGCTAGGGATACAAGGATAGGCAAAAAATCACCTCTGATCAACTCTTTTTTGGTGATCTGACCTGGATTCTGATCTAGAGCTCTAGGCTATGATGATTTTATTAATAAAATGCAATTTTTAAAAATTCCCTAAAATATGAAAGAAAGGGTCCGTGTAGATCTAGGCCATAGCCCATGGGCTAAAACCGTGACCTCATTATTGACAGTAGCCAGACTGCTTTCAATCTTAGTGCCTTAGTCAAGGTTCAAGCCTCAGATGCAAAAAAGGGTTAAGGGTGGGGAGGATAGTCTGTCAGAAAGCTAAGAAGCATTTATTAAGTACCTAATATATGCCAGACACTGGAAGCTAGGGGTTATTGTGGATAGCACACTGGGCCAGATACTAACTGTGTTAACCTTTCTAAGTCACTTAATTTCTGTTTGCCTCAATTTTCTCAACTGTAAAATAGAGATAATAACAACATCTATTTCCCAGGGTTGTTGTGAAGATCAAATGAGATAATATTTGTAGTGTTTAGCATAGTGCTTGGCACATAGTAGGTACTATCTAAATGCTTTTTTCCTTCCCTTCCCCATTCTCTAAGGGCTGGCGGATATGAATGTAACCCTTACCTCAAAGGCTTTTTGCATGAAACTCTTCTCATTGGTGGAGACTGATTATTCAAAGCCCCATATAAGCATGAGGGGTCAAGTTGGTGAGAGCTAGAGAGAAGAGGGATTCTGATCTTTGGACTTGTCATTGTTAGAGAAAAATCACCCCATTCCATACTCTGTCTTAGAGGAGGAAAGATTGAGAAGAGAAGCCTGCACTTTGATCAGGTCCCTATTCCCAGGAATTTCCCCTTGGGTGAGATCTGAGGCTCTCTTATTCAAACTCCCAGTAGGAGAGCACATTCACTATGTATTGTCGGGTATACATTCTGCCATATTTTCTCTGATTTCTGTTTTGCTATCAACTTGGATAAATGAGTTTATTGGCCATTTGTTGTGTGTATTCTTGTGGAAAAGGTATCTGGTGGGAAGGGAGTCAAGCCTTGGGTATATAGCTTGAGGCACTCTTTCCCCATTAAGGGATAGCAGTCAGGAGTACAGCTTGAGCCTAAAAATTATTTCTCATAGACTAACAATATTTACTGGAGAAGATCTAATTCTAGCCCAGTACATCCTCTTTCTGAGGAGAGTAGAGTAGCCAGCCCTCTGGCCCCAACTTCTTCCTCATTTATTAAGCACCTGCAGTATGAAGGGCATGGTATTGGGGATACAGAAAGAAACAGGCCACAGCCCCTTTTCTGATAGGGCTTATATTCTAACAGAAATGACATTTGTATAAATAGCTATGATATAAAAGATAAAGTAATGTATACAAAGGGGAGGTCCAGAAAAAAAGTGGAGAAATCAGAGGAAGGAGAGATCCCTTTCCAATGTAGTGATCTAGGAGGATAAATGAAGGCTTCTAGGAGAAAGTGGCTCTGTTTGGCTTCGAAAGATTTAAGTAGATCAGAATTGAGGATGGAATGGGAAGGAGTCCATTTTGGGCATATTTAAAAGTAACAACTAGCATTAACATAGTGCTTTAAGATTTGCAAAGTATTTTATAAGTATTATCTCATTTTATCTCCACAATAATCCTGGGAGGTATTGATATCTCCCTCTTATTTATGGGGCAACTGAGGCACAAAGAGGTTTTAAGTGCCGTGCCTAAGGTCACACAGCTAGGGAATATTTGAGGCAGGATTTGAACTCAATTCTTCTGACTCCAGTTCCAACAGTATTGCACCATTTTGTTGCCTCATGGAAAGGGATGGAGAAGGAGAAGGCAGTGATGGAAAGGGGGATGCAAAGTAGTTGAGTTTCTATGGAATGGATAATGTGAAATAGAATAGATGCAGCTAAGGTGGAAAGGTAGATTGGGGTTGAATTATAGAAGACCATCAACATCACAACTGACTCTTCATGCCTTATTTAGTAGATACTAGAGAGCTACAGAAGGCTTTGGGTGGAAGAGTAATTGATGTAAGGTGAGCAATGCAGCAAGGTTACTCAGATAGCCATGTGAAGGATGAACTAGAAGTCAGAGCATATTTGCAGGTGGAAGAGAAGAAACAGCAAAGTTGGAGGCAAGAGGACCAGTGAAAGGGCTCTTACAATAAGCCCAGGACTTACATGGAAGGTGTTGCATACCTGAAGTGGGTGGTTAAATAAGGATTAAAATGGAAGGGTCAAAGGTAGGAGGTACAATTTTGGTAAGTAAAATGGATGGAATTTGGGAATGATGGACAAGACTCAAAGATAAGCCTGTGACAAAAGGTGAGCCTCATTGGATGTATCCATAGAAGTGCATGATCAAAAATGAGGACGGTCATTTTTTGTTTGTTTGTTTGGTTTTTTTTTTTTTGAATGAGGGAGGATGATGAATTTAAGCTTTGATGTTTCAACATGTGGGGCAGATCAGTGAGGATATTAAGCAGGAAGCTGAAAACACAGAACTGAATTTTCTGTAGAGATTGGGGGCTAGATATACATTTGGGAGTCTTTTGCGTGGAGGGATAACTGAAACTATAGGAGAAGATGTTACTTCCAAGGTAAACAATATATAGAGAGAAGAGAATTAAAGGAGTAAGAGGAAAGAAACAAACATTTATTAAGCAACCTACTATGTGCCAGGCATGATGTGAAGTACTTTACAAAGGATTAGGAGTCAGCAAAAGAGAGGAGTTCAACGAGGTAGGAGGAGAATCATGAATTTTATGTCATATAGCTAAGTAAGAAGCCCAATTAATTGTAATCTCCTTGAGGGCAGGCACTATCTTTTGTCTTCTTTTGTATCTCTAGCACTTAGTACAGTGCCTGGTTATATAGTAGGTACTTCATAAATGTTCACCGATTGAAGATGTCATTAGGAAGGTGAGATTTGTCAATAGTATCAAATACTGAAGAGAAGTCAAGCAAGGGAGGAATGAAATAAAGTCACTGGAATTGCCGATAATGAGGTCACAGAAATGGCAACTTCAATAAAATGATATAGATGGAAACCACATTGCAAGAAGTTATGCAGTGAATAAGTCAACTAGCATTTATTAAGCACCAACTATGTGTAGCCATTGTCCAGGTCTCTCCCACCCTTTCACCAGGCCCATGTTGTGATACCCCAGCACTGGTATCATTCATTAGGGCTATGCAGAAAGATTAAATTGATGGTCCAAATTCAGAAGCAAGTTAATTGCAGAGTAGAAATGAAAATCCAGGTGCCATGACAAGTGCTCACATCCTTTTCTCAGCCCATCATGTCATAATATGCCACAGCATGCCAGGCAACACCACACCCACCACTTGTCTCACAACTTAATCTATTTTCCAATGTAGACCAAGTATGCCACTCTTAAGGAAGAGAGAGCAACCGTATGAAAAGCCGTTGGTCATTCCAACCTGGAGGAGACTTCTGTGGTATCTACAGAGCTGTCTTTCATCCTCTCAACTTGGTTTATAATAGGCAAAAAGGCACCTTCAAAAAAATGCCTCTTTCATTTATAGCGGAAGCTAACTGTGAACAGCAGGAGTAGTTGGGGTCACTTGGATTATCCTAGGAAACATCTGTGCACGTTTTTCCAGGACTAGGCTTTGAGTCTTGTATTTGGACTAATTTGTTGCTGTACCATCTGTTTAAGAACTATCATTGCCAGGTGGCTGACTTCTTAGCAGGCACGCCTTGCCATTTGTCAAGCCTGAGCACTATTTTTTCAAAAGTCAACCGCTTGTGTGTGTGTGTGTGTGTGTGTGTTATTTAAAGAAAGGACTGTGATTCTTCATGAAAGACAAGGCTCATAATTTTCATTAAGCTCATGTGGTGCCTGTTATGGAGGTGGGATGGGCAGGAGGTGGGGAAGGAAGGCACGGATTGAGAGCAAATAAAATTGACAGGCTCTGTTCTAATTTCCACCTCTATGGTGTGTTTATTCTGCAAGCTTTCAATTTTACTTCAGAAAATGTATTAGAAATCTGGGTATTAACAGACCTTGTGTCTTATTCAACTGCTTTGTTTCATGTACATCATAAAACCATAACTCTGTGGAGGGAGGGATGATGGAAATAAGGTAGTAAACTGATGGATAAATGGGATTTATTATCAGGGGTTTTTAACCTGGAGTCCAAAAGCCCCGACAGGATTATCTATGGATAGATTTCAGAGGGTTCATGAACTTGGATGGGAAAAAATACAGCTTTATTTTCAATAACCTTTAACTGAATTTTACTATTTCCTTCAATTATTTAAAAACATGATTCTGAGGAAGGATCTATAGGCTTCACCAGACTGTCAAAGGGAACCATGATACAAAAAAAAGGTTAGGAATCCCTGCTGTATATTCTCCTGGGGTGGAGTGGTGGTGATACAGTAGGGTCAAAAATCCAATTCAACAATTATTTATGAAGCACCCAATAACAAGAGGGCTTTTACATAGCCCTTTGAGATTTACTTATTTATTTATATGCTATGTGTATATTTTATTTTACATTTATAAGTTTATTTAGGATTTATTTTTATGTTTTATTTATATTATATATTTTTATAATGCTATATATTTTTATATTTATTTATATATTACCTCATTTGATCCACCCTATGATGTAGATGCTATAATTATCCTCATTTTACATATGACAAAACTGAGACTGAGAGAGGTTAAATGACTTGTGTATGGCCACATAACTAGTAAATATCTGAGGCAAGATTTGAATTCAAGTTCATGACTCCCAAGGCCAGCAGTATATCCACTATGCCAACCTAGCTGTCTCAATATATATCTCCTAAGTCATCTAGCTGTCTTACTGTGTCTTACAAATCCTAGGCATTTGACACTCAGGCTAAGGGGCTACAAAGACAGAAATGAAATATTGCCATCCTCCAGGAGCTTACAGCCTACTGGATGGAGGTGATATTTCCACAAATAAGTATAATAAAAGGAAAAAAAGTTCAGTTGGGAAGAGGGAGTCTTTTGTGTATATAAAATGCCAGCGGAATTAATTCCACATTCCATGGTCCTCCACAGTAAGAGCTTGGCATGTTGCCTCATGCCCAGTTATATCATCCTCCTTTTTTCTTAGGTTAGTGCTATACAGTTATCACTTCCACATCTCAGGGGTTAGGGGCACGGTGACCTGGCGACCTGGAAAATCTGCATGAAATTTTTTGACACTCCTTTTGTACCAGAGAAGTCTGAATTATTATGGTATTAAAAGATAAAATATGTTGATATTATTCAATTCTATACAGATAGTTTATGTATTTCTGAGTTTCTAAATGTTTTCTGTGTCACCTACTGGCCTTTACCTGTCGTTGGCAGCTTCTGCAAAACTCCCTCCAAATTCCCTTTTAATTCCTTGTGCCTACCCATGATATATCAGTACCACAATGGGGAAAGTCTCAATGTGGAAGGGATAACTGTAATATTAGGATCATTCCTTTGTAATGTCAAAAACTTCAAGGACCTACATCTATTATTAAGTTCTGAGAAGTATGGAAGCTTCCTGAGGGCAGAAAATGTTATACTTTTGCTTTTATATTCCTAGTACTAATATAGCATCAGGCCCACTGGAGCCACTCAGTAAAAACTTCCTCGAATTGAATTATCATTTCAGGTAGCATTATTCTCTGAGTCTGGAAGACCTGTGTTTAAATCCTGCCCTTGGCACATGCTAGCTTTCTAATCCCGGTCACATCACTTAACCACTCAATGCCCCAGGCAGCTGTCTATGGAAACAGGCAAAGTTAAATGACTTGCCCAGGGTCACACACCTAGTAAGGGTTTGAGGTCAGATTTGAAGTCATGAAGGTGAATCTTTCTGATTCCAGGCCCAGTGTTTTATCCACTGTGCCACCTAGCTGCCACAAGGCAAGTGATCACATGGTGGTCAGAAGAAGCCATGCAAGGATACTCTCAAGGTCTCTCTGAAGAACTTTGGAATTGATTTCATGACATGGGAGACCCTGGTACCCACCTCACTTCACAGTGAAGTTTGGATTCAGTCAAAGGGCCGCACTTGAGGACCTAGAGGCCATATGTGGTCTCAAGGCCATAGGTTCCCCACTCCTGTACTGTCTAGACCATTGGTTGTACTGGATTTTATGGGTATATCTTAGCTCAGCACCTGAAACATAATGAGCACTTAATAAATACTACTTAACTGATTGAATCTAGAACAGGAGAAATAAATCAGGCATTTTGTCCCAAGATGTTTTGTGTGTGTGTGTGTGTGTGTGTGTGTGTGTGTGTGTGTGTGCCTTCAAAGGAGATACACACACAAAAAAATTTCTATAGTTAAATATTTATAAATAATAAGTAGACCGAGAGGTTTACACACACAAACATGGCATAAATGAGGTGGTTTAGAGATGGGAGAGACTGAAATCTAGCAATCCAACTAGTAGGCTCTAGTTTTATTCAGGCAATCAATCAGTAAATAAACATTATGCTAAGCATTATGAATACAAATATTGAAAAAAAAAATAGTTCCCGACCTCTAGGAGTTTACAATCTAGTGTGGGATGATGACATAGAAATTCAAACTGGAAAGGGGAGGTCAGGATGAGGAAGGAGGTACCCAGGATGAGCACACAGTGGAGGCAGCCACCTTGGGAGCCCTCTTTAAATTGTCCATCCTTCGTTTTTGAAGAGGGACAATTTACATCATGGGTGATGCCTTGACTCCAGAGTGAATTGAATTTAAGCGTGGCAGAACTATGCAAAGTCATCAACCTCACTCTTCCAGAGTCACAGGCCAGTGGCAAGACAAAAGTCAAGACAATGTGCGATGGTCTGGGAAGCAGTAGATGACCTTGGCATCTTCATCTGGCTTCATGGCCATTGGGTCAAATTGTTCTCCTGTGCCCATTTCATCGGGGCAGTCTTCACATGCAAGGGGGTAAACATCTCCCTAACTCACCAATGGGTTTGAGGCCTGTCCATTACTCTTAGCCTGGTTTATCCTGTCGGCCCAGATGGTTTTACCAGGATGTAGCTGATGCAAACATTACAGCTTCTTGGAGTCATAGGTGAGAGTTGAGCGCCAGGTGGACACCAAAAGTGGATGAGCAGCCCTGACCTTTTACCTTTTAAATACAGGTTTGGCAAGAGTTCTTTTTTATTCCCTCTAGCCCTCCAATGAGAGGGGCAGAGGGTGCCAAGGAGTGACTCCAAAGTGACTGCAATCTCACAAAATTCTTGAGGAGTTTTTCAGGGGTCATGGTAAAGTCCAGTTCAAGGTGTGCAAACTGGTGAAAAATGAAGATAGATAAACAGGCACACAAATACACACTCCTTAGTTCTTCACTAATAGGAGTGATAAGGGCCTGAACTAAGGTGAGGCCATGAGAGGAAATAAATGAGATGTTTTGGAAGTAGAAGTGAGAAGACTTGATAACTTGATTGGATATAAAGTGGGGTAAGGGATAATGTAGTGGAAATTGGACTCTGATGGGTGAGTTTCTGAAGAGATTGTGAAACAGATAGGGAAGTAGTTATCCCTAAGTACTATAGTAAGTGCAATACTTAAGGTTACTTAAAAGGACTTAGTTTAAGTATAGCATTTCCATTAGGTGAATCTCTCCATAAAGATTCTGCCTTTACTTGGAATCAAGACACTGGCAGAGAGCCAGCAGCAGAAGGGAATGTTATGTAAGTTCAGGTTAGTGACAGGGGGATGCCACTGGTGACAAGTGAATGGTACTTTGGGACCCACTGAAGATCCTTGTGGGTGTGTGAGAAGGCACGAAAAGGAGGTTGTCATTCTACTATTCCTATTTCTGCAACATCTTTCCCAAGAGTACCCTTCTCTCCACTCACACAGTTGTCACTGTGATTCTCCCATGACCTCTTTCTGGGACTATTGCCTTCTAATTTATCTCCTTTCCTCAATTTCCCCCCATTCCAGTCTGTCCCTCACACAAGTAAAACAATTGTTTTCTTAAAAGCACAATGTCTGATCATGTCTCTCCTTTACTCAATAAACTGCAATGGCTCCCTCTTACCCCAATGACCAAATATAGATACTTCTGGGATCTAATAGTTTTTGCCACCTGGACTCTATCTTTTTATAATCTTCTTACATATTATTCCATTCTGCAAACTCTATGTATGATCTAGCCCTAGTGGCCCACTACTGTTTCTCATCTATGACTCTCCCTCTCTTATATCTGTGCTTTGACACTAGCTGTCATCCATGTCTGGAAGGCAGCACTTCTTTACCTCTGCCTCCTAAAATCCCTGAGTTCCTTAACAGCTCAGATCAAATGTCTTCTATAGGAGGCCTTTGTTGCTTCCCCTAGCTGCTAGCATCTTCCTGTTTAAGGTTAAGTTGCATCCTCTCTAAGTATACATTGTCTATGTCTATTTATGTAGATGTTGTCTCCTTCAGTAGAATTTAAATTCCTTGAGGACAAGGACTAATTTTGCTTTTTCTTTGTATTCCCACCACTTAGCACTGTGCCTGAAACATAGTAAGTACTTGACAGATGTTTGTTGATTGATTGACCTCTGGAGAGCTGGAATGAGCAACATAAGATTTTCAATCTAGGATGATATAAGCTCTCTGAGAGCAGCTAATGTTTCCATTTGTAGCTCTGCATTCCTAGAATCTAACACAATGCCTGACACATTTGTTGTTCAGTTACGTCAGACTCTTCCTGACTCTACATGGGTTTTTCTTGGCAAAGATACTGGATTGGTTTGCCATTTCCTTCTCCAGTGGATTAAGGCAAACAGAGGTCAAATGACTTGCCCAGGGTTATACAGTGTCTGAGTGTCTGAGGCTGGATTTGAACTATGTCTTCCTAACTCCAGCCTAACCACCTAACTGCCTCTACTTGACACATAATAAATGCAAATAAATGTCTACTACTCCTGTTGTTGATTTCCATAGAAAGGGAATGAAACTCTTGGAAACAAATTTTTTTTAAAGTAATATTTTATTTTTTTCCAATTACATGTATAACTTCTAACATTTATTTTTTTTTTAAAAAATTTGAGTTCCAAATTCTCTCCCTCCTTCTTTCTCCTCCCCCTTTCCTGAGACAGTAAACAATTTAATACAGGTTATACATATACAATCATGTAAAACCTATTTCCAGTTTAGTGATGTTGTGAAAGAAAACATAGACTCTCCCCCCCCAAAAAAACCCTGAAAAAATAAAGTGAAAAATAGTAGACTTCAGTATGCATTCACATTCTAATACTTCTCTCTCTGGAGGCGTACAGCATTTTTTGTCCTGGGTCCTTTGGAATTGTCTTGGATAATTGTCACGATCAGAGTAACTAAATCGTTCACAGCTGATCATACAATGTTGCTGTTTCTGTGTACACTGTTCTCCTGGTTATGCTTTTTTCACTTTGCCTCAGTTCATGTAAGTCTTTCCAGGTATTTCTGAAAGCATCCTGCTCATCATTTCTTATAACATAGTATAATACTCCATCACAATCATATGCTACAACTTGCTTAGCCATTCTCCAATTGATGGGCATTCTCTCAATTTCAATTTTTTGCCATTACAAAAGAGCTGCTATAAATATTTTTGTACAAATAGATCCTTTCCCCTTTTTTGATCCCTTTGGGATTGGAAAACTTCTAGAATGGATGGTTGGTGAACATCCAAGGTCTGTAGCATGACTTCATCAAGAAAAAAAGGTAATGACAGACTAAATGCATTTTTTTGGTGATAGGGTTACTCAACTGGTCAATGAGAGGACTTCCAGAAATGTCATTTATCTAGATTTTAGCAAAATATTTGATAAAATAGCTCATTATTTTTGTGGAGATGTGGCAGAGATGTGGACTGAATGAAAATACGATTAGCTAGAGTCAGAGCTAGTTAGATGACCATAAGTCAAATATTTAATGGTTCAATGTCATAGGATCCTAATATCATAGATGTAGAACTGAAAGGGACCTGAAGCTATCTTTTTCAGCCCTTTCATTATACAGAGGAGGAAACAGGCCTAAAAATATTCAGTGCCTTCCTCAAGGTCACATAGGATGTATCATAGTGGTAGGAGTTTAATCAAGAATCTCTGATTAGAATCAGGTAGCAATGTCAGTGTGGCAGGACGTCTCCAGTTGTACCTCCCACCAATCTGTGCTTGGCATTGTGATAGAATTTTAAAAAAAATCAATGACTTGGATAAAGGAACAGATAACACGTTCATCAAATTTGTTGATTACATGAAGCTGTGTGGATGACAGGGTTAGGTTCCAATAAGTTATTGACAATCTAGGGAGTTGGTCTGAATCAAATAAGATGAAATGTAATATGAATAAATGTAGTCTTACACTTGGGTAAAAAAAATTAGCTTCAGAAGCATAAAATAAAGGAGGCATGGTTGGTGGCAGCTGTTTTCAATAAGATCTTGGGGGTTATTGGTCTGCAAGTTCGGTTTGAGTCATAAGGGTGTTGTGGTAATGGGATCCTTTGAGGAGCAGGGCTCCAATGAATAAAGAGTTGATAGTTTCACTATGGTAGTTGCATGGGCAGCTAGATGGTGCAGTGGATAAAGTAATGTGTGTGAAATCAGGAAGACTCATCGTCATGAGTTCAAATCTGGCTTCAGACATTTACTAGCTGTATGACCCCGGGCAGGTCACTTTACCCTGTTTGACTCAGTTCCTCATCTGTAAATTAAGCTGGAGAAAGAAATGGCAAACCACTCCAGTATCTTCGCCAGGAAAACCCCTGAAAGGGAGTCCAAAGAGTCTGAGATGACTCAACAACAATAGTTTCACTGTACTCTGACCTCTTCATCTTCACCCCAATCCTTCTAGTCACCCAGAGTTACAACCTTGGTGTTATTGTTGACTCCTCATTCTTACTTACCATGTTGCTAAATCTTGTCATTTCTACCTTCATGGCATCAGCTTAGTTCAGGGCCTTATCATATCTCCCTTGAACTAAAGTAATAGCCTGGTAATTACTGGTCTTACCAGTAATTACTGGTCTCTTTACATCAAGTCCTTCCCTTTCCAATCTATCTCCCACTCAGCTACCAAGGTGATTTTTCTAAATGGTAGATCTACCCATACCAGCCACATCCTCAATGAGCTCTACTGGCTTCCTAATACCACCAGAATCAAATATAAACTACTCTGGCATTCAAAGCTCTTCATAAGCTGCCCCTTCCAACCTGCCAAGTCTTACTACTTAGCTCCCCTCGAAACATTCCATGATCTAGCTATATTAGCCTCTTGGCAGTTCTTTGATTAGGACAACCCACCCCTCCTTGATATTGGCATCTTGCATATTGGGCATGTTCTGTTCCCTTACTTTGACATCTTAGTTCAGCTCACTTCTTTTTAGACTCAGCTCATATCCTGCCTACATACTATATGAGGCCTTTCCTGCTTTCCTCTGCTGCTAATACATTTGCTTCTTGGAATACTTTCCATCTACTTCCTCTATATCTTATATCCATCTAGTTGTTTACATGGAATCTCCTCAATTAACATATAAATTCCTCGAGGTCAGAGACTGTCTTTTTGACAATCATCATATACCCAGAGCTTAGCACAATACCTGGAACATAGTAAGGCCTTAATAAATTCTTGTGGGCTGGACTTAACTTCTAGGTTTTCTCCATACTACGCCTACACTTTGGCCATCATTGTCACATCCCTCCCATTTGACCTTAGACTCTGACCCTAGTCACCAAACTCTTATAGGCAAGGAACCAGGCTCTCATATCACTTTCTGCCCACTTCCCCATCATGCCTCAATGTCCATATCATATCCATTTCCCAGCCTCTGGGTGACTGGGAGATTAGATTTGTATACCTGGTGTTTTACACAGTGCCAGGGACTTATCTCTTTATCAAGACCAAGGTGTCTAGAAGTAGAAATGATGGTGTTCCATAGTCAATCTGGTTGCAAAAAGAAACCTGTCTTTGGGATCTGTAGCTGCAATTTTTCATTTTAACTTTTCTTCCATTCCAGTATTTAAAGAGTACCTGTTCCATACTTAGCACTGTAATTTTACACATGCTCCTTCTTCTATCCACCAACTACTCTGGGTGATCATAGTTCCCTCTTATTGCAGATCCATAAGTGAAGATAAAACAAGCACTTGCATTGGGGATTACTTTTCAGGTATGAGTTGTACTTGCTGGCCTCTGAGATCCTTTCCAAATTATATTCCAAGATTCATTAATTTTCCTTCTTAGACCTTCTTTCCCTACAGTCCCTTCTGTGTTATTTGAGGAAAAGGACCCAGAATTTCAATTATACCACTGCTTGGAGCCACTGCCCCAAAGCTATGCTGAGCAAAGTTTAGAAATTGTATAAATAAATGTCTGCTATCCTACAAGAAGGTATTTCATAGAAATTAACATAAAAGGAACTTTGCATTAACTTAGCAAAAATGCTCAGTTGGAGATGTTCTTTTGTATGTAAATTTGAGATAATATTATCTTAACAGGCTTTGGGGATGTCACTTGTGTAAATAAACAGGTGAATAGATTGTATTAACATTGTCTAAGGTAACCTTTCTTGGGTATTTTCTTTAAGGAGATACTGGGTTAATGTTGTTAGCTAAGCATGATGGCTAATGTGGTGAGCTAAGGGTGGGGCTTAAGTAAGTAAGAGGATTGTAGAAGCTGACTGTGGGTTTCTTAGCAGACTCAGTTCTGAAGGGTATATCTAGATAGTTAAGGCAAAAGTTGCTAGGTGGTATAGTGGAGAGAGTTCGGGGCCTGGAGTCAGGAAGATCTGAGTTCAAATCCAGTCTTGGATACTTGCTGCATGTGTGACCCTGGGAAAGTCATTTAATCTCTGTTTGTTTCATAACTTGTAAAATAGGGATAATATCAGCACCTACCTTGTTTTGAGGACCAAATGAGATAATAACTGGAAAGCACTCAGCACAATGCCAGGCACGTAGTAGATGCTCATTAAATTTAGCTAGCTATTATTGTATTTGAATTGTTTTTGTTGATACTGTAAGGCAATCATATCATTCTCAATTTGAATGCTGTATCACTATGTTCTAATAATAAAATTTGAGTTTTTAAACATCTTTAACATTTGTGAAACTCTTCAGAACAATTCTGTTGGGTAGAAAAGACAAGAATTATTACCTGTAATCTACACACGAGGAAACCAAGAGAGGTAAAGCAACTTTCTGAAGGCCACCTTGCAATTAAAGGGCAGAGAAGAAATTTGAACCTAGGATCTCTAACACCAGATTCAGTGACCTTCTATCTATTGTTCATGACCTCTCAAGGGAGTTCACAGGGGCCAAAGGACTCACTAATTAACGAATAATCATAGCAGAATCAGAATAATACAATTTCATTATTGGAAGTAGTCACACAGGCCATCTAGCCCAACCCACACCCCAAAAATAATCTATTATTCTGATAGGTGGCCGTAGTCCCACCTTTACCTGAAGATTTCCAATGGGGGAAAACATCCTCCAGTTGCCCATTCCACTTTCCTTTCCTTTCCCTTCAACTTCTGTTTCTTCCATCCATTTCTTCACATTCTTGAGCAGGAAGAACAGGTCCAAACCTTCTCCACATAACAGCCTTTCAAATACTTGCCAACCGTCATGACTACCTCTACCTTCTCCCAAGCATCCTCTTTTTTTTTTTTTAAGTGAGGCAATTGGGGTTAAGTGACTTGCCCAGGGTCACACAGACAGTAAGCGTCATGCATCTGAGGCTGGATTTGAACTCAGGTCCTCCTGACTCCAAGGCCAGAG
>NW_020954625.1:10542110-10663865 GCF_900497805.2 Vombatus ursinus | reverse complement strand
TTTTTGGTGAGGCAATGGGGTTAAGTGACTTGCCCAGGGTCACACAGACAGTAAGCGTCATGCGTCTGAGGCTGGATTTGAACTCAGGTCCTCCTGACTCCAAGGCGGGAGCTCTACCTGCTGAGCCACCTAGCTGCCCCTAAGTATTCTCTTCTCCAGGCTAAATACCCCCAGTGCCTTCAACTTAATCTTGTGTTGAGAATTATGAATTCAAGACCCTTTAACATCCTGCTTGCCCTCATCAAACATTGTCCTGCTTATCAAGGTCCTTTCTAAAAGTGCTACTTAGAAACAATTGTGATACCAGCAAGTACTTAATAAATGCTTTTTGGTTGATTGATGATACCTTAGACAATACTGAGTCTTTACACCATACTGCATATGGAGCATATAGAGCATACATGGCATTTTGGGAAATAAAATTTTTAGCAGAAAACCAATAATCTTTACTGAACTTTTGGTGAGTAATGTAGAAATTGTAATGGACATATCTTTGTCCTCTGTGATTAAGAGAATGAGTTAGAGCTTTGTGCTTTGGGTGCACCTTGATGCCAACTAATGGAGTGGAGTAGTTAATTTCCTAAGTGTCAGTAATAGTCTTTATTGATGGGTTGGGCTAGATGGCCTCTGAGGGCCAAAAGCAACTGTGTTTTTGTGATTTGTGGTAACTCCAAGGAGTGAATACACTCTTTCAAAGAAGATTGTGGGCAACTGATCTCACTGTGCTCCACACTTCCATCTTCTATATCTATTTAAAAAAAAATAGGTTTGAGAAAAATAAAAGGGTACTAGGCTTTTCAAGAAACAATACTCTAGCAGGGGCCAAATTGTAAGAAAAGGAAACTATGTTCTTCAGTGAGGAGCAGAGTCATAACTAGTGAGATGAATGAAAACCCCAAGAGACAGAGCTTTGGGATAATTAATAAGCAAATTTATTACTTAGGTTAGTTGGCAATCAATAAACTGAAGGTCAGTGGTTTCTCTCAGTAACCAAAGACACCAAGGGAGACATCGAAATGCCTTAAATCCCTTCAGAAAGGGAACTTTCCTGATAAGTGAAACTCAATTCTGATTGGTGGATATTTAATGAGGAAGTGTGTAAAAGTCTTAAGGTCCTCTTGAAGAGAACATGGCTTGATCATGAGACTCAGCAGCCTTAAGGTATCTGGGCAAGGGGAGGCCATTTTCATCTGGACCTCTCCAGCTAGTTTTCTCCTTCATGAGTTGAGTTGCCCTAAACTCTAATGGAAAGCATAAAGGACATAGCATTCCTCTTCCAGGCAAAGGCTCATCCAGACTGGATTCTGTTTATACTCTAAACAGAAATTAAGTCTCCCAGTTGAGTGGGGTCCTTGCCCAACTAAGGAGCAAGTGCCTTCTGAAAGGCTGACTCACCTTTTTTTAGGACTTGGTCCTTAATAGAAGGGTGTATTACATATTAATAATTAGTTATTAACATAAGAGTTTAATATTAATTTCTCTCACTATCGTGGGTTTGAATGGGCTTTGGCTTAGAGTACTGAAATACAGGGGCCCATGCTGCCTCCTTATGAATGAAAAAAAAACATTTATTAAGACTCAACTCAGCACAATAGTGCAATTAAACTCAATCTGGTCATGTGCTCTGTGTAAAACCTGGGCTAGCCATGGAGAATACAAAAATTGATGTAATATGGGCCTTGTCCTCATGGAGCTTCCTCTCAGATGAGGGGAAGGACATGGATCCATAGGACTAATCCCTTTCCTCCTGAGTGAATCCATTCCAATTGAGGAGAGCTAATTACATTCTAACTACATTAGAAGATATTTCACAGAATATAGATGTGAACGTTGGGAGGGTCCACAGCGGACGTCTAGTCCAACCCATCCATGAAATGAATCCCCATTGTGACATAACTGGCGAGGCATCTTCTAAACACTTACAGCAAACTAAACTTGTCTCTCTCTGACTTCCCATTGCTACTACTTCAGCAGCTTGAGGTCAAGCAGAAAAAAGTCGAATCCCTCTTCCAAATGACAGCCCTTCATGTATTTGAACTCACCTGTCAGGTTCCTCTTAAATTTTCTTTTCCCTAGATTAGGTATCCTCAGGTTCTTCTAGTAATAACTCACATTTACATAGTACTCTAAGGTTTTTGAAGTACTTTCACACGCCATATAGAGTTTGTTATCTGAGTAGATGCTCACCATAACCTTTTGAAGCAAGTACTCTTACAACCCTATTTTACAGATAATACTAATTTCATAAAGAACTAACATGGATATAGTGCTTTATGTAAGATTTGCACTTTCTATGTATTATTTCATCTCAACCTCACAACAACACTGTAAGACAGGTGCTATCACTAGCCTCATTTTATAGTTGCAGAACTGAGCTCAGAGAGGTCATGTGATGAGCCTGCACTAGCAAGCAGCTGAGGCAGCATTTGAACCCAGGTCCTTGTGACCTTCTCCCCCCTCTAGTCCCGTGCTCTAACCTTGGCTATCCATTCTAACTTCTTATGGCGGGATCTAGAGACCCTTTACCATTGTGGTTGCTGTCCAGCTGGCTGCTTTGTCTTGTCGATGTCCTTCCTGAATGATGACCTCCAGATAAAAACAGTGATAGTCTAGGCTCCATGGTCTGACTAAGGATGAACATAACAAGACTCTCTTCTCCATGGTCCTGGGCACTCAGCCTTTCCTAACATGACCCAAGATGGCTTTGATGGGCATGACTGCCACATCAGCCTGTTGACTCAGAAGCAGCTGGTTTCAAATTCTGTGCTAGCAAAAAGAAAAGACATATTGATGGGGAAAATGAACTGCTTGGAACCATTTCCTGAGTTTGGCAAATAGCAAAGAAAATAGCCTATCCAAAACAAATACTGCCTCAGCTTTCTCATCTGATGACCTCAGAGGGGGAGTTTACGTATAATTTATTTCTACCCATATCTCACAAGGATTTATTTTTTTAAATTTTCAGAGGTCACTCACTGACAGACCTATTACACAACAAGTAATTTCATTCGGTTTGGAAATTGTCCTTTGTAATTACATTATCCTTCACTAGTCCACCTTGACTTGAATGTAAATAATCAAGGAATTCCAGTGCTTTAAACCCTCTCATATCTCAGCTGAACCTGGATTTAAAAATTGGAGCAAGACTTTTCTGGAGATACACACTGCTACTCACTGTAGGCTTCTCCAAACCCCACATCCCTGACTTTCAGTTATTTAAGGGATCTAGCTTCTTGGGAAAAAGAAAAAAAAAACCTTACATTCAATTTGCATTATCACCAAAATAGCATGGATTTTAGAGAGATTCTGTTTAAGTGGGGCTCTGTAAGAAGGGAAAATGCATATCCCTCACCCTGGTCTAGGGAAGAGAGAGAGAGACTAATTTCCTCTCAGTAAATATGGGAAATCCTGTGGGCATCTCAGACCAACATGGCCAAAATGTATTGACTTGCCATTATTCCACTGTAGGCCCCTTTCTAGTTATCCAGGCTAGACTTCATATCTCATAATTTACGAGAAAACCAAAAATTACCCTGGCATCTTACCATGTGTCCTATCCTGTCCCTCCCCACTGTTCTCCTGACCCTCACCCCAAATGGATACTTTCTACCTCTTTCTCTGGGAACAGTGATTATTGTTTAATCAATGCTACAATTGTTACTAGAAAGGCTGTGATGGCTGACTGCCTCACGCAGCCTCTCACCATCACTGTGGCTCCACTCCAAACTCCTTTTCTTGGCTACCTCTCACTACTCCCTATCATATATTTATTGTTTCCTTCTATTACAAAGTAAACTTCTTATATTTGTGATGAAGGTTTTCTTTCTTTCTTTTTTTTTTTATTTATATCATTCAGTTGTGGGAGGGTGGGATAGAGAGAAAATAAACACACACACACACAAAAGGAGACCAGAAAAATATATACTACTGTATGAAAATATGTTAAAATTTATAACAACTAGAAAAAATAATGAAATTAAACTTGGGAAAACAAACAAAAACAACAATAACCGGCATTTACATAGTGCTTCCTTGTGCCAGGTGCTGTGCTAAGTGTTTCACTTTATAAGCATCTCATTTTATCCTTTTGACAACCTTGGGAGGTGCTGTTGTTATACCCATTTGACAGTTGAGGAACAGGTGGAAAATGACCTGCCCAGGGTCACACAAGCTAGTAAGTGTCTGAGGTCAGGTTTGAACTTAGTCTAACACTCCACTGGACGAACCATTTAGGTGCTTCCCTTCACATAAGTTTCGCTTCTTTTTCCTCATTTCTAAGGCGAGGTATTTGAACTCCATGTTATGATCCTTGTCATATCTCTCTCCCTGCTTCTACCAGTAGAATGTAAGTTTCTTGAAGCTATTTTGCTCCCTTTGAATTCCTAGCACTTAGTACAGTTGGTGCTTAAAAAATGCATGCTGGATCAGGTTGGACTTGGTGATTTCTAGAATCCCTTTCAACATAAATCACATAATTTTAATGATTGTATGATTCTCCCCCCCCCACCTCTTGGTTTGGAATTGTGATTTCATCAGTGTGAGATGTTCCAAGGAACAAACAC
Source organism: Vombatus ursinus (assembly GCF_900497805.2). Lineage (NCBI taxonomy): Eukaryota > Metazoa > Chordata > Mammalia > Diprotodontia > Vombatidae > Vombatus > Vombatus ursinus. Next base: position 10,659,303 of record NW_020954625.1, on the reverse strand, counting down.
TCCCTACTAATGTGCATCTACAGCTTTTCTCCTTCCTGCTCACCCAGAGGCTTAGATCATTCCCTGGAGCACTGACAGGTTAAGTGTTTTGTCTCTTGGGTAAGGCAGACCATGTGTGACAGAGGCAGGTCTTGAAGTCAGGTTGTCCTGACTTGGAGGTTGGCCTTCTACCCATGATTCCATGCTGCCTCCTTATGATTTGATCATTTTTACTAACCACTGAATAGATAGCCCATCAAGTCACCTGGCCAGTATATCAGATCTGACTTAGCAAAAATCTTCATGAATTTCATGAATATTTCAAGCGAATGCTGAGAAAGAGCTCTCAACAACAACTATCTAATGTCTGACAAAAATGCCAGGATACTTCTGGCAGCTTATCCAGGGCTTACTGTCCAGCACCTGACGTTTGGGGAGATCTCAGGATTTTTCTCATTTTCCGGACCAGTGGAGCTAAGGTGATGCATTGGAAGTTGGAGAGAGAAGGTGATATAGTAGCTGGTTAAAGAATAACAACAACTCTCTTTGAACAAACTTACTGAGTGAGGTTGAAATGCTGAAAAAGGATGGTCTCCAGCCCTCAGGGTCAAGGTCATGAGTCCATTGCCAAGGTTAAGAACCAGCAGACCCTATTAGGTGTCAGCTGTTATCACCACAGTGACAACTGTACCAGTGATAAAGTCCTCCAAGTACCTTAAGGAAGGCATTCTGTCTAGTCCTTATTCTAATATTCTGTTCCCAAGGATATACTGTCATAGTTCTTTTAACTGATTCAATTCAATTTAATGGACACACATTGGCAATAAATATTTCTTTTTATAGCTTATCCTGGTCTTGGAGAAATGAGAGAATCAAATTGGAGTCTCACCTCTGACATTAGCTTGATAAACAAATCATTGACCCTTTTTGAGCCTCAGTTTCTTCATCTGTAAAATGGAAATCATAATGCTAGTAGTACTTATCTGACAGGGTTATTACTAGGAACAAGTGAGATAATGTCTATAAAGTGCAATTTCTTTTTTTCCACTAAAAGTCAAGAGAGTTTTCAGAAGAACCAATATCTCTGATATGCCTAACTCCTCAGATACCTAGACAGTTGCCTGTTTCTCTCTCCATCCTTGCCATATTATTCCCCCAAGTAATGTAAGGGTCTGCTATTATGATTATCATAGCCCATTACTAACATGGAAAGTCAGGAGTGGAAGTGGTCCTGGAGTTAGCCTTTACTTGCTGATTCATCCAAAGTATTCAGATAAACTCGGGAGTTCATCCTTTACATTGCCTGGGGAGACCTTGTGGGGATGAAGGAATGATTAAAAGATAAACAACCGTATATTTACAGCTTCTCTACCAAGCCACTCTGCAATGGCAGCCTGATTGCTTTTCATTCTAGCCTCTGGGCCAAAGCAGCTTGGATTAACACTGGCACCTGAGAAACACAAGGAAGGAAATATGTGCATTTCTTAGTAATAAAGAGTAGAAATGAGAATGTTATCTCCAACACTGTAGATTCACATGTGTCTTCATCTCCCAAGGATATCTTTGTTGCCTGTGATTGCTTGAATTGGAGGAACCAGGGACAAGCATGAACTTGGAAACTTTCAAGTGGCCTTCAGGCACCGATGATCTCTTCTTCTGATTTATGAATCAAGGATAGAAAAGCTTAGTGGCCATAGATTTAGAGCTAGGAGAGACTTTTGAGTCAACTAATACAACTCTCTTATTTTTACCATTGAGGAAACTGAGACCCAGGGAGGCTGTCACCTGCTAAACATCAGAAAAAGTGAGTTTTAGAGACAGGATTTGAACCCAGGCAGTCTAACTACAGAGCCAGTGCTTTTTCCATGGTACTGCACCATTCTCCAAAATGAGATATAATATGTATATATATATATATAAAGTTTTATTGAAATTAATATTGAAGATCAACACTATCAACTATATTTGCTTAATTTGCCTTTAAATTAGTTCTTTTTTTCCCCACTGAAAATCAGAAAAGTTGTCACAAGAACCAATGTCTCAGATATGTCCATCTCTTCAAATACCTAGAAAATTGCTTGTTTCTCTGTCCATCCCTGCCAAATTCTTTCCCCAGGTAATTCATAGGACTGTGCCTTAAACCCAAATCACTCTGGCTCTCATTGATTGACCAACAATAGGTTCTAGGCCAAGCCCTACTTGGTCATTGTTTGGGCCCAGATTGACTCAGAGCAAATATAAATAGCAATTGTTCTGTTTTGGCCAGAAACCCCCAGGGTCTTCCCCTCCCAGATTGTTTTTTTTTTTTAATAGGTAAAGAGGCCATTCTTTGCCTCATTTCTTACCTAGTCTTAATCACTAAATAGGTGTTGCCCCAGTCAAACCGAAACCTGTTAAAGACCTTAGCTTAAAAAGACCAAGGCCTCCCACTGCATCCTAGGTGATCTCCAGTCATCCTGAGCCATATCTTGCCACTGGACCCAGATGGCTCCAGAGGAGAAAGTGAGGCTGGTGACTTTGCACAGCCTTCTGTCACCTAAATCCAATTCACTTGCATGTCATGGCATCACCTCCCTGATGTCATGGTCCCTTCCAGAATGAAGGAGAAACAACAACCACCTCAGTGAGCATTACATAAACTTAGAGTCAGAAAGGGCTTCATACCCCATGAATCAAGACCAACCCACATTTCAAAGAAAATATCTTCTTCAACATCCCAGATAAATGGTCGTTACCTCTTGAGGCAGTCTATTCCATTTTGGGACAGTTCTGTTAGGAAGTTTTTCCTTCCATCAAGCCTAAATCTGCCTCACTCAACTTCTACCCATTGGTCCTAGATCTGCCCTCTGGGGCCAAGTTGAACAAGTCTTCCTTAATTCATTCATTCATGGGACATTTCTTAAGTATTTATTGTATGAGGAGGACCGTGCTAATACTATGGCATGGAGAGTATCTTTAGTGGGTGTGAGGACTCTAGGGTGGGGGTTCATTTTTCCCATTACCATCTAATAACTTGACCCTCCCTATTTTTCCATTTTTCTTACACTTTATTGCATTCCACAATCTCTATGATCCAGCAATACTGTCCTCTTTGCTGTTTGTCACATATGACATTATATTTCCTATCTTCCTATATTTTTCACTGGCTTTCATCCATGTTTGAAATTCTTTCCTTCCTCATCTCTGTCTTCCTGGTCACCTTCCATCCCAAACCTCTTCCCTCCCTCTACCCTACCACCTTCTGACTGAGATTACCTCCCATTTACTTTAGAGCTAATTTATATGTGCATAGTAATTTTCATGCTATCTTCACCATTAGAATGTGCATTCCTTGAGGGCAGGTACCATGTTTTTGTCTTTTTTTGTATACTAACTCTTAGCACAATGCCTAGTATATAATAAATACTTCTTGATTGACTGACTAAGTCAGGATGGAGACTGCTTCGTATTTGTCTTTGCCAGCATCTAGTACAGAATCCTGGTGCACAGTAGGGCTTAATCAAGCATTGATTGGTGAATTAATTGAAGTGCAATGGAATGATGCTTTAGGTGAATGAATAAACAATATTGAGCTCATGCCCTCGGAAAATTATTTGAAATTGATATGGGCTTTTTTTTTTTTCAGAGGCATAATGGCTCCAGATGGCATTGGATAAGTGGGAATCCAATTCAGAAAGTATTTAGGGATGAGAGCTGCCTGAATGGTCTGGCCTTGGGAACAGTAGGAACAAACAACTACCAAAACCCAAGTCCAGTGGGTTGATTTCTTGGAGACCTATCCCTGGTGATCCTTTAATGAGTTGAATCCCCAAAGCCACCCTTTGATGCCATTAAAGGTAAACACTGTAGTACTGAATTCATGCTTCATCAATTAGTGAATATTTTTGAAAAGGTAAATCAGGAAAATGCTCAATTCCTGTCTTGTTAGGTGATTCATTGATACTGGAATGACAGAAGATGAGAGGTGGATTTTACTGTGTTGATTTCACTCCTGTGATCAATTCCCCTCCTCTTTTTTTTTTTCATTTGCTGGGCTCCTTTTGACTCTAAAGCACAATCTCTTTCCTCTCTTCTCTATCTCGTCTTCTCTGTTATTCTCTTTTTACCATCTTCCTTTCCACAGTGTTCTCCTCTTCCTCCTTATTCTTTTCCCTCCCAAATCTAAATTAGTATAATGGAACTCTGGTGTTATAAAATATGCTATAGGCACAATGTTCTAATTGTAAAATTTAATCATGGTAATTATTTTATGTTCTTGGGACCAGTGTTAATGGTCTGCAAATCAATATAATTTAACTCATTTGGCACTTATTAATCACCTTCTATGTGCCAATCATTATGCTAAGGACTGGGAATACACAGAGAAAAAGAAGACCATTTCTGCCAGTGAGGGGCTTACTTTCTAGTGACAGGACTGTACATAATCCTTTACAGTAAGGAAAGAACAATGAATACTAGGACTCTTTTTTTTTCCTCTCCTACTACCAACTCTGCATGCTATAGTGGAAAGAGCTGAATATGGAGCCAACAGATATTGGTTCAAATTCCAGCTTTGCTATTATATATATAATATCTGGGCAAGTCAGTTCTCATGTTAGAGCTTCGGTTTCTTCATTGTAAAGTAAGAGGTTGAAAGGTAGACTAAATAACATATGAGGTCCCTTATAACTGTAAATCTATGGTACTACTATAATCTATGAGGGTTTAGTACATTCCCAGATGACCTAAAAAGAAGCTACCCATGTAGGAAACTTTAGGGATCTACATCTGGAAGACAGGAGAACTGGCATATGGATGGACATTCTGCAATGTCTAGGAATAACCTTTTTCCTTTGGATGTATAGTCAGAACTGGCTGTGTCTTCAAAACTACGTGATGGGGGAGGGGCATCCAGCCATAAAGGACTCATTCACTCACAGCAGGTGACACCGTGCAGTAATCAGGGAAAAGGTCTGAGAGTCACCTCCTCTTTTTGTTAGGTCATGTGGCTCTGACAATTTGTATATTTCATTTATCCTTTTCAGTCCTGGGTGCAGGAAATGGAGTCCCCATTCTGGAAGTTTGGGCCATGGGGACTTGGAGTCAGGAATTCCAGGAGAAGATGTTATATAGTCAGCCCAGCAGAAGAAACTAAGTCTTTGGACATTAGTGGGTTGTGGTGGGGGGGGAGTTTGTACTTGGAACTTGGTGGGACTAATGCTATGTAAGAACCAAAGCTAAAGTGTGAAACTAATCCCCCTTCCCCACATAGAGATTGTATAAGGAGAGATTATGCCCCCGAGGTGTTGGGGGAAATATTTGCTTGCTTGCTACCTTCCAAGTAAATATTCCTTTGAAAAAGCTAATCTATTAAGTGGTTAAATGAGCTGGGATGCTTTGATCCCCTAAAATAAGGGGAACATAATTAGTGCAGAATCTAGCCAATGGAAAAGAAGAGAGACTTCCTCCCCACCCCCACCCCCCCTTAAGGGCAAAGGAGAACCCTGGGTGAAGTGTGAAATGTAACATACTTGGTACTCTAGGAAGGATGTCAGAGAAACTCTTGTTACCCTAGATATAGATGATTGATAAAGTCTCTTTTAGTTCTCAAAATCAATGAGTCATGACCTAGTGTCCCAGTCTTTGTCGTGTGCTCAAATCCATCTGTCATTTTGGTCCCTAAAGTAGGAAGAGGAGAAAGGGGTTCTCAAGGCCAGGTACAATTTTCTCAGGGTTAAGGGGAGCAGAATGAAGATAAAATGAAGCGTACTTTTCAGAATTGCTAGGAGTAGGTAGTGCAGCAGAGATGGCTTCTTCAAAGCTATTGGCTGACTTTCTTCACTCTGATTCTGAAATGGGCCAAGGTAAAAAAGCTCTCTCTCTTTCATCTTGCCCCATTTTTGGAAATACCAGACATTTCAGGACATGTAATTATTCAGGCACAAGGCACTGAGAGGTTCTTGGACAATCTCTACAAAAGCTCACATTTAGTGAAACTGATTACACCTGCTTTCCAGCTTGAAGTATTATGTTTCTTTGACCCCAAACCACCACATTCAGCATTTCCTTATTTTTCTCCCCCAGCAATCAGCATTTTATTCTTCTTAATATGCCTTGTTACTTCTGTACCAAAACCCTTGTAAATTTAGAGCAGGGATTTTATTTTATAATTTTGTTGGGAAAAGGGGAGGGAATTTGCTAAAATGGTTCCAGTAAATTTTGCCATTTATGCATTTTTGTTGGAATCACTGTTTATGGCTTCTGGCATCAGAGTATTGAAAACTAATGCAAATATTTATCTCTTCTGTTCCATTTATCTATCCTAGTAATTCCTTCTCTTTAGAAGTGTTTTATTTGCTCTTTCTGTCTTGGGGGAGTTCAAATCATGCTCTTTCTTCCTTTCTACTTGTGAAATTTTGCTTCTTTGTACATGGTTGGTTTCCCAAATCAATACTCCAATGTGGAGACAACCACAATGATGTAGATGGCAGTCCATTTTTGTCTACCCATCCTGTTTGCCTTTTGCTCATTATGTCTTGAGAGCCCACCACAGAGGGTCTACTTAACATGCTGGGGCCTTCCTTTATACTCTTGACATCATGTGGATTCCAGTGGACACCATCAGTTATCCCTCACTTTTGTAACTCGTCTGACTTATCTTTCTTTTTCATTCTGGTCATACATTTCTATTCACATTTCTTTTGAATGATTTTGGTTTTTCAAAAACACACAAAACAAGAATGAATCCTCCTCTTTAGATAATTCCTCATCCCTTTTTCCCTCTTTCCATTGTTCTACCTATCCATTACATGAACCCCACCCCCAACAAAACAAAACCAAAACCCAAGTCCCAAATTCTTTATTTTAGCTAGCTCAGTCCATTTTTTTTTTTTTAGTGATGATGGTGGGAGAGAACATAATAAATGTATTTAGATCACTGTATTCACTTTGGAAAAGATTTGTTCCAAGTCCATTGCCCTTGGAAGTTTGGGTAGATTATGGGAGCTTGTTTCTATACCATGGAAGAATAGTTGTGAGTTAGTGGTTTTTAGATCTTGACCCAGTGAAGACAAATGAATGTTCTGACTGGTGATTGAGTGCTATTTTTAGTATAAAAACAGGCAAAGACAAGACGAAATCATCCTCATTTATTGATGACATGATGGTTAATTTAGAAAATCCTAAAGGAATTAGAAAAGAAGTTAATTGAGATAATAGCTTCAGTAAAGTTGTAGGCTACAAGATAAACCTACTGAAATCCACAGTATTTTATTTATTTATTTTTTTAAATGTATTTGTTTTTAGTTTTCAATATTCACTTTTATAAGATTTTGAGTTCTAAAATTTCCCCCCTCTCTCCCTTCTCCCCTTTCCAGGATGGCATGCAATCTGATATAGGCTATATATGTACAATCATCTTAAACCGATTTCCACATTAGTCATGTTGTGATAGAAGAATCAGAACAAAAGGGAAAAACCAAGAAAAGGAAAGAACAAAAAACAAACAAAAAAAGAGAAAATAGTATGCCTTGATCTGCATTCAGACTCCTTAGTTGTTTCTCTGGATGTGGATATCGTTTTCCATAATGGGTCTTTTGGAATTGTCTTAGATCATTGCAATGCTGAGAAGAGATAAGTCTATCAAAGTCAGTCATCACGCAATGTAGCTGTTACTGTGCACAATGTTCTCCTGGTTCTGCTCATTTCACTCAGCATTGGTTCATGCAAGTCTTTCCAGGTTTTTCTGAAATACTCCTGCTCATCATTTCTTATGGAACAGTAGTATTCCATTACATTCATACACTACAACTTGTTCAGTCATTCCCCGATTGATGGTCATCTCCTCAATTTCCAATTCTTGGCCACCACAAAAAGAGCTGCTATAAATATTTCTGTATGTGTGGATCCTTTCCCCTTTTTATGATCTCTTTGGGATACAGACCTAGTAGTGGTATTGCTGGATCAAAGGGTACACATAGTTTTATAGCCCTTTGGGCATAGTTCCAAATTGTTCTCCGGGATGGTTGGATCTGTTCACAACCCTACCAACAATGCATTAGTGTTTCAATTTTCCCACATCTTCTCCAACGTTTATAGTTTTCCGGTTTTGTCATGTTAGTCAATCTTATAGGTGAATCCACAGCATTTTAAAGCAACAATAACAAAATACAGTAGTAATAATAGGAAGGGACAACCTGATTTAACAAAAAAACAACCCTACAAAATGCATAAATTTTCTGGGACTCTGTGTACCAAAGCATGTTCAACACCTGCATAGCTATAAATTTTAAAAAAAACATTCCTTAAAGAAATTGAGCTATAAGAAATGAGTAAAGGGAAAGTTTCAGACAAAACTGGGAAAATTTGAACTGATGAATTGTGGCAGTCATGCATCATTTGGATGTGAACTTGATAGGACCAATGCTATGTGCTCAATGTGAGTTCATTCTTTTTGGAGATCAGGACTGTACAGGAGAGCATGTGCTCCCAAAGTCTGGAGTAGGGAAATGTTTGTACTTCAAAAAATTATATCTGCAAAGTAAATATCTTTTTGTAAAAGTAAATTGATATTCAGTGATTAAATGTAACAACAGGGCACTAGGCATAGCTAATAGTGGGGTGAATGCTTGAATCAATGGTAAAAGAGAGTAGCCATGCTTCACATTCCTCAGAATAGCTCTGACAACTTTGAGGGGAGTGATATAGCTGACCTGGCTCTGGGAGAGTGAATTAGAACATGTTCACTTTACTTACAATGTGGTTATTAGGAATAAGCACATATATAGAACCCACTATGTGCCAGCACTGTACTAAGTGCTTTACAAATACATCATTTATTATATAAATTAGTCTCCTGCTTCTGCTCACTTCACCCTAGTGGGCTGAGTCCCAAAGGTTACTCTTTCCTCCTCAGGCTATCAATAGTGAGCTGGCTACAAAACCTAGATGCTGGGATGCCAAGAGGTCCATATGTTTTTGGGGACTTTCCAAACTCAAAATCCCTTCACTTAAAATATATCAGACGAAGTACTGATGCAGGCAAAAAGCCACAGCTTATTTTACATGACTTTGGATAGGAGAAGGCTCAGGGTCTTTTTCCTTAGAGCACTGCCATTCACTGCATACCACAAGTGAAGGAGTCAACAAAGAGAGGGTTGAGAAGTTGAATGGCTGATCTCTGGTGACTAAGAACCAGTGGAAGTACTTCCAGTTTTAGTTAGCTAGCCAATTGATAAGGCTTCTACTAATTATGTAAGAAGCAGTCATGGTAGGTCTATGCATGCCTGACAGTCTTTCCAGTGTATTTCCATTACATGTCTTTATAACTTTCTGAGAAGTAGACTCCCCAACCTCTTCCAAGGTGGGAAATTTGCATCCACTGAGCATATTGATTGACTTTGTGCATATGATGGGCCTCTGCTATATAAAGAAAAAAGGATGATGAAAAACTCAAGGAGTCTGATCGACAAAATGACCAATCAAAACCACAGGGGACTAAGGATGAAACACGCTTATCCATATCCTGACACAAGGGTAATAGACTCAAGGTGAAAAATGAAGCATGTGTTTTTGAATGTGGTTTATATGTGAATTTACTTTACTTGATTATACTTATTTGTTGGGAGGATCCTTTTTTTTTTCAAATGGGGGTGAGGAGTCAAGGGAAAGAGGGGAGCTAATAGTAGTGTTGCTGATAAAAAGCAGAGAAAGACTGTATATTCATTGACTTATTAAAAAAAGAGAAAAGCTCAGAAGGATACACAGGTAAACAGAATAGCTTTGAAAGTAAAATGCTGACTTTCTACTCAAAAGACATTATGTACATAATAGAGTCCCCTTTTTATATTCTAATTTGCATATGGAAATTTGATTTAGTATTCACTAAATTCAGCATAAAAATAACTTAAAAAATGAAGATCAACCTAAATAGCTAGAGGAATAGTCAGTACACGTGGCTGTACTTGTGCTGTTATAATAATGAAAATGGAAATACTATCCAAATTAATTTACAGATTTAGGGCCATGCCAATCAAATTAGGAAAGTCATATGTTATAGAAGTAGGAAAAATGACAACATAATTCATTTGGAGGAACAGAATATCTAAAATATTAATAAAAAATAGTGGAAAAAGTAGGAATGAAGGGGGAAAGTACTTCTAGATCTTAAAATATATTATAAAGCAATAGTTACACACACACACACACACACACACACACACACACACACACACATGCACGAGAGGCAATCAGGGTTAAATGAGTTACCCAGAGTCACATAGCTAGTAAGTGTCTGAGGACAAATTTGAACTCAAGCCCTCCTGACTACAGGGCTGATGCTCTATCCATTGTGCCACCTAGCTGCCCCTAAAAGCAATAATTATTTAAAAAAAACACTTTGGCATTTATTTAAAAATAGAAAGGGAGATTTGATCGTTGACTTGAATCAAATTATAGGACTCAATTTCCTAGTGTTTGATAGTCAAAACATATGTTACCTATGAAAAAAACTCCCTATTTGCCAAAAATTACTGGGTAAACTGAACAAGTCTGCAAAAATGAAGATTTAGACCAAAATATTTAGATAGATAAAAAATGGATACATACCTTGAGTATTAAAAATCATCATGAAAGTCAGAAGAGAAGTAGATGCTATATCTTTCAAAGTCACAGGTAGGGGATGAATGGATTCTTAACCAAACAAGCAATAGAGACAGTTACAAAAGATAAAACAGATGCTCTTTCAATTACACAGAATTAAAAAGCTTTTGAATGAACAAAATTAATTAACTAGGACAAGAAGGGAGGTGGCCAACTGGGGAAAAAGTCTTTGTAGCAAATATCTCTGCCAAAGGTCTTCTATTCAAGATATCTAGATAACAGAAATGTAGACAACCAAAGCCAATCCCCAATCATGAAGTGGTTAAAAAACTATATGAATAGGAAAAAATGTTCTATATCACTAATAATAAGAGAAATGCAAATCAAAACAACCCAGAAATTTTACTTCACACCTAGCAAATACACAAAAAATGACAAAGATAGGAACAGTTGCTGTTGAAGGGCAGGAACATTGTGGAAAGATCAGCACATTAATATCTAAACTGGGGTTTTCACTTGGTTCTGTCTTTCTGGAAAGCAATTTGAATTATACAAAGGGAACAACTAAAATGTGCATGCCTTTAGACCCAGATATTCCACTTTTAAGAATATATCCTAAAGAAGTCAGTGGCAAAATGAAATATTCCATACACACCAAGATATTACAGTATCACTTATGATAGCAAAAACTGTAAACAATAGAGATGCCCATTGATTAGAGAATGAGTAACAGATTGTGTCACATGTATGTAATGGGATATTATTGTACCGTAAGAAATGAAGAAGAATATGAGTATCGAGAAGCGTGGGAAGCCGTATGAACTGATGCAGAGTGAAGTAAACAAAATCGGGCAAACAATATACACAAGTATAACAATATAAATGGAAAGTACAACAGAACAATAGAAACTGAATGCTTTGAAATTGTGATGACCAAGGTTGGGCGCAAAGAAGAGATTTGAGTTGCTACTTCCCACTGCTTTTTTGAAGAATTGCTAGTCCACGAGTGTGGAATATTGCATGTATCATCAGACTCTTTCAGTTTGTTGGTTAGTTTTGCCTAACATTTTTTCTGCCATCTTTTTTCTTTCTTCTTTATTATAAGGGATGGCTCTCTGGGTAGGGATGGGGTGAGGGATGTAATGGGAATTGTAGGTGTTATAAAACAAAAGATACCAATAAAAATTTATTTTACAAAATTAGTGCTGCCATTGTGCTCCTTGGGTACGATGCTCATTATTTTATTGACAACACACTGAAGGCAGTTTGTGGTGAGAAGTGTGCATGCTGCCCAGTTAACCTAGCCTGAGAATCCGGAACAGACGGCTCCAGTCATTATTGCCCATATGGCAAAACACAAATGACTGAGCTGGGGTCTCCCTCTCTGTCACACAGTCACTTATCCTATTGGAAGAGCTTAAGAGATAGAAGGAAAGAACACCATTAGAATTTTAAGAAGATTTCCATTGTCTCTCTTTGCAGATTACTTGTTAAAAGCCTTCTTCAAATCTCCCATAAGCAGAAGCACCAAGCACATGTTCTACACTTCTGTTCCTCAAGCTGTTTACCATTTCCCCCTTCTTTTTAAATAATGATTGCATTTTAATAGAACAGAGAGAGATTCAAAAATCCTGTGACCATTCCAACTTATGCATCTCACAGAAGGGCTCTGAGAGTATGATTATCATTTATTTGTTCTCCTTGAGCATAATGAGTGAGATCCTTAGGACTTTCCAAAATCTCATAAAAATGGCAGTCAAAATCAGGCTTGGAAATTAGCTCTCAGTTGAAATGTTTGGAAAACCTGTTCTCTATACCAAATTTGAACTCCTCACCTAGGAAAAAAATTCAAGTCAACAAGCATTTATTAAGTACCTTCTATAGCAGCTAGGTGCGCAGTGGATAGAGTGCTGGGTCTGAAGTCAGGAAGACATCTTTCTGAGTTCAAATCCAGCCTCAGACACTAGCTATTTGACCCTGGGCAAGTCACTTAACCTTGTTTGCCTCACTTTCCTCATCTGTAAAATGAGCTGGAGCATGAAATGGCAAACCACTTCAGTATCTTTGCCAAAAAACCAAAAACCAAAAAACAAATGGGGTCACAAAGTGTCAGACATGACTGAAAAACAACTATAGAACAATAACGTGTTATGCATTGTGCTATTGCTGGGGATATTAAAAAAGGCCAAAACAGTCCCTGCCTTCAAGGAGCTCACAATCTAATAATGCTCTGTTTGCTCTTGTTTATTGATTGAAAAGGGATGAGATCTGAAGTATGGCTATGGTTGGGCATGGTGGAGTAGTCAGGCATGGTGGGGTGCACTGCTAGAATTTTATTTTTTTATTTTATTTTTTGTTTAAATAGTATTTTCTTTTTCCCAATTACATGTAAAGATAGTTTTCAATATTCATTTTTTATAAGACTTTGAGTTCCAAATTTTTTTGCTTCCCTCCCTCCCCTCCACCCTTCCCAAGAGGGCAAACAACCTGACGTAGGCTATACATGTGTGGTTAGACTTTTAGAAAGTAGGGCTGGAGAGGTGACAGAAGGATGCATCATTTCATATTGATTTGTTCAGTAACTTCATCTACAGATTCATACGAGATCATGGACTGAGATCTGGAAAGACTCTTAAAGGTCGTCTAATTTAATCCCCTTATTTTGCAGATGATGAATCTGAGGCCCTGAGAATTTCAATAAGCAGCCCAAGGTCACACAAGCAGTAATTGGCAGAGCCTGGATTAGAACCCAGATCCCCTGACAACAGCTCCAGTGTCCTTTACACTACAACATGCCACCTCCTCATCAGGTATCTCATCATTCTCTTCCTTCCAGAATTCTGTTAGTAACCTAACAATTGACCTAGAAACAGTTGGGGTGGATGGACGTTTGGGTGGGGTTAGCTCACAGGTTGTTGTTGTTGTGTTTGTCCTTTGTTCTCAAAGAGGACCAAGACGGCAGGGAGGTGATAACATGACTTGCAATTGACTTTGATTTGAGTGAGGGAGGGCTGTGCAAGGTCATCAGACTTACTTTCTCCTCCACAGCCATCTAGGTCCAGTGGCCAGATATTCATGAGTATGACTGGAGATGGCCCAGAATGCAATGATCTAAAGGAAAGAACACTAGATTTAGAATCAGAAGACCTGAATCCCAGATCTGTCAATTACTATCTGTATAATCTTGACCCTGTCACTTCTCTGGGGCTCAGTTTCCTCTTCTGTAATGTACATGAACTGTACAATTCAATCTTGAACCTACCTTCCAGTTCTAACATCCCATGATCCTGTCAACAGATAGAGTAGGTCTCAGATGGTCATACTTTTTTCCTTTAAATTCTAGACCCTTGGGAGCTTCAAGGAGTATGATGAAGTTTGTTTGTTTATTTATTTATTTTTTGGCTAGGCAATGGGGTTAAGTGACTTGCCCAGGGTCACACAGCTAGTAAGTGTTATGTGTCTCAGGCTGGATTTGAACTCAGGTCTTCCTGAATCCAGGGCTGGTGCTCTATCCACTGTGCCACCTAGCTGCCCCTGAAGTTATTTTTTGATGTCTATTGATCTTATGCTGGATTTTTGCAGATGTTCTGTGTAATTGACCATAGTCTAGGTACTTTCTTGAATCATCTTCCCAAGTGTGTCACTACTGACCCTGCTGTCAGTTATACTTTCTATTGTTAGTAGTTTTTTATTTTATTTTATTATTTATTATTTTTTTTACTTATTTAGTATTTTATTTTTCTCCAGAAACAATTTTTAACATTCATTTTTAAAACTTTGAGTTCCAAATTCTCTCCATTCCTCCCTTTCTACCCCACCTTATTGAGAAGGCAAGTACCTTCTTTTTAACAACATCTCTTTTTTTCCCTGTCCCCTTCAATTCTTTTTTCTTTTTCTACTAGGAAATCTATCATCCAAAAACAAAAATCCAGCTTTCCTTTTCCACTCCTGTTCTAGTTACCTCCCATGGTTAACATTGTGTGTTTGCTCTTTTCTGTTACTGCCTTCCTGGTAATTGAGTGTCATTATCTCTGATTTGCAAGGAAAGAAAAAAAGATTTACAAAAAAGATAAGGCCATCATTTTGGATAAAATTCAGACCACCCATGATCTGGCAGAGAAAGGAAAGTCAGCCTCATTTATAAACCTGGCTATATTTTTTTAATTTGAGCAAATGAAAGGCAATTTGAGAGTAGCAAGTTTGTTTCCCAGACTTAAAAATACTTCACTCCTAAAGATTAGAATCAGGGAAGGTTAGAGGGCAAAAGAGACCCCAAAGATCTATTTGTATAGGGTCACCAATTTATGGGTAGAGGGGACCTTAGATCCATCCAGTACAAATCCCTCATTGTATAGAGTAGAAGATGGTGATTCTGAGAGGTTCATGTGATTTGCTCAAGGTCACACAGGTAGGAAGTGGCAAAGCTGGGTTTTGAACACAAATCCAAAGCAAGGGCTCCTTGCCCTGTACTGTGTTGCCTTCTATAAAATAGGAAAAAAAAGTGGTTGTAGGCAGAGAATGTTCTCTTATCTTTTATTATTTCCCACTACCTGGTGGCTTTTAAACATATTCTTCATCTTTATTATCACCTCCAGGCTCTACACCCCTGCCTATTCTTCCAGGCCAGCACCAGCCCTTTGGCCTCAGTTCCCTCCCTTCAGAGTCTTGACCTCTGGAACTTAACCCATTCAACTGTACACTCCCATACATATTTGAATCTCTAGCTCACTTGTCCTACCGGCAGCCATATTTTTCCGAATCCCAATCCTGAGCGATCCCTACAATCAGCCTTATTCATGTCTACTCGTGTTCATCACTGCTAGAGAAAGTCATGCAAGCATGCCTTCTGGGTTCATTACAAATTGATGTTATCCATCTGCACCAAGACGTTTATTGCTATACAGAAATTCTTTTATTCTTGCCTGGATGTCTAATTCTAAAATTTCTATCTCCTCTAATCTTCTATATGATATCTCCTTCCCTTTCCTCTTCCTTTGCTCTAGCATCCTATGAAGAGAAGGCTTATCTCTTTGCCAAGACAGGACTTCACCTGTCTGTCTCCGACTGTCTCCTCTGGCACCTTGTCCTCTTTGTTATTATTCCCTCTCTTTTTCTCATCTTCAATTTCTCCTGATCGACTGGATTTCCTCCCAGTACCTATACCATGCCTATTTCCCCAGCATCTTTAAAAAGCACAAAACAAAAAAACAGAAATCCTCCATTTGATCTTTGATATCTTTCATTTTTTCTACAGCCAGGCCTATCAGCTAAAAAGGAGTCATCTATTCTTATAGCCCCCATTTCCTTATTTTCCACTCATTTCTAAACACTTGCAAACTGGCTTTTGACCCTGCCGCTTGACTAAATTTCCTCCCTTCTGGATTATGGATGAGTGGCCTCCTAGCCTCCAGATTCTCAACCTGTGAATCATAAAAGGGTTTTACTCAATATCCTCTAGGAGCTTTTCCAACTCTACAACTATTATCCCATGACTTCCCGTATTATGAGCAACTCAACAGGATTACATGTGTTCCCCGAACTCAACATTTTGTCCCTATCCATCCACACAGGCTGTTTCCCTGCCTGGAATGCACTCATTCTTCACCTCTGTCTCTTACAATCTTTATCTTCCTTAAAAGCTCAGCTCAGGAACCACCTACTTCATCAAGATTCTCTGACTGATCCAGCTACCATTATTTTCCTCCAATTTCAAAATACCTTGCCTTTTCTTGTCTGTGTGGAGGTTGTACCTCTTTGTAGAATGTAAATGGATTGTTTCATTTTTGTTTTTGTGCCCCTAGCAGGCAATGCTGTGTCTTGTGCATAGTACACATTTAATAAATTCTTTTTGATCTGAATTTAATAACATCTAATATAGCACTTCATATAGCATTTACATAGCACTTTACATAGCGCTTCAAGCTCTGCAAAGTCCTTTACAAATATGATCTCATTTGATCCTCACCACAACCCTGGGGGGTGGGTGCTTTTATTTTTATCCCTATTTATAGATGAGGAAACATGCTTAGAGGAGTCTAGTGACTTGCCTGGGGTCGTAAAACTAGTTAGTATCCAAGGGAGAATTTGAATTCAGGTTTTCCAAACTTGAGACCCAGCACTCTATCTATTGAATTGAATGGGTTTGAATGTGTCAGTTATCTACACAGATGAGACTGACTTTTCCCTGCTGAACACTGGGATCTGGGATGACATTCCTTTATTTGCCCAGTGTATCTGCTGCCCAGCTTTCTCCTGCCTTTTTCAAAACCAATTAGCCTCTCTCCTTCAAGCTCATAGGTATGGTGGCGCCCAGCTCATAGTTCATTGTTTCTAATTAGTTACAATCTTGCTATAGTCAGTAATAAAGAGTTGCTTGAGCACCCTTGGTGCTACATTTATTTTGGAATGGGCCATAAGGCAGACAGCAGAGCAAGATGGAAGCAGATAAATACCCTTTGATGGAAGAATGCAGACCTAGCCAGTAATGAAGCCAGCATTTTTGTGGAAGGTTATTTCTCTATTAACCCCCATCCTAAGCCTCTGAACTGGGGCATCATCTAACATCATTGACTTATTTCTGAATGACCTCTGATCAAATTTTCTTCATCTGAGTTTGCTCCTTCAGGGCTTGAATGTTTTTACAAGGGATGCTTTTTTAATTTAGTCAAATTAAATCTCTCAGCTGAAATCTACTGTGAAATTAAAACTCTAACTTCTACCCCAGATTTAGTGGTCTCTCTTGGAAAGCTTCTTCATGGGCTTAAATGACCAATGTCATCCTTAGCTCTGACTTTCCTCTGCCAGGCTCAGCTGATGAAAAAAGGGAGGAAAATGCATCCACTGGAGAAGTAGCGCCTATGTATGGAAGGATAAAAAAGGAGTCACAGGTGTTTCCAACCACCACTGAAAAGTAATTTCATCCTCACACCTGTCTTTTGTTGTCGGAACTAGCGATTACTGCTCCTGGGAAAAATACTGATGTGGAGACGAGAGGAGGAGAGGGATAAACTCATCTGGGGTATTGCCCCCAGAGGAAAAAGCATGCTCTGGGACGCCATGATATTTCTTAGCTGTTTAAGGGGAGGAAGAATCCATGAGATGGGGCTACTGACTCCATAAAGTCAGGGCAAAAAGCTCTTCCAGGAAGACAGACACATGTATACGCATGTATGTGTATGTGCATGTATGTATTTGTGTGTGTGTGTGTGTGTGTGCCTTTGTGTGTGTGTTTGTGTGTCCTGGAGTCAGGAAGACCTGAGTACAAATCTGGCCTCAGACACTTACTAGCTGTGGGATTTTGGTCAAATCACCTAACCTCTGTTTGCTTCAGTTTCCTCAACTGTAAAATGAGGATAATAACAGCTCACAGGGTTGTCATAAAGATCAAAGGAGATAACTTTGTAAAGCACTTAGGACAGTGCCTGGCATATAGTAGGCACTATATAAATGTGTATTCCCTCCTCTTCCTGCCAGGGCAGTTTTAAGTTGTTACCCTCTGAATTCTGTTACCCTCTAAAGCCGCTGTTGCCCCACCTGAGCTCTGGTTTTGTTCCTTATTGTCCAGGAAGTAGCTATGAGTATCATTTAATTAATTTGGCTAGGGTTATCTACAGAGCGGCATTGCAAGGAGTGGATTTTTCCTTATTCTTTAACAATGTCAGTTTTATGGATAGAATGACCAGAGTGACTTGAACTTTGAGAGTGAACCCAGAATATTAACAAATGAACAGATGAGACGGCATTGTTCCTTCCTCTCTCTGGAGCTCGAAGGCTTCTGTATAATTAATTTTCCCTTGGCAAACTCCCAGGAGCTCAGATGAGGCTTTCTTTGTTTCTTTGGATGTTAAGATCATTGATCTGTAGAGAGTGAGGTGTTGACTCATTATATCTGGTCCAATGCTTTTGGCCCATCTCTTCTCTGTGTGTGAAGTTAACCTCACCTCTCTTCTCCAGGAGCTCGGGGGGGCTTAAGGACCTGGTCAGGTAGGATTATGCTGAAAATGGACTTAGAGCTTTTCAGATTTGGAAGGGGTAGCTAGTCCAAATCACATCTGAACGAGAATTTCCTCTCCCACATCCCTGCAAAGTAGCCCCCCAGCTTCTGCCTAAATCCTTCAGTGGGAAAAACAGTACCTTTTGTACCCAGAGGCAGGCCATGGGCCATTCACAACTGAAATTCTTCCCTGTGTTTAACAAAATCACTTCTGCAGCTTTCTCTTAGTTCTCACAGTTCTGCCTTCTGGATCCAAACAGGCAAGTTAAATACTTCTTCTATGTGACAACCTAGCGAATACTTGGAAACCACTCCTATGTCCCTCCTAAGTCTTCTATTTTAAATTAACCTCCTGAATTACTTTGTGTTGCTCATACAAGATGAATTGTAAACACCTCTGTTTGCAAGGTAGACACTGTCTTGCACTGGCCTCTCTCTAGCTTGTCAAAGACCCTTTAAAACATGGTGCCTAGGACTGAGTCTATATATATATATATATATATATACATATATATATATATATATATGAAACACTATAGATGTGGTCTGTGCAGGGCTGTGTGCAAAATCTCTTGCTATGGACATATGGACGTATCTATTAATACAATTTAAACTGGCATCAGCTTTTTTTTTGTTAGCAGGGTTATTAAGGAGATTAAATAATATATTGTATGTGAAAATATTCTTGTAAATTATTAACACTATTCACATATAAGACATTGTGATGATTATCCCCCTGATTTGCCAATTTAGGAAGCCTCCCCAGAAGAATGAGGGACCATTTAATCTTTGTGCTTCCTGAGCCACTGATTGCCTCCACTTCTAAGAAATCAGAACCTTCTTCTTCTCTAAGGAGTGCTTGTACTGAGGCTTGCAAGAGTATGTCTCTATAATTAGAACTTGCAGGGCAGCTGGGTGGTGCAGTGGATAGGAGTGCTAGGCCTGGAGTCAAGAAGGCTCATCTTCCTGAATTCAAATCTGACCTCAGACACTCAACTGTTTGTCTCAGTTTCCTCATCTGTAAAATTAGCTGCAGAAGGAAATTACAAACCACTCCAGTATCTTTGTCAAGAAAACCTCAAATGGGGTCATGAAGAGTCAGACACAGTTAAGTAGTACCAACACAAATAGAATTTAGAGAGACAATAGGTGGGTCAAATAAAAATTTTTCCCAACTTGCCCCCAATTTTAATACATCCACAAAGAAACATGAAAAAAAGTCATTGGGGGTTGTTGAGTCATTTCAGTCATTTCTGACTCTTCATGACCCCAATTGGGGTCTTCTTGGCAAAGATATTAGAGTGATTTACCATTTCCTTCTCCAGCTAATTTTTACAGATAAGGAAACCGAGGCAATCAGGGTTAAGTGACTTGTCCAGAGTCACACAACTGGTAAGTACCTGAAGCCAGATTTGAACTCATGATGAGTCTTCCTGATTCTAAGCCCAGTGCTGTATCCACTGTGCCACCTAGCTATCCATTATGGGATACAGATGTGATAAACACAAATCCCAATAACCCAAAGACAGATACACTACAAGTTTTCAATCTGAAAATGGAAGGTTTCACGTCTGTCTTTAAGTGCATTAGCTAACCATGGTTCTAGAGGATTCGTGATGATCTATGGTACCCACCTCCTGACACAGAAGTGATGGATTCAACACTCTGAATAAGACATCCATTTCTGAAGAGGAATAGTTGGGGATTTTTTTTTTGCTTGATGATGTATATTTGTTACCAGGGATTTGTATTTCTCTTATAAACAATAGGGGGTGAGGGAGAGAGAAAATGAATGCTTGTTAATTGAAAAAAAAAATAAAATGAAAAAGAAAGAAGCGGTGGCTTCCAAGACTCCAGACTATTAACTGAGATACTGGTTTCACTGAAAAGGAAAGAAAGAACGATAAAAAAAAAAGGAAGACAAAGAAGAAAAGAAGGAAAAATATAGTAAAGAACACAGCAAAATGTGATTGTGTTTAACGTCTTTCATGCAAACTGTCTCCCACAAGCTGTCTCACAAGACATTTCTAACTGAATTTCTATAAATAA
The DNA here is from genome assembly GCF_900497805.2 of Vombatus ursinus. Lineage (NCBI taxonomy): Eukaryota > Metazoa > Chordata > Mammalia > Diprotodontia > Vombatidae > Vombatus > Vombatus ursinus. The sequence goes on along the minus strand of NW_020954625.1, from coordinate 10,638,704 downwards.
TATATTTACAGAGCTAACAAATTTCAAATCGAGGGAGAAATGAAGAATAATGAGAAGGAAGGGAAAAGGATGATTTCACTGAGAATGAGGCTCGAAAAATGAAGCATCTGAGGAGGAGCCAAAAAAGGGACCGAATTCTAGGCTTCTTTGGGGCCGGTTCTCTTTCTTAAAATCCGTGGAAAGCTGATGCTCACAGGGAAGGGGGGGGCAGGAACAAGAGCGTGTGAAGCCAGCAGGCGAGAAGGGCAAAGACATTGGAGAGATGAGGCTCTGGAGAAGGAGAGGAAATGCATTCCCGAAGGATTTTTAAAATCACAAAGTGCCATTTGGACCAGCACCCACTTGGAATGATCAGGTTAACAAATGCAATCAGTTATGCCGACTGGAGGGAGCTTCCAATTTCTTAGCCAGATAAAATATAGCTTTAATCAGTCACACAAAACAACTTTCCTCTTGTACCAGGTAATAAAAAGCTTTATCAGTGTGACAGATAGGAAGGCTACAATATGTGTAAGGCTGTAGAATATTTTTAAAAACCACCTTTTCAATACCATTCACTAATTTGACTTATTTTCTCATATGACCCTCATGGAAATAGGTTTTTGTATTAATTTTTTTTTTGATAGGAAGGGCATTCTGTCCTTCAGGCAGCTGTTCGATGCCTTGATTAGTTCAGCAACAGAGTTCTGTGTCTTGACTTCAGTGGAAATTTGTCTAGGGAGCTGTATTTCCAGGGTGGTCTTTGCCCCTTTGTTTTCTCTATCACTTCTCAATTTTGATGTTGGCACAATGAACACTTTCTGGGCCTTTCTCTGCACAGTAGCCATGAGAGTGGCACAAAGAGGGCTTTGATCCTGGGAAATGAATGTAGAAAGTGCTGAATTCAGGCTAGGTTAGTGGAAGAATTTTCAGTTTTTTAATAACATAGGTGCAACAGAACTTGTATGCCTTAGTAAGAATGATGAATGAAACTAGGAAGTTACCTGAGAGGTGGCTGGAGTATGCTACTCCCTGACTCTGCCCTGTTCCTTCCTCCTAATGAGTCCTGTGATGGTCAGGAGATCACAGAATTATAGAAACTGGACCCAAAGGACCTCAGAGGGCATGGATTCCAGCCCTCTCATTTTACAGATGAGAAAACCATTTTCCTAGGGTTTCTACCTTCTCCCCTTCTCCTTCTCAAATGAGGGCTCATTTCCTGATGCTTTCTGTTTTCAGTACCTGTGGCAGGTATGTGATTCCTAGTTATAACTTTTTAAATTTGCTTGAGTTTGGATTTTACAATAGTAAGAATGAAGTGGGGATGGATTCTGGGATGAATCAGAAAGCAAGTTCCGCAAGCTCTTTCAACCAGTGTCTGGAGCAACTCCCCCAACTCACCGCCCTTGTTCCATCCCCCATGATGCCCCACTATGATGAGAATCCTAAAACAGAAATCCAACCTTCGGCTTAGGTGACATTTGGCTCATTTGACACTGTTCCAATCCATCTTTCAGTAACTATCCATTTTTGTTTCTCTGTGGCATTGGGTTATTAATTTGGGGTATTCAGACAAGATAGTTTTTTTTTCTTTTACTTAGGCAATTGGGGTTAAGTGACTTGCCCAGGGTCACACAGCTAGTAAGTGTTAAGTGTTTGGTCTGAGGCTGGATTTGAACTCAGGTCCTCCTGACTTCAGGTCTGGTGCTGTATCCACTGCACCACCTAGCTGCTCCAATATAACACTTTTTTTTTTGTTTTGGCGATCAGGGTTAAGTGACTTGCCCAGGGTCACACAGCTAGTAAGTGTTACATGTCTGAGGCTGGATTTGAACTCAGGTCCTCTTGACTCCAAGGCCAGAGTGCTATTCACTGTGCCATCTAGCTGCCCCTCAGACAAGATAGTTCTTGACAAATAAATATCACTCACTTGGAGAGAGACTTGGAATTTAGATTATTAACCTGAAAAGTGCCAGCATAAATTGTTGATATACTATGGTATTCAGCCTGGTGTTTCCATTGGTGCTGATATTTCAATGATGGATTGCCCTTGGAATTGTATCCCCAACCGCATTCTCCACGTTAGCCAGGCAAGTATACTCTTTAGTATCTCACTTGAATTCTCAAATAACCATCAATCTGGTCTTCCATGACTCTGAGAGAGTGAGGCTGGTGACTTTTTGCCTCTCTGCTTCACCTGCAACCAATTCATGCCAAGTCAAGACATCACCCCATGATGTCATTGGTCCTTTTAGAAAATGAAGGATGAACAACATAACATGAATTTTCAGATAAGTTACTCAGTGATTTCTGTTCTTCATGTATTCTTTCTCCTCTCTCTAAAAAAATGTGTCCTTAAGAGGTACTGTGGTGTAGACAGCTGGCCTTGGAGTCAGGAAGAGCTGGGTTCACATCTCACCTCTTACACATATTGGCTTTGTCTCCTTTGGGAAGCCAGCCTCTTGATGCCCCAAGTGCTCTCTGACAGTGTGAGTTACAAATGAGTTGCTAATCTGTATTGGTAGAAGGAGGTTCCACACTGAGAATTCCCTATTCTGTTGTAATCATAGGTCTACTCCCTCTTCTCCAAAATAACCCTTTTTATAACTGTATATATCTAAAAGCTACCTCCTCCATGAATCCTCTGCTGATCTTCCCTCTTCAGCTGTAATGAACTTTCCCTTCAGATTTTACATAGTACTTGGTTTTGTAATTACCTAAGACACTTATGTATTCCTTTGTACTATAGATATCCATGTAATTATTCTATCTATGTACTAGCCTGGAAATTCCAAGAGGGCAGGTACTAGGGTCCATCTAAGTTTAGCTCCTAGCTCAGTGTACTACATGTAACAGGTGCTTAATAAAAGTTCTTTGAATCTGTATTGTTGAGACTGTTCCCTGCTATATTCCATCTTCCCCTGCCCAATAACTATGGTTTGATAGACCCTGGAACAGAGGAATTCTGTTCTCCTCAGCACCGGGTAGGGCATGTGGTCCAGAAGTTAGCACCACACAGGTGAGAGTATTCATTCAGTTTCGCTGAGTCTCAGTAGCCTTATCTCCTTAATGAAAAGTGGGAAACCTGTGGCCTCAAAGCTACATATGGCCTTCTAGGTCCTCAAGTGCAGCCCTTTGACCATATCCAATGAAGCTTGGATTCAGTCAAAGGGCTGCACTTGAGGACCTAGAGGGCCACATGTGGCTTCCAGGCTATAGATTCCCCACCCCTGCCTTAACTCCTAGGAAAGGATTGGTTCAGACCAGGGTACTTAGGCTAGGCTGTGAACTTGTTTTTGTTTTAAAAATATTTTGATAACTGTATTTCAATATTATTGTCTTCCTCTTTTATTTTATGCATTTTAAAATAGGATTCTGAGCAGGAGTCTGTGGACTTCACCTGACTTCCAAAGTGATCCAAAAGCCCTAAATAGTTAAGAATCTCTGCGCTAGAGGACCTATAGGGTCCCTCTGAGCTCCAAATCAGTTCCTATGACCAGCTGCGCAAACTCAAGGAAAATACGCAGAACTCCCACACAAGGACTTACAAGGAAAGATACTCCTATACATTGATGCTGAGTGTAATAAATATGCCCCAGGTCCATGGCTCTGAGAAATTGTTAAATCTGTTGAACATGTAATTATTGTGCTGCAAAATAATTCCCTTGGCATGCCTGTGGGAGCAGCCTGTCTAAATTCATGATCACTGGCAAAAAGTTCTTTTGCTGATTTGTCTTTGCCTGGCTGATAATTGGCATCTGGGAAAAAAGTGGGTTAGAGGGAGAGATCACAGCTCAGCTGCAAAACCTCAGTGCTCATGGTGTTCTGCCTGCTCCCAGTGTTAGTGAGTGAGTTAGTTAGTGAAGGCAGACCAACAACTTGGCTTATTTTTACTTCCTGCTGGGCCTATGACTGTGCCTCTGGGCCTACAACCTAGCCTTTACAATTCTGCTTACCTTCTTTACCCATGTAGCATCTAGGCTACCCATGGCTCCCTTAGTGTCTCTTCAAACCATGTCCCCTCCAGGACATCTCTCCATGGCGAGAATAAAAATAGTCATTAAAAGAGTGCATTGGGAGAATGGCTGCATCTCTAGCCTGTGCTGGCAAGGTTAGCATAAGGACTAAAGTTCTTCTGGGGAAACCTCCCTGGAGAGGCAACTTGGTGCAATGGGAAGGGCACTGGCTCTGAACTCAGCAGACCTGGGTTCAAATCCTGTTTCTGCCACTTACAACCTGTGTATCTGTGAGCAAGTCACTTAGTCTTCTCTGGGCCTCAGTTTATTCATCTGTAAAATGAAAGGGTTGGCGCTTGATGATTCCTGAGTTTCCTTCTGGATCTATGATCAGAAAGTGACCTTGAAGAGTAATTGAAAGGAACGAGTAATTGGTGGTTCATAAAAACCATTATCTTTTCAGAGTTAATAGACAGACTTGGCAGTGGCCAGGACATAGGTCTGAGACTAGATTAAGGTAGAGCAGAGAGAAGAGCAGACTGAGTCAGGAAAGAAAGCTGAACATGGCAGCCCAGGACCTGAGTTTGAATCCTGGCTCTGTTACTTCCTTTGTGACCTTTGGAAAGTCCCTTAATTCCTCATCACCTAAATAAATAAAACCTCCTAATCATTCTTTCTGCCTCAGGTTCCAGAAAACTGTCAAAGAGATTTTCTGAAAGCCTAGAGATGACCATGTCATCTTCTTACTCAATAAACTCCAATAGTACCCAGTTGCTTCCAGGAGCAAATATAAATGCCCACTTTCTATATAAACACCTTTCCTGATCCCCCTTTATTCTAGTGCCTTCCCTCTGTTGATTATTTCCAATTTCTCCTGTCTATAACTTCTTTGTACATAGCTGATGGCATGTTGCTCCTCTTTAAACTGAGTTTCTTGAGAGTTGTATCTTCAGCACTTAGCACAGTGCCTGACACATAGTAGGAACTTATTGTATGTTTATTGACTGACTGTGTTTGGAATTTTCATTCCTTCGTGAAAGCATGTCTACCACAATGTCAACATAAAGAACAACCACCACAACACAATTGAAATTGAGTGGGGTAAATTATAATGACCAAGCTTAGCTCCGAAGAAGAGATATGAGTAGGCACTCCCCCTTGTGTCTTTGCCAAGATGGATGTGAAACACTGCGTATGATGTCAGATATTTTTGTCAGGTTGGATAATTTTGCTCAACTATTTCTTTTTTCCTTTACAATTTCTTCTTCTTCTTCTTCTTCTTCTTCTTCTTCTTCTTCTTCTTCTTCTCCTTCTTCTTCTCCTTCTCCTTCTCCTTCTCCTTCTCCTTCTCCTTCTCCTTCTCCTCTTTCCCCTCCTTCTCCTCCTTCTCCTCCTTCTCCTCCTTCTCCTTCTTCTCCTTCTTCTCCTTCTCCTTCTCCTTCTCCTTCTCCTTCTCCTTCTCCTTCTTCTCCTTCTCCTTCTTCTCCTTCTCCTCCTCCTTCTTCTTCTCTTTCTCCTTCTTCTTCTGATAGCTCTCCAGGACAGAAAAGAGAGATTCATTGGAATACATATTATCTAAAATAAAACTATCAATACAAATTTATTAAAAAAAGGCATTCACTCTAATAAGAGTCTCCTTGACCACATAACCAATATATGGTCTTATGGTCTCTGCTTGAAGATCTCTAGTGAGCAGAAACATACTGTCTTCTGAGAAATCTATTCCTCTGTTGGATTTGTCTAGTTCTTAGGTGTTTGCTGGTTTTTTTAAATTGGATTTCCAGTGCCTAGCACTGTGCTTGGCACATACTAGGTGCATACTAATTGCTTAATGAATGAATAAATGAATGATTAGGTTTTTCTTTCATGGAACTGGATTTGACTCTCTGCTGATTTTCCCCGTTGCTCTTCCTTCTGTCCTTGAGGACCAAATAGTACAAATGTAAGTCCCCTTTCATGCAACAACAGCTCAAATACTTGAAGCCAGCTGTGACCTGCTCTACCCTCCTCCTCCACGCAGTCCCAAGTTCAATCTTTACTTCACCAGGCTAAACATGCCCAATGCCCCCAAATGCTCTTCACATGGAATGGTTGCCAGTTCCCTTGCCATTCTGGTCATCCTTCTCCTGACCCTGCTGCTCATCACTGCCCATCCTAAATGTTTCCTAGACTTGAACCCAGCACTTCAGATGTGGAAGAAAACTATAAAGATTTAGGCATGAATTATCTGTGGTTAGAGCCAAGGACAGAGTAGAAAAGGATTTTGTTCTATATGGTGGAAAAGGAAATATTTTTAGCTCTATACTTGCTTTGTTGGCCACAAAACAAACATTTTCTACTTCTCCTTTTTTTCCCTCCCTTTCCTCTTCCCCTCCCCCTCCTCCATCATCATCATCATCATCACCCCACTATCATCATCATTGTCTTGCAGAAAATTATGACAAATGTAATAAACTCTTTCCAACTGATGAGATGATCTAAGAAAACAAAGATTGTACAAAACTGTCAATATATAAGCTCAATAGATGAGAAGGAGGGGATTTTTTCTCATTTCAAAAGAATTCTTTGGCTTATAAAAGAAATCACATTTTACGAAAGGGTTTCTTTCAATGGAAAACTCCCACTGAGTGTTTAAAATGGGACTTAAATCATTCAGAATGACTTAGGAACTTCTGAGTTACATGCCTTTGCGAAAAGTCAGTTATGTTCACATTTACTACTTAAGGTTATGGGAGGAGGGTCATTTTACTGAGGAAAACTTTGCAAGTACCATTTTAATCCTAATCCATTTTCACTGAAATTAGTCCATAAATCACAGGATCATAGATCTCAAATTGGAAAGGGCCTCTGGGGTCCCTTAGTTCAACTCCCTCATTTTGTAGTTGAGGAAACTACAGCTTCTGAGATATTAAGTGACTTGTGCATGGTCACATGGATTCTAAAGTTCAGAGATAAAATTTGAATGCAGGTCTCCTAACTGTGGAGTTGTGTTCTTGTGACAATTCCAGGCTGAATCATGGTGATTTAAAGCTTTCTGGGGGGGGGGGGGAATTAGAGGTCAACTCGTCCCACCATTTCATATCTGTAAAGGAGGAAACAGAATACCAAGATGATTAAATGACTTGCCACAGGTCAGTTATGATATAGCAGAGAAGATACCTGAACCCACATCCCTAAACCTGTGATCCACAGTATCACAGATTTAGAGTTGAAAGGGACTTTTGAGATCATTTAGTCCAACCATTTTAGAGATGGTTTTATCAATTTTTGAGATCATCTGGTCCCTCCATTTTATAGTTGAAGACACTGAGGCCTAGAGAGTCTAAAGAGTCTAAGTGACTTGCCCAAGGTCTCACAGGTAGTTAGTAGAAGAGTCAAGATTCAGATCTTTGGAATCCAAATTCAGAGTTCTTTTCATTGCTTTATCTTTCAATTGCAATTCTAGTGTTGTTGATTGTGTCCAATACTTCTGGAGAAACCTTTTAAGAAATAAAGTCCTGACAGCTGTCCCCCTAGCAGTGCTTCAGGTTCAACCTGACCTGAAGAAAGTAGGATGCCAACAACTGACTCAAAGCTTGGTCATCCTGTGATACTACAATTCTTGTACCATGATTGCATACTTCTCAGCAAGGGAAATAACCAGAAAAAAGAATTTACAACATTCTAAAGTGGCTGCTTAGGTTTAAAATACAATTAATCAGAAAGAATCTTAATTCATTCATGTCTCATAAAAAATTGGGTCTTTCTGTAAAAGGCAAATGAGGAATGTGTGATTTGGGAAGAAATGTGGGGCTGTGGGGGATTGTGTAATGATCACATCACTCACCCATTCTTAATGACTATAACTATGATTTCTTCTGAAAGGAAATACATGTCCAATTATTTTACTGAATGCTAAGGAACTTGCTGTAGTAATTGAGAGCTTGTTTGGGTAGGAAAAAAAGTCCATTTTCCATAGGAAAGAAAAACAGATTAAAGTTAGCAAGTGCTCTTCTGTATTATAATAAGAATATGTTGCCATGTTTTTTGGGACATATTGTTTCAGAAAATTAGTCTCAGGTTTCCATATTTTATGAGAAGATGATTTCATTAACCATGGAATGTCTATTTTTGTTATGGCTAAGGGGAGCGAGAGAACTTCAAATCATAACTGAAATATTCCATTGATGTGGTTGCTTAGCAACACATTTTTATGTAAGCAGACTAATCATTTTGCCTAAAACTTGGTTTCTTTAAACTTTTTTTTTATTTGCTTTCAGCAGATCATCCAGCTAACTGTAAAAAAGCATTTTGAAAGCACTTTGTAAACCTTAAATCCCTATAGAAATGTGAGTTTATTTAGCATCATTATTATTTCCAGCTTTAAAAATGAATTGAAATGTGAAGGTTGGGATGCATGATTTGTGGTCAATGCAAAAATGTAGGTCTCTCTGTATTAACAAAGGACTTCCTCCTTGGCTGAGGTTGAGATGGTGGAGGCAACTTGAATTGGATGCAGCACAGGCTGGTTACTGATTCTGGTCCAGTACGACCTTCTGGATTCAAGGGAAGAAGCTGTGTTTGGATCCCACCTTTGATACTAACTACCCATGTGATCTTGGCCAAGCACCTCCCTGGCCCCCAGTGACCTCATTGGTAAGATGAAGATCTTGGACTGTGTTTCTTCTGGCTCTAGATCTAAGATCTTAAAATTTGCCAACACCACAATTAACCGATATTTTCAGAATCACAAAATAAATATCAGAGTTGAAAGGGATCTTAGTGGTCTCTTAGTCCAGCCCAGACTCAGAAAAGAATACAAACTGTAATCAATGAAAAAATATTCATTAATTTCCTGCTAGATAGCAGTATGTGCTACATACTAAGCTTACAAAGACAAAATTGAAATCCTGAAAAGCTTACATTTTGTTAGGGATACAACATATAAACATTAAAATACAGATAAAACACACACAAACTAAAACCCATAAAATTTTGAGGGGGATACTATGTGATCTGGGAGGTGAGGGATCATGCAAAGTATCAGGTCATCTTCCACACAACAACCTTTCAGATCTTGGAAGTAAGCTACAATGTCACCCTCATCCTTCTTTTGCTTTAGGCCGGACATTTCCAATTCATTCAGCACAGCCTCATATTGCATGGAGTCAGAGACCACCCCTGTCCTGGCCACCCTCCTCTGAATGTTATTCATCATATCAGTGTCCTTCTCAAAATGTGGCCAGAGCTGAACACAGTATTCCAAACCTGATACTAGGACCAAGGACAGCAGCACTGTAAAACTCTTGTTCTGCCTCTCTTGATGAAGCCTAATACATCATAACTTTTTTGGGTGCCACATCACACTATTGACTCACTTTGTGACATATTGTCATTTTAGTTTCTAAACAATCTAGATGAGGACATCCAGAGACAAGAGGCAATTACAACTTTGTTGTCCATTTAAAGTGATTACCTCTTCCCTCCCCTCCCAACTCTCTGTCTCTGTCTGCTCTCTCTCTCTCTCTCTCTCTCTCTCTCTCTCTCTCTTTCTCTCTTTCTCTCTCTCTCTCTTTCTCTTTGCACACACATGCACACACACACACACACACACACTTAATCTCTCTCCTCTGATTCTCACCTCCTTTATGAGGAAGAAAAATATCTAAGAACTCTAACCAATGACATTTTCTTCTTTGACAATTTAAAGCTACTGTAACCTAAATCAAGTAGTTCATTGCTGTTCATACCAGAACTGTTCTTTTTTCATAGATTGTTTAGAAGGGAAAACACTGAGCTGATGAAGGTTTTGCAAGTTATATAGCTTAAACAGGGAGACAGAAAAGATGGATTGGGAGCATGATACATAGCATAGAGAGACATTTATGTGTTTGGTGTGTATATTTATGTTTGTAAATATAGCACGATGGGATTTAGAGCTGGAAGGAGCCTAAGAGATCATCTAGTTCAGAGGTTCTTAACCATTTGTGTGTCATGGAGCTCTTTGGCAGTCAGGTAAAGCTTGTGGACCCTTCTAAAAGTAATGTTTTGTTACCCACATTCATAATTGAAGAACATGCTAAATTTCAGTTAGAGGTTAGTGAAAATAAAGATGTAATGTTTTTTCCCATTCAAGTGCATATATTCTCTGAAATCTATCCCTCAATTGTGGGCTCAGGTTAAGAACCTCTGATCTGGATCAATCTTCTTACTTTACAGAGCACACACTGAGGCACAAAGAGGTTATATGACTTGCTCAAACACAAAAAGCTAGGAGGGATCTTAGAGATCATTTAATCCAATCCCCTCATTTAGCAATGAGGATAATGAGGTACAAATGGGCCTACCTGCTATTCCTGCATTAACTTTCTCCTTCTGGTTCCCTCTCCCTTGCATGAAATGTCTTGTTATCTCATCTCTGAATCTAAGAATCCCTATCTTGCTTCAAAGGATCATCTCCCATACCATTCCTTATATGGCATCTTTCCTGATCCTTCCAATCACTAGTGTTTTCTCTCCCCTACCTTCAAAATTCCTTTGAATTTACTTTATCTATGTAGATATTTTGTATCTATGTTTCTTGCATATATTACGTTATCTCAGTCCCCAGGAAAATAAGATCTCCTTGAGGACATGAAACATTTTTGTTTTAGTCTTTCTATTCCTTGAGCCTAGCACAATGCCTTCGAGATAATAGATACTTACTGAATGTTATTGTTTTTGTTGTTCTGTGGTATCTGACTCTTTGGGACCCCATTTGGGGATTTCTTGGCAAAGATACTGGAATGATTTGCCATTTCCTTCTCCAGTTCACTTTACAGATTAGAAAATTGAGGCAAATAGGATGAAGTGACTTGCCCAGGGTCACACAGCTAGTAAGTGTCTGAGGCTGGATTTGAACTCAGGAAGATGTCTTCCTGACTCCAGGCCCAGTGCTCTATCCACTGCATCAAGCAAGTTCTTCAAGTCTCAGAGCTAGGCTTCAAACCCAAGTCTTCCAATTCTTAATCACACAATCAACCAATAATTATATATTAAGCATCTACTAGGCTTGAGGTACTCTTCTAGATGCTAGGGATAGAAATACATTAATGAGATAATCCTCAAGCTCATAGGGTCACAGGATGCAGGATTTGGAGATGGAAGGGACCTTGGGTGTCACCTAGTCTAATCTCTCTATTTTTCAGATGATGAAATCAACATCTAGGGAGCCACTGTGGCTCGCTAATGTTATATGGATGAAATTACAGAGCTGAGAGTTTTCTAAACAACCTTGGCAGATATGGACCAAATAGTTCCCATATGAAAGGCCTTGTGGCTGGTTTCCAGGGAATGCAAAAATGTCTCAGACTTCATCCCTGATATCTTGTGGCTTGTAGTCTAGTTAAAGGGCCAAAGTATATACACGTAACTAGCCTCTACTACTCCACCCTGAACAACATAAGTCATCATGTACAGTCCAAAAGAGTGAAAGAGCAGAGGCTATGTTTCCATGTTCTATTTCTTCAGTATAATATAAGCTTATTTTGTCTTTGTACACCCAGCAAAATGCCTGATGCATAGAATGTGATTAATAGATTCTTTTTGGATTAGGTTTGATCAAAAGTATAAAGTGTGATCTGGAGACAGTGATCAACCCATCTGGCTGGTGGGCAGAAAGGGAAGATGTAGGAGAGTCTCCAGATATAGAGATGAAAATGTACACAGGGATCATAGGATCATGGTATCATAAACTCACAGATTTAAAGTTGGAAGGGACTTTAGAGACCAGCTAGTCCACCCTCCTCATTCTACATGTGAGAAACTGAGGCCTAAAGAAGTTAAACTTGCTGAAGGTCATACGGGTAGTAAGTGGCAAAGCTGAAATTCCAACCTAGATCTTAGGACTCCAAATCCAGTTGTCTCCATCCTGGACTACCCAGGAGAGCTCCCTGGGCCAAGGGAACAAGTCCCTGTACTTTATCCCCCGACCCATTCTTCCCATCCTAGCAGGAGTACAGTGCTTTGCTTAGAGCAGGTACTCAATTAATTTTATGATGGTGATGAATTCCAGTTAATACTAATTAAGGAGGAAATTACCTGGATTTAGAGAAGCCTTTATTACACACACATTTTCTGTCCTGTAATTTTTTTGCCAACAGAAATGAAGACAGAGGCAAAAAATAGCCAATTAACTATTTTTGACATTGTAAACACATAATGAGAGTTATGCTTCATTTGTACACAACTGGGTGCATTTCTCTGACTATTAATAAAGCTTCTTATTTTTGTTATTTGTCTAGGGGACATAGGACTCAGAGTTGGGAGGGTATTAAGAGATCATATGATTCTACCCCCCCATTTTACAGATGAGAAAATAGAGGCCAAAGGAAGAGAAGGGTCAAATATGTAGTACAAAACCACTTCACACCCCGTCTCCTTTCTCTTGCAAAGGCCATACAGCCTATAAATAGCGGGACTAGAACTTGAACCTAGTCCTGATTGCAACTTCAGTGCCCACATAGATTTAGTGGCCATGTGATCAGTAGCCCCTCTTCTGAGCTTTGATATAAGGAGTTAGATGCCTCAGGGGCTATAACATTGGATCTGGAGTCAGGAAGACCTGAGTTCAAATCAGTGCTTACTAGCTGTGTGACTCTGGAGAAATCACTTAACTTCTGTGTACTTCAGTTTCTTCATATGTAAAATGAGGATAGTAATAGCACTTCCCTTGCTGGATTGTTGTGAGGAGAAAATGAGCTAATAAATGTAAAGCATGTTAAAAAAGCATGTTGTTAGGTGCTAGCCAGCATTATTTTTTCTTCATCTATAAGATGAGAATTATAACAATAGCTGACATTTCTATAATGGTTTAAGGTTGCAAAGAACTTTATATACATTATCTCATTTGATGCCCTCAATAACCCTGTGATATAGATGCTAATATTCCCCCCCCCCATTTTTACAAATGAAGCAGCTAAAACTCAGGTAGGTTAAACAACTTGTAAATGGTCAACTAGTTATTCATTGGATGAGGCTTGCTATCAGCCTAGGTTTTCCTGACTCCCAGGCCAGTGCTGTCTCTCTGTGTTGCCATAATGCCACCATCTTGACCTCACTCACAGGGTTATCCTGAAAATCAAGTATGGTAATGTTTGTACAATGTTTTGCAAAACAGAAAGTGCTATAAACATGCCAGCTCTAGGAGTTATAATGTGTGAAGGCTGGATTCATTGAATTGCTGAAGGCAGCTTCTGGCCCTTCTTTCTAATTTATTACGCACAGCTCAGCACTTTCTTTCCTTTTACTGGAAGGGTTAAGAAAGGCCAATGGAGGACAGAGAGAAGGAATAGAAGGCTTTGGGCACAAGCTTATTTCTAACTTGGGTTTTGTTGGCTCCCCTGTCTTCTGTGGGGGAGTATAAACAAGGGGGGGTTGGAGGAGGGGAAGCCTCCTACAGTGTCAGTGCCCTGGGAGACATTGAAGAGCACTGCTACTGCTTCTCTCTACCTTCCTTCACTCATCCTGTATCTATCATCTATCTATCCATCCATCTATCTATCCATCCATATGTACATGTATATCTATATATGTACATATATATATATATATATATGTATATACACACACACACACACACACGGATGGATGGATGGATGGATGGATGGATGGATGGATGGATGGATAGATAGATAGACCTCCTCCCATTACAATGTGAGCTTTTTGAGAGAAAGGATCTCTATTTGCTATCTTCAGTACTTAGTACAGTGCTTGGTACATACCAAGATCTTGGTAAACGCTTTTTCGTTCATTCATTCCTTGAATAAACGTTTATTCAGCACCTTTTGTGTGAAGGTCATTGCACTAAGTACTTGAGAGAGATACAAAGTTTACTGAATGAGGCACCTGCCCTCATAGAGCTGTGGAGTCTTTCTCCTTGCTTTCTCACAATTTCCTTTCCACTCACATAGCTACCTCCTAAATTTAGGGCCTCATTACCTCTCAATTGAACCATCACAATAGCCCCATCATTGCTTTCCCTGCTTCAGTTCTCCAATCTATCCTCAACATAACTGCCAAAGTAGCATTAGTAAAACTCAGGTTTGACATGTTCATGTATGACCTGCTCAAAAAACTCCAGGGGCTCCCTATTACTTCTAGAATAAAACTTAACTCTTCTGTTTGGCATTTAAAGCCCTTCATGACCTACAACCTCCCTTTCTAGCCTTATCATTTATATTACCATCATTCACACATTTTTGGGTCCAGCCAATGTGACCTTGTTGCTCTTTTCATACATGACATTCCATCTCCCATCTCCCATCTCTGGGGGTTTGCCCAGTCTGTCCCTCTTTCTTGGAACTCTTTCCCTTTTCCTCCACTTCTTTTTTTTTGGAGGTAGTTGGGTTAAGTGACTTGCCCAGGGTCACACAGCTAGTAAGTGTCTGAGGCCAAATTCGAACTCAGGTCTTCCTGACTCCAGAGCTGGTGCTCTATCCTCTCAGTTACCTAGTTTCCCCTCTTTTCCTCCCCTTCTTAGAACTCCTGGTTTCCAGCAAAGCTCAGTTCAAATACTACCTACAAGGCCTTTCCTGAACATTCTCCCTCCCAATTCCTAATTCCTCAATTAAATTTTTAATAATTTTGTGTATGTTTTTAATTTGAATTTTTTATATGTATGCAACTTGTCCCGCACCTATAGAATATGAGCTTCTTGAGGTAGGGGCTCTTTCACTTATATATTTGTGTTCCCAGGCTTCAGCACAGTGCCTGGCATACAGCAGAGACCTAATAAATACTTGCAGATTGATTAGTCTTTGCCTTTCTGTTTCCTTTCTCTTCTCCTCTTTCTCTTTTTGGTCCCCTCTTTTTCCTCCTGCCTTATCTGCCTTAGCCTACTGGTGACATTAAAGACATTATTGAGCCCCACTGACACCTACGTGAGGCTCCCAATTTTTAGTTTATTGTTTAAATTCCCCCTTGTGGCTATAAATTAGAATTTGGATGACCAAATGAGAAAACTTCAGAAGAAGAAATGCCTATGCCTTAACCTTTGGATTTCAGCACTAGGAAAGCAACTATACCATTTAATTTTTGCTTTTTCTGTCCTGTTATTAACATAGTTTGTCCTGGTAAAATTGGCTCCAAGAAGAGAAATTCATTTTTAGCTTCTCATTAGTATCCAGATTGTACATTTTGCTGAAAATAGATGCGACAGAATGAACTGTTTTCGCCATTCCTAGAATTGAGGCATTTCAGAGAGATGTATCTGGAATATATTCTTGTAGGTTATCTCCTGGGAAAGTGAGGCCTTTTTGTATGGCACAGGTAAAGATAATAGAATGAATATTGCTACTGGAGAAAAGCAATTAGCAAATCTAGGAATTAGGTTCCTGTTTATACACATGCTTTCAAGGCTAATGTATTATTCCAAGTGTGAAACTCTGCCTTAATTGATGACTTTGGTTCCTGTGAATAAATGAAACAGTATTTGAGCATCTATTTAGTGCAAGACATTATATTAGACACCGGGATGGGGAAGAAGAGAAAGGAGAGGATGTAATATCACAGTCCAACTGGGGGAGACAGCATGGAAACAAAGATGTACAAATTATATATATGCAATAAATTGATAACAATCAGCAGAGAGAAGGCACTAGCATTATGGTGGATTGGGAAATACTTCTCTTAGAAGGCTGGATTTCAATTGGAACTTAAAGAAAGTCAAGGAAGCCAGGAGACAGAGATGAGGAAGAATGGGGGACATTCCAGGCATGGGGGACAGTCAATGACAATTCTTTAATTTGGGAGAAGGGATGTCCTATGAGAGGAAAAGCAAGGAAGCCAAGAGTTTGTTTTTGTGTTTGAGGGGAGTAAGGTGTAAAGAACCTGGAAAGGTAGGAAGAGGTCATGTTATGAAGGCTTTTAAAAGCCAAATAAAGAATTTTATATTTGATCCTAGAGGTGATGAAGAACCACTGGATTCTATTGATTTGGGTTAGAGCTTAGGAGGCATTGTCAGCTTTGTCAGGGAACTGATGTAAGAGTGCTAGGATGGCAAATGACTGTAAGCATATGACATAGTGGGTAAGGCTTCTGGGGTTTGATCCTTGGCCTTTCTTCCTGTCTCTGTTTTGACCATCAGCTGCCAAGGTAGTAGTAGGTACCTTGTGACTTCTCCTATATTTCTCAGTTTTCTGGCTCTGGGCTGATTTGTGATCATTGTCTGGGCTCTGGGCCTTCTCTTCCGGGCTCACCTGCTCTCCTGGATCTGCTTTGACTTGGAGTGAAGTGATGTACTATAGGTCTGCTTTTGTAGCCACATTATCCACATTTTCAATGTTTCTCTAAGTCTTCTAGGAACCAAGAAGTCTGTGGGTGCTCATGTCTAAGAAGGCTCTACTGGGCTTAAGGTAGCTATTGATGGTTATCCTTGTCATCTGCTTATTAGGAATTATTATGTGCCTTATCTGGAGAGTCCTCATTGTGGAGGATTTGATGCTCCTTATGTAGGAATTGCTTTTGATAAATTAGAGGCTAGTTACTAATTTAGTGGTTCTTTCTCTTCTAATAGTTAATGTATTTCTTGGTGCCCATTAAAATTTCTCTCTCTCCCTCCCTCTCTCTCTCTCTCTCTCCCTCCCTTCCTCCCTCCCTCCATTTTTCCATTTTTTTGCTCTTCTTCTACTTCTCTCTTTCTGCTTCTCTTTTTTTTAATCTCTTGTGTCTCTCTATGTCTCTATCTCTCTGTCCCTCTCCTCAGTCATTTTGTGAGGTTCAGCTCTGTAGACATGCTATGACCAAAAGGTAATATGACTCTACAGAATTAAGGCTATGGAAGACTCAGTACTTGGTAGAAGTAGGGGGTCTTCCCCTCTTTGAAGAGATGTGGTAATGGTGTTTCTTACTATGTCTTTGAATGTAGTTGGAGGAAAAAAAATGCATCAATGATTGCTAATCCCTTTCTTATTGCTTTTATGTACTTACTAAATCTATTTTTGGTGACTGGTAGCCCAGGCTTGGGCTTCATTGATTCTTTGTTCAAAATGACATGTTTATAATGTGTTGTTGCCTCATAGGACTTAGAACTACAGGGGATCTTAGAGACCATCCAGTGTAACCCCCTTGTTTAAGACATGAGGAAATTGAACTCCAGAATGATCAATGGGACACTGTATGGAACAGGACTGCTGGGATTTGAACCCAGGTCTTCTGACCCCCAATTCAGTGCTAGAACTATGCATCAGTGTGGATCAGTGGCATTTAGCCCCTCTTTTGAGGGAATATCAACATCAGTAAAATCCTAGATCTGTCAAAATATTGAAATGTTTACCTTTTCCCATGCCAGGGTTTGTAAGTGGCCTCATGAATATAGTACATTGTAAAGAGGTCAGACAGACAAAAAGACACCACATATGCCAAACTAATCTTTAGAACGCCTTTTGGGTTAGCAAAGACATGGAAACAAAATGGGTGCCCATTAGTTGATGAATTGACAAAGAAACCAACCATGAAATATGAATATGATGTAATATTACTGGGCAATAAGAAAAGACAAACATGAGGAATTACAAGAAATATGGGAAGATGTCTATGAATTGATACAGGGCAAAATATGTCGAAACAGAGAAATATATTAACAATGCCTATAACCATATACAGAACTCTAAATGGGAGCATAGGAGTAAGTATGCTTACTTTGCCCTGCTCTCCCATAGCCAAGTTGTAACAACTGCCTCTCAGGGCTGTAGAGTACCCTAAGTGGTTTTGAGAGGAGAGATTCTCTTTTCTCTACTATGTTAAGTTTCATTTAACCATTTAATATCAACTCCCTTTTATAAAAGTACATTTACTTTAGAGACAGCATCACATTTTCCCGGACACCTCAGGGAACAGAGATAGTAGGCTCAAAACTCAGTTCAGAAGCCACATAGACTTGATTACACCAAGTTCAATCTGAAGGCAGTATGCTTGCCAGATGAGTTCTCATTTCAGATTATACTGTGCTATGTCCAGAAGGTCACTCCCAAATGTCACTCTTTTCTCCTTAGGGCAATAATGCTATGCTGACTACAAAACCCAACTTGGACTCCAACTCTCAATTTGCTGGGGCTCATTCTTTCATTTTTGGGGGGAGACCTGCAAGGTTGGGGACACCCACCCCACCTTGCCCTTTCTTTGTGCAGGGAGTAAAAGAACAAATAAAAATGCCCAGGAACATGACCTGTTTCTCAGGGCCTTATGACCTAGAAGGGTAGAAGGCCTCATGACCTTTCCTCTTACTACATGTGTTAATATGAGCAAAAAAGTCACTGATTTTCACAGGAGGAAATGAGTCAAACTAGAAAGCGGGTTATATTGGCAGATCTATTTGAATATTTCTATAGCCAGTCAACATGCTTCTTTTTTACTACATGATCTGCCAACTGGAGCCAGTCATAGGATTTCTTTACATGCTTCATAGTCTCTCCAAAACCTCCCTTGCACATCATAATGTTTCCTGGAAATAGATATCCTAGCTTCCCTTCCTGAGGAAGTTGCATCAACCATGGAAGCTGATGAGGTCTGCATGTGAGTCTGATCTCTGTTACAGGAGCCAATCTCCAAATAATGGAAGAACCAATGAAAGTCTAAAGATGTTTATCAATTGTTAGGAAAATCAAGATGGATAACTAACTCATAAATCTTGGTGGTTATTGTTGAAATGTTTTGAAACATACTATCCATAGAGGGAAAAAAATTCCATATTTGAAGCAGGATTTAAAAGCTCTATTTAGTGGTATTTCAGTTATACATAAATAATGTATTTTTGCACTTTTTTAAAAATTGTGGGAAGTAGGTACTTTATCCCATCTCTCAGTCTATTTAAGGGGTAGATTATTGAGGACATACCAATTTTTTTCTTTAGATGAATGGCTAAATTGGAAGTGTATTGAGTCACAGGATGAAGAGGAGGAATCAACTCTTCCCACTCCCTCATTTTACATATGAGGAAATTGAGGTCCCAAGAGGTTAAGTGACTTTGGGAAAATGTACCTTCACTTCTAGGCTACTGATTTACAAATCAACTTTTGGAGCCCAGATCATTTGATCTGTGCTGGGGACTGATTATGACTATATTTTAGGGGTAGATTCTCATTTGCCTTTTATACATCTGGCTCCTGTGACCAGTTTTCTTTTCTTAATAGTCTGTGTTATTAGGGGAAAGGCATGAATACTGAAGTCAGTGAAAAAGGTGACAACAGAGCTGGTGGTGCTTGAGAAAAATGCATTTGCCGAAGCCATAAAAGCTGTGGCTGGCTGGCTTCATGAGGTCAGGAATAATTCAGTGCTGTTTGGTCAGTTAAAAATTCATGGAGTAAAGGGGTACATTGCCATCATGGCGCAAATAAATCCCTGGGAACTCGGTTCTAAATCTCACTCTTTAAAATAACACTATTATGTTTGGAAGTTTGTATTTTTTTTAAACATTCCATCATATCACTCTGACAAATGATTTTTTCTTTGTTCTCCTGAAATTGACTTCCAAGTGTGCTCCCATTAAGATCACTATTGCTGTAAACTGGGAGCTATCAAAATCAACTCACTAGGGCTTGGATTATGGGAGCTTGGACCATAAATTGGTTTAATATGTTTTTTTAATCCATTTTTGATGTTAAAACTTTTTAGTTTTCAAAAGATGAAAGAATGTAATGGTTAACTAGCATTTATTCATTCTCTCAATGACCCTTTATTCAATGGGAGAGTATGGTGGCAGGTACTGGGGAAGTTATAACATGTTGATGAAACAGCTTTTGTTCTCACGAGTCTACTGTCTTATGGGGCAATCTCAGAGTCTGAAGGATCTCAGAGGCATCAGGTCCAGGACATGTGATGTAAATCAGAGCTCAATGTTGTTGTCCTTCATTTTTGGAGAGGACCAAATGACATCATTATGCTGGAGTCAAGTTTTAGTGCATCTGACTGTGGCTAATCAGACCAACAGGAGCTCAGAATGTTCTATCACAGGGCGAGCACAAATAGTCCATGGGAACCTTTGGGGTGGATTCTCTAAGTTTGTGTATCTTGTGTTTCTCTTGAGATCTTTCAATTCTGATTTGCTCATAGAGCACAGAACCTTTTCTGATGTGGGCGTGCCATGCTGAGCGATCCTGTGCCAGTCTATCCCACGTCACACAATCAATTCCAAAGTTCTTAAGAGAGACCTCGAGAGCGTCCTTGTATCGCTTCTTTGACCACCATGTGAATACTTGCCCCATGGGAGTTCTCCACAAAATAGTCTTTTTGGAAAGTGTACATTTTGCATTCGAACAACATGGCCAGCGCATCAGAGCTGTTCTCTCTGAAGCAGAGTTTGAATGCGTGGCAGTTTAATTCAAGGAAGGACCTCAGTGTCTGGTGTCTTATCCTCCCAGGTGATCTTCAGAATCTTCCTAAGACAATTCAAATGGAAGTGATTCAGTTTCCTGGCATGGTGCTGGTATATTGTTCAGGTTTCACAGGCATACAACAATGAGGTCAGCACAACAACTCTGTAGACCTTCAGCTTGGTGGTCAGTCTAATACTTCTCTCCCATACTTTCCTTTGGAGCCTCCTAAACACTGAGCTAGGTCTGGCAATGCCTGTATCAACCTCATTATCAATGTATACACTCCTGGAAATTACACTACCAAGGTAAATGAACTTATCCACAGCATTCAAAATGTCTCCATTTGCTGCAACCAATGGTTTCATGTATGGATAGTGTGGTGGTGGTGGCTGATGGAGCACCTGTGTTTTCTTGGTGTCAATTGTTGGGCCAAAATTAGCACAAGCAGCAGAGAATTGATCCATACTTTGTTGCAACTCAGCTTCAGAGGTTACATTGAGTGCACAATCATCTGCAAACAGACAATCATACACTAACACTCCCTCCACTTTGGTCTTGGCCTGCAATCTTTTTAAGTTGAAGAGCTTAACATCAGTGCAGTAGCTGACCGTGGTGCCATATTCATCCCCATTGAAGGCATTTGACAACATGGCTGAAAACATCACACTACGAAGCATGGGAGCAAGCACACAGCCTTGTTTCACTCCACTGGTGACTGAGAAAGTGTGAGAGCATCATCCATTATCCAGAACCCGGGTAAGCATGCCATCGTGAAATTGATATAAAATACTGATGAACTTCTCTGGACAACCAAATTTTGACATAATTTTCCATAAGCCCTCATGACCGACAGTCTCAAAGGCCTTGGTCACATCTACAAACATTGTATAGAGCCCTCTGTTCTGCACCTGGCATTTCTCCTGGAGTTGTCAGGCAGCAAACACCATATCAACCATTCCTCAGCCCTTTCTGAAGCCACACTGACTCTCAGGTAGATGACCATCTTCTAGGTGAAGGATAAGCCTATTAAGGAGGACTCTGGCAAGAATCTTGACAGCAATGACTGAGAGAAACCCCCTGTGATTACCACAGGACAATCTGTTTCCTTTACCTTTATAGAGATGGACAATGGAGGTATCCTTGAACTCCTGGCCGAGTGGTCTAAGGCGCCAGATTCAAATCTCAATGTACTCTGAGCTGATCAGACCAAATCTAGAGGGCTGTGTCCAGTTCTGGGTTCTACAGATTAGGAAGGACATTATCAAGCTGGATAGAACAACCAGGTAATAAGCCTCACTAGAGGACTGGGAAGTGCCCCATATCAGTTTTCCTAGAGGAATTGGGAATGTTTAGTCTGGAAGAAGACATGAGGCAACGCATGACATATCTGAAGGTCTTTCCCATGGAAAAGTGATTAGATGTGTTGAGAAGCAGAAATGAAGGGTGGAAGTGGCTTTACCATCTTTTCACCTTTCCTCATACTATTCCCTATTCTTGGAATGCCCTCCCTTCACTATTTTTGCTTCTGGAAGCATTTAAAATTTAAAATCCAACTCAAATGCTACCTCCTTCAGAAAGCTTTCCTTGGACCACTAGGTGGCTCAGTGGTAGAATGATGGACCTGAAGTCAGGAACATCTGAGTTCAAATTTGGCCTCACTCACTATCTAATAGCTATGTGACCCTGGGCAAATTATTTAACTCCTGTTTGTTTCAGTTTCTTCATTTGTAAAATGGGGAAAATAATAGCACCTACTTCCTAGGATTATTGTGAGGATCAAATGAGATAATAATTTTAAAGTGCTTAGCACTGTGCCTGATATGTAGAATACACTATATAAATGTTGGCTACTGCTGCTGCTGCTGCTGCTGCTGCTGCTGCTGCTACTACTACTACTACTACTACTACTACTGCAACTACTATGAATCCTTGAACTGTCAGTAAAATCCTTCCCACTAAAATCTCTCAAAGAACTTTATTTTGCAACTCTCTGATAGGTGTTGTCATGGAAAGAGCAATAGATTCTAATTCTGCTCTTCTACTTACCATCTATGTGACTTTGGTGAATTCCTTCCCTTCCAGCACCTCTGTGTTTCTCTTTTGAAAAAGTGGTGGGATTGGACTAATTAATATCCAAGGTAATTTCTAATTCTGAACCCTGCATCCACATGTCTGAGGCCATTCATAATATTGTTGGTTCTCTTCTTGAAAAACTTTCCCCCAAGAAATACTGGATCTCTTTTGCTATTCTTCTTATGTTTTATCTGTTATTCTCTATATTATCAGATTTGGCACATGTTAGGATTTTTTCCTTCTCCTATTTTAGCTTAAAGCTCTCTTGATTAGATTATATGTGGAATAAAAGGATAGATTTTTTTTTTTAGTAGAGTTGTGGAGGAGCCAAGAAATAGCCTCATTCAGCAAATCCTTGATTTCCCTGCCAAGTAGAGAGATGTGTCAGCCGAGGGCAGCATGGTTTAGAACATAAACTTGTTTATAAAAGTCTTATGGAGGAAGAAAGTAGAAGATTAGGAGCAATATTGCATTGTAAAATGAATGGGAAGTAGGAAAGCAAAAAATAAGTTTACAGAAAGCTTAGAGACTCAATTAAGTTCACTTGTTCCTAGAATGTTGACAAAACTGGAAGGAGGACAGCAAACCAATGAAAAGTAGAAAAGATCTGTCAAAACTTTTTTTAACAACCTCTTTTTTCCTTCACTGACACCAGAGCCACCATATTTGGACTCTAACATTGCAGCTGCCAATGTACTATTCGAGGAAGAAGAAACAGCAAGGAAGACTAAGCTAAGAAGAATTGCTGAACTGGACCAGACATATATGCAGGAGACAATATGCTATATTGCTATATATATATAGCTATATGTATGTGTATATATATACATGTTTATATATATGTATATGTTACATATATATGCTACACACACACACACACACACACACACACATATATATATATACACTATAGGCAATACAATTTTCAGGGCTTTAAGGTATCATTTCTCAAAATATCTGAAAGAGGGGAGGTAATATCCTCTAAGAAGAAATCACAGATGCTATTACTAATGGAAAAGGATAGTTGTCCTCATGGGGTTTATATTCTAATAGAGTAGAAAATACACATATGAAAATGGTGATTGGGAAAGGGCACATCTGGGGAGTCACAGGGACAGTGAACTGACCCATAGGGGAGTCAATTGACTCATTGCTTTCTGGAATAATGGTGATATTGATTTGATTACTGCTCTCAGAGAAAAAGGTAAAAAATGCTTTTTGGGGAGGAGGGGTTTCTCTCTTTTAGTCCAGCCCAAAGGTGATAGTGTAAGTGGGGTGAAAATGGGAAACATTAGTAGCAGGAGGGTAAATGGCAAGGTAGCTATAACTAGATTAGGTAGCTGCATGTGATATGATGCATGGTTTCATCTGGTCATCTGGAACCATGTCAATAGAATGGGCTAGTTATCTTTGTGCTTACATACTTATCAATCAAGAGAGCATAATTCCACATCAGAAATCGTTGTATAGATCTTAGTGGATTTCCTTCCCCTTGGACTAGGAGAATATCTTTTTTCAAAAAGGTCTGGTTTGGAGGTAAAGGTAGATCTTAGTGAAGAGAAGGACATCAATGTCAAGGCAGTTGGCACAGGGACCAGAGTAGATAACAAGATGTAATCGGAATGAAGGTTTGCTGACTCTAAAAAACATAATTTGATTCTGGAGAGTAAAATGTCTTCCTAAATACTTTCTTCCAACAAACAACATATTGACCATAAATAAATTAAAATCCTATTTGTGAGATGCAACAATAGATATGATTTTGTTTGGCATTCTTCAGATCATTACTTTTAAGCAAGGAATACAACAAAAGATGCCAGCTCACCAAAGATGATATTGAGAAAGTTTGGGTAATGGAGAAGGGAGGACGCTGAAGAAACTAAAGTCAGATGGCTTCAAGTTTTTCAATGAGTTAGTAGGCTAGGTCATCTCCTATAAGTGGGAGGTTAAACGGAAGAATAGAGGAGAGAACATTTCAAACAGATATTCTGGAAAATGAGATAGGGTGTCAATAAAGATACAATAGAGGGACTTTCATGTGACAGCTAGGGCCAAGAGAGGTCATATAACATTAATTTGTAGTGTGTAAAGTCAGAACAGTGCTGTTGTTTTCTCCACTGATGGATGTATCCACAGCTCAGAAGTAGGATTTGAGAAATCAATGAAAGGGGTTAGCCAGATATAGGGATTTGCAAGTTGTGAATGGAGGCAAGTAAAGGTGGGGCAAGACATTCTGGATCAGTGACTAGCGATATATCAACATAGCTAAGGACCCAAAGCTGGGAAGTGACTAAGATGAACTGAGGCAAGAGAAATGAGTCAAAGAATCTGATGTTAATGAGAAAACTCCAGCTCAAAAAACTCCACCTAGTTCAGTTCTCACTTAGAGATCTTTGTTGGTCAGACAATAGAAATGGATTATGAATAAACATCTATCCTAGACCTAGCAGGATTTGCCTTACAGGCCCCCAGATCAGCAGAAGAACTCAGTTAGAACTACTGTTCTGACTCCTGGGAATGGGAAAGAGGTATAAAATGGGATGTCCTAGCTCCCCCGGAAGGAGAAGAGAGTGTGGCCAAGAGAGAGCACTCAGAGAGCCATGTCTTAAATTCCCCTCTATACCTTCTTGTCTGCTCATGTCACATGCCATAGCCATGTTCCTTCTTACTCAGATGTAGATGGCCTCAACTCTAATTTCTTGAGAGTTGAAGACAGCATTGTACTTTCTAAGGGCAGTGGACATGATGTCTCTCTTCTAAGTTTAGAGTTAACTTTGAATTGAGGGGGTCCTATTCTGATTGTGAATAGAAAGATACTTCCTCAATCCAGCCAATCAAGGGGGAAGGGGGAAGGGCTCCCTCTATCCCCCCACCCATTAAAAGAATGTACAAGAATTCTTAACATGTGTGTATGTGCGTGTGTGTGTGTGTCTGTGTGTGTGTATGTGTTTGTGTGTGATGGGTCACTTTGGCAATCTTATGAAGCCTATGGACTCCTTCTTAAAATAACTTTTTAAACAGTCAAAGAAAATGCTAAATTCTAGTTGTAGACTAGACAAAATAAAGATAAAAATAAGATGTAGTTGTTCTTTTTATATATTGTTGCAGTCATTGTATATATTGTTTTCCTTTTCATCAAGTCGTCTTTCCATTTTTTTGTATCATGTATGTAATTTCTTATAGTACAGTACTATTCCATTACATTCAAGCACAACAATTTATCCATTCCCCATTTGATAGACAACTGCTTTGAATAACACATACATACACGAGTGAATCTAAGCTCTCTGACTCTGTCTCTGTTTCTCTTTACTTGTCTATCTCACCAAAATAATTTTGTAAGACACTAGCCATTGGGAGAATCAGCAAATGTACTTGAGCTGAGCATTGAAGGATCCTAGGACTTCTGTGGGGGGATGGGGAGGAGCTAGTACACTCTAGGCAGGCATGATATCTTGGGCAAAAGCATAGAAATGGGTGATTGCATGATAATCAAGAAAGGAAAGGGCACAGAAAGATGGGAGTGGAGGAATGATCTCCAAGCAGTGGTGAAGAGCAATGAACATACCTGCCCATCCTCCTGGCTCTATGAATCTGTGGATATTGGAGAAGTGTCTCAGGGAAAGGGATCACAAGGCTGAAATACTCTCAATTTGGAGTCAAGTTTCAGATACAGAGAGAAGATGCAAGGAAGGTTGGTTGAACTATGTGAAGAGGTAGCTTTTGGACCAAAAGAGCTCCTGGAAGAAATGGTTAGATGATGGGTGAAGCATGTAGGAGTAAGACTGGGATGAGATAGGGATGATGAGAATAGACATGAGAATTCCAGAAGAGGTAATTGATTTGGTATACAAGTTGGCTATATAAAATCTGTGTGATTTTAAGAGGTGAACATTATGGTTCTGTATCATCACCAATAATCAGACAATGGTTATAAGTCACAGAAGCACAGATAGAGATCTCAAAGGGACCTTAGATGTTGTTTAGTCCAATTTTATACATGATAAAACTAAAACTGTGATAGGTTGTGGCTTGCCGGTTTGCCAAAGTGGTAAATAACAGAGTCAAGATTCAAGGCGAGGTGGCCTGACTACACATCTAACGTGTTTTCTCTGGCACTGAGGTTTTTTTGGAATTCTTTGCCTCAATCTCATTGTCGTTGTTCAGTCAATTCAATCATGTCTGACTCTTAGTGACCCTGTGGACCATACTGTCCATGAGGTTTTCTTGGCAAAGTTACTGGAGTGGTTTGCTATTTCCTTCTCCAGCAGAATAAGGCAAACAGAGGTTAATTGACTTGCCCAGGGTCACACAGCTAGTGTCTGAGGCCACATTTGAACTCAGATTTTCCTGATTCTAGGCCCAACACTCTATCCATTGAGCCACCTAGTTGCCCTCTAGGGCTTGCCCAAGGTCATACAGCTGGATGAGTGTCTAAGGCTGGATTTGAATTAGGTCTTCCTGACTCTGGGACCAGTACTCTGTCCACTGAACCATCTAGCTATTCCAATCAACTCTCTTTACCTACTATCATTTGATCTAAATCCACACTCCTCCATCTAACGGAAAAAAGGCCCCAGCTCATTTTGCCTTTATTTGGACAATTTTGGTAAATATTTCCCATGGGATTTCTAAATCTGAGGTAATCCCTGAGTTGCAAACTAAAGAAAAAACCAGAAACCACAGCAAAGCATATTAAAAGCAAATACAGAAACATGCTGATGGTTTTTAGGATGGTAGTCTATTCTGAAGGCAAATGCAGATACTTTCTTCCTGCAAGACCTCTTTGTCTTATAACAATTATTCATAAGCAGCTATGAGATACTGGAAGAATAACGAATATGTTTCAGTGGAAATATACTCATTTCTATTCAGTTTTGCCGGCTCCCTTGGGAATCTTGAATTGCTTTTTTAGTTTCAAAATGCAGTCCCTGAATTGCAAGAAGGAAAAAAAAAATGTATGCGGGGAGTCAATAACTAACAGCTTATTTTCAGATATCTAGATCAAATGTTAAAACTGTGTGAAAAACCTAAGAAAATGAATATAGAAATAGGTAGAAACTGAAGTCGCTATTCTTTGTGGACACCACCTGAAAGCTTGCAAATTTTGGGAGGTATAACTTTTCTTGGATGAATGAAACATAGTGCTAAGAGTATGGTGCCGGGCAGCTGGAATTTCATTTTAAAGCTCCTAGATTAAATCTCCCGCTTGTCATCTCTTTTCCTTTTCCTCCCTCTTTCCCAATCACCCTACTTCCAACGTTTGAAGGGGTGAATGGCATAGAATTTCTGTAGGCCTCCTCTGGAAGAAGCTGGCTTTAAGAGGCTGCTTGGCCCAGTGGGTGGCATGCTGTGCTCAGAGTCAATCAAACTTGGGATCAGATCTTGCCTCTTGAATTTGCTAGCTCTCCATTATCATCGTGTGTTAGATGGAATTAATTAAGACTCTAATCTCTTTTTCTGGGAGTTGTGAAGAGGCAACAGTGAGTTGAGGATGCTTTTTTTACTTTAAAAGCATTATGTAAAAGTCACCTGTCATTCTTCAGCAACAGCCACTAACAATTGAAGACAATGTTGCTAAGATAAGAAGAACAAGCTTGACCCCAAAGAGAGGTAGGGGAAGCTACTTTTTTCAACTCCTTTTCAGAGGTTTGTCTGTGTGTGTGTGTGTGTGTGTGTGTGTGTGTGTGTGTGTGTGTCTGGTGGTGGTGGTGGTGGTTAGGGAATGGTTTCCTGTAAGTTCCATACATTATCAGTTTTTTGGATACATTGATCTATTTTGCTGATTTTTTAAAATAAATTCTTTGCTATAAAGGATGATACTCTGGGAGGGAGAAGAGCGAAATTCAGGTGATATAAAATCAAAATATTTTAATAAAAATCTTTAAAAAAATACCTTGGATTTGTCCTAGTCAATTTCTTGGCCCAGCGTACTGTGAAACTACAAAGACTTTGGTAGCTCAAATTTCTATTGGGTGTTAGGGCTTGTTGTGTGCTTTTCATGTATAATTGAGTTAGAGCCTCACAACAATTCTGTGAGGTAGGTGCTCTTATTATCCCCATTGTACAGATGAGGAAACTGAGGCTCAGAGACAAGAAATGACTTACCTGGGATTATACAGCTAGAAATGATCAGAGGTGGAATTTTGAGCTCAGCTCTATCTGATTCCGAGATCAATTGTCTATCCTCTATCACACACTGTTTCCTAGATGACTGATCATTGCTGAGGCTTAGAGCACAGGATCTTTCTCACATTGGTTGTTAGGAAATTGCCCTCACTCCTCATTCTCCTCCTGTTTTTCTTCCTTTATCCTGACCTGGCAGTGATCTTTGTGTCCAGATGTGGGGTCTAATTAACTGACGGAAAATAGTTGTAGGATACCTATGATGTGCCCTGTCCTGTGCTTTGACATTGGGAGATGGGGAGGATGCAAATGAATGTGGCGTAGTTTCTATGACAAAATAGTAAAAAAAAAAAATAAACATCTACTATGTGCAAAGCTCTGTACTAGGAATTAGGGACATAACCATACAGCGAAGTCAGACCCTATCCTTCTAGAGATTGGATATACATATATCAATAAATATAAAGTGTGGATTTGGGGAGGAGTAGAGAAGGGAGGCTGACTTATGATTTCATAGCTATAGGGAAGTCCCTTTGAGGAAATGCCCTCTACCAACGCAGATCAGCAACTGCAGTCAGAGAGCCAAGGCATTGAGAGGTTGAACTTGGCCATGATCACATGACCAGTATGCCTCAGGGACAGAACTTGAACACCGCTCTCCTTGGTTCCCTGAGAACCTCTCTATCCATTCACTAATGCTCGGCTGCCTCTCAAAAAGAAAAGTGTGTGTGCGTGTGCGTGTGTGCGCGCGCGCGCGCGTGTGTGTGTGTGTGTGTGTGTGTGTGTGAGATGTGTGGATGTGTATGCATGTGTACATACAGACTTTTCGTGTGTTTATACACACATACATATGTGTGAAATCTTGTGATGTCATCCTCTTCTCCCCTCCCCTCCCCTCCCTTCTCCTCTCTTCTCCTCTCCTTTCTCCCCTCCCTTTCATTCCCATCCTCTCATCTTATTCCCTCAGCCCAGTCCTCAATTTACCAAGCAGTGGCCAAAATTAGTAGCCTAACTTTAAAGGACTAGGATAATTAGATTTTAAGTCTGAAAGGAGCCACAGGGATTAAGTAGTCCAGCCCCCTTGTTCTATCGATGAAGAAACTCAGGCTCACCTCGGTCCTTTGCCTTGACTGTCCCGGGGTCACTCAAGTGGTGGCAGAACCTGACTGTGAGCACATCCACTTACTGCAAATCCACCTTCATTTCCACTGTACCATATTGTAGCAGATTTACCCAGCTCTGGGCAACACTGGACCTGATTTTGGCCAGCCCTGTTTCTGTCCTCTTTCCATCCCTTCTGCATTTGCTATCTGTTCAGGAAGTGGTGGAAGATAGCTTAGTTGAGGCTGGGCTGTATGTGTATAGAATCCAGAGGGCAGGAGAGCTCAGTGAAGATCGGAGTGTATCACAATCGACCTTGAAAAAATCACGGATGACTGAACGAACTGCTTTTGCCTTCCTCAACAAGATAGAAAATGTTCCTTTTGTTGTCTGGTGATGACATGGGTAATTGATCCAAGAGGTTGCTCTAATGTTTCTGGGCCATTTAAAGCTTACTTTTGAGTGCCTACCCTGACTCCTCTCCCTTTGAAGGGTTGAACAACATCTCCATGTCCTTCATTTGACTCATTCTTCATAGATCACAACCCTGTTTGAGAACCAGCTAGGCTCCTATTTATCGGGGCTACTCCAATAGTTACTCCAATCACAGGCTGAACTAAGAAAATGAGGGAGGGGACTGACATCCTGGATCCTGCCTGGGTCAGGTCACAGATGATTTTAGATCTAGAAATGGAAGCAATATCTGGTGTAATATAGCCTAACCCCCTTATTTTACAGCAACGTGGTTCAATGGAAAAGACACTGATTGCACTCAGATTCAGAGAAGCTGAATCCTTCTCTTCCGTTTACTAGCTGTGTGACTTTGGGTAACATCTCTGTACATCACTTTCATCTTTAACAAAATGAGTCTCTTCTGGCTCTCTAGTGATCGTGCTGTGACAGATACTATGATCCCACAGATGAAGAAACTGAGGGACAGAGTGACCCAGAGATTTGCCCAAGGTTACAAAGTTAGTAAGTAGGAGAGACAGGGTTGGTGCCCATATCAAGAATACTGTATTCAGGTCTGGACTGATTAGCTAAAGAATATTGAACAATGGTGAACAGGAGGGTCAGAGAATTTAAGTCTGTGTTACATGAATAACTACAGAGGCAATTTTATGTAGCAGAAAGTACATTGGCTTTGAGATGGGAAGACTTGGATACAAAGTCTAGCTCTGGTACTTACCTTTGAAGTGATTGGGCAACTGATTTCTCTCTTCTAGCTCAGTTTCTTTATCCTCAAAACACAAGAGTTGGATTAGATGACTTTTAAGGTGGCTTTTTTTTCACTCAAAACCTACAGTATTAAAGTTGGATTTGTTTATTCTGGCGAACACATAGAGAGAATACAATATCTGTCTTCAGGCATTTGAAGGGCTGCCACATGGTGGCAGAGATTTGACTGGTTCTGATAGGCTGAGGGGGGTTAACCAGTTCTAGGAGGTGGAAGCTAGAGGGGGCAGATAGCTCAGTTGAAGGAAGAGCCTTCTGACAGTAAGAACTGACATGGTCTGCTGTGTGAGGTGGTGAGCCAGTATTTATTGGAAGTATTCAAGCTGGGGTTGGAGAATCACTTCTTTAGGATTTTGTAGAGTGGAATAAATATGGCATGGGATTGATAACCTACACAATCTGAGGTTCTTGAGTCTATATGTTTCTAGATCAATTAGGAACCAAGCACCATTTTGTGCACAAGGTCTCCTTTTGTCAGAAATGTTCTGCAATGGTGAAGTCCAAATTCAAAACAGTCACTGGTCCTCTCAGTGCAATATACTTTGCCCTGTCTACAATAGAAAGCTATCAGTGGGTTTCAGATGCGTTAATCTTTTCAGATGCTATGAGATACGGTAAATAGGATAGTGATTCATTTCTAGCCTCTGGGAGAATATGAATCATAAGTAGAATTAATGGCCATACAGTTAGTATTGCTTTTAATATAATTTATGGTCAGATATTCAACATTAAAATACATAAATTTATTAAAAACATGAAATAAAGTTATCTTTGTCTCTAAGGCGATCTACTTAACCTTCAACATGGGAAATCTTCTCTTAACATGCTAATTCTTGGCTAATGGATACAGAATGGTCTCATTCCCTTTACCGCCTCTTCTTCGTATACACAGTCCCTGTAAAGCAACACTTACCCACCTATTTAGAAAATTCTGGCCCTTGTTGGTGGGCAATCTGAAGCCTTTAGACAAAAGGGTACTTTTTTTCTTCCCTAGTCATGTGCTGCATACCCAAACCGATTAGCTTTAAACTGTGTCTTCATGTACTTTGTGTTTCCAAACTGATCTGCTTACTGTTGCTCATGTTGGACGTTCCATCACCTTTCTCTGTACCTTTGCAGAAATAAGCCCCAAAATCTGGATTGTTCTTCTCCCTCAGCTCTGCAAAGAAATCCCTTTGTTCCTTCAAATGTGCCACCACTCTGCTCCCTGTGCTGATTAATGCAAGCTCCCCTTTGGAACAGCTTCATGTTATTTTGTGGATACTTAGTGTTTTCTTATCTGTGTACACATTCTGTCCCTCTAGGAGACTATAAACTCCTTAAGGGCTGGATGGGTTTCATTTTCATTTTTGTATCCCTGGTGTGAATGGAAGATTAATAAAGATTTTTTTTTAAGTTGAATTGAACTGTAATTCCTGTCGAGATACCAAGGAAATTGGGAAAGGAATATATTTTGGATTGAAGTTGTTTGTGCCTAGGCCAGGGGATATAGGATGACCCCCATCCACTCCCTCCCCCCGAAAAAATCACATATACTTGTCCTTTTTGCCATAGTAACACTGTCTGTGGAGTAAAATCAGATCAAAGTATAGTGTTACAATGGAAAGGACTCCTGACATCTTTGCAGCATTTTGAGGTTTCTAGAATACCTTCCTTATAATGGTAGTACAAGTATTGTCATTCCCAGTTTATAAATGAGAAAATTGGGCTTCAAAGAGGGAAAATGATGGCCTGTGGTCCCATACTTTGCAAATATGAGGTAGAGCAAGGACTCAGCCCAGGTCTTCAGTCTAGCTCCTTACTATAGCATGTACCTTAAAGACATATGGGATGTACAAACTGGGGTTTGCAAACTACAAGGAGAGTGCAAACTAGTTGTAACAAGTAAACATTTTGATAAGGTTTAATTTTGGAACTTCAGAACTCAGAAGGTGTTCTTCTACAGACACTAGGCTGGCTCAGATTGCCTGACTTTGACCCCAGATCAAACTACATTGAGATAATTTCCTCATTTTTCCTTGGTTTTCTATCATTTGAGTGCTGAATTCCATGTCACACACATTTTTCATTGTTCTCTTTTGGTGCATTTTTAATTCTGAGACTTTTAAGAAAGTGATGTTACTACAATGAAATGTATAAAAGTTTCAATTCTTA
Source organism: Vombatus ursinus (assembly GCF_900497805.2). Taxonomy (NCBI): domain Eukaryota; kingdom Metazoa; phylum Chordata; class Mammalia; order Diprotodontia; family Vombatidae; genus Vombatus; species Vombatus ursinus. The sequence continues at coordinate 10,605,751 of NW_020954625.1, read as the reverse complement.
AAGAGCACACTTCAATGAATTTTAGTGGTATTGCAAAGGTTATTGGTGTGGGGAAGCCAAGAATTTCAAGCATCATTGCACTGAAGCACAGAAATTAAAAAAAAAACCCCAACATACTGAGGAGTGATAATTGGTAGTTATAAAACACTCTAAGAAGCCCTTAGACACTAAGCAAAGGCCTTCCAAGGAACCCAGCCAATAGAGGGGGTGATTATTGATTCCTCTATAGTATAATGTACATTTCTTGAAGTTAGGAAGAATAATGGAAGGACAAGGAAAAATATAGCTGCCAACTGTAATTATGAAGGAAAAAAGCATGCTGTGGGCAAGACAGTACAACAACTGGAATACTAAAGATTAGAAAAAGGTCATTTTTTTTCTGGTGAAGTTTCCTCTTTTCATAAAAAGTTATCCTCAAACCACTGTCACATGAAGTTTAAATGAATCTGTAAGATCTGGACATGCATCTGCATGAGATTGCAAAATATCCAAACTGTTTGGGCTTTTTTTTTTTTTTACTTCCACTAGGCGTGGAAGTCTTGTGCCCATTAAGCACTGATGAACTATGACAAAATATATTACTATACTGAGAATCAGAATTATTTTGGAATACCAGATTTTGCATGTGTCACAAAAGGTAAAGAAATATTTTTAAGAGATGGAGATAAACAGGCTTCAATGACCTAGAAATTGACCTGATTTATACCACATTGAAAAACTATGATTTATGGTTGACTAAATATGGAAAAATGGACTATTCATCAAAAATATTCTTCATAACCAATGTAAAAATATAGTTGCATGATGAAAAATTAAAGAATATATGTCAAAATCTTGCATCATTATGCATTTTTTGGGAGTCTCTTGGCACTGCCGTTGACTTTTAGAGCTATTTCCCATATTCATTCCCAACTGGTTTATAAGTTACAAGACTATTTCTGTATCCACAGAAGGCTCCCGAAGACTGACTATAGTCAACATCTTTGAGCATTTATTGAATTCATGACACTGGGAGTCAGTGTGGGGTAATGGGAAACATACCAAACTATTTGGGAATAGACATAGTCTCCTCACTTATAAACCAGTTGGCCATCACCATGGTGGTTCATTTAGATAAGATCACTCTTACATATGAAAAGAATGGTTGTACTAAATCAATCATTGAAAAGAGTAACGGACCTGGGTTTTCACCTTGACTTTATGGCTTTCCATCCAAATGACCTTGCTTATAGTAAATCATTTACTCTCTCTGGGCTTCATAGTCTTTATCTTTATAAGGAGGGGTGGTTTAGAAGGACCTTTCTAACTTTAAAGGTAGTATGCTACATGTTTATTGAAAATTTGCTATATGCTCAGTAGACACAGACTCTGCTCTCAAGAAGCTTGCAGGCTAATTAGAGAAATGAGCCCACACCTATGAAATTGTAAGAACTAATACAAGGCACAGTTAAATACTATAATATATGATGAAAGCCATATTTCCTATGGGGATTCAGCAGAGAAAAAAACCAGTTAGGCAGAGATTAGTTGAGCCCTATCATCTGCCTCATATATCATCTCACTAGCTATCAACTGTGTGTTCATTAACATTCCTGAACACCAAAAAGGTGGGCTAGACAAGAAGAGTAAAACTCATGGCAAAACTCCCCTGTAAGATCCAACTGGATTAAAATGCAATTGGGAAATATTTTAACAAATAAATAAAAATACAGTATAATAAAGATAATGTTAATTTATATTTGTTCTTGGTCAATATGAAGCCCACAGGGATCCATTTCTATTTGAATTTGATACCACAGGTATAGAGCACAAACCATCCTGTGGAACAACCACTTGTATACCAGGTCCATCACAGACTAACTGGTTGCTCTATGCTTGAGTTAGTTCTTATAATCTTTGGAGATACCTCAATCACCCTTGGGGCCATGAGACCCTATCCATTCTAAAGCAGTGGATGCCTCCTGGCTCAGTAGAGTTATTTTGTCAGATTATCCTATTTTCTCATGCACACACACACACACACACATTCACACACACACTGTGATTATCATTTTGTATATTAATAAAAAACACCCTACAATTCTACTGACCTTTAAATTTTCAAAATGTCTTCATATTTATTATCACGTATATCTTATGTGTTTCAAGTTGGAAAAGAACCTTTAAGATTTGAATCTAAGGGTTCCTAATCTCTTCCTCTCCTGCCCCCATCTTAGATTCCTTTGGTAGTCTTGTGGAGCCTATAGACCCTTTCTCAGAATAATATATTTTAATGCATAACACAAAATACATAGGATTACAAAGGAATCTAATTATATTTAAATATACTTATCCAAATATTTTAAAAAAAGAAAAAAATTCATGGTCCCTAGTTCAGGAATTCTTCATCTTATTGAATACCCTCATTTTTGAGACAAAGAAAAATAACTCGTTCAAAGCCACAGAGGAAAGAAATAGTAGAGGGAGAATTCAAGCTATATCTTCTGCCCTGCTGTATAAAAGAAAGAATAGTCAATTTAGAATCCAAGGATTCACACCTAGCCTCTTCCATTTACTACTCGTGGGACCTTAGGTAAGCCCCTTAACATTCCTTGGCCCCAGGTTCCTCATCTGGAAAATTAGGGGGATTAGAGTAGATGGCCTGTGAGATCCTTTTCAGCTCTGAATCTATAAACCTATGATGCATATAGAAGTTATACCACTGAATAGGCAGAATAGCCTTTGAGAACCTAGGGCTGAAATCAGCCCTCAGTGAGGTATTAGAAAATTGGAGTGGAGTTTCAAGTATCAATTTCCCTGAAATGCATTCCCTGTGGAGGGGCTCCCATTAGGCATTTATTGGACATCATTAAATACAAATTGATTATTCATGCCTTTGAGGATTAATGGCTCTAAATCCATTACATGACCAAAGTGTTTCCTTTACTCAAGCAATAAATAGTTTTAGGGTGCTTTGTCACGGTCAAACTATCTGTTGCTCTAAAATACGTTGATCAAATGTCTTGAAACACAGACACCAAATTGTTAAAGTCTTTAAGACAAACATGACATAGTGGCCAGTCAAGTCAAGCCAACAAGCATTTATTAAGTGCTTACTATGTGTCAGACACTGTACTCTAAGCTCTGGGGGTGACAGAGGCCAAAACAATCCTTGCTATTGAGTTCCCATCCCAATGGTGGAGCCATGTCAATAACCAAGATACAGAGAGGATACATGGGAGGCAGCCTCAGAAAGAAAGGCATTAGCAGCTAGGGGAACTGGAAAAGCACCTCTTGGAATAGCTAAGTTTTGAAGTTAGGGAAATTAAGAGGTGGACTGAGGGGACCAAGCATTCTAGCTGTGCAAAGGCACAGAGATGGGCTAAATGGTTGGAATTAACATCAGAAAGATGAGTTCCATTCTTACCTGACACTTGCTAGCTGTGGGAGCATGGGTAGATCACCTAAGCATCTCTGAGCATCAGTTCTCTAATCTGTAAAACGAGGATGCTACCATAGTACCTGCCCTTTCCAGGTTGCTGTGATCCTCAAGTGAGATAATCTATGCACAGTGTTATATAGATGACAGTTGAGAGCCAGTAAGGCAGTGCTCTAGAGTGGAAAGAACAATGGCTGTGGAGACAGAGGACCCGGGTTCAAATCCTGTCTCATAAGCCTATTACCTGTGTCAATGTCAGAGAGATATTTAACCTCTTGGGGCTTCAGTTTCCTCATCTGCAAGAGGAAGAAGTTTGACTATATGGCTTTTGATGCCCCTTCTCACTTTATTTTTTTTGAAAGTTTTTTTTTTCCATAGGCAATGGGGTTAAGTGATTTGCCCAAGATCATGCAGCTAGTAAGTGTCAAGTGTCTGAGGCTGGATTTGAACTCAGATCCTCCTGACTCCAGGGCTGGTGCTCTATCCACTGCACCGCCTAGCGCAGTGGATAATATATGTAACTGTGTCCCCAAAGTCATTAAACTGTTCTTGCCCTTTGACCCAGCAAAACCACTATTAAGTATATGTCCCACTAAGGTCTGTGTAAAATGGAAATAATCCATCTATACAACATCATTTATAGCAACATTTTTTTAATTGCAACAAATAATTGGAAAGAAAACGGGTGCCCATCAATTAGGAAATGACTAAACAAAACATGGTGTATGAATGTAATATCAGTAGTGTGCTATAAAAAAATATAATGAATATGAGAGATCCAGGGAAACATGGCTGTCCACAAAGGGCTTCTCACTTTAAATCTATGATTCTATGAGGTAGAAAGGAGAGAGAGTGCTCCCTGGAGTCAGTGATACCTGGGTTCTAATTCAACCTCTGCCAAATTCTGGTAGCCTGAATGGAGCAAGTCATTTAATCTTTCAGCGCCCTCCACAGCTTTGTAATGCTTTCAGCTGCAGAGAAGGTGGAGATTTGCTTTGGTGCAGGGAGATTTCAGAGAACTCTATGTCAATGAAATATCAGGCCTAGTTCCATCCCATGTATTGCAGTTATTAATCATTCTATCAATCAACATATCTATCTATCTATCTATCTATCTATCTAGCTAGCTAGCTATATCTATAACTATATTCAGTGCCTACTATATGCCAGCACTGTGTTAAGTGCTGGGGATACAAAAAAGGTAGTCCTTACCCTGAAGGAATTACAGTCTAACAAGGGAAGATAACAGGCTAATCAATGTATACAACACAAGCTATATAAGGGATAAATAGGAGATAGTAGAGGGAAAGCACTGGAATTAAGAGGGGTTGGAGAAGGCTTCCTGCAGAAAGTCTATGCTATGATTTCATCCACGTGGGGAACAATCTCCTTTCCAGATGCTGATCTCCCTCCAGCTTGCACATAACTTAGAGTCTCAGAGGGTCGCCTAGGGTAGGGAGAGGTCACAGATTTTGCTCATGAGCTCTTGCAGCTAGTATGTGCCAGAGACAGGACTTTTCTAGGTCATTCTGATTCCAAGGCCGAACCTCTAACCATCATGCCATGATGCTTCTCTGGTTGTGATTCTCTCTTTTAAATTGGGAGACCAGGATTATAAATCTGACTCTGTCATTGCTTCCCTATGTGGCCTTCATCTAACCTCTCTGGGCCTCCATATCCTCATAGGCAAAATGAAAATATTAGACCAGATAATCATCAAGGCCCTTTTCATCTCTAAATCCATGATCCTATTTTGGTAGGAAGTTTTCTGCTTGAACATTGTATGGGAGAAAAATGTCATGTTCAGTTGTGTTTATTTTAGCACTTGGATATACCTAGAGGGACACAAAGGATAACTATTTTTTATTCAGCTCATGTATCCAAACCAAAGTGCACAAAGATGTGGTGATATTTTAGTATCTTTTCTTCCGGCTGATCAGTAATTACTCATATAGACTACATGGTCTCCCAGTGAAATTGTATAACTGAATTGGCAGGAAATACACATACTGTTCCACTTCTATTCCCAAAGGTAAAGGTGGGTGGACAGGCAAGGGGGTGGATGGAGGAAATCACGAATTAGAGTGTCTGGATTGGTCTGTTTGGATGCAGGCTAAACATCCTTTGAGATGAAAGGAAGATCTTTCTGAACAAACTTCTCACGCCAATGATAAAAATACTCATTAAGTGCCTGAAGAATGCTGCGTGCGGTATCCAGCTTCAGCATCCAATTCAAGATCTTTTAATCATCTTGCATATACAGAGAACAAAGAATGGAGTTTGCTGCTATCAAACCCATCCTCCTTTCATTTTGTTTCTCTTTTTCCTGCTCCTGATTTGTTCTTCTCTTTTGCCAAGGAAGTCATTTGAAAGGTAAAAGGATCATTGGATCACGTATTAAGAGTTGAAAGGAAGGCAGTCTGGAGATTGCCAAGATCAAGGTAAAAGAAGTTTGTAGGGTGGCTCCTCTTGAATGTAATGGAGCCCAATTAATTTTCCTTTTGCCTGTCCTTTAAATAATTTGTTGGACCATTGTATGGCCTAGTACCCAAAGTTCTTGGCTTTGGGACATGCAGGGGAGGTGTGAGGAAAGAGAGACCCCTTTGAAGGGAGAGTGGAAAGTCTTCATCCTGACCTTTTAATGCAGTATTTTCAGTTGTGCTGCCTTCTATCTGTCCTCTCTCCAATGTGTCCTATACAAAGCTACCCAGCATCCATATTTTGAAAACACAATCTACTTGCTCAGAGGATTACAATGGTTCCTCCTGACTGCTGAATAAACTTCAAATGCCTTTGTATTCATGGCCCCCCATGATGTGGCCTGTAGGTGCTTTTCCAGTTGTCTATTTCATTGTTCCCTTCTAGAATGGGCAGTGGAAAGGGGGCTAGATCTGGAGTCTGAGGTCCTGGGTTTGAATCCTGGTTCTGCCACTAACTTGGTAATCCCTCTGCACTTCAGTTTCTTGTTGGTACAATGACAGATTTGGAAGAAGTGGCCTTTAAGTCCCTTCCAGCTATAAATCTTTAATTCTGTGCTCTAGACAGCCCAGGCTATTTTTCACTGTTCCCCTAATGGAGCCCAAAGTTTTCCTTCTTCTTTAGTTTTGCTGACTTATGCTTTTCCCTTCACTTATATAATAAGTTTGAAGTGGCCAATTTCCTAGCTTTTCTACAAAGCCTAGTTCAAATGCTAGGGCTGCTGGTCTTTCAACCCTCAACTCAACTCCTGCTCACACTCCAACATACAAACACTCACTCTTCCCATACTTGAAATAATCTGTCAGTGGTATCATGGGTGGAATGCTTTATTTGGAGTTAGGAGAGCCTCGGTTTGACTGTATTATTAGACACTCAGTAGTTATGTCACCTGAAGCCTCCCTTAACCTCTTGGAGACTCAGTTTCCACATCTGTAAACTGAGGGAAATAATAGCATCTACCTAATAGGTATGCTACCTAATGCTACCTAATAGCATTAAATGGTATTTAATGTTTACTAAACACTTCACAAATATTATCCTTATTGTGAGGATAATATTTGTAAAGTGTTTAGTAAACATGAAAAGGCTACAGAAATATGAATGGAAAGAAAATAAAAGCATCATCATCATCATAACTAACAAAATTTATGGCTTTATTATTTGCAAAGGACTTTACATATATTATCTCATGCAATCTTCACAGCACCCGTTTTGTGAGCCAGGATCCTTCTCCTGCTGTCAATACTGCTAGCCAAGACTAGAGTGAGCAAGGAAGCTGTAGTCCAGATATGGGGTACTTTAGCTTAATTTTGCCCCCAGGAGGATCGGTCTGGGAGACAGCTGTAGGCCATTTGTACAAGGAGGAACCTACTTGTAGTTCCTGAGCCTGGGGAACTCTGTTGCTTACTCCTCTTAACCTGAAGGTGGCTACTCTTTGCTTTTACATTCCTGAACTGCTTTTAATTGACTTCAGAACTGTTTTTATTATGGGGATTCAAATTCATTTTTATGAAATGGATCACTTGTTAGAATTCTCAAGTTCTTAGTGTCATTGCACCAGACTGTGGAAAACCCTCTGAGGCAGCTATTATTACTACTATTTCATAAACTAGGAAACTGAGGTTCAAAGAAATTAAGTGATAGTTACTAAATATCTGAGGCAAGCCTCAAACTCAGATCTTCTAGCATTCTGCCCAATCTGCCACTTACTTGTCAATGCATACAGGTGGTATGGCAGGAATATGTCTGCAGGGCATCACTATGGGTATGGGAGCACCCAGATAATGAGAACTTTCACTAATCAGGATGCCACACTTGGAGATGGGAGTTGGAATGTCTAGTGGGGAATGGAGGATGGAGTGGAGCTTAATGGGAGAAAAATGGCCTGAGTGAAAGCAAGTTATCAGGTAGTCAGTCAGTAAACATTTATTAAGCACCTACCGTGTACCAAATGATACGAAGAAAGCAAAGAACTTTCCCTGACCTCAAGGAGCTTGCAATCTGTTGGGAGAAGACAACACACAAAAGTCCAGAGGAATACAGGCAGATGAGAAACTCAGAGGCGGTTGGTCTGGCATGATCCTTAAATGAAAGTCCTGCAAAGAGCTCTCCCCTGTCTACCATCCAATCAGAGGAACAGAGGGGCTCCGGAGGTAGAGGGTACTGAGGAGATGTGAAGTCCAGGGATGAATTGATTTTCCAGGGGGTCCTGACAAGGTGTGAGGTCCAAGGCAGAAGTAACCTTAGAGGATAAAGAAGAGAAGACTAGAGGAGGGCATCATTCATTCGTTTATTCATATACGTGCTAAACATTATCAAATGACTATTTGGGAGAAGAGTGCTATGCTAGGCACTGGGGAGTATCAACTATAGTTTAGCTAAAACATTGTCCCTGTTCTCATGGAGCTGACCATTTACTAGAGGATCAGATACCCAGTTAACACTAAGGCATGGTAATATCTAATAAGTACTATAGAGAGGAGGTATGAAACAATATGTTTTGTGAAGTTCAAGGGGGAAGATTGATGGGGATAAGGATACTGGAGGCATTAGATTGGGCTCGATTGAGTTCAAAAGCACTAGAATGCATTTCAACCAAGAGAAATAAGGAATTTGTACTGATACGGTTTGTCATCGTGTGCCATCCGAGTGGACTACCCTTGGCCTTAAAAGGAACCATGATTCCTAAGGGTGGTGAGAGTAAACTAATAGGAAGGTGGCTTTCCAAGGGCAGTGACTTGATCTTCCTCAGTCTGAGAACTTTTCTGAATATGATATGGAAAATAGTGGTATATCCTTTTGGGTGAAGGAGGTGCTTCAGCCAGATCTTGATGGGTGAATGTCCTTTAAACACCACATGTCATTTAAAGCCCTTTTTGGATAGTCATGTTTCCCTGGATCTCTCATATTCATTATTTTTTTTTTATAGCACAATACTGATATTACATTCATACACCATAGTTTGTTTAGTCCTTACTTGATGGGCACTCATTTTCTTTCCAATTATTTGTTATAATTTAAAAAATGTTGCTATAAATGATGTTATATAGATGGATCATTTCCATTTTACACAGACTTTAGCGGGACATATACTCAATAGTGCTTTTGCTGGGTCAAAGGGCAAGAACAGTTTAGTGACTCTGGGGACACAGTTCCAGATTGCTTTCCAGAATGGCTGAACCTATTCACAGCTTAACCAAAAGTGTTTTAGCGTACTTGTCCCCATATAACCTCTTAATGTAGATACTCTTAATCTGAGTCCATAGATCATTGAAGTCCATGGATAGATTTCAAGGGGTCTGTGAAACTGGGTAGGAAAAAAATTGTATTATCACTAACTTTGGTTTCCTTTGTACTCCATGTATTTTATTTCATGCATATAAAAGCACAATATTCTAAGAAAGGGCCTATATATTTCAACAGACTTCTGAAGGTCTTCATGAAGGAAAGAAATAGTTCTGAGACATTCCCCTAGAGTCCTTATGTCAATTTCCATGACATAAGTCAATCCTGTCAGAGTCCATTCAGCACTGGATAAGCTGAATAAAGAATAATTGGATTAGAAAAAATTAAGAAACAGATACTTAGAGTCAGGCTATATGGTGTAGTGAATAGAGTGCTAGGAAGACTTGGGTTAGAATTCTCTTAGGTACTTATTAGTGATGTGATTCTGGGCAAGTCTCAGTCTCTCTGGACCTCAGTTTCCTCCATCTGCAAAATGAAGGAGTCAAATTCCATGGCTTCTGAGGTCCCTTTCAGCTCTGAATCCATTATCCCATGAACTTAGTTATTGAGGAGATAGATAAATAACTGGAATTCCTGAACTTCCTGACCTCAGATCCTGACTGGGGACTGACGATGACCTTCCCATAATACATAAAGCCTTTGAAATTCAGATTGAAATAGCCTGCTGATCTCTAACCACCATACCTTAGGCAGAACCCTCCCCTGTATATTAGCCATAGTTTTTCTGAGAAAACAAGCAGGGATCTAGTTAATGCACCTTATGCTCAACTTTAAAATCCTATTATTCACTTCTGAAGGCTTTCATCCATTACCATATAAGGATAAGTCTCTAACAAACCCTGTACGTGCTCCTTTAACATTCACATTTCCCTACCCTCAATACATTTCCCAGGGAAATAACAATTAATCTTTAATTGGGTGTTAACCTTGTTCCTATCAAAATAGCCCCGTGAGTCCCACAGTTCTACATGTGATTAACCGTAGGTGTCCTTTGCTCTTTCTTGATCCCAACAGTCCATCAGCACCTTCCTAAATCTCAGCTCCTTCCTTTGTCTCTTTCTGCTATTGCCAAGGCTTTGCTTGGTACTCAGAGTTTGAGATAACTCCTGTTGACCTGTTAGCATTTTTTTTTCTGATCTACTTATCATTTGATAAAAATCCCTTTGCTGTGATTCCATTTTCTTAAGTGCCATAGCTGAATGAATTAGCTCAAATTAAGAATTTCAACCTCTCAAACACTATGGAGATGATGAACCACTCATTTTAGTGATTTATAAGCAATCATCTTAGCACTGGATCTCCCTTCAGAGAGCTACCTGCTGTTTTAGCCAGGAGTTAGCTAATAATGTAAGATTGCCATCATTCCAGTTTTTTTTTTTCTTATTTGGTTGTTAAAGGATTATTAGTTCATAGAGATTAGGCCAGAAAGTGACTTACAGCAAGCATGCTCAGTAGTTTTGCAGTTTGAAAAAAGAAAAATTCACCCTTGATGTAGAAAAAGAAGTTAGCTGTCAACATAGTATAATTTCCGGGTCACCAAATTCAGATGTAACTAGTATAACATAGACTATCCTAGCTAGTGTCCACTTCTTGAAGGGCATGTAGGCTAGATTTCATTCCTTTCACCCCAGAGTTCTCTGGTACCCTTAAGGGAATTGGGAGGGGGGGGGGTCTCTAGGCTTTTTGCAAATGGCTTTAGCCCTCATTAATGTTGTTTCTCAACTGCATGTGTGTGGTGGTCCCTTGCACTCCAGTTTCGTTTAGCCAGTAACATACTAGCTTTTACACAGAAATATTTACTCAAGAAGGTATAATCACAAATATATAAACTTACTCCTTCCAGCATGGTGGACATGTAATCCTCCTTCTCTCCCTGTACCACCTTGGGGAAGGAAAAGGGATTGGGTTCACTGATTAGCTTGGTTTCTCCAGAGCACAGCTTCTGTTTCAAGTCCAAAATCCCCCCCTTGGGTTTAAGTCCCAAGCACCCCAGCTTCTCAGAACTTCCAGAGGTCTCATCATCCCACTTGCAATCCTGGCTCCAAAGTAACCATAGCTTGAACTCCCCAGGCCCATGAAGATCACCTCTAGTACCTGAAACTGGGAAGGACAAACAGCACAAATAAGAAACAAAGAGCCCTTGGCTCATTTCTCAGAGCTGGAGCAAAGAGAGGGAGCAGGGGAAAGAAAGTCTTTCCCCTCTCACTGGTTCAATTCATGAAGTCCTTACCATGGGTGAACTGGGATCCTCACCCTCTGGATAATGCAGTGGCCAGAAAACAGGTGGAAAAACAGCAGCAGAAGAGAGAATGAATGGCTTAGTCTTGGACAGTTTTAAAGCCGTCAGCATGAGAGAAATGGTTATTTCTCTCATATTTAATAGCTAATTATTGTATTGGGACCAAGGTTTTTCCCTTTTTCTACTTTCTTATCCAGAAATAAACCAGTGTGGGAAATCTTTCTCAAAGATTTAAGCAGGGCAAGATCTAATCAGGCAGTAAAAGAAATTCTAAGTTTGGGCCAATGGGAGGATTCCTGCTCATTGTGTTTATACTCAAGTCTGGGAAAATGTTGATTCTCCCTTTTATTTTTTATTTATTTTTGGTTAGGCAATGGGGTTAAGTGACTTGCCCAGGGTCACACAGCTAGTAAGTTTTATGTGTCTGAGGCCGGATTTGAACTCAGGTCCTCCTGAATCCACGGCCAGTGCTCTATCTACTGGGCCACTTAGCTGCCCCTGACTCTCCCTTTTGTCAGACAGGTAATAGGGAAGTTGCTAAGTTTCTTTGACCAAAATTTGAGTGATCCAAGTCACGTGCCCCAAGATCCTCATTGTAATATAGCCCAGCCTCTCATTAGAATATTTATTTTCTCATTAATTGTTAACCAATCAGAGTTGATCGTTACCCTCAGGAACACCTACTCTTCCAAGAGCATATAAACTGTGAGCCCACAACCATGAAGGGTCTTTAGCATTCAGGAGTGTCACTGATCTTGTTTTACTAAGAAGCATGCAAGCCTTATTAATAAAATGATGAAGCCATATCTCTCAAACTTTGTAAATGTCACAGGCAGCCAATAAGAGGGATTGGATTCCCTCACCCTCACAGCAGAGGACACAGTGGCCTCCACGTCAGGCAAACTTGGTGCACTCAACGAGGCCAGGTTACCCTGGCATAGGACAAATGGGACTTTGCTCCAGGCACTCTGCAACTATTTGGGGGGAGGAGGTATTTTCTTTTCCTGGGGATTGCTGTCACTGGCCCAGATTGCTGCCGTGGAGCAACTGTTCCTAGCCTACAGACCCTGTGACCTGATTGTCTAGAGGCTCCAACTCACTTGAGAGTAAATGTAGCACCACCGCTTCTAATGACATAGCTTCAGCTGTCAGTCTGACAGTCTTGATCAGTCTGTTAACAACTCTTTATGAAGAGCTTACTATGTGCTAGTAACTGTAAAGTTGGGGGTCATCGCAGTCAAATATAAAGAAAGGCAAAACCATTGCTGCCTTCAACGGGTTCACACTCTAACGTTGATGAGACAACATGCAGACCACCAATTATGTACAAGATATGTGCAGAGTAGATGGAAGGTGGGGGGAGAAGGTGGGAGAACCAGCAAAGACCTCCTGCCGAGGTGGGATCTCTCACCTCATAAAAACTCTTTTTGCCCCAGTTAAAATGTCCTTAGTCACAGCTCTGCCAAAAGACTCCTTTTAAAATACCTGTCAACTCGAGCTTTCTCTCCTGGTATCACATTCCAAGTGGGGGGAAGGGTCTCCTCAGAATCACATTTTTAACTATCTGTCAGTCCACAAAGTCCTAAACAAAATATGACCACAATTTTCTGATTTCCTCGTGGTTTTTTAGATGAAAGTTTGGGAAGTGAAAGTTCCTGAGGCCTAGAAATGCTTGTTTTATTTTATAAATTAAAAAGAAAATAAAAAGAAAATATCATCACAGACAATTCCTGTAGTGATCTCAACTGACCCAGGTTTTGTTTCATTAGCCCCCATTTCCTGAAGGCCATGTGGGTTAGATTTCACTCTTTTCCCCTCAGGGTTCTTTGGGACCCTTAAAAGAACTGGGGGGGGGGTCCTCTGGGCTCTTTGAAAATGGCTTTAGTCCCCACCAATGGTGTCTCCCCATTTGTGGGGAGGTCTTTTGTACTTCAGTTCCATTTAACCACTAACAGATTAGCTTTTGCACAGAAATATTTATTTGAGAAGGTATAATCACAAATATATAAACTTACTCCTTCCAACAGGCACAGGCAAGACCACTGGCATAGCCCCAGGGATGTCTGCCCAATTGGTATTTGCAGAGATGGGCCCTACCTCCTTTTATTCTAATACCATGAATGTGGAAATTTGATAGGGAGCCACCCAAAAGTCAAGGCTTTTTCCTGCTTAGACCACTGCTTCCTTACAACCTAATCTGAATTTGTTTTGATAGTGTCTAGCCCCAGTGGCCTACTGTGGTGTCTGATATTTCTATAATTAGCCACTTTGAACTAGGCATGGAAGAGCTCAGGTGAAAGACAAATAGAAGAGATAGCATTTTAATCTATTATCTGTCCTTAATTATTGAGAATTGGTTTATCAGGTGAAGTTTAGTGGCCTAGTGGGTCCTGATGAAATTGGAAACAGGGCTGAGAAGGTAATTTATGATTGGACAGGAGAGCTTAGGAAATATCTCAAACAGAGAGATCTTGGCACAGAGGCCAACTAGGTGGTACAGAGATAGAGCACTGGGCCTAGATTCAGGAAGACCTGAGTTCAAATCTGACCTCAGACACTTACTAACTCTGAGCAAGTCACTTAACCTCTGTCTGCCTCTATTTCCTCAACTGTTCTATTTAGTTGTTTTTTAGTCATCCCTGACTCTTCATGATCCCATTTGGAGTTTTCCTGGCAAAGATACTGGAGTTGTTTACAATTTTCTTTGTTAGCTCTCCAGCTCTTACAACTTCATCAACCGTACAATAAGGATAATAATAGCACCCATCTTCCAGCATTGTTGCGAGAATAAAATGCTCTAATATTTGTTAAGTGCTTAGCAAAGTACCTGGCATAAGTAGTATATGTACTATATACTACTATATAGTACTATATAAATGCTGCCTCAGTAAAGCTGGTACCAGGGCACTGACAATTCTCAAATGTAAGCTCCTTGAATGCAGGGGGAGAAATGTCCAGAAAGAGACTGTCTTGAAGCGTTGCCAAATCCAAGTCATTGCTTTTCCTTGAGTTAGATGGGCAGCAAAGACAACTTGACTATGTCAGCAACCCCCCCACCCCACAGGCCAGCCCTGAGGGCATCAGCTGACCCTGAAGCAATGGTTTTTCTTTCTCATGGATCACTCTTAACAAATAGCCCCATCTGAAGGTTTCACTGTTGCTGATCAAGTGCATGAACTGAATGGTCTCCATGGAAATTTGTAACCTATCATTCCGTGTTAATGAAATCCAGAGCCTAGCAGAAGTCTCTCATACTTGGTCATCTCTCACTTTTATATACTATAGTTTCTTCAAAGCATCTTGAATAGCTCCTTTAAATTCAGTTTACTCTTGTGATTGGCCATAAAAGAGAGACTGGAGGAAATGAGGAATGGACAAATGGAGAAATTATATGGAAAAAGAGAAGATTTATTTTTTTTCTTAACTCTGGATTGAAATCGCTGGATTTATTTGGGCAAATAGACAATAATCCAGAAAGCAAAATGAAGAACCACAAACCTACTCATAATCCTAGATAAGAGATATTATGGGCACAAATAATACCAATTATTGAAAGAAAAAATATTAAAAATATGGATTCCTTCCATAACTTGGGCCATTTAACTCTTCTTAAACTTATAGATTGGATTTCTGCTGAGGATGAATATTTCAGTTTCAAGTACTCACTGGGTCCATACTCCTATAAGCATAGCTCACTAGTCCCATTGGTGTGCTTACCTTGTTTCTAGGTGACCACAGGATGCAAGTAGCTCAAAGGAATGAAGGAAGGAAAGAAAAGAGGAAGTGAACATTTATTAAGCACCTACTCTATGCTGGGCACTATGTTAAGTGCTTTACAAATATTATCTCTTTTAATCCTCACAACAAACCTGAGACATTTACTGAAATAACATGAAAAGAGCAGTAGCAACAAAAGTCTCATGTGTGAGTCTAGGAAATCCATAGAAATGGCAATGAAAAGAGTAGAACACATAGAGTTCATCAGGGGGGAAGAGGCACATGAATAGGGAGGAGATGTGGCCAAGGCCAGTGTGAAGAAGGATACCTCATTCCTATGATGTTGCAGAGCCACTGATTATCTCATGCTGCTCCTACTGACCTTGGCCTTGAATTCTCTGATGGATGCGATTTCACTGCCTCCTTATAGTCACCACCATTTCTGCCTTCTGAATCTGCTGAAACACTCACCCAGGATACTCATTGTAGTATCCTTTTTCTTTCTCTTGGAAGAATTCAGACCCTTACCCTAGAATCAGTGGAGGGCTCCCTTATTCTACTTCCATAGAGCCTTAGTTCTGAGGTCTCCCAGCCTCCTGAGCAACAGGGTCTTGCCCTCAGGCTTTGGTTCTCCCTTCTCTCAACAACTCAGTTGTAATCTGCAACTGGGCTCTGTTCTATTGGACTGACATCCACTCATGTTATATCTTTGCCAAAAGTATTGGGGGGGGGGATGTAGAAGTAGGAATGTAGGAAATCCTCTCCCTAGCTTTACTACACATAATGATACTGATGACAATGATAATGATAATAATAATAAATAGTTAACATTTATATAGCACTTACTATGTGCCAAGCACTGTGCTAAGCACTTTACAATTGTTATTCCACAAGAGAGGAGGTAAAGAGTAGACTCTCAAGAGCTGACTTCTTCCTACTTAGCTGACCCTCTTGACTCTCAGAGTGGAGTCTTGCTTTTTAAAAGCTAACAGGGACATTGCTGATCCATCAACCATCCAGTTGAGTCAATTTTCTTCATCCAATGGATTTTCATTTTCATTTCATCAGGTTGATTGAGAGACTTCTTCAAGATTGATATACAACCTTTAGATTTGTTAAAATAATCAGGCACAGGCAACAGGGAAAGGAACAGAGATTCTCAAAGTGTTATTTATTCCTCCTGTAGAGGAAAACAAATTGAGTGATCAAACATCAGGACAGAAAGTTGTTAACTATAGAAAGCTATGTCGGAGAATTAAGACAGCAGACAAAAAAGTGAGGGATGGTTGTTATAAGATGGGGAAGTGATAGAACACAGAAAAAGTCAACACAAATGCTGCTATACGAAGGAGAGAAGATGGCATTATATCAAAGAGATGTTCAAAGGGCACAAGAGAAAACCAAAATGGGAAATCAAAAGCTATAGAAAAAAGGATGAAAGAAAACAAGAGTATAACAGCCCAGTGACATCAACAAAGAAAGTCACACAATGACAGAAGAGGGACTGAGGACTAACACAGAATGGAAATAACCTTTGTGAACAATGGGGTTCAATATTTGTAAGGATGGAGAAGCAGTATGTGCAGTGAAAAGTGTGGCTTTGTAATTAAAAGACATAGGTTGAAACTTGGGGGGTGGGGGTGGTATTTGCTATCTGTGTGATTTGGCAAATGACTTAGTTTTTCTGAGCTTCATTTCTCTTCTCTATAAGATGAGCAAGTTGGACCAGATTATAGAATTTGAGTTGCAAGGGACCTCAGGGGTCATCTGATCCAACCCACATATGACAGGAATCCCCACAATAATATACTTGACAAATAGTCATCTTTCTCTGCTTGAATGCCCTCCAGGAATCAGAGTTCACCACTACTCAAGTTGACCCATTCCACCTTTAGGTACCCCTTTGTTAGGATGACCTCTGAGGGTGAGGGCTCTTTGAAATCAGAACCTACAATCCATTGCACAAGGAGGATCACATCCTTTGTAGAGTTGGGTGGGTTTTTTTTTTACACTTGGATTAAGAGGACCTGGGTTCAAATTCTGGCTCTGCAGCTTACCACCTGTGTGACCTTGGTCAAACTGCTTCCCTTCTCTTGATATCCATTGCCTCATATGTAAACTAGCAATTCCTTTCACATGTAAATGTGTGATCCTATAATGTTAGTCGAAAGGCCAAGAAACTCAGAAATTCCTCTGAGATCATATGGAGTTCTGAGTGTGGTGTGGAAAGAGGGTTGGAGACATAAAAAATAGCCCTTAGAATACAGAGCTCCATTGATGATGTTATTCCTAGATGGGTAACAGGGTTACAGCTAGGTGGCACAGTGGATACAGTCTTGGGCTTGTAATCAGGAAGACTCATCTTCCTGAGTTCAAATCTGACCTCGGACTCTTATTAGCTGTGTGACCCTAAGCAAGTCACTTAATTCTGTTTGCCTTAAATGAGCTGGAGAAGGAAATGGCAAACCACAAATGGGGGCATGAAGAGTCAGACATGACCAAAACTACAAAACAAACAGGGTGACAGACCCAAGGTCTGAGGTAGATGGCAAGGGAGGAGACAAAGGGATTAGAATCATGGAGCTTCAGGGTCATGAAGAACCATTGAAGCTGTCTAGTCCAATGGGTACATTAATGCAAATGCCTTCCACACCCTATCCACCAAGTCAGAATCCACTTGTTGTTAAAGACAACAAATTACCTCCAGTGGAAGAACTGGAGAGAGAGAGAAAATGAGGGTGGAAGAAAAGGCAAAGAGACATATACTAAGACAGAGATAGATATGGAAGCAGAGAGATGGAGACAAAGAGATACAGAGAAAGAGACATAAAGAGACACAAAAAATGCAGATCTAGAAAGACAAAGATAGACAGAGATAATGAAGAAAAAAAATGGAAGAGCACCAAGGAAGAGGTAGAGTACTGCCAGTGAATGTATAGACAGTCAATAAGCAATTTTTATGTATTGGGTACCTCTGAGGAGCAAGTTTGCCAGCTTTTACTGCTCTAGGACACCAAGAAACTCTCAGATCTTTGGTATCTTTGCATCGTGGTAAAAGCAAGAACTGTGATTATTTAACTATAACTCTAATAAGCCACACAGATGCCAAAGCTGTTTGGCACCATAATAGGATGCTGAGATTGGAGATGCTGCACTAGAGGCATTGGGCTGAACTGCATCTGAGTTGGAGATGACTGAAATATTTGGTTAGTTTGATTAGGGGAGATGTAGGGGCATAAGGAATTGAATTCCTAGGTTTAGGTCACTTGTAGAACCCTGCAGGTAGGCCTAGATGAATTGAACCAAGTGAGATTTTTAGATCCATCCATTTCTACTGGGACTACCTCAAAGGCACAATGTCTGAACCCAAGGCCTGACTGGTGTAGATAAGTCAGAATTGACCTGCAATCATGTTGAGACAACATTTTAGTGGAGTTGGTGAACAATGTCCACATTTTCCAGTTGTCTCCCATTTGGGGGATAACACCCTGCAAATGGAGTTGGGGAATACTTGCAAACTCTGTAAAAAAGGCCGAATTTTGAGGAAGCAGGTGGGTTTAGGTATAATCAGCTCATCTGGCATTCCCAATATGATATCTTTGGATCAAGCGCTAACCTCCTGGCCTACATTTTTTCCTCTTGCTAATGATTTCCCACTGCCATCTTAATAACTTGAATTTTGACATTCTGAATATTACAGGGCTGGGAGGAAGAGAAAAAGAGAGAGAGAGAGAGAGACAGAGAGAGAGAGAGAGAGAGAGAGAGAGACAGAGAGACAGAGAGACAGAGAGACAGAGAGACAGAGAGACAGAGACATTGGTACTGTAACTTTCACAGAAAAATTCCCTCTTGACTATTTGGCACTGTGAATATGGCTGGATAAGGTAGCAACTAGTGGCAGTTCTTTGAAGGATATTTAGAGGCACCAGGAAGCAGACAGATTACTGGTGTAGGTAGCAACAGTATGGATAGAAAGTAACCTCAATGCTGAGTACTAGAGTGCTAACTCATTGGCCGTGGCAACTGTTGGTTTCGGTCTGAGAGTGGAGAGTTTGGGAAGGTGTGGAGAGCCACAATTTTGGTGTTCTCATACCAACAACACCCATGGCTCTCCTGATCCTGTGTGGTCACTGATGTTGTGTGAATGTGAGGACAAAGGAGTTGGCCTCGGTTTATTCTCTCCCTGTTCCCGACACTACTTACTGAATTAACCTGGTCTTGTGGTATATGTCTGCTCAGACTCACTTTCTGTTGGGGGAGACTGTTCTTTCCTTGCCCTAGTACTTACCTAATGATTTACACATATTGGCCTCCCCTTAGTCAGAAAATGACGTAAACAAGATGAAATAGATTCATGTAAGGTCTGTTAGTCCATATAACATACCTTAAGTTTGGGAAACTATCTCCTGTGGGCCAAGTCTCATGCTTGGGCCATGGTCAAATTTAAGTCAAGTCAACAACCATTTATTAAGTGTTTACACTGTGCTAAGTTTGGAGAATGCAAATAAAGGCAAAGAGAAGCTTACCTTCTAGTGGAAGAACACAAGACAACAAAAGGAATTTGGAAAGGTGGAGAGTTAATTGACTAGAGGCATAATAGAGAAAGTCCAGAGTGCAGCCTAGAGAAGAATAAAAATGTGGCTGGCTTGGACGCTCTCCCTAAAATGGAGATTCTGTGAGGAACTGTCCAATCAGAGGGGGAAACCGCAGAGACAGTTTTTTCCCAAGTTTTTTGTTATAATTGGAGTAAAAGTCAGTCTCTGGCAAATTCATTTGTGTAACTATTGAACCCAAGGGTGGAAAACTTTTACCTGTATAAGTGTTCTTACTTCCCAATAGCATTTGAGCTTCCTAAAAGAATTGGAATCAGAGTGGAAACTTTCGAGAAAGTAACAAAATTAGATAACCCTGTATGTCAAAGGTAAACTATTCTAATGGTACTCTTGCTTTCTTTCTTTGTTTCCCCCATCCTGACATCACTTTTCTCCCTATATTTGGGCCTTACCTATTGAACTTGCTCGTCAGACTTTTGTCTTCCAGACTACTGGCCACTCACCTACTGTTGGGTACCAGTGGGTACCAGCCCACGCTCACCTATCATCCCCCGGATGCAGCCTTTACTCAGTTCCAGCCAACCTCCTCCCCGAACCCCTTCAAGGCAGGGCCAGCTCTACCGACCTTTGCCAGCATGAAGCAGTTTCAGAAGCTGAGACCTTCGCCCTTTACCCCAAAAGATTTTGGGTCCCATTTGTTTGAGGTGGGAATGATGGGATGATGGGAAGTGGACCCTGAATTTTCTCACTCTGTGTTTCTCCTGAGGCATCTGGCCTACCTAGATACTTGATAATTCTTTTAACCACCCTTTCCCTGTAACTCTTCCAACCCGCCCCAGACCACTTAACTCCTTTCATTGTCTGCACC
This sequence comes from Vombatus ursinus, assembly GCF_900497805.2. Taxonomy (NCBI): domain Eukaryota; kingdom Metazoa; phylum Chordata; class Mammalia; order Diprotodontia; family Vombatidae; genus Vombatus; species Vombatus ursinus. The sequence goes on along the minus strand of NW_020954625.1, from coordinate 10,585,232 downwards.
TGACCCACCCCAGGCTACCTGCCTTAATTGCATCCAAATCTTCTCACAGTCTTTTTTGTATATAAATATCAGTCCCATCCTCAACAAATTCATAGATTTACTAGGAGTCTCCACCACCTAACTGGTGTTATAATAAAACCTCCCTATTCTGACTTAAAAAAGGCTTGAATAGTTGAATTCTTTCCAGGCAGACCTATAGGCAGACCCCCTATATCCTTGCATTCCCAGCACCCCAAACCACAACAGTGCCACTTAGCTTAATAAATATGTGAGTTCCAAGCTTAGAGTGAGCTTCCAGGGTGAAGAAATTTCTTGGTATGGTAAAGAAATCAGGAGTGCCCATGTCTTGTCAAGAAGTGATTGGTATTATTCAGCAGTCTTGAAAACTACAGCATAAATTAATATTTTATGTATTGACATATAAAGAGAATATAACAGTATTTATATTATTGCTGTCAAATTAAGTTTTCCTGTCAATACTCACTTGTGCATCTTGTGTGTTTAAAGCATTTTTTTGGTGAAAAGGAAATAAATAGGTTTCCTCTATCAAAAGAAGTTTTCAGTAACCTTCAGGATGATAGATTGCATACATGTTCTTATATCAGCAGTTGCTTAGGCATATGTCCATCCTCTTCCACAGTTGTCTTCTATATTTTATTGTATCACTATGCTATACATAGTTAGCTAGATATGCTGTATGTAGCTAGATTCTTCTTTCTAGAGCAGCTTTTGTACATGGCCACACACACACATCTCATAACTTTATAACCTAACAACCCATTGATATATTGTTTGTACACATTTGACACCTCCCCTTCTATAAGGCTGCCCTTACTTTTGGCTCGGGGATTATTGAATACAAAAGACACAAATGTATAATAGGAGTAGCATAAGATTGTGTCATTCAGGAATAAAGCTGCCTAAAAGACTGGCTGCTCACCAAATCAGCAGGTGATTTGGACTAGATATACTCAGAAGTAGAATTCTTTTGGAATAGCATACTTTGTACCATATTAAATGTCACAAAATACTAAAAAAATTATACAAGAGATGAAGAGAAACATGCTTCAGTGACCTGAGATCTAGCCTGTTTGAAATCCCATTGAAAACTGAAGGCATATAATCTAGGCCAGACTTGGAAAAGGCAGCTAGGTGGCTCATTGGAGAGAGTGCTGGGCCTGAAGTCAGGGTGATCTGAGTTCAGATCCGGCCTCATACTTACTAACTGTGTTGACCCTGGGCAAGTCACTTATCCCTATTTGCCTCAGTTTCCTCATCTGTAAAATGAACTGGAGAAGGAAAAGGCAAACCAGTTCAGTGCCTTTGCCAAGAAACCTCCTCCACCTGAAAAGGGTCACAAAGAGTCAAACATGACTGAAAACAACAACAAGAAAACTTAGAAAAACGAACTCTTGATCAAAGGTATCCTTAATATCCAATACAATAAAAGTATAGTTTCATGGTGAAGAATTAAAAAATACATGTCAAAATCTCTAGAACTCAGTCCCATATTATGTAAAATGTGATTGCTGCTAAGGAAACATTACATACTAAAAGTATCTTAAAGATGAACGGAGTTGTAAGGTTTACTGAAAAATTCAATCAATTGAATTATTTGACTTTGTCTCAATTAATTGGCATAGCACTGCAATAACGTAACGAGAACAGAACCCAAAGTTAAGATGTGTTCATTATTAGTCAGGTCTAGTGATTTTTTTTCTCCCATTCTTTAGAACCACAGTACTTGGTTCCAAGATGGCATAAATAGCAATGGCTCCTTAGATCTCTTGACTCAGTAAGACTTATATCAAGTATTTCCCAGCAAATGATAATAGATTCTAGGATGTCACAAAATGATTCACTCCAATGGAAGTGGCAGTTTGAAAGGATCAAAGGGAAGAGTGATGAGTAGAGGATTTTCATGCACCATTTCCTCTACTGAACTTTTCCATTCCTTTTTATTTTTGTACAGCCCTGTGACGTTATCAGTTACAGGGAACTTTCAAGGTGGGAATTCCATTTATTGAAACAAACTAATGACATCTGTGTAACTTATAGTTTTAGAGAGTTACTTCAGGCACTGAGGGGTTAAGTGCCTTGCCACATGGACATATGACCAGTACATGTCAGATGTATAACTTGGTATTATTGGCTCCAAAGCACTCTCTTACGTGATCATATGCTTCACGGGTTCGTAGATTTTAGAGTTAGATAGAAAATAATCTTGTAGTCCAAAGTCCTCACTTTACATATGAAGAAACTGAGGCCAAGAGAAGTAGAGTGATTTGCCCAATGTCACACAGGTAAGTATCAGAAGTGGTATAGCAATCTTCCTCTAGATGCCAGCTTCTTTCCACAATATCAATTTGGAGTTCAACACAGTTACCCCGATGTAGCTCGGTTGGTTTCAGGGAAGGTAAGAACATTCTGACTTTGCCTGAGGGGTCCCAAGTGATAATGCTAATCCCTGCAGCTGCTTCAGTTGGAAGATACTTCAGGATTTGATAATCATAAAATATTTCAGATGAAAAAAATCTCTACCATTCGAGATACAAAAACAATTTGGTGTTAGCACCACATCATCTAATGACTTTGATAACAAATTTGCAAGATGTAAATGAAAGGTTATGTCTTCTGACTTCAGACAGCCTGCTATTTATAGAGCATTTACTGATGTCTGAAGCACATTTAAATATAAATTGCAATACTTAATGCCTACTTTTATAACATGTCATTCACAACCCATTAAGTATTTTATTGCATGAATTGTATAAGAAACAGATTTATAGCCCTCAATTATGGCATTAATATGGGATGATGGAATCTCACTGAAGATGTATTTCCTTTCACTTTTTACAGAACTTTATAGTTAGTGCATCATGTGAGCTAGGCTTTTGATCTTCCTTCGTAAGAAATCAGGATACCTGAGCTACAATGTAGCTAGTGTCAGAAAAAAAAAACCCTAAACGTTAATAATCTCACTGATCATTATTGCGTTTACACCAATGCAGCCAAGGGCTTGTGGTTTGCTTCATATTGTGTTTACTCAGAAGGCTATTGAAATATCAAAGGCTTTTTTAAAAAAACCATATTTGAAAATTGTCAGACATGTATATCTGTGAACATACTATAAAAGAAGTTGCTTTCTTCTTCCATAGATGGGACTAGCCAATTAAAAGAATTCTGAATCTGGAAAAGATGATAGAATGTGAAAATAAGAAAGGTTGACAGGGATGTGGGAAGACAGAGCACTCAATTGGTCCCATCATTCTGAAAACCAGTTTGAAAGTAAGCTCAAACCATGACAAAACTGTTCCAAGCTTACTGACCCAACTCATGAACATAGAACCCAAGGAGGTCAACAATGGAAGTAAAGCCCCTTTAGGTACCAATGCATTCACAGCAAAACTTTTTTTTCAAGAATAAGAAACAGAAAACAAAGTAAGTGTACATTGATTGGGTAATGGCTGAACAAATGTTAGGATATAAATATAATGGAATATTATTGCTTCATAGGGGAAAAATGAATAGGAAGAAATCACAGGAACATGAGAAGTCTTGGATGAAGTGATGCAGAGAAAAGAAAGAAGAATGGGGAAAGCAATATAAATTACTTCAGTAAGGCAAAAGAAGGTATCCATAAAAGGAGCTGAGCTTAGACTAAATAAAGTGACTACTATTGGTTCCATAGGATCAGGGATTTTCTGGAAAGCTGATGATCTGCATGAGTATTTATAACTTGGAAATGGGCAAATGTTGACAAGTCAGGGCTTGACTTATTGTTTTGTTGATTATCTAGACTTAAGAAAGTGACTGCCGAGTAAGCCCCAAAGTATGTTGTGCATATGAGTTTTCCATGGAGGGCACGTTATTCGATATTTGCCAGTATATCATTAGAGAGGACAGATGATTCTAGGTAGCAGAGTATGTAGCCATGGGGGTGAAATGTTGCCCACAATGTTGGATGTGGTCACTGCGTTGGTTGGTTTCGCTTACTATTTTTTCTTTGTCACAAGAGAGGTTCAATTGACAGGGAGGTGTGGCAGGAAGTAAAAAATAATTTGAAAAACCAAAGGTACAAATAAAACTGAACAACCATAAAATGTATAAAATGAAATAAAAGAGAAGACTTTAAAATATATATATATATATATCTTTTTGGGGCAGCTAGGTGGCATAGTGGATAGAGCACAGGCCCTGGAGTCAGGAGGACCTGTGTTCAAATCCAGCCTCAGACACATAATGCTTCCTAGCTGTGTGACTCTGGGCAAGTCACTTAACCCCAATTGCCTCACTAAATATATATATATATATATCTTTTCCAAGTATGTAACAGTAGGTGATGTTAAAAAAATCCAATATTTTTTATAAATAAAAGAAAAACTATGTATGTAACTATGGACTTTGGACTCAATCCAAAAGGCATTTAACACAATCTACATACAAGGCACTGTGCTAGGCATTGGTGATAAGAAAACAAATGAGAGAAAAACCATTAGTAACAGTCCCTGTCCTCAATGAGTTTATATTCTTAATGAATTGATTTTCTTCTGCTTTTTGTGATTAGTGAAAAGGTTTCTGATTTTCAATTAGGGACAGAATGGCAGTACTTTATTCAGTTACACAAATCCCAAAGGAACTCCAAGAATATTTCTCCATCTTTCTTTTCTTTAAAGACAGTAAAGCAAGGAGATCATTCATCTTTAAACCACTAGAATGAGACTTGAAATCCAAACCCTTCCCCACTACTCTTCATTTAACTCTTTTTTTATTCTGACATGATAGTTTGTAAGGCAACAAAGGGAACCATCAGAGTTGACTAAAAATGGAATGAATTTCCTCATGAGGGATTGAGATCTCCACCGATAGGAGGCATTTAAGTCTAAGTGGGATGGTCACTTGCTTGGGATGCTTAGGGGGATTTGATGCTTTGGGTATGATTGAACAAAAAGTATTCTTAGATCCTTTCGTCCATAATGGATATGTATTTAAGATTTATTTTAGATTATGGATTATAGAATTTTAGAACTAGAAAAAAATCTAATTTAGTCTTTTCATTTTACAGATAAGGAAACTGAGGTCCAGAGATGTTAAGAGACTTGCCCAAGGCCATAGTTGGTGGTACGAATGGGTTTAGAAACCAAGCCTCCAATTCCCACCACTCTTTTTGTTGCACAGTCCTCTGGAATCATGTCCATTACAGAGTAGATTGGACAAGGAGATTGCTGTCTTCTGACCCCTTGCTAGGATCTACTATGGGCTGGAGCTAGGATCTTAGATCCATCAGTGAGGAAAGGGCACAGCCAGAAGGCTGTTCCCCAGGGATAGACCAGAAGCTTTGACTAGATTGTTCAAAACCAAAATCAGTTACTGGGCATTTGGGAAGCTGAGTAGAGTGGGCCAGAGGTATAAGACAGCAACCAGAGCAGAAGAAGAAGCCTGAATCAAGAGGAGAATTCAAGGAATGAGTTCAGAGAAGTGCAATCTATAAACATAGGGTGAGTCAACAGTATTACATGGAAGCTGAAAAAGACTAATGCAATCTGAATCGTATTGAGAAGCCTAGTGTTCAAAACAAGGATGGTGAGAGCCGTGCTGGACTTTCTCCTCGTCAGACCATATGGCCGGTGATGGGTACACCTTTGAGTACTACGTTTTAAGAAGGCCATTGGCAAGTCAGAGAGCATCTAGGGAAGAATGGCCATTGTAATAAAGGACTTTGAGACACCAGGCCACATGAGGATTTGTTGAAAGATACAGAATGTTTAATTTAATTTAGATCCCCAGGCATGGTGTATGGAGAGTTGGAGGACACCTCCAGCTGTCTTTTGGTATTTGGAGGGCTGGTATGACAAAAAGGGATTAAACTTTTATTCTCTTTGGTCCCAAAGTGCAGAAATCAGAGGAATGATATGAAAAAAAGGAGGCTCAGCATCCTTATACTTCAAATGATAAGTCAGTTGTTACCCAAACTATTTGGCATAAGTGAAAATAAAAGCATGGATCACAAATAGCCTAGTATTTGGCAACTCAAGAACATAAACTGTCAGGAAAGGGACTTCTATCTGGAAAGAACTGCTAGGCCTAAAGACAGCTAGGTGCCATAGTAGATTGAGTGTTGGCCTTGGAGACAGGAAGGCCTGAGTTCATATTCCTGACTCAGGTACTTTCTAGCCATGTGAGCCTGGTCAAGTCACTTAACTGCACTCAGATTCAGTTTCCTCAAGTGTAAAATGAAGATGATAATAAATAACAACACCTACCTCACAAGATTGCTGTGAGGATGAAATGAAATAATTTCTATAAGGTACATAAATGATGTAATGTAATACAACCCTAAAGTCCTATAAATGTTAGCTACTACTTGGAAACTGGAGAGCAGTTTGGCAAAGATGGGTTTAGATCAACACCTTGTGACTTACACCATAATAAGTTCCAAATCGATACTCAACCTAAACATACGAGATCACATCATTAAAATAAATAGAGCAGAATTCAAGGAGGTACTTTTTTTACAACTATGGTTAGGATTGATGTTCTTAAATAAACAAGGATAGAAACCATCACAAAAGAGAAAATAGACAATTTTGACTACATGAAAATAAATCTCTTTTGTACAAACAAAAGAATACAGCTGGAAAAAGAAAGGAATCCCAATCGGGAAAGCAAAATCTTTGCATCAAATATTATAAACAAATGATATCTAAAATATACTAGGAAGTAACTAACACAAACATCAAAGACCTGCAGCTATTCCCCTAATAGATAACTGGTCCAAGGATATGAATAAATAATTCTTAAAAGAAAAACTACAAACTATTAGCAATTATATGAAAGATTGATCTAGATTGCTATTGATAAGAGAAATGTAGAGAAATTGAAAGACAACAGGAAATGGAATAGTCAGATTTGGCGGCACTATGGGAAGGCAAGCACCATGATATTCTGTTGGAAGAGCTATGAAATAGTCCAGCTGTTCTGGGAAGCAATTTGAAATGATGGCTAGGGCATAGGACTTGGAGTAAGACCTGAGTTCAAATCCTCCCTCAGACACTTAGTAGCTGGGTGACCCTGGGCATGCCACTGAACTTTTTTTTAGCCTCAGGTTCTTCATTTGTAAAATAATTGGGGGGGTGGTGTTGGACTTGATGACCTCTAAGATTCCATCCAGCTCTAAATCTTATGAATTTTGTAACATTTACAGGTGTCCAAAAGTAGAAGAGGGTACCTTGGCAGGTAGTAAGTTTCCTTTCACTAGCTGACTTTCAGCAAAGGCTGGATGGTGAATTTATTGGTGCTGTGGCTGGAGGAGATTCTTGTTCGAGTATGAGTTGAATTTGATGGTCTCTGAATTGACTTCCAACTGAGGTTTTGAGCTGCTGGGTCAGTTGGAAGGGTATCCCACTGGGGTAACTGAGAATTCGTGAGTTCCTCTCAGTGTTTATACAGTTTGCAGCACTCAGACTCCTGACGGTGCGCTCCTTTAAGATAGAATCCTGACAGCATGAAGTCAGTCAACTACCTGCTCCTCCTAAATCCTTATTAGCTGGACAGCTGGACATTTCCCACCACTGCTGGTGTCATTACTCTCTAAAGAAACACTTGTTTTTTAAGTGGCAGCAGGCAGTTATCTAACTGTGAGAGTTGTTGAGTGTGAACAGTAATTACCTCTGCTAATGGACAAGATGAGGTCCAGTGACACACATTTCTTCATAAGAAATCTAGCGGTACATAGAAGGTGGTTGAGAGGGGCAAGGATGTTTTCTAGTGCTCCAGATAAGGAAGATTATGGTATAAAAACAGAAGCATAGGATTTACAACTGAAAGGGACTTTGAAGCAAGTTTGTATTGGGGGAGTGGGAGGAAAATGAGAGATTTTCAAGCATGGATATTGCCTGAAATGAAGACTTCTAAATAAGGGATAGATGGGAAACCCCTAAGAATTCTTGGAGTCACATAATGCCAGAAAATCATGGCATTGAGAAGGGTATTGATAGATACCCTTGATTGTTAGATTGAAGATTATAGAATTCTGTATCAAGAACTAGAAGGGACCTTAGATGTTACTGAGTCTAAACCTGTCACTTTACAGATGAGGAAACTGAGGCATACAGACATTAAGTGACTTGCCTAGAATCATACATGTAGTATCTGAAGGAGGATTTGAAAACAGGTCTTCCTACCTCCGAGTCAAGTACTTTATACACTGTCTTATACTGCCTTAGAGGCCTTGTGTTGAACCCCTTCATTTTCCAGAAGAGGGGAGAGACATCTTAAGGGGTTGTGACTTGCCTCAAGTTCCACAGGATAGCAAAGCTGGGTTTCCAAGCTATGTACTCTGACTCCAAAGCCAGGACTCCTTCCAATACACCATGTTTCTTGGGTCAGCTACATAACACAATGAGGAAGCAGTGTAGAGCTTAAGTAAAGGTCATATTTTTATTGGGTGTACAACAATATTAATACTTGTGGAGAGTTCATAGCATCACATACTTTAGAGTTCAAAAAAACCTCAATGGCCCTCTGGTCTAGCTGTAAAAAAGGTACCTCCTTTCATTCTGCTCTATTTATTTTAATGATGTTGTCTTGTATGTTTTTTACGGATTAGGAAATCGAGATCCAGAGACATAAAACAACTTGTCCAATGTCCCACAATGATGGATCCTGGATTAGAACTCAGGTATTCTGGCTCTCAATCCACTTTCATTTCCACTGTGTCACATCAAATCTTTATATTTACAAAGTTATGTGGCACACTGTCCTTGAATTTATGCTGTCGGTAGGTTCTTATCAAAAAGTAGCACAACACCAACAAGATAGAATACCCAAACTTGCTAGCTGTGTTATTTAGTTGAAATCCATATTTCACAGGAGAGGATTACATGGGGATTTGAGAGCTTCTGTGGAATCAATAGCCATTATGGAAAGAATCAGTGAAAGCCCAGGGAAGCTCTTTGCTTTTGGGGGTGACTCTGTCACACCCTTTCTCTCTAGGGTGAGCAAGCTGAGCAAGAAGGGATTTAAGACTCCACATGGCTTCATTCCCCTTGTTTTGTCTGAGTGGCAGAACTCTACAAAGGAGTTATACAGAAAAACCCATTTTTCTTGCTTACCTTATGAGTGCATTTCAGATTATGGTGAATGATTTATTAAAACATCTAAAAGGTTAATTGCAACTAGAAGTTAAAGAAATGCCTCATCTTCTCATGTTATTAAATGGTATATTAACTTTAACCTTGTTTCTTTGTTAAAGTAAGCTGGTTTGACTGATGTACAATGATTATGCAATAGGGTAAGGGTCAGTTTTAATAGTTCCTGTTTTGTCCCATTAGTGAACTGAATAATAGAATAATCTCTCCATAAATACTGATTGCGTCTGATTTTCTTGTGCTGGTTTTGTTACTGACATCATTAGTCAATTCCCACTCCAACAATTCCCAACGTAATTAGAACATCATTTGAATCCTGAATCCATTTCACTTTTTTCTGATTATACAATGAATGGAAGCAATTTCATGCACTTAAAAGTTCATAAGACTCCTCAGGACTTTTCCATATTTAGAATGTATTCAATTTTTAAAATCAGTTACAACTAGGACCCCAGTAAGGTGTGGTGTACCCAGAAGAAAATCAACCAAAAAACACCCAGCACAGAAGGAATGGGGGCCCTAAAACATGTCCCCATAAAACTGAGAAAATGAGGTGTGAGGAGGATAGGCAAATGGGCTATGTTGATATAGCTAGACAGTAACAGACAGATCCAAAACAGATCTCATGGTAACTCTCCAGCGTTTTGTTGGTGGTCACTGATGATGAGAGAATACTTTGTCTACCTGTGGCCATGTCTTATCAGTGTACAGATTCATCACTCCAGAGCCAGGCAGTGGTAGAGATTCCCAAATGCTATCTTTCCCCAGAGGATGTATGATCTTGGAAGAATATCTTCTCTTTTTTGTGCCTCAGTTTCCTTATCTGCTAAATGAGGGGCTTGGGCAAGATGCTATCTAAGGACCTTTCCAAATTTAGAAATCTATGACTTTATGGTGCTGAGATCTTAGGTCTAATATGAAAAGGAAACCCAGGCTGTTGCCTCTTTTCACATCTGATAGTTGGCTAATAAGGTAAGGTCATAGTGATTCCTGTTTCTATGATTCCAACACACCCACTTCTATTAAAAATGTATTCACCACTGAGCCTTAAACAAAGACTTTGAGGAAAGATAGAGTTGGGGTTCATTGCTAGCAGGAGTTTATCTAAGTCCTTTATATGATCTTCAAATAAAAGCTTTGGCCTGTGCTGGGAGAAATCATATCAAAAGCAAGGATTCCTTTGAAATTTGGTATTATTGTCCCTTAGGAGTCTTATATGAAACATATTCTGTTGCAGTGAGAAGTACTTTCATGATATCTTGATGTGAGGAAACGGTCATCTCTATTTCGTCCCCGTTGGTGTCAGGGTCCTGCAGCCTCTGAATGGAAGGGTTCCAGGTCCTCTGTCATGGGTATGCCCAAGAGAATAGGAAAGGTGTGCCAGTGTACTGTGAGGGGTGTAGCTATTGCTATAATCAGCATCCAGCCTCATCGCTGCCTAAGTTCTTTGTTGCTTTTTGGTGTCTTAAGACTTTAGGCAGATTTTGTCATAACCTACTACACAAAGCTCTCCCCCAGGACACTCATGACACCGCCACCCAGAGAAAGTCATTTGGGCATGTCAGTGCCCCAGCAATACGGTTTTGTCACAAAGGTTTAACTTGACCATCCTGCTTTCCTTCTTCTCAATTAAGGCACTTATGCAGAGTAAGGGGGGGATTTGGGAATGATGTTCCCAAAGTCTAGGATTGGTCTTCTTTTAAAAGTTAACCATGGAAATTTTCAGATGTGGAAAGAAACTTGGCAGAGTTCTTGGGAGTATTTTCTGCCTTCTTGACTTGCAGATCACTTGCCTCTTTCTTTCATTTTTCCTTCCTATTCTGCTTCTTGTCGTCATCATCATCATCATCATCTTCATCCTCCTCCTCCTTCTCCTTTTCCTCCTCTACTACCTGTGTGACCTTGTTTAAATCACTCAACCTCTCTGAGTCTCAGTTTCCTCATCTGTAAAATGAAGGCTTTGGAAGTGAGGTCCTTTCCAGCTCTAGGTTGATGATTCTATGATCTCATTAGCCCTCTCACAGCTGAGTCTCTGTTCCCTTGCTCTTCTCTTCACTGCCCTGTGCAGGAGGTACTATGACTATTTAAAACTGGACCTGTCATTTCCTTGGTATGGGAGCTCCCAAAGAGGAAACTCCCTGTGCTGATTCAGATCTGCTGCCTATGCTGTGCCTTAGAGTCTTGCAGAGCTTCTGAGAGCACTGAAAAGTCAAATGACTCGTCCAAGGTCATATAGCCAGGAGCTATCAGAGGCAGGACTTGAAGTCATGTCTTCCAGCTTCTAAGTCCTGCTCCTTTCCCAGCCTCTCAACTCCAGTGCCTTCTCTCTGGGCATTATTTCCTATTTGTTCCATATATAGCTTGTCCATGCATATTTGTTTGCTTGCCGTCCCCCCCATTAGATTGAGAGCTTCTTGAGGGCAGGGACTGTCTTTTGCCTCATTTTTTTATCCCCAGAACTTAGAACAATGCTTGGCACATAGTAGGTCTATATGTAGTAAATCACATATTACCAGAGGTTAGCATGGTGCATGGTAGACAGGAGGTGCTTAATGAATGCTTGTTGACTGACTACCTCTTTACCGTAGCTTTTTTCTCTTTGTAGATGAAGAAACTGAGGCATAGAGAAAGGTTAAATGACTTATCCAAGTTCATATAGGCAGGAGAAAAGAGAATACTACTATTTGCCAGACATTGTACTAAGTATAGTACAAATATTATCTCATTTGATCCTCACCACAACCCTGCAGGATAAGTGCTGTTATCTTCATTTTACAATTGAGGAAACTGAGGCAGACAGAGGTTCAGCGTCATATGATATCACACAGCTAGTAAGTCTCTGAGGCTGTACTTGAACTCAGATCTTCCTGGCTCCAAGTCTAGCTCTTTCTGTCCACTGTTCCACCTACCTGCCTCTAAGTACACATCTGAGACAGAGTTTCTAGGCTACTTATATAAGCCTTATATAAATTATGCCAAGCAACCTCTCAAGAAGTGTAGATGGTACTTAGGGAGAAGTTCTCTTCATATGGAAACAGCTCCATTGTTTTTTATAATTCAGACCAGGGTGCAAAGGGATTTGTCTTTTTTGTATTCTTGAGAGACCTTTCATTATACCAATCCCCATTTATTATTACGAATAATTTACAGTTGCATGATACCTTAAGGTTTGCTCCTACAAGTCCTGTGATTTCATGTTACAGGCTACTTGAAGGGAGCAGTTCACTCTAGCCATGCAGGCCAGTGCCTTCTCTGCAATTTATGGTCCTCCAGAGTTGTCTGGGTCATTGAAGGGTTAAGTGCCTTGCTCAGGGTCACACAGTCAGTATGTGCCAGAGGTAGCACTTGAACCCAGGCCTTTCTGATTCTGAGACCAGGTCACTTTCCATTACATTTCAGCTAGGTAGCACAGCAGAGAGAACACCAGAGCTGAAGTCAGGAAGACTCCAGTTCAAATTTGGCTTCAAACATTAAGTAGGTGCTTAATAAATACTTCTTCCCTCACTGTCTCATCTCAGAGCTACTAATTCTCAAAAAGCCCCAGTGAAAGAGGGAAGGCTGGTAACCCTGTGTTACGAATGGGGAAACAGACACCTCTAGAGGCTAGCTTTTTGTCTAAAGCAGAAAAAAGAATAAGGATTCAAACCCATGTCTTATATGGCTCCAAGTTCAAGGCTGCATTCTTTACACCATTCCCTCACCAGAGTTAGTAAAAACATTTTATACCCCCACCCAAACCATTGAAATGGGCAGTATAACTTTAACATTCTTCTTTTAAGTGCCTTTCTTTCCTCTTATGCTACCCGCTCTGGGGCCAGGGAACTGTGATAAGTGACCATTTCACTTATGCTCTATTCTCATCTATAAAATGAACTGGAGAAGGAAATGACAAACTGCTCTAGTATCTTTGCCAAGAATACCCAAATGGGGTCATGGAGAGTTGGACACAACTAAAAAAACTGAAGAACAACATAACCATCTTCCTCTGGCAAAACCTACTTTCAGTTAGTTGTGAGTTAGCTACTGTACATCAAGGCATCCATGCTGGCAATAACTTTCCACGTTACCCTTGCCAGGTGAATTATACTACATTTTAGGATAGGACGATGCTTAACCTCTCAAAATAAATTTCTTTCTTTCTATTTACCATTCTATCCATCCATCTATCCATTATCTATCTATCCATCTATCTAGTTAACTAGCTAGCTAACTTGATAGCTAGCCATTTGTCAATTTATCTAAGACCAACCCAAGAACTCAAGCAGTTTACAGCATAGTCCAGAGTATAAGACATTTTAGAATTCATATAACATTGAGGGACATAAGTATAGACACTTAGGAAAAGTTACCCATGCAACCAGATTCCTCAAAGACATGTTGTTCTACCCATAGTGAATTCTCATCTGGTCTTCCCTTCTTTCTATTGTCATTGCACAGAAACAAATTCCAGTTTAGGAACACCAGCAAAGAGAGTTATACTTTTTCTATTCTCTGGCCTCAGGCAAGCAGAGGGAGAGAGAAGCTGGTGTTCTCCTTAGGACTATCTGCAGCAGCTTCAGCCTTCTTGCTCAGATTATATGGGAAGAGTTAGTTTTGGAACTGTTTTATAGGAAAATGCTTCGTGATATACCAGGCTCTGATCTCAGGTTCAGCAAGTCACATTTTTCAACTTGCAGAGTCTGCAAAGTAACTGCCAGGCACAACCTATCATAAAGGTACTTCTGATGTCTTTTTGTGATTTGTGTTGAAAATACTCCACCATGTTTGTATGGAATTTACATGGCTGCCATTTTAGAAGGCACCCTGGAAGATATTAAATGTTGAAAGTCTATCTCTCACTATTCAGATCTGTTCAAAACATTATCTGTTTAACTTAAGGTAGGAATTGTAGTAACCATGAAGAAGCAAGGAAGAGTGTTTATACTTTGCATTAACTATTTCTTAGTACAATAGTAGGTTTAGTCTCTCAATATATTATATTCCTAAATGAAAAATCATGTGTGTTTGTTATCATGTCTGAAAATCATTTTGTTAAAAAAGGGGAAAGTGGTCAAGTAATCTACTCACTGTTAATTTCTAGTTTAAAATATGTAAATCATGCCAAAACTTAGGTCTGTGCCACACGGTGTTTCTGGTTAATGTCCTATTGAGTACTTGGATTGGGATAAAGAGCTTATACTATGCACTTTTTATTAACAAAATAAATAGAAAACATTATTAAAACTAAATTCCAAAGCTATATTAAAATGCATTTATGTAGATATTTGAAGGTGAAGAAAGATAGTCTTTACCCTCAAGAATGTTATGCTTTCCTAGGAAGGATAAGACCAGTGCTTCCATAACCATGGAAGTTAGAATGTGATAAAAACATAGGCTGGATTGAACAGAGATGAGGTAGTGAAACCTACTGGAGTGCCTTTGGGAGAATCATACATGGCTCTACAGCTGTAAGGATCTTGGAAACTATCTAATCTGACCCCTTCATTTTACAGATAAGGAAACTGAGTTTTAGAGAGGTTAATGTCTTGCTCAAGGGCACATAGTAAATGGCAATATTGGGATTCAGACTTGGGTCCTGTGTCCCTAAGTTCAGCATTCTTCCTACTGCCCAACAAAACCACTCACTTATTGCCTGTTTTTCCCCTGGTAATGGAATACATTTAGATTTCTAAAACAGTTATGCTTTCTAAATTATTTTGATGCACATGGTCTCATTAGACCATCACAGCAATCCCATGAAGAAAGTAAGTAGTATTTCATTATCTCATTTATAGTATTAGTATAGTATTATTATATTGGTATAGTATTATCATATTATTATAGTATAGTAGGTGAGTAGTATTTCATTATCTCTATTTACAGAGGGTTGTGATGTAACTGAAAGGGACTTGATTTGGAGTAAATAGACAGGGGTTTAAGTTACTATGTGGTCTTAGGCAAGTTCGCCTATCTGGACCTCAGTTTACTTATCTATAAAATGAAGTAATTCCACTTGATGGCTTCTAAGGTCCCTTCTAGCTTTATATCATATGGTCTCTTTGACTAATAAAGCTGCTGAAGCCAAGATAGGTTAAATGACTTGGCTACACAGTTAGTGATAAAACTTGGATGAGAACCAAGGTCTTCTGAAACCCATTCCAGTCTTCTTTCTAGTCTTCTTTGTACCATATCCCCAGGCCATGGATATCCAGAGGGAAAACATCCATTCAAGACACTTTGGCTGACCTGGCAAGTCCTCTTTCACCATCACCCTTGTCAACTGGGAGAGGAGTCTTTTTCCTAATCAACTATGCCTTTGATCTCTGAGGTCAATACTATTGATACACAGAAGATTGTTGAATCATCCATCAGTGTCAGTGCCTTTGAAGTCCTCCTAGACCTCATTGACATTACAATTACATGTCACGTGTATAAAAGATTCACTGTTACAAGGACAAACTGAGGAAGTGAGAAGATAGGGAATCAAGATTCCTTGAAAGTCAAAGAGAAAAGCTGAAAGAGAAGGAATTTAAGAAGCACATCCCTGTTTCTTCTTAGATAGAAAAGGCTGCTATTTAAATGTAAGCTCAAGTAAAGTTACCCCCAATTATCCATACCTTTCTTGGTAATACTCACACAACCAAATGACCTTCTTCAGGAATGCTGATGTTTATAGAAACATGGACCCATGATCTTTCTCATGCATATTCAAAAAAGCCTTTTTAGATCAATTATCCCAGGGAGCCAATGGCAACTAATCAATCTGTCAATGAGCATTTGTTAAGTATCTGCTGTGTGCAGGAAGCAGCTTGGTAGGGGACAGCATTTCCAGTCCATTAAATCCTTCTCTGGGGTTTCTTTAATTTCTTCCTTTGCAAAATATTGGGATTGGCTACATAATCCTTTAGACCTCTTACAGCTCCAAATTTGTAATACTGAAAGTATTTTCTGCAGGGAATAGAAGGGGACAATTGAGTAAGAGAGGAGGGAGGTGGGGTCTATCCCCTTTCTATAAAGACAAGATATTTTAAAATAATTTTTTCATGCTAAAATAATCCATCAATTCAAATCCTAAATATCTGTATATTCCAAATGAAAAGAGGGTATCTTAAAAACTGGCGGTAGAGAGAGAAGTTTGCAATAAATCTTATGCATACACAGTCCAAGGAAGAGCTGCCTAAAAGCATAGGGCTAACCTTAAAAAAAGAACGGAAATTCATCAGAGGAACTTTTGTGGAAACTATGGAAAGAGATTGGTCAATTTAAGTGAGATAGAGTTGCACAAAGTCATCAGCCTCACTCTGTTTTCCAGAGTCATCAAAATCCAGTGGCAAGACACAAGTCAAGTCTGGCAATGGCCCAGGATGCAGTGGATGACCATGGTGTCTTTGATATCTGATCAAGCTCTAAGCACTCCACAGTGCCTGCTTTGGCCACCTTCGTGGCCTTTGGGACAAATTGTTTTCATCCTTCATTCCTCTGGGGAAAGTCTTCACATATTTGGGGTAAGTAGACATTCCCCCAACTCACTGATGGGTTTGAGACCCGTCGGTTACCCTCAACCTGGTTTAGCCCATCTGCCAAGAGAGCTTACTGGGATATGGCTACTGCATGTACTACACCTTCTTGGAGCCACAGGTGAAAGTTGATTGCCAGGTAGATATCAAAGGTAGATGGACATCTCTAAGAAGGACTTGGCAAGTCCTCACACCAGAAGTGCTAGTCCTCTCTGAACACCCCATACCCTGGGTGGTCAATTACATCAAATGCAGCAGAGTGATAAGGAGTGTGAGGACTCAGGAAAGGCCATTATATTTGGTCATTGACAATTGGTGATCCCATGGTTTCCCTGGAGTTAAGGGAAGACAGTAATAAAGTAGAAGCAATTGTGTAGACAACCTTTTCTATCAGTATGATAGCGAGAAGAGAGGGGGTACAAAGTTCAAGGGAATGGTTTTTGTTTGTTTTATCCAAGAAATAAAGGAGTGAAAAAGAAAATGAATTGGTGATTAGGCAAGAGCAAGCAATGACCAATGGATAATCCACATTCCCAATTAGTGTCTTCAAGGTGACAAAAGAAATCAAGCTTAACATGATAGCTGGCCTTTGTGCCTGCTAAGTGCTTAGGAGGATATACACAACAATCACATATGATGGGGAAAGTATGCATGGGTTGAGATCTGCATTATTGGAAAGGATATCTACATTGAGGAGATTGTAGACAGACTAAAGCATTGGAGAATTGGAGAGTTGTTTATTTTGGATAGGCCTAAACATATTGGGGAATAAAAAAGGTTATTGCTGTTGAGTTGTTTCAATCATGTCCAACGCCTCGTGACTCAATTTGGGGTTTTCTTGTCACAGATACTGGAGTGGCTTGACATTTCCTTCTCCAGCTCATTTTGCAGACAGGGAAACTGAAACAAAAAGGGTTAAGTTACTTGCTCAAGGTCATACAGCTAATAAGTATCTGAGGCTGTATTTGAACTCATGGAGGTGAGTCTGCCTGATTCCCAGCCTAGGGCTCTATCCACTGTACCACCTAGCTGCCCTAAAAAAGAGGGGGCAGAGTCATTTTTTTTGTCCTCAAAAACCACTATAAAAGTAAGGAAATGTTTTCCTTCCTTCCTTCCTTCCTTCCTTCCTTCCTTCCTTCCTTCCTTCCTTCCTTCCTTCCTTCCTTCCTTCCTTCCTTCTTTCCTTCCTTTCTTTCCTTCCTTCCTTCTTTCCTTCCTTCCATCCTTTCTTCCTCCCTCCCTCTTTCTCTCTTTCTAGGCTGGGTCTCTATCTTTCCAAGACTGGGATAACAATGATCACTCCCAGCCCTATTCCATTGCTGCTCAGCACAGAAGCCTTGATCTGGTTAATTTTCCTGAGCCAATTTATCCCTCCTTAAGTAGCCTGGTGCCCCACCTCCCCGTATCAGAGGTTCATCATATTCATTCTGGACTTAGTCGGATGTCCAAATGGCTTAGTCCACTAAAGCTCACAACTCTCTAATTCAAGACATCCATTAGCCTTAGCCTCTCCTACAGCAGGGATTACATGTGTTCACTCCCATAGCCAAAAATTTCTTTTTATGTCATTCTTTTTTATCGTGAAAACTATGTTATTGACATTATTAAATGATAAAGTTGAAGGTGTTACTAAGTAATTAATCACATTTTAATTTTGACTTAATGAAAATCACAAGCACACTATTACTAGACATAACATACAATTAATAAGAATAAGATCTGGAATACTTTTGGGGGGCAGGAATCACATCAATACCTAGAAGCCAGAGAAGTCTCAGTCTGAAGTCAAAACCAGGGTAGCAAAAATTTATATGTTTTTTTAAAAAAACTGCAAAGGGAACCTAGGAGGGGATCTTGTCCAACCTTTTGCCTCCTGCCTGGCCAGCATTTCATCATCTTAGACAGCTAAGCATATATCATAGATTTTACAAAGAAATGATAGCTGAAGTATCCCTTCACAGCCAAATAATTCTACTTGAAGATTCTTTCTAGAAGATTGCTCTTACACACAGGACCAAAATATTGTTGATTCTTTCATTCATCTGACTCAGCTGGGTTAGATGTGATATTTCTTATCAATCAATCAAACAACGGTTTATTGATGTGTCAGGACTGGCTTGGTACTGGGGATTCAAACACACATCCAAAGAATCAAAAAAATCTCTTCTCAAGGAATTTACTTTCTAACAGGGGATGCAGAAAGCACATATATGCATATATGCAGAACACATTTAAAGAGAACGAGTATAAATAAAATGTAATTAGATGCAAGATAGTTTTGGAGGGAGGGGATAGCAGTTGGAAGTATCAGAAAAGGGAACATACAAAAGATGGTGCCTGAGACAGATCTTTTTTTTTCTTTTCTTTTCTTTTCTTTTCTTTTCTTTTCTTTTCTTTTCTTTTTTTTTTTGGCTAGACAACAGGGTTAAGTAACTTGCCCAGGGTCACATAGCCAGTAAATGTCAAGTATCTGAGGCTGGATTTGAATTCAGGTCCTCCTGACTTCAGGGCTGGTGCTCTACCCACTGCGTAACCTCGTTGCTCCCATGAGACAAATCTTAAAGCAAGAGAGGGACTGTATTGGGGAAGGTGAGGAGAAGATATGTTCTAGGCATAGTGGATGGCCAGTGCAAAGATAAAAAGACAGAAGATGGATTGTAAAGAAGAGAGAGAAGGCCAGTCTGACTATATAGCAGAATGAAGGAGGAAGAGCATTGTACTATGAGGTTGTAAAGATAGATTGGAAAATAGCTTAAAGGGTAATCAGAAAAATTTGTATTTTCTCCTGGAGACAATAGGGACACACTGGAAGCTATTGAGCTGAACAGGGACATGGATACATCTGGAGATCAGAAAAGTGATTTTGACAGCAGTGATGAGGATGCACTGGAGTGGGGAGAGATGAGGCAGGATGACCATTTGGGAAGCCATGGAGATCATCTAGGCGAGAAGTGATGAGCACCTGAACTAAGATGGGAGCTGTGGGAGTAGAAAGAAAGAGATTCAAGAGATGTTGTGGAGGTAGAAATAACAAGATTTGGTAAGAGATTGAGTATGCGGGGTGAAGGGAGGGAAGAGTTGAGGAGAACACCAAGGTTATGCAGCTGGAAAACTGAAAAAGATGGTGCCTTTGATAGTAATTGGGAAGTTTGGAAAAGGGGAGAGTTTAGGGGGAAATTTAATGAGGTTGCCTCTCTCTCTCTCTCTCTCTCTCTCTCTCTGTATCCCACAGAGCTGAGTGTGGTTCTCTACAAAGCAGAGGCTCAATAAACGATACCGACATACTAAATAGTGGTATCAACCCCAGCAGTCCCATTATAATCTAGTGCAACTCACATTTCCAATTTCAATGAACAGTTTCCCAAGAAGAATGGCACACTGTGGAGAATAATTATTTACAGCAAAATGGAAAGCCATAGAACCATAAAGCTGGAAGGAGGCTCAGAAGTCATCTAACCCAACCATTTCACTTGATAGATGAGACAGCTAAAACTGGGAGAGATAGAGTTGCTTGCTCAAGGTCACTCAGCTAATTAGTGACAAGACTGAGTCTGACACCCAGACCCAGTCTAATCTTTCCACTGTATCTTTCATCTATATTTGGATCCTGTCTGTCATTTCCTTTTATATACACATAGACACTTATTGCTCTATCTACATATAAACACATATAACATACATATGTAGAGATACACATTCATACAGAGCCATAATGGCTAGCGGCAACTGCTCAGGTGAGGCCAGAGGACTGAGGACCTGTGCCAATCCCTCTCACAGTTGTCTAGATACAGTTCTGAGGAGTCTGAGCTCTCCTCAGGATATTGGGTCCCCCACTAACACTTATTAGCTTATCACCCCCAGAATATGCCAAGGACAATTCTGTATTTGATTATAGTCTAGAATTTCATCAGAAGAGAAATCTATTAAAAATACACAACGTATAAACATGAATTGGTTATGGGATAGAGGCAATTGATTCCTACTTAGTATGCTGAGTAGGAAAGGATAACATCATGTGTTAGCGATTGATTTAAACTGAATTCATAAACTCATGGGCAGCTAGCGGCCCAGAGGATGAAATGTTGACCTTGAAGTCAGGAGGACCTGAGTTTAAATCTAGCCTCAGACACTTACTAGCTATGTGATCCTGGGCAAATCACCTAAACATGTTTGTCTTAGTTTCCTTTTCTGTAAAATGAACTAGAGAAAAAAAATGGTGAATCATTCCAGTATCTTTGCCAAAAAAACCCTAAAGAGATGGATATGATTGACACAACTGAACAACATAAACTCAGGTAGTCACCAAATTGTTATCATCTAGGATACTGATAGTAAGCCTCATCCAAACATCTGATAATTCTTCTAATTGGGCATTTCATATTTCATCTCTGCCCTGCTCCTTGTCCAACCAAACAGCCAGCCTTCATCTTTTCTGTTTGGTGACTTCTCTCTAATGCCAATGCTTCCCTTGGTGCTGCCCAATACTGTCACAGTTTTTTCACTTTCTTCTGTCAGTAGTTTGCCCAGTGGAGGTGCTTTCCCCTTCAGTCAGCACTTCTACTCCATGGAAGGCCACTTCTGCCACCCTTACAGGTAGGAGATGCTACCTCAGGCTTCCAGGCTGTGAGTTCTCACAAAGTGCTTTCCCAAAAGAAGAAATAAACAGAAGGGGAGAGGCCCCATTATAGGTACTGGCTTTAGTAGCTCCCTTATGTGTTCTCAGTTTCATTTAATAGCTTAAAACTGCACTAAGACTTTTGGGACACCCTGTATAACTCGTTCTTTATTTGTGTGTTCTCTTTGCCTAATTAGCTTAAAATGTCTTCAAAGGAGGATCATATAAATCGATAAACATCATATATGTGTGTGTATATACACACACATACATATACATGCAATTAAAGAGCAAATTTGCTAAGCAATAGTTGCTAGTGCAAGTGAATAAGGTTACATAAATACATAAGGTCTCAGAGGTATGCTGAGCATCCTAGGTTACGGATGCCATCAAATTTGCTCTCCAAATGTGTAATCAAATACAACAATAGTAATTAGTGTTATACTACTACTAATTTTTAATTATCATTATTACTCTCTAATCATGCTTTAAGAGAGTAGATACTAAAACATTGTTTCTCACAAATGCCATGTTGATCCAAGGCATGTGGTTTTTCAATAATGTGTTATTTGATGCACCTTTACCCCCAACCTTGTCTTCCCCCCTCCTCACTTAGACAGAATATTAAAGGCAAATCACAATGTGAATTCAACCAGGATTCTAGTTTCTAAACTGTCTTCAGTAAACAGAATACATTGGCATTGAGTCAAGCTTGCTTTGATTTTTTTGATGGATTACTTTACCACATCATTGTGGGTACCTTTTCTGGCAGTACCTATGGCCACCAATCCACTCATTCTCAGCCTGTGAAAGTCTTGTCCATGTTTTTCTACAGATATTCCATATAAAATGCATTCAATGTGCTGGAAGGTCTCCTTGGGCCCTTTCTATAGTTGAAAGCTACCATGACAACACTTAGGCTGGCCATTGACTGATTATCTTTCATTTTTGCTACATGGCTGGCTCATTCACTTTTCCTGCCCTATATTTCCATGATGTTTTGATTCTTTTTGTAATATAGACATCATCCTCAGTAATATACTGTACCTACCTAAGAAACAGTATGAAATGATGGAATGATAGACTGGAGTCAGAAAAGTCTGGGTTCAAATGCTGCTTCTGATGTTTCCTAGCTATGTGACAGTAGGCAAAGTATTTCACCTCTCCAACCCTCAGTTTCCTCATTTTTGAAAAAGAATAATGATTTCTGCATTGCTTAATTCACAGAGTTTTTGGGAGGTTCATATGAGATCATCCATGTAAAATGCTTATTACTTACATGCACCAGTATGCCATTGTATTGTCTTTTGAGTCATGTCTCTTGATATTTTGATGGCTTGTCTTACCACATCATTGTAAGTACCCCCTCTGACAGTACCCACCCCCACCAATGAACCCCTTTCCAGCCTGTGAATATATAAACAACATAATCATACAATATCAATATATAATCATTGAATCAATCAATTCATCCATATTCATCTATTAACAAACATTTATGAAGCACTTGCCATGTGTCAGGCCTTGGTCCAAATGCTTCTTCTCTACTGAGCTGATGATGTGCCATGATTTTTCTTCAGTTATATTTTATCACTGGGTTTGGGGGCATAGACATCAAATATATTATTTTCTGTGGGCAAATAATATTTTCCAAGGGAGCAGCTTGGAATTTTTGAAAATTCCTTATTGTTTCTCAAGTGTGATCCAGCTGAAACAGGAAGGTAGGACAAGATTCAACCCTAAAGATGATCAATACCCCAGGAAGGCTTTCCCCAAACCTTTGTTGGTTCTGATATTAAAACAACTACACACACACACACACACACACACACACACACAAAACAAAACAAAACAATACACCTACAACAACAGCCTTTTTTTGTGGGACCAAGATGTCAGAATTAGAACTTTTAAATTAGTAAGTAGCACTTGACTGCCTCAATGTTCACTACTATTACTAGCAGGCTGGAGGAGCTCTCAGAGGAAAACAAGGTATCTCTGACTTGGAGTAGCTATATTGGAAAATCAACTTATTCCTAATGGTTTGCAACCAATTTTGACTGTCAGGTTGCATGAGATGCTCATTTGGAAATATTTCCAAAATTTCTTCTCTAATTGCTTAGCTAACCTGTTCTTTTTCTTAACAGTTAAGATTTTTACATATATATTTTATGGAGAATGAATGCATGGCTGGCTGCCTGAAAGTGACCACTCAAATCATATGACTCAGTCCTCTTAGGGCAGTGGATTGAGCTCCTTTATCTATTCTTAGTTTCATTGCTTTCTTGATGTACTTTCAAATTTACCCCTGAGTCAGGTCAGTGCCACTGGTGTTCTCGGTATTTTTTTGAATAGTTGTTCTGATATTCACCCAGACTTCATTGATCAAAGGATGTCTGGCCTTGGGCATGATTACATTAAGATAGATAATAGTCTTAATGGAGAATGGGTCTCTCAGCTGTGGACAAGTCTATTTCTTTTCCAGTTTCTTATTCTCTGATAGGACTCATGAATATCTCAGCTTTGAGGAGAAAATCTTTGTCAGTTGAAGAATTTCCCAGAGCCACAGTGAAGCAACTAGGATAAAAAAAGTTAAAATGAAGAGCTAACAATTCATTTAGATTTCAAAGCATTCATTATGTGTGTGTGGGAAAAACCTCGAAGTGTCATAATTCTTTTTTATCTTTTCTTCCAATTCAGAAGATGGCATTGGGGATTGTAGATGAGGAATTAAGGGTAGATCATCCCAGTGAAATTCACCAAGACTTTTCAAATCCTAGTATTACAATAAATGGATACAGCAAAGTGAAGATGCAGGGCTCAATCTGTCCATAAACTTGCTTACTTTTTCTATGATGGCTTATATAGTGGCATTTATAAGCATACCTTTTCTCATTAATAATCATTTGTTTAGTCACTGACATACTAAAGTCTTGCCTAATTAAAGGAAATCCTTCTATAACTCTGTCTTCCACTTTGATTCTTTCTCTCATTTTAATATATAAGGATCCATGATTGCATCTTCATGGGTAATAAACATAGTATTAATAGCGAGTATTTATGTAAGTACTTAACTTATGTTAAGTTAACATATGTTAACTCATTTGATCCTCACAAAGCCCTGTAAAGTGGGTGATATTATTATACTTATTTTAAAGATGAGGAAAGGGAGGTTGAGAGATTAAGCGATTTCCCAGGGTAAGTAGGAAGATAGTGAGTGTCCATGGAAGGATTTGAACTCAGGTCTTCCTAAGTCCCTCATTCTATCCAATGTGCCACCTTGTTGCCTCATAATCAAAGAATCTCAAGAAGGAGATCTTTTGGAAGGAACCTCAGTAACCATACTCATTACCCAAATGAGAATCCCCTCTCTAATGTGGCCAACAATTGGCACCTTTGTTGCTGTTCAGTCGGGTCTGACTCTTCATCATCCCGTTTGGGATCTTCTTGGCAAAGATACTGCAGTGGTTTGCCATTTCCTTCTCCAGCTCATTTGACAGATAGGGAAACTCAGGCAAACAAGGTTAGGTGACTTGCCCAAGGTCACACAGCTAGTATCAGAGGCCAGATGAGCCACCTAGTTGCCTAATTGTCTTTTAGCTTTTTCTTGAAGTCCTCAAGTGAGGTCGAACTCACTGCTTTGTGCTGTAGCATGTTTCACTTTGGCAGTTTCTTCTCACATTAAGCCAGACTTTCTTCTTTGTACAGAGTACTGTTCCTGCCTCTTAAACCTAGGGCCAATAAGGAGAAGTCTGGTATGGCCACATGGAATGTGGCCATTCTTCAAGTATTTGTAAGCAACCTATTATATCAATCCTAAGTCTTTTCTACTCCAGGCTAAACATTCTCAGTCCCATCCACTGACCCTATAATCTTGAAGTAGGTCCTTCATCATAGAGTTTCTCTCCAACTGGACACTTTAGCTCATCTGTGTCCTTCCTAAAATGTCACACCCATCACTGAACACAATGGGCCAGATCTATCCACAGCAGAGTTCAGAGGGATCCTTCCCTTTCACATTCGGTGTATTACAGTCAAAATATTGTTGGAGGCTAGAGTTGAGGGCACAACTTACAGAGGTCTCTTCTTTCTTTCCTTTCTTTGTTATGGTGGTCACCATTCCTCTGATCCCACAAACTCTAAGTCCCACAATGGCTTTAGGATAAATATAGTTATATTAGGGAGTTTTACCCCCTCTAGATTTGGAACTATCTGATAGCTTAGCCCAAGTGCTAAGATTGATATTTTATGAAGCCAGAGATGATTTTATTTCTTGTCTGGTATGCTTCATGAGTTGGTATCTTGGGGAATCAATCACTTTGATACAAATATTACCATGATTAAAAAGGCTGATGGGTTCAGTAGGAAGGTCTCTGGTATCAACTCTCCCCAGATTACCCCTGCTCTAATAGGGCCAAACAGTCAAGATCTACATACACATGGCTGTGCCCTTCAGAAGCCTGGGAAATTCCTAGTTATAAAAGAAACATAAAGCTTTAAGTGTTATTTAAATACTTGGGTGATTAAGGAATCCTAAACAGTCAGTAAAATTAAAGACTAGAAAAAGAGACCGTTATCTTTATGTGGAAGATGATTCCAGTATCCTCCTATCAGCCTCTGCTTTGGAGGGTTTATTTACAAGTAACAAACCCCATGGAGTCTATTAGTCAAAATTACTGGAGGCAGTTTCTCAGTGACTGAAGCTTAGCAATGGAGTGTCTGTCATGCTATGCAATTTGTCCTCCCAAATCTCAGCCAAACCATGGGGCTTTGGGGAGCCAAGACAATCTTGGTTCAGAGTTGGAAGCCATGCCATTCAATCCATACCTGAACAGCAACCCTCTGCCCCAACACCCCCAACAGTGGTTATCTAGACATTGCATGAAGGGGAACTCATTACCTTCTCTTTTTTATTAATTTATTTTGATTTATCAACAATCACTTCCCTATGCTTTTGAGTTTAAAATTTTTCTCCCCCTTCCTCCCCACCATCCTCCCCAAGATGGCACACAATCTCTTATAGGCTATACATATATATATATACACACACACATTCCTATTAAACATATTTTCACATTAGTGATGTTGTAAGTAAGAATTAGAACCAATAGGAGGAACCCCCAGAAAGAGAGAACAAAACAAAACAGAAGAGGAAAAAAATGGCAAATAGTATGTTTCAATCTGCATTCAAATTCCATAGTTCTTTCTTTGGATGAGGATAGCATTTTCCATCATGAGGCCTTTGGAGATGTCTTAGATCCTTGTATTGCTGGGAAGGGTTAAGTTTATCAATATTAGTCATCACACAATGTGGCTTTTATTGTGTACTACTACTCACTTCACTCAGCATCAGACCATACAAGTCTTTCCAGGTTTTTCTGAAGTAAGCCTGTTCATCATTTCTTATAGCACAATAGTATTCCATTACATTTATATACCACAACTTGTTCAGCCATTCCCCAATTGATGGGCATCCTTTCAATTTCCAATTCTTTGCCACAAAAAGAGCTGCTAAAAATATTTTTTGTACATGTGGGTCCTTTTCCCATTTGTATGATCTCTTTGGAATATAGCCCTAGAAGTGCTATTGCTGGGTCAAAGGGTATGCACATCTTTATAGCCCTTTGGGCATAGGAACTCATTACCTTCTCAAGGAGTCAATTTCACCTTTTGATTATTAGGGATATTATTTCCCCCTTGATATGAAACCTAAATTTGTCTCTAGAACTTTTGCTCTTTGCTCTTTGTTCAGTCTTTCAGGGACAAAAACAGAATAAATCAATGTTTTCTTCTAAGCCACAGTCTTTCTAGTATTTGTAGACAGCTTTCATGTCCCAACTCATCTCTTCTCCATGCTAAATATTTGTTACTTCAGCTAATTCTCATATAGCATGGACTTAATTCTTTACCATTTTGGTTACCTAGTTCTGAACATTCTCCAATTTATCAATATCCTTCATAAAATGTGGAACCCAGAACTGAATATAATATTTCAGATGTGTTCTGACCAGGAATACAGAAAGAGACCCTATCACCAAGCCTAGAGCAACTAGATGGCTCAGTGGATAGAATGCCCATCCCATAATCAGGAAGATTCCTCTTCCGGAGTTCAACTTTGACCTCTGACTTTAGTTGTGTCACCCTGGGCAAGTCACTTAACCCTGTGTGCTTCAGTTCTCTCATCTGTAAAATGAGCTAGATAAGGGAATGGCAAACCACTCCAATGGCTTTGCCAAGAAGACCCCAAATGGGGTTACAAAGAGTCAGACATGACTGAAAAACAACTGGACAACAAAAATGAAGCCTAATATTTCATTAGTTTTCTTGCCTTTTGTATCATATTGTGGATTAATATTAAGCTATAGCCCATTAAAACCCTTCAGTCTGTTTTTCAGACAAACATATCTAGTCAAGACTTTCTCATCTTGGATTATCACAATGACTTTTTTTTGAACCCTAGGATAAGACTTTACATTTATCCCCATTGAATTCTATCTTAGAGATTCAATCTATGGTCTAGTATTTTAAGATTCTTTTGAATCCTGACTCTATCATCTATTTTGTTAGCTAATAATCCTAATTTTTTTGTTAGCAAATTATATAACTATACTTTCTATGCCTTTATCCGGGCCATTGATAAAAATGTTAAATAGTACAGCATGGTGTCGGTCCTTGGAGCACTCCACTGGAAACTTCATAACAAGTGGATTTTGAATCATTAATTACTACTCTTTATATTTGGCCATATGGTTCAAAATGCCTGGCAAATCCAGGCACTGCTGTTCACATCAGGATTTCTTTAATACTCTCAGAATTAGAGCCTGCTGTCATGAAGCAAGTGATTTCGCTAAGAGTCAGAGGAGTCCTAGTGAACACAGCCCATCAAAGTCTTTGGAATAAGTAAAAAAATTAACCACAGGTTCTGAAAAAGTCCACAGGACAGAGATTGGAATTGGCAGCTTCATTAGCTCTCCACTTTCTTGTTGTATGCTAATGACAAATAATAGAGGCAATGTGGAAAACAAGTGGCATCTCTCAGGGAAAACATTTTTGCTCCCCAGGAAAATTAATTTGGAGTTGATTGTGAATTAGAATGGAAATATCCCAATCAAATAGGCACTGGCAGTAAGATGGAAAGGAGAGACTTAAAAAGAGAAGGTAGATATCCCCTTATAAACATATTTCCCCCAATCTTCATTAAAGGACACTAAAATTCATAGTTAAAGTAATATATAGCGTAATTCAGATCATGCACATCTAATCTTCATTTCAGAGAACTGATGAAAGGATGGTTTGGATTCTTGCGTATGTAACTAGGGCTTTGGAATATTCCCAGAACACATAATATGGAGGTACTCTATTTCTGGGAGAAGAAATCCTACATTTCTTTACCATGTGGGTAGGAGTAGTCTCTTTCCATTGGCTCTTAAGGGCAGATCAGGATGAGTCTTTAAAAACTGCCACACTGAGATACCTTCTTTCTTTTCTGCTATAACCAGTGAGGGTGAAAGTCACAGTTTACCGATGACATCATGAACTGAACTGGTGGAAGGGGGTGGAGGGCTACCTTCCCTTCCTCCTTCCTTCTATCCTGTAGCCCTGAGAATAAGACTGGGGGTTGTGTTTTCATTTATTTCTTCTGTACTTTTCAGTTCTAGGAGCAGGGGTTGAATCCCCACTAGACCTCAGAGTTTGAACCATGGCGATCTCGGAAGCAGATTTTGTATATGCAGTCAACCAGCCCAGTAGGGAAGTGCTGAGAAGCCAGAGTGCCCAGGTCTTGAGCCCAAGGGGGAATTTGGACTTTGAAATTAATGAGTGTGCTATGTAAGAAACTGGGAACCCAAGCCCCTTTTGCTCCCCAGAGACTGAAGTGATGAAGAGGGGTATCACTCCCCAGGTGTTTTTTTGGGGGGGATGTGTACATTTATTCCAGCTATTCCTTTGAAGTAAATGTACATGTTTCTTCAAAAAAGCTAATTCAACTCTTCAGGGGTTAAATGGAAATTGTATGTAAGGGGCCATTCCTGCAATTAAAGGAATGTCATCGATGGAGTTTGGGGGTCAAAATCCAAGTCTAGACACATGCAAACCCACTTAAGGATACTGGAGAACCCTGGCCAGTGGGGGTGAAATGTAACATATCTGGTTTTCAGACAGTAGTAGTCAGAGTCATCACTGTTATACATAAATTTCCAGATGTATTTTCTAGAATCTTAAATCTATGAAGAGGCAGCTATATGATATAGAGAATAGAGTACAGGATATGTAATCCAGAAGATCTCAGTTCAAAATCCTTCCTCAGGCACTTACTAGTCGGGTGACCCTAGGCAATAATAACTTACTCAGATTTCCTCAGTTTCTTTATCTAGAAAATGGGGATAACAGTAGTACCTATCTTCCAAGGTTGTTATAAAATTTGAGATAATATTTGTAAGGCACTTTGCAATTCTTAAAGCACTATGTAAAGGCTAATTATTATTATTTTTTAGAGTTAAAAGGGTCTCCTAAGCCATCCAGTCATATTCTTTAGTACCCTGCCCCTCCCAAGCTTTTCATCTTCCTTTTGTATATTGTCTTCCTACATTAGATTGTAAGCTCCTCAAGGCCAGAAACTGTCTTTCTTTTCCTTATTTGTATCATCAGAGTTTAGCACAGTACATGATATATAGTAGGACCTTAATCAATGTTTATCTTATTGTATCTAGTCCAAAGTCCTCATTTTACAGACTGGGAAAACTGAGACCCAGGGAGGTTAAGTCACACAGGAATTAAAAGGGTGTGGGTGGATGTTAGCTTGCATCACTTACATGGCTTTTTCTTCATTTTAGGTGAAGATTCTATGGGAGGCACACTGGAAAATGATGGTAAAAAAAACAAAAAGCATCAATGAACATTTTAAAAATATAAAAAAAAATTATTATTTTACATGCAGCAGAAGGTAAACTCTTGGTTGGTAGAGACTTTCATTTTTTGTCTTTGTATTTCCAGTGACTAACACAGTGCCTGGCATATAGGATATAATACATGTTTAATGATTGAGTATTTGTAAACCAACTAGCCACAAGAATTTATAGCAATATATAGCAAAAAATGATTTCATTTCTTAGTTTTCCAGTTGGTTACAATTCCAACTGGAACTGAGTTTGCTCCCTCTCCAACCTGTTAGCTACCTTATTAGAAAACACGTGCAGTGAGAGAGGATTCTGGGAAGATGGCAGAGTAGGTCAGAAAATTCCAAGCCCTCAAGATTTTCCCCCACAAAAGAGATAAAACAGCACCTTAGGGAGAACAAGGTAGGAGTGAAAATAAATAAGAAAAGGGGCACAACAGGAGTCTTTCTGGGAGGTTTAGTCTCTGTGAAGAGTAAACACCTCCAGGCTAAGGTCTGGGTTAAGAAGCTAACAAGTTGTAAGCTCCTTAAGCAAGGAGCAGCAAACCCGGGGTTAGCTGGGTGGGAAGGCTGCCTGGGCCCGAAACACAGGAGTTTTGACCCCTGGGACAGTGAGGAGAGTTGGGCATCTGAGCCCTGGAAGATGGAGGGAACCTCTGCTGACGAGGAACGCCAGACCCAGCTGTGCTGTGGAGAGTGGCTTGGGTGAGAAGGAACCAGCACGTGCCCGATGAGTGCAGAAGCAGCAGGTTGGGACACCAATGGCTGTGGGCACTTACAGGAGGCTGGAGCTTTGGTTTTGGTTCCAGGTTGGAGGGGAGAACTGAAGATCTGGGGCAAGAGGCACCATCCCCCATACCCCAGGGCTAGAGGCGATTACAAAAATTAAGCTGTTACTGCAAAAAAATGCACAAGCAAAAGGAGAAAGAATTCAACCATAGGAAACTTATTATGGGAATAGACAAGACTGGGGTTCATCTTCAGAGGAGGATATTGAAGCAAGAAAACCCTCTTCTACCCCAAAGAGTAATGTCAAATGGTCACCTGCACAAAAAGAATTTATAGAAGAACTTAAAAAAGATTTTAAAAATCAAATGGGATGGAGGAAAAACTAAAAAAAATATTAAGAATAATCCAAGAAAAACAAGAAGATTATGAAAAGACAGTCAGGCAATTATAAAAGTAGATCCAGAATCTTAAGGAAGAAAATGACACCTTGAAAATTAGAATTGGGCAAGGTGAAGCCAGCAAAGTTATAAGAGATCAAGGAATAATTAAACAAAATATGAAGAATGAAAAAAATAGAAGAGAAAGTGAAACATCTTATAAGAAAAAACAACTGATCTGGAGAACAGATCAAGAAGAGAAAATATAAGAATAATAGGACTACCTGAAAGTTATGATAAAAAAATCTTGATAAAATAATACAAGAAATAATTAAAGAAAATGATCCTGAAGCATTAGAACCGGGGGGGGGGGGTGGAAATAGAAAAAAAAATCCATCAAACACTGCTTGAAAGAGATTCTAGGAGGAAAACTCATAGGAATATTATAGTCAAATTCCAAAACCCCCATCTCAAAGACAAAATATTAAAAGCAACAAGAAAACACAGGCAGCTCAAGGACATGCTGTAGTATAGGATTTCCTTGGAGAACCCAGAGTCATCCAAACATGGCCCTGTCTTGGAGAGAAAGAAGTTTTCCCAAATCTAAGAACTATTCTCCTTATTAAAGATATGAGCGAATAGAATGAAAATCCAGTTATAAATCAGTGAAAGATACCAAAGAGACTAGCAACAGCTGTCCATTAAGGCTTTAGTGAGATCAGAGATTTAGAGATGGAAGGGAATTCAGAAGTTCAATTCTCTCCTTCTACAGATGAACAAATGGAGGTCCAAGAAAGTTAAATAAACAACAACAATACCTAGAACTTACATAGTATTTTAAGATTTACAAAGTGCTTTATAAGTATCTCATTTTATCCTCATGACAATTCTGGGCAGCAGGTACAATTGTTATCTACATTTTACAGATGAGAAAACTGAGGCAGAGAGAGGTTAAGTGATTTTCTCAAGATCATATAGATAGCAGTTATCACAGGGGAACAGGTCCTCTGACTCCAGTCAGTTCTTATACTTTTTCAATCCAAACATTTTTTTTTTTATTAAGTGCTTGGTATATGCTTAGCTCAAGGACTATGTTCTGAGAATACAAAGCAAGTAAGAAAAACAAAAATGGGAAGCCTCTACTTTCCTTAGAGTTCATTCTCTGGTTCCTTTGGTATTTGTGGTGAAAGTTTAGGGACCCATGTGGACATCTCTTACTGTGAATTTCTTCCTATAACTGATAGTGTTACTGAGTTGAGTAGTAGTGGGGATGATCTTAGCATTCTAGCTGCATTTACATACAAATATCAATCTGAAAAGGAAAACCAATTAAATTCAAACAGTTGATCAATAACGAAATTTTTCTACTAAGAAGCAACTTGGTTGAATAGAATGAGGGCGAGGGCTGTGTTGGAGTTGGGACGAGCTGGGTTCAAAAGCTACCTCTGACATTTACTATCTGTGAGACCTTGTGAGAGCCTTAATTTTCTCTCCTATAAAATGGGGTTGTCCCTACATCCCAGAGGAGAATGTTAAATCCTTGTGGTCAGAAATAATTTTTTTGGGTAATATAATTCTGGCAGCAAGCAATGCCTTATGTATAATAGGAACTTCACATTTTTCCCAATTAAAATGACAGGATGATTGTGAGGCTTAAACGAAATAATATCTGCCAAATGTCTTGCAAGCCACAAAGCGTCTTAGAAATGCCAGCTGCTATAATTAATAATGAAAATGACAACAAAGGCACCAGTAGAATACTACTGAAACAGTTTATTTTTAATGATTGAAATCACTTTGTCCCAGTATTCTTTTCTGTGCATGATTTGTTTTTATTTTTAGAAAGTTTTAGTAATACCTTTTCTTTTTAATACCACAATAATTGTCACTTATTGATCTATGTATATACGAATTCATATAATTACATAGGATACACATGTACCCAATGTACATATGCTAATAATAAATAAAAATCACATTTTGTCAGATCATATATTATAATACAGTATAACATGATATGATTAATATATTATAGATAATAGAATCACAGAATTTGAGTTGGGTGAAAGAAATTTCAGAAGCCTTGGAATCCAACTCATACAAGAAAGGAATACACTTGAAAAAGTGTTATTCAACCTATGTTTGTAAACTATTTCCAAAGAGAGGGAACCTAGTTCCTCTTGAGGCAGCCAACCACCTTTGAATAGCTTTAATTGTTAGGAAGTTTTCCCTGACATCAAGCCTAAATTTGCTTTTTTTTTTTGGTTACATTTCCCTCCCTCATGCCACCATTGCTCCGGGTTCTGTGCTCTCCACAAACAAATCTAATCTCTTCTTTCCCTGATAGCTCTTGGAACATTTGAAGGTAACCATCTTCAAGTCTTTCCTTCCTATCCTATCATCCCTCAATTCTTCTCTTCTCCAGGCTAAACATGCCCAGTTCCTTCAACCAATCCTCATGTAACATGATGATTTACCATGATGGAAAGCCATCTCAGCAGATGGGCTAAACCAAGTTGAGTATAATTGATGGGTCTCAAACCTGCCCATGAGATAGGGTCATGAAATGTGTGAAGACTTCCCCCTAGTGCAATGAGTGGATGAGAACAATTTGTTCCATCAGCCAAGAAGGTGGCAGAAGTAGGTTATGTGGAGCACTTAAAACTTGGTCAGACATTAAAGATGCCAAGGTCATCCACTGCATCATGGGCCATTGCCAGTCATCCTGACTTTTGTCCCTCCACTGGACTACAATGACTCTGAAAGAGAGCGTGGAGTTGATGACTTTTTGCAACTCTGCCTCACTTAAATTCAATTCATGCGTAAGTTAAGACATCACTCCATGACGTTGTTCATTTTTTTCAAAAACGAAGGAAAAAAAACAACTACAACATACAGCATGAACTTAAAGTCCTTCATCATTCTGGTTGGTTTCCTCTGGATATCCTCCAGTTTATCAAGATCCTTTCTAAAATGTAGTTCTCAAAACTGAACACAGTACTCTAGAAGAGGTCTGAGGAAGGTAGAGACAAGTAAGACTCAGCAGGTTATTTCTTCTAGCTATGTTCCTCTCAGCATATTTTGAGGTCACAGCTTTTTTGGCTGACAAATCACATTACTGATACATATTGAGCATGAAGCTTATGAAAACTAGCCTTTACACCCATCTACACAATCCGTCACCACCTATGGCAGTTGTGGTTGGAAAGTAATAATAGCAACATATTTACACTAAATGCAATCAAGATGTACTAATACCTGTTTATGAATATGTACACACATAAATACATACACATGCATACACGCATATATGAGGATGTATGTGTATACTGATATGATTATGGAATAAAAAGAGAAGGCACACATATGTGTGATTTTACCAAATCACTTACAAATATTTGTTAAGCAACTAGTATATGTGTCATCCATTGTGCTAGGTACTGGGATAAAAGGCCAACAATGAAACATTTCCTTCCCTCAGGGAGCTTACAACATCAACAAGCTAAACAGTTGCAGCCCTTCTGAAGGTGGTCAGCTATTTCTCTACTGTTCAAAAGTGGAAAATGAGGGGCAGTTAGGTGGCACAGTGGATGGAGCACCAGCCCTGGAGTCAGGAGGACCTGAGTTCAAATCTGGCCTCAGATACATAACACTCAGTAGCTGTGTGACTCTGGGCAAGTCACTTAATCCCAATTGCCTCACTAAAAATTAAAAAAGAAAAAAAATACAAGTGGAAAATGAAATAGGGGTATCACTTTTTTTTCTTATATATTTTCTTGACACAATTTGTACTAATTCAGATCATAAGCACCAACTCACATGAAACAACAAACAGAATACACTCTGAAAATCTGTTAAGCAAAACTACACATAATTTGACTGAGACCGATAGGCTATTCCCATTATAGTTTTATGATTTACTGTTTTTTAAAAGAAAGATGTTTGTATCAAAGTCACTCCTTCTATTTAGCATGCATTCTTTCTTTTTTGTAATTTAAAATTTTCTTCATTTATGTAGTTATAGTTAGTCAACATATTATGCTTTGGGCTTTGATTTTTTTGCATCAGTTTATACAAATTTCCCATGTTTTTCTGCATTCCTCTCATTTGTCATTTCTTTCAGTATAATGATATTTTGCCACATTTCTAATCCTTGAGTCTTGCCTCAATTAGTGGGTACGTGTGTTATTTCTAATGTTTGCCATTGCAAATATCATCACTATGAATTTGTTTTTTTGTAAGGTGTCTTTTCCTTCTGTCAACAAACACCTCGGGGATTTAAGCTTACTCATCAGTTTGCTGAGTCAAAGGGTATGAACATTTAGGTAATTTTTTTTTGGTTTAACTCCGTTTTGCTTTCTGAAGCTGTTGGACTCATTCTTAGCTCAACCAGCATTGAAAATAAGCTTGTCTTATGACAAATCTTCCAATATTGAATATTTTTGTCTTTGACAAATGTTTTTATTTGAATGGGTTATCGGGATATTTTAAAGTTGTTTTAATGAGCATTTCTCTAGTTATTAATGGTTTTGAATACTTTTTTTTGCAGCTGATTGTTGATAATTTGTGGGTCTTAGAAAAATACCTTCATGTTCTTAATATTTCATCACTTATCTATTGGGGAAAAGCCCTAATTATAAAGAGTTCTGAAAATTCCCAGTATATTTTAGATGTCATATTTTTGTCTGAGATGTTTAATACACAATTTAAATGAACATGTTCATGAAAACAATGTTAGGACTGAGATATATTTGTAAGTAGGTACTTATTAGGATCATAGGCTTCAGGCCCATAAAGTACTTTAGATTTCATCTAATCCAACTCATTCCTTTCATAGAAATGAAAAACTAAGGATGATTGGAAAACTTTGGATATAAAAAAAGACCTGTGGGATTTTGTGGCCTATAAGACCAAAATGAGTTCTACTGTGTGAAATGATTACTTCTCCTCCAAAGCTAATGAGGTTTTAGGCTTCAATAACAGATGTTTAGTTCCAAGAAGGCACACAACAGTCTTACCACACCCAGCCTGTGTGTAATAGAACCTAGATAAGCTAGACCTAGAGCTGGTTAACTTGCATGGTGAGGGAACTTGACACCTGTCTTTCAAGGTTTATTTGGAGCATTTAGGGATCTACTCTACTAGACCCTGGGCTAACTTGCTGAAGAGAAGAAGCAGAGGATACTCCATTCTTCAAATACTTGAGGGATTGTCATGTGCATAAGGGTTTACCTTTGTTCTGTTTGGCCC
This sequence comes from Vombatus ursinus, assembly GCF_900497805.2. NCBI lineage: Eukaryota > Metazoa > Chordata > Mammalia > Diprotodontia > Vombatidae > Vombatus > Vombatus ursinus. Next base: position 10,548,723 of record NW_020954625.1, on the reverse strand, counting down.
TAGGGGACAGAAAAAGGAGCAGTGGGTAGAAATTGTGGAGAGGTAGTGTTTTTGTTGAATTACTTAACAAGACATTATATTTTAATTCCAAATTTTACTTAAAGGTGAGATTTAATGCTATTTCAATACTTGATGCTATGATCCAATGATGCTATTTCAATACTTCTGTTTTTTTGGGTTTTCCTGGGGTACCATTATGATGTTACTAATTGCTACCATCCTATGGTTTAATAGATGCTCTTGGAGAGTTGCTGTGGTCAAAAAATTAATGGCCTATGGCCAGCCTGGTGATGGACCAATCCAGGTTGAGCCCAGGTGCCAGATAGGCAGTTATGGTTATATACATCACTGGGCCCATACTCTCTTCTTGTCCATCTTGGCTAGATCAGACAGAGTCTGCCATCTAATGTTATGATCTTTGAGAACATGAGATCAGCTTCCTATTACACTGAGGCATTTGAGAACTTTGCTGGAGAAATCTTAATATGAGTTGACAATTTCACTCTACATTACATTTCTATAAAACTTTCAGGTTTACAGCATATGTTCCTTACTAAAACCTGATGAGTTTGAGAGTGTAAGCATTATTAACCTCATCTTACACATGAAGTCATGTGACTTGACCAGGGTCACAAGGACAGTAACTCATCCAAGCCAGTATTAGAACTTTCTTCCTAACTATGAGGGCAGTGACTTTCCTCCACTATACCAGACTACTTCACCATTAGTTAAATCTTTTAACAAAAGGCTTATATTTTAATTATTCAGATATAAAGAGGTGTTACTGATACTTCCGAAGTGCTAATAATTGTGGTCTTTTATGCTTAATGCTCAAACACTCAGAGATCTGTGCTCTCATTGATTCAGGAGTTCCCTTCAGTGATGTAACTATTTATGCCAGGTTGCCTAGCTTGTGCGACTCTCATCCATATATCCTCCCAAAAGTTTACTTCAGGATGTCTATCCAATGGCCTTTCTTGATTTCTTGACCTAAATATAAATAAAATATAATAATAATAAGTGGTCATTCATGATATTAATTAGTAACAACATTGACAATATATATGATCTTTTCTGAGATTTAACATTATCCAATATTCTGGCAAATATTGAGATTACACAGGATTTTCATTTGTTTGTTAGTCTATGTCAAAGAGGGAATTTACATTTTAGCTAATACATGGATAGAATATTGTCCTAAATTTGGAACATTTGGTAAATCTTCAGCCTCTTCAATGAGCTTCAATTAAGTTTTTTAAACATTCATTTAAAAAAAGTTTAACCTTCAAATTTTGTGCCCCCCCTCCTTAGAAGGCAAGCAATTTGATATACATTATAAACATGAAGTCATGAAAATATATTTCCATATTAGCCATGTTGCAAAATAAAACACAGACCAAAAAAAATCCTCAAGAAGAAAAAAGAAAGTAAAAAAAAGTATGTTTTAATCTGTATTAAGGTTCCACTAGTTCTTCCTATGGAGGTGGATAGTTTTTTCATCATAAATATGTCTTCCAGAGCTTTCCTGAAAGCATCCTGTTTGTCATTTCTTATAACACAATAGTATTCTATCACAATAATATACCACAACTTGTTCAGCCATTCCCCAATTGATGGGCATCCCCTCAATTTCTAATTCTTTGCCACCCTTTATTTGCTATAAATATTTTTGTGCATATAGGTCCTTTTTCTTTAAAAAAATTCTCTTTGGGATATAGACCTACTAGTGGGTCAAAAGGTATACATAGTTTTATAGGCCCTTGGGCACAGTTCCTAATTGCTCTCCAAAATGGTTTGCAGTTCACAACTCCAACAACAGTGTATCAGTGTCCTAATTTTTCTACATCCCCTTTGTCATTTCCTTTTTTATCATATTAGACAATCTCTTAATTGTGAGGTGGTAACTCAGAATTATTTTAATTTACATTTCTATAGCCAATAGTGATTTGTTGCATTTTTTCATATGACTATAGATAGCTTTGATTTCTGTTTCTGAAAACTGCCTGTTCATATCTTTTGACCATGCATCAATTGGAAAATACCTTATATTCTGGAAAATTTGACTCCATTCTCTCTATATTTGAGAAATGAAGTCTTTATCAGAGAAACTTGCTATAAAAATCTCCCCCTACCCACTTCAGTTTCCTGCTTTCCTTCTGATCTTGGCTGCACTGGTTTTGTTTGTGCAAAACATTTTTTTAATTTCATGTAATCAAAATTATGCATTTTACATCCTGTAATTCTCTCCATTTCTTGTTTGGTCATACATTCTTTTCTTATCCATAGATCTGACAGGTAAAATTTTCCATGCTCCTCTAATTTGCTTATAGTATTACCCTTTATGTCTAAGTTACATAGCTATGCTGACCAATGTAATGGATGAATTTCCAGTACATTTGGAGCTATTTCTCTGTCAGTCACAATTACACAAAGATGGAGTTTTGGTCTAGATTGAAAAATGTGACTTTCTTATTGTTGCAGTCAAGCTTTCCAACCATCAAGGAAAAGGCTTTCTCTGCTTGCCAGGTAAACTTTTCTAATATGGATTGATTAACAGGAGTTGACCAGATAGATTATTTGAGGAAGCCATTTTCTAGCAAACTCAGCATGGCAGTGATTTTTTCTCAGCAGGAGCAGCAAACCAATGTGCAAAGCCCTGCTGATTTTCCATTAAATGTTAATGTGGAAAGCTACAGGGCCCAGCTGGTCTCATGCTAACACGGTGGAATGTGATTGCTTAGTTTCCTTGTATAAGCTTTCCTACTAATTCTACTTCTTAGATCTTCTCCTGTCCCCAAAAGTAGTGTGCTCTTATTCTCAATGGAATCAAAGGACTACTCAGAGATAGGAATTGAATCTTTCAAATCTTTAAATGAGAATTTGACTTTTAGGAGAATTTAATTAATCATCCATTCCCTAATTCCTTAATTTCTTAAACATGTATTAAATACCTACTATGTACAATGCATTACACTGGGTTCTGGGGAAGATACAAACATAAATTAAGAAATAATTCCTACCCTCAAGGATTTTACCATGCCTCTGGACAAATCCAATTAGACCATATCAAAGAGGCATTACAGTACAGTAGGAAGAACACTGGGTGTGGTACCACAAGAGGTCAAGTCCAAATTCTGACATTCTATTTATGTGACTAGAGCCAGTTTATTTCACCTCTTTGAGACTGCTTCCCAATGTATAAAATGAGGATGATAGTAATAGTTGTCCTTCCTCCCTCTCAGCATAATTATGAGGAAATCTCTTTGTGAAGATATGTAGAAATATCAGCTTATTATTTTGATTTGGGGAATGAATGGCTAATCTTGATTACATTAACTTAGTAAGTGGCAGGCTGAGTCAACCTGCCAGACAATGATGAATAGTAAAGTGATTTCCTTTTCTCTTTTCAAACTCCAACCTGAACAACCAGAATCACAGACTTTTAAGAGTAGAAGGGACCTCAGTGCCCATTTATTAAATGAGATAATATTTGTAAAGTGTTTAGCACTGTGCCTGGCACATAGTAGGTGCTATACAAATGCTTATTTATTCCCTTCTCCCATTTACTTTAACTATTCCCCATTTTAGCCATTATGTGTAATCCCCATTATGTAACTCCATCGTACCTCAATCTGGTTTGAGGGTAACCAACAGGCCTCAAACCTATTAGTGAAGTAGGGGGATGTCTCCCCAAGAACATGAAAACTTCCCCCAGTGGAATTGGCAGACAAGAACAACTTGTTCCAGCAGCCATGAAGGCAAATAAAGTGCTTAGAGCTTGGTCAGACATCAAAGATGCCAAGGTCACACACTTCATCTTAAGCCATTTCCAGTCATCCTGACTTTTGTCTTGCCACTGGACTTAAATGACTCTGGAAGAGAGACTGAGGCTGAGAACTTTATGCAGCTCTGCCTTATTTAAATCCAATTCACATGCAAGTTAGGACACCAGCTGTGATGTCATTGGTCCTCTTTGAGAATGAAGGATGAGCAGTAGCAATATCTACACAGATTATAGAATACAATTTAGATGGTAGGTACAGAAGAGAATTATGAAATGTCATGGCATCAGATGAATGAATAAAAAAAAACTTTTATTAAATCTTTACTATATACCAAGGACACAATGTGAAATTAAGATAGTTCATGCTCTCAAGGGACTTATATTCTACTTGAGGGAAATAACATATATAGGGAAGTTGTGGCCAGGGAAGGGTGTTTTGGTTTGGGAAGTCATAAAAATGAAAAGCAGAACAATAAGATGGTTGCTTGTCATGTTCTTTCCAAAAGCCAGGGAAGTATTGATTTTATAATAGTTTTGAGTGTAAGTGGACCATCTATAACTAGGAGCAAATGTCAGTGTTTCATGGACTAGGTGCTATTTGATCTGGTTCTTAAAGGATGGTTAGGATAGCAGTAAGTGGAGATGGAGTGGGAGGGAGGGAATATGCATTTATCTAGCACCTACTATGTGCCATGCACTGTGCTAAGTGCTTTTACAAATAATGTCTCATTTGATAATGAGGAGGTGTGGAAATGAGTAGAAAAGCATGAGAACTAGGGAGAACAGGGTGAGTTTAGAGTGCTTGATCATTGATGAGATGCGCGGGAAAGGAGAAGTCAAAGATAACTGTATGAATTGATTAATAACAGATTGGTGTGCCCTTGGCAGTGATAAGGAAATTGGGAAGAAGTGTATAGTGACTCAGTTTGTCACACAGTCACTTTGGAAAGTAGAGTATTGGAAGGGGTTTTTGAAGAGTCTTCAATGCTGGGCATGAAGGAATTCATTAGTATGCATGGAGAGCCAACATGATCCCCTTGATCGATTAGGAAACAGTTTTGTGGCAGTATGTGGGACAGATTGGAACAGGGTGAGACTGGTAGTAAGGAATCTGATTAGGATGTTATTATCCTAGTGTAAGGGAGAAGGAATAAGGGTATGGATCAGGGGTTTAGCAGTGGAAATGGTGAGGAGGAGATGATGTGAAAGATGGAATGATTGTGATCAATCTATCCACAAGCATTTATTAAAAACTACTGACCTGAAAAGAGTTGGGGATACAAAAAGAGAAGTGAAACAAACCCTGCCTTCAGGGAACACCTATTCTAAGAAGGGACACAACAAGTGCATATATAGGTGGTTGTTGTTCTTGTTGGTTTGTTTCTTCATTTTTATTTTTTAAAATTTTTTTCTTCATTTTTAAAGAAGACCAATGACATCATTCTGTTGGGAAGGGTATAGTGTTTTCAGCTGTGACTGATCAGTGCAATATGAGTTCAGAAGGCATTGCCATAGATTGGGCGCAAGTGGTCCATTAGAACATTTAGGGTGGAGGTGGCTCTAGATTTTAATTTGCTCAGGTAGCATTTTTTTGGTGCTTCTATGATTCTGCTTTGCTTAGGGAGTGCAGTGCCTTCTTGATGTGGGTATGCCATGCTGGGAGGTCCTGTGCTAGTGTTTCCCATGTCTCATCGTCGATACTGAAGTTCTTCAGAGATACCTTAAAAGTGTCCTTATACCACTTCTTCTGACCCCCACATGAATGCTTATCTCTTGTGAGTTCTCAGTAAAATAGCTTTTTAGGCAAGTGTGTGTTTGGCATTTGAGCTATGTGGCGAGCCCCCCACCAGAGTTGTACTCCCTGCAATAGAGTTTGAATGCTCTAGAGAGCATCTCGGTGTCTGGTGCCTTATCTTGCCTGGTAATCTTGAGGACCTTCCTGAGACAATGTATCTTGTGTAGTAATAGCCACCTATGCTCAAAATCTCTTGAGGATACACAGTCCAGGAATTCCCCTTTCTTTCTCTTGAAAGCTAGGTATGGGAGCTCTTACTCCCATACTGCCACCATCTCTGTGGCTGCATATTTTAGTTTTATCCAGGGACCATGTAATTTCTCCTTTGGGAACTTCTTTATCATGCTTATACTATTTCTATTCAACTGCCTTCTCTAGAGTTTCCCTGGGGTAGGGCTATCTGGGCCAATACCAACCAACCAAACAAATGCTCGAGGTATTCCAGTCCATGCTGGTTTCTGTTCCTTGTCCATGATTAGCTGGTAGAGTTTTCTTTTTCTAAGCTGCACACCTTTTATAGAAAGAAATGCTTCATATCTTCAACAGTCCTGATCCAAACACATCCAAATTTCATAACTCTATCACTCATCCTGGTTTAGGTGTTAATTGATCAAAAAGTATCCAAACCAATATTCCCCATTCTTAGCAGAGAGACATAGGAATCATCTTCAGTGTGGTGAGCACATTTTACACTTAGAGTTTTTTTTTAAGTCAGAATAAGATGATCCATCAGTTAACCTTTTAAAGTTGACCATGCTTTCTTAGAGACATCATTTACTAGGGAAAATAAACAAACTAAATATCCTTAATTACATATTTCCAGAAATCACCAGAGAATGCTTTTCAAAATTAATAAAAACAAATGATAATATACAAATGGAAAGAATCTTCAGGGTCTTGATAAGGGAGAATGCAGGATTCAACATTCCTAGATATAGCACACTAAAACTCCAATACCATAATGATAAGGAGAATATGGTCCAGGATAAAAGAAACCTCAGGAAATATCAGACTGGACTATGGAAAAAAGACAA
>NW_020954625.1:10535278-10542100 GCF_900497805.2 Vombatus ursinus | reverse complement strand
AGGTTTTTAATGGCTCGTTTTCCAAATAAAGGTATAATTAATGATTAAACTATTTTGCAAATAAACCATATCAAAAAAGGGAAATTTCAATTAATATCAATTAATTACACTTATTACTTAAGATTTTTATTGATCATGAAATCACATTAATGTGAAAAATTACTTTGCTAAGTGGTGCCGGTTTTCATACATTTTTCAGGCTTTCTTACTGTTTACATTTAACAATGACTGAAAACACAGTGAAAAGATACCAGTCTCACTCCTCTCAGACTAGAGACAGACTAATGAAGGTTGGTTGCTGCAGGTCATGTGACAAACAGGAAAGTGTGCACAGTGGCAACCCACCCACCACGTTACATGACAGACACAATAGTGAGTAGTGGAAGGTGGGTTAAGCAGAGCATGGACAAAGCACTCGTTACATCTTTACTTTCTTTTATATTCTCTACATTTTTTGCTGGTGACCTGAAATCCTTTGGGGGTCCACATGCAGCCTATAGGTTGTATATTGTGCAGGCCTGCTTTAAACAATTGTTACACTTCTAAGTAAAATACACACACACACACACACACACACATTTAAGACAATTCACTTTTAATTTCAGGATAAAAAAGTAGGTAAAAAATTTACATCTTTATGGCATTGGCAAAATCTCTGAGTATTTCAAATGAATATTTTGGATAAATAGAGAAATAATGGAGAATCAAAATTTAAAATGAAGAGCAAAATGCCAATGGCTTTTGTTGTCTTAAAGCAAAACATCTGTCTCTGAAAAAGAGGACACTCAAATTAAATAAACTTACATAGTTAGTTTAAGACAAGGTTTAAAAAGTATTTTAAAAGTATTTAGTTATATTTGAGTCCATAAGAAAAATAATAAGAATGTGTACATTAATAGAGTTATAGGATTATAGATTTAAAGTGAGAAAGGACTTTTAGAAGTAACTAAATCTAGCCTCAATTTACAGGTGTTGAAACTGAGGATCAAAGAGGTTAAGTGACCTTAATTTTGCCCGGGGTCACAGAGGTTTTTTTTTTTCTGAACAAATGATTGAAGAAAACTTATACCTGATGCATATAATGCTAAGTAGAAAGGAATTAATGGAATAGAAACTCCAATAGAATAGCAGTGTAAGAAAATATATTGTTTACTAGAAACATTTAACCCAGAAAGACTAAACTAAATTCAAAATAAAGGGGTAATTTCAAATTGATGATGTAGCTAATAAATCAAAAGAAAGCAAGAATGGATGGTATTAGGCAAAGTTGAATTGATAATTTAGAACTATAACAAAATTAATAATCAATCAAAATGTATTTTTCTGGCACATACTAGAAACTAGGCTAATTGCTAATACATTGACAAAAACAAAATTGCTCTTGTCCTCAAGGAGCTTACATTCTTATTGGGAGTAGTATGTGCAGATTTGTGGAACTTCTGTATATACATTCTACACATGTAAAGAAGCTATGTATAAAATAAACATAGCTAGGGTGGGGTCAGGAATGGATTTATGTTGCAAATAGTGCTTAGGTTAAACTTTGAGGATTTTAAGAGATAGAGGTGAGGACAACATCAAAGGAAATGCTAGTAGCCTTGTTAGAAATAAGTAAAAAGTCAATAATAGCATGCAATTTTAATTCTTCACTGATAGGATAAGATAAATTGATATTTCAATAAATCTGCAATCTCACTGATGAGAGTACTTATTTCCTCTATGGGTATATATCTCAACCCAGCCATATTTTCTTATCCTGTGTGATTCTCAGTCAGGTTCTTCTATTGATTCTTCTCTAAAGCATTAACCCAAACTTTTGGAGTTCTTGCTCTGAGTCATTTTCTATTTCATGTGCTCCAGCATACTCTTTGAGTGATGCATTTGTTATTTTTCACTCTTGATATGTTCAGTAATTTAGCCAATCTAATAATCTAGGAGTTCTTACATTTTTTTTAGAAACTGGGCCATCTTGATTTGAGAAGTAAGAATTGTTTTAATGGTTAAGCTTTTGCAGAAAATGGTTATGATCAATGTCAATGTCTTCACCTTTTTCTCCTTCTCATTGTTGATACTGATAACAGATTTGAATAGGTCAGGGCAACTGCATGCACTATTTTTCCCTTCACACTTATCCTTTCTTCAATTTGATTTTGACCTTATTCTAACTAGTCTATAATCTGATGGTACAGACAGCTGAATCTGAAATGACTTCTGCAACTATCACTCATTGTTTCACTTCAAGATTTTTTTCTGATTAATTTTTCTTGTGATATTCTTTAGTGTTTGACATGCCCCATATTTTCCAACTTTCTTCTGGAATAAAGTATTCAGGATATATAAATGTGTCACTTCTGAGTAGTTTACAATTCACTGATTGCTTCCATTTTTCTAACATTTTTCATTCTTCCTATTTTATGCCCACTTTCCCATTGAAGTCCTTAAGCATCAAAACATACATTGATTTAATTTGGAAGATATTGTCCTCTCCCTCGGAGAAGTAGTTAAGTGAGTCATCTTGTCATAATGCTTAGTATCCCCAAGATAACAATATATCCCTGGTACAGAGGCTAACTCACAACACAATGTAGCATTACTTTTGCCCAGAGATGGAAGAGACTTTGCAGAGGTTGAAATGAGCCCATCCATTGACTATGTCAATTGGTGCAACCTCATATCAACATGATTGCACATACCAATAGGAATCGTTGCAATTATAGCCACAAAACATTGGGGTACTGTGTATAATTGCACCACCAAACACTAGAGGGTGCTCTGGAGTGTCCACTAAGTACCCTGTTCTTAGGCATTCAGAGCAACTGATGGTCACGCCTTGACTCTACCTGTTTGTGGAAGGATTCATGCTCCCATTCCCTAGGCTTCTCTCATTGGCCACTTATTTGCATGTGTTAGGCCATTTAAAGGTATATACAGTACAAAAGCGTTGATTAAAAAGGTAGATATAAATCACTGCAGCTTAAGATCAATACTCCTAGGGCTTGCATTCCCATCCCTTCCAGTCATTGAGGGTGACTCTGAGGTCTTGATCCTAGATCTGAGTGTATTAACAAAGGGATTGAAGAGAAAGAATTCTGTGTCATTCAGTAGGCAGCATGTTTGTTTTTTTAAGTGTTTACTGTTTCAGGCACAGTGCTAAGTGTTGGGATTACAAAGAAAGGCAAAAACATCTCGACTCTCCAGCAGCTTCTATTATCTTAGCAGAGAAAATATGTAAATAGAGGGGTCATTAAATGTACCTTCTGTTGTGCACAGAAAAGGCTTAACCTGCTTCAACAGATTGGTGAAAGGAAGTCTCAGGCTGGAACAAACTGGGAATAAAGCTATACAAATAACTCACAAAGCTACCAGTATAGCCTCCACCTGTGTAAACATGTATGGATACCTCACCAGCCTATGGCATACCCCAGAAACTGTCATAAGAGCTGAAATGCAACTGCAGTCAGTAAATTATACCTGGGCAGGGTCTAAAGAATAGATAAGAATTTCATTAAAATAGGATACCAAATGCTTGTGAAATATTGACCTCTTGAACCTTTAAAAGACTATAGGAACAGTATTACTGGAACCAAATGATATTATGCCAAATGATAATTACAAATATTCATATTTGTTATATCAAGTCAACAACTCCATCTGCTATTTTAAGACCTCAATATCTCAACAATATTGTATATTGCCTACTGAATATTATATCAATATATGCTGTGTCTGTAGATTATATGTTCTCTGAGGCAATGTTCCATTTGGGGGCCTGTCACCTCCCCTGGAAACTGGCCCTTCATGCTGTCTGTCACAGGTCTGAGGTGCTTAGTTACTTGGAATGGATGATGATGATTATGCTCTAGGCTCCAGAGTTAGTGCTTTCTTTAATGAACTCCCTCAAGAGTTGGCGGATTTTCCTTTTGGGGAGGTTTGCAGTCAGAGGCTAGATAATCACTTGTTGGGTATGTTATTGTGGGAAATCCTTTCAGGATTTCTCATTAGATTAGATGGCCTGAGCTTACTTGTTGCTCTAAAATTCTGTGATTCTGATTTTATTGGCGGGTGGTTGGTTAAGTGCTAGTAGCTAGAGGGATCAGGAAAAGTCGTCATGTAGGAGGTGCTGTTTGAGTTAAGGATCAAAGAATATTAGAGATCTGAAGAAGTGGAGAGCAGAAAGGAATGCACTGAAGGCATGAGGACCCCCTAATAAAAAGGCATTGTGATGAGAGGTGCTATATTGGGCATGGGGAATGGTAAAGAGGCCAGTTTAGCTAAAATATGGAGTGTGTGAAGGAGAGTGATGAATAATAAGGCTGGACAGGTAGATGGGAGTCAGACTGTGAAGGAGATTAAATGTCAGAGAGATGACATTGTATTTTATCTTAGTGATAATAAGGAGTCATTGGAATTTATTGATTACCAGGTCAATACTGGACATCTGGGTTATTTGCTGTCTCTTTGGGCAAGCCAGCATTTAAGAGCATTTGAAGATCTTGGGCCTTCTTATTGACTTTGCAAATACAAAAGCTGCTTTGAAGCAAGACCTTTTCTATATGAACTGCTTGATTTAGTTTTAATAAGTGTATCTTTTTTTTTAAATATGATGCTTTACTATGAATCCAATTTTAGGATTGTCAATCAACTTGCATTTATCAAGAACTTTCTATATGCCAGGAACTGTGTTAAGGGTTGGGGATAGAAAGAAAGACAAAAAAACATTCCCTGCTCTCAGGGAGCTCACAGTCTAATGGGGGAGGTAACATGTAAATAATTATGTGTGGACAAGATATAGATAGGTTAAATTGGAGGTAGTTTCAGAGGGAAAACATGAAGATTAAGAAGGATCAGGAAATGATTTTTTTTTTGCAGGAGGTAAGTCTTGAATAATGTCCTTTGTTCCCTATTTACTTTATTCCAGTTTCTTCTGTTGCCTCTTGTTTAATGTGGAAAAATCTTACTCTTGCTTCATTTCTGTGAGTCTTTCTTATTGTTTATATAGACAAGGATGTTTGACAATGATGTGCCTAGCTGGAGATTAGTTTCTTCCTTCTTCATGTCTTGTAAATTCCATGGGGCTTCAAATAATTCCTTATTTTTAATATTTCTATAAATTTTTCTCTTATAATTTCCTGAGAAATTCATATTCTTTGTTTCTTCACCATTTTCAGAAATCCCTATAAAGTTTAAATTTTGTCCTGATCCAACCTGTGTATCTTTCATTATTTTTATCTCCCTTGCTTTCAGATATTTTTCTAGTTTAACACTTTTATGTTTCTTTATTCTGCTTTCGTTTTCTTCTCTGATCTTCTGTATAATGCTAAAAAGTTTACTTTCTATCAATTCCATTGATGTGTTATATTCACACATATTTTCAACTATTGAGCTTCCCCATTCTCCTGTCCTGTTATCTCTCACCTCCTTTATAGATTATTGTGATTTTTTCCACATTGTTCCATTGCCTTTCTAACTTTCCACACACTTATGATTCATTTTAGTGCTTCTTAAGAGAATTTTTGCCTTCTTTCTGTGAAGGCTGTTGATATGATTCAGCTGCCTTTCTTCCTATCTTGCCTTTCATTCTAGGCATTTCCCCATTGGGCTGGAATTCTTTCTCAGCTTGCTCATTTCTTTGGGTGATTTGGACATTTTCTTTGGAAGATTTCTGGTACTTTTTCCTATTGTGACATTTCTATTGCTGTTTTAGAGGAAGAGATTGAGACAACTGCTCTTCAGTCAACTCTCATTCTGCTGTTTTCCTTTAAGCCCAACAGTTCTATTTGTTTGACTATGATCGGGTTTCTGTGGCAAATAGACAGGGATAGCATGAGGACCTATGATTCCACTGACAAAGTGAAATAATCCAGGTTGGGGAAACTCCTATCAATGTAGGTTGGCATCATCTCTACACCTAAAGTCTTAACACATTGCCTATAAGGGGCAGCTAGAAGGCACAGTGGATAGAGCACTGGCCCGGAAGTCAGGAGGACCAGAGTTCAAATGTGGCCTCATACCAAACACTTGATACTTACTAACTGTGTGACCCTGGGCAAGTCACTTAACCCCAATTACCTTAAAAAATGATAGTAATAAAAAAGAAAAACATTGCCTATAACATTGAAAGGTTGTGACTTGCTCAGGGTCCATGGGTAGTGTGTGTCAGGGGCAAGACTTGAAACCTAATCTGCCTGGTTCCAAGGATAGTTCTCCCTTTCCTGTGCCAAGCTGAGTCTAGAGTGCCTAAATATGTATAGTAAATCTACAATTTTCCAGAATGCCCTGAAGGTCAGGAGTTGGAGGTGCTGCAGGACTGCCGTGTTATAATATAGTACAGTAGAAGATTAGGTTCTCTCTCCACTAACCCAACTGAGTCTAGTAGTAAATTCTCAATTACTTAGAATGTCCTGGATGTCAGCACTCTGAGCTATTATAGTATTTCTTACCTATCTTTAATAGCGGAATGAGAGGTTGCCTGAGTCAAACTGAGATCTGTTAAAGACCTTAGCTTAAAAAGGCCAAGTTCTCCCATTGCATCAGGGGTCACCTCCAATCATCCTGATCTGTATCTTGCCACTGCACCCAGATGGCTCTGGAGGAGAAAGTGAGGCTGGTGACTTTGCATAGTCCTCCCTCACTTAAATCCAATTCACTTCCATGTCATGGCATCACCTCCCTGACTTTATGGTCCTCTTTGAGAACAAAGGAAGTAGTAAGAGCTGCCCAATGGGGACTGAACTACAACTGGCTAGTTGGGCAACAGAAGTACTTTCTTTCTTTCTCTTTCTTTCTTTCTTTCTTTCTTTCTTTCTTTCTTTCTTTCTTTCT
>NW_020954625.1:10532532-10535268 GCF_900497805.2 Vombatus ursinus | reverse complement strand
TTCTTTCTTTCTTTCTTTCTTTCTTTCTTTCTTTCTTTCTTTCTTTCCTTCCTTCTTTCTTTCTTTCTTTCCTTCTTTCTTTTTTTTCTTTTTCTCTCTCTCTCCCTCCCTCTCTCTCTCTCTCTCTCCCTTCCACACCTGATATTCTTAAAACATTGTCTATAATGTTGAGAGGTTGTGACTTGCTTAGGGAGTAATGCAGTCTTTCCTGATTCTATGAGTTTTAAATACCCTCTCCCTCCTCTAATTATCTTGTGTGAAGGCCATATTCTCCTAATAGAATGTAAACTCCTTGAAAATAGAGACCAATTTTCATTTTGTCTTTGTATTATTTGCAGGGTTGTTGTAAGGATTAAATGAGATAATATTTATAAATTACTTTGTAAAACTTAAAGCCCTATTAAAATGATATTTATCATCATCATTATTGTCATTATTAATTATTACCCAGTCCAATACCTTTCATGGAGAATGTACTATTTTTTTGGCTTGGACCAGAATGGTATGATTTTTCTTTCTTTTTTTGTGGGTTATCTTGCCTTTTTCTAAATGTAACCTGAAGTAACCTAGTGCCTGGTACATATTAGATACTTAATAAGTGTTTATTAATTGATAGAAGAACACAAAAAAATAGAAAATCACAGAATTTACAGAGAAAGAGGACTTTGGGATGCATCAAATCCAAACTCGTTATTTTGTCAGATGACATGCCAGTTGACTAAAGTCCAGGTCTCCCAGGCCCTCATTTTTGAGGACTTTGGTTTGTTGGGTTTGATTCAAAATGAAAAATAAACAAATTGTTGAACTTGTTAGTTTGCCTTGTAGTCACTTGAAATCAGTTGTTTTAACTGAATTCATTAACTTGTTTGTATTTTTATTGAATTTATCAGAACAGATTTATATGCATAGAACATCTTTTCAAGTATAAAGGTGCTAGCAGTAAGTCCCACTACTTCAGCTTAAATATTTAGGACACCACTGGTTTAATAACATCACAGATGAAAAGAAGGTGCTTGATGTTTTCCACCAGTCTATTGGGCACAGAGCTCAAATTCACAGGCAGTTGTGCTCCAGATCCTGAAGCATTTGTCACATGAAACTGTTTGTTATGGTTAAAGTTAATTGAACAAAATTGCCCTCGAGTGAAAATTATAAAAAAGCAAACTCTCGCATCTGTTAGCCTGTGGTTGCACTACCTGGTTCCCTGGGTTATTGCAAAGGAACTGCTTTGCTGATGAGGGCTGATGCTGGGTATCTATTATCAAGATTTTGTCCCATCTCTCTTTGTCATCTTTATGAGATTTTACTTCAAGTATCCTTGAGAAGAAATCCATTTTTCTGTGAAGTGCCAAGCCTCCTCTTTAAACATTAATGATTAGAAGATTTTATACTGCTACCTTCCCAAAATGGTGTACCTTACATAAAAACCATCTGCCTCATTGGGAGAAGCTGCCTGCAGGGAACAATTCTACAGATCCTAAATTTTCCCAGTTTTAGTAGGAGGAAAAGGAGTACGATTCTTTTTTCTTTTCTTTTTTTTAAAATGAGACCTATTAAGAAACAATAACAGAATTTGCTGAGAAGCCATACAGGTTGCCAGTACAAGTTGGCTTTAGTGGATGGGACAGAAGGGGTGGTGGATGCCGATATTACCTAAATATAGTAGCATCTCTTTGGAATTCTGATTTCAGCAGATAAGACAATAGGCTATAGACCAGCAGATTCTATCAGACTTTAAGACATGAGGCCTCATGGTATAGGCAGAGGATTACTAGATTTACAGTTAGAAATCCTGGTTCCAATCTCAGCTCTGATGTTTACTAAATTGCTTGACTTTTGGTGGTCAATTATCAATAGGCATTTCTTAAGCACCTTTTGTGTGCTAGGCACTATTTTAGGTGCTGGAGGTAGTATTACAAAGAATGAAACAATCCCTACTCTCAAGTAGCTTGCATTTAAGAATGATTTTTCAATTAATTTATTTATTTTTAGTTTTCAACATTTGCTTTCATAAGATTTTGAGTTTTAAATTTTCTCACCTTGCCACTTTTATCTCCACCTCCCAAGATGGTGTACAATCTGATATAGGCTCTACATATACATTCATATTAAGCATATTTTCCCATTAGTCATGATGTAAAGAACAATAAGAACTAATGGGAGAAACCATGAGAATGAAGTAATAAAACAAAATGACAAAGGAAAAGGAGAGCAAATAGTATGCTTCCATCTGCATTCAGACTCCAAAGTTCTTTCTCTGGGTGTGGATAGCAATTTCCATCATGGATCTTTTGGAGTTGACTTAGATTCTTGCATTGCTGTGAAAAGCCAAGCTTATCAAAGTCAGTCACCCCATAATGTGGCTGTTAGAGGGGATAAATCGTTTCAACTCCAAGGGCACTGGTTTCTTAATCTATAAAATGACAGGGTTGGAGTTGGAAGTCTCTTCAATCTCATCAGTGCTCCTACTATCTTTACATAGTTTGGGGAGGACATGAGACAGCATGGCGCCAGGGAAAGACTGCTAGCTTTTGTGTTAAAGGACATTGGTTTGAATTTTGCCTCTGCTACTTCCTGTCTATATGATCTTGAACAAATGACCTCCCTTCTCTGGGCCTCAGTTTCCTCCTCTATAAACAGAGGGAGTAAGACTATTTGACTCAGACTGTGAGTTCCCTGAGAGCAAAGACTATCTATCTATCTATCTATCTATCTATCTATCTATCTATCTATCTA
>NW_020954625.1:10494957-10532522 GCF_900497805.2 Vombatus ursinus | reverse complement strand
CTATCTATCTATCTATCTATCTATCTATCTATCTATCTATCTATCTATCTATCTATCCATCCATCCATCCATCCATCCATCCATCCATCCATCTATCTATCATCTATCTATCTATCTATCTATCTATCTATCTATCTATCTATCTATCCATCTATCTATCTATTTATCTATCTATATCTAGTCTTTCTTTGTATCCTCAGTGCTTAGCATAATATCTAGCACATAGGCCCTTAATATATGCTACTTGACTGACTAGATGACTTCTGAGTTCCATTTCAGCTCTAAATCTATGATTTTGTGTTCTCTCCTTGTGGGAGAGCGTCACCATGGGAAAGGGAAGAGAACATTGGATTTTCATCATCAGGAGAACTGGGTTCAAATTTTGGTTCAACTACTTATTACTTATGTGGCCTTGGTAAAGTTACTCCCCATCCCTGGGGCTCAGTTTCCTCATTTGTAAAATGAGGAGTTTAGTCTAATTGATATCTTAGCAGACTTCTAACTTTAAGTCAAATGGTCTTGTGAATCTTTGTAAAAATAGTGATCATGTCCAACCATTCTGGAACTATGCCCATAGGGCAATGAAACTGTGCATACCCTTTGATCCGGCAATACCACTACTAGATCTATATCCCAAGGAGATCATAAAAAAGGGAAAAGGAACTACATGCACAAAAATATTTGAAGTAGCTCTTTTGTGGTGGCAAATAATTGGAAATTGAGGGGATGCCTATCAATTGGGGAATGGCCGAACAAGTTGTGGTATATGAATGTAATGGAATACTATTGTGCCATAGGAAATGATGAGCAGGCAGATTTCAGAAAACCTGGAAAAACTTACATTAATGCAAAGTGAAGTGAGCAGAACCAGGAAAACATTGTATGCAGTAACAGCAACAATGTACAATGATCATATATGATAGACTTAAAATGATCTAAAACAATTCCAAAAGACTCATAATAGAAAATACTATCCACATCCAGAGAAAGATTTATGGAGTCTGAATGCAGATCAAAGCATACTATTTCTACTTTCTTTGTTTTTTTTAAATTTTTTTCTTTTTTTCCTGTTTTTTCTTTCACATGACCAATGTGGAAATATGTTTTTCATGATTACATATGTATAGCCTATATCAGATTGCTTGCTCTCTTGGGAAGGGGGGAGGAGAGAGAGGAAGGGAGAAAAATTTAGAACTCAAAATCTTATAAAAAATAATGTTGAAAATTGTCTTTACTAGTAATTGGAAAAATACTATTTAAAATAGTGATCATCACAATAATACTTCCATTGACTATTGCAGAGTCATCTCTAGGACATGTAGTACAGTGAAAAGGGTTCTAGATTTAAAGTCAGAGTATTGTGATTTTGTCACTTATTACCTGTCACCTTGATCAGATCTCTTCTCCTTTCTGGAACTCAGTCTCCAAATCTGTAAAATGAAATATTGGACTATTTGGACCCAAATGTCCTTTCCAACTCTAAGTCCATGGTCCCATGAACTTATGATATTGAAAATAAGTTAATTGCACTCTCTCTTTCTCTCTCTCCATATATATATATATATGTATGTATGTATATATACCTATCTCTATATATCTATGTATCTGTAGACATACACATATATGCATACACATAATGTGTATATATTTATAATATACACACATACACATATGTATGTCTATCTCTACACATATTGACCCATTGACCCCATGTTAAAATCCTCTTTATTCTACCTAACTCTCAGATAGGGACTAGAGCTGGACCTATATTTTCTTTGGTGTTTGGAAGTCTTGGATGAGAAAATTTCCTCTCCTAATGCAGATTGGCATGTTCTCTGTAACTTATTATATCATCAATTTAGAGCTGGTAGGGACTCCAGAGGCCATCTTGCACAACCCCTTCATTTTATAGTTGAGGAAACTGAGACTTGGAGAGGTTAAATAACTGACCTAAAATCACAAAAGTATCAAATGGTAGAGATGGGATTCAAACTCAGCTTTTCAGATTCTTTGGAAACTTT
Source organism: Vombatus ursinus (assembly GCF_900497805.2). NCBI lineage: Eukaryota > Metazoa > Chordata > Mammalia > Diprotodontia > Vombatidae > Vombatus > Vombatus ursinus. The sequence continues at coordinate 10,530,501 of NW_020954625.1, read as the reverse complement.
CCTCTCTATTTATTTGCTATTATTTCATGGATCTCCACACACAGGAACATCTACCTCATATACCAACATTCATGATGACTGGCCCACTTCCCTTTAGGTCAGTCATCCATGACCCTCATGATGCTCTCTCTGCTGGATATTAATGTGGGAGTCTATGCTACATTCAGTCTTCTTCTACCCGACATAAGTCTCTCTTCTTCCCTACAAAGCACGGCAGCTTACAACAAGTTGCCAGCACAACAAATTCTGCTTTGAGGGAGAAGTCACACTGTATCTGTGGACAAGTTGCTCCTTGCTCTGACTTGGAAATATTACAAAATCCTAGGATTATACTTATAGATCTTGAAGGGACTTTTTAGGCCATCTAACCTTCTAATATCCTTATTTTACAGACAAGGACTGAGGCCTGGGAATCAAACCTAAAAATGTTAAAAAGTAAATATAAAACTCCATCCATTTGTTACTATAGCAATTGTTATTAGTACAAAAGGCAAATGAAACTCCATATAGCACTTGTTTGGATCTCTAGGGCTAGTTTTGATCAAAGAGAGCAATCAGATGGGGAATTAAGTTTGATCCCTGAGACACCATAGTGGCAACCCAATCTACTTTTCATCTCCAACAGCATGTTTTGCATTGTGTAGACATATCCTGGGACCGAAAATGTATTTTTCTTCCCAGCCTCCCCTCTTCCTCTTTTGGAGATGTTTTAATGTATGCTTAGAAAGCCAACAGTGTTAAAGAGAAATCAGAGAGACAGAGAAGGTTTTTCAAGTTTAAGGAATCAGCAGGATTTTAGGGGGTTGTTTCTCTGCTGTTCTGTGACAGATGAATTGATTGATGAATAGTAAAGGAGAAGAATTACTATTCTAAGCTTCATGCACACAAAAAGGGTTTTACTTGAAGGTTTTGTCTTCCCCAGAGGAAGTCTTTTCATTTGAAAAAATACTTGAGAACAGAGAGAAAAGTGACATAAGGAAAGAGTGAGTTGAAGATGAGCACAAACTTCAGTGACCTACGATTCAGACATATTGAAAAACACAAGCATTAGAGCTTAAACTTGGCTCAGATGACATTATTGCATCTCCATTCTGCCGCAGGCTATGAATCCTCGAGGAAAGCTAGCCTCAAAGGATGTGATCCCTCATCCTCTAGGGCCACTGAGAAAGCTGGGGAGAATCACCAACCAAAAACAGACTTCGGGAGAAATTGCTCGGTATTAAGATAGCATGCTAATTCACTGTGAGTGAAATTCTGAGTTGAGTGGTCCATTCCAGAAGACGCTTTGGAGTTGTGCAAGTTTCTGAATTGCTCATGCCATTTGAATCAGAGATTCTGTGACAAGGACTATATCTGAAAGAGGCTATTGACCTCAAGAAACAAGAAATGCAATTCTTTAACAGTATTATTTGTGAAAATGAAGATCTGGAAAGAAAATGTAGGCTCAATGTCAGTATAATTATTGCTGTGTCTTAAGAATGATGAATATGAAGTTAAGAAAAAGACCTAGAAAAACAGTGTGAAAGCATGCAGAGTGAAAAAAGCAGAACCAAAAGAAAAAAAAATAATCCAATGTACCAAGCACCTACTAAGGACCTACTCATGCTAGGTACTATGCTGAGCGTTGGGGGTAGAAAGGCAAAAATGAAATAGTCCTTGTCCTTTCCAGATTTACATTGTACATAATCCTTCAGACAGTCAGTAACCATGTATTAAGCACTTACCATGTGTGTCTCACTGTGTGAGATACCAAGAACAGTAAAAGACAGTCCCTGCCCTCAAGGAGTCTAATGGAGGAGAAAACATTTGAACAATTATGCATAGAATAGCAACACAATGCTCATAGTAATATAAATAAAATCAACAAGGCAATAGAATTGTAGTCAGTTACAACCCATAATGTTAGTAAAAAGTCATAGGACACAGTCCACCTTTATGCTAACAATGAATACACTTATTGTTTACTCCACTTTTCATCTACTGCTTTGCCTGGCTTCAACTCCACTGCACGTGATACCCGTGGTGATTCCCCCTCTCTAAGCTATAGATCCCTACAAAGACAGTCTGCTTCAGGGCTCATCAACTGTAGCATGAAGGGGTTACGAGCTGCCTTTATGGAATGGCAGATCCCTGAAGTGTTGGCAGAAATTGGTTTGACTTTTTAAGATAGATGCGCTAATGGGCAGCCCATGGAGAGGCTACACCAAGAATATTTTCTTGCAGGGCAAAAAAGAGTTGGAAAGGGGCAGCTAGGTGGTACAGTGGATAGAGCACCGGCCCTGGATTCAGGAGGACCTGAGTTCAAATCCGGCCTCAGATACATAACACTTACTAGCTGTGTGATCCTGGGCAAATCACTTAACCCCATTGCCTAACCAAAAAAAAAAATTAAAGAAAAAATAGATGTGCTAGTACCCATGACCATTTTAGAGTTTCCAGGGCAAGCCAGCTACCATGGTTTCTTTCTCATCTCCCTCTGAAATCATGAAAGATTCAGGGTGCCTTCCAAATGGGGATGAAAAACCAGACTGGAAAGCCTCTTGGAGATCATCTAGGGTGGACATCCCCTTAATCTAATGGATCATGAGATCATAGCATCAGAGATTTAGTGCTGAAAAAGGTGAGTTCATCTAGTTTTCAATACTCTCATTTTACAGATGAGGAAGCAGGTCCACGGAGGTTCAATGACTTACCCCAAGTCCCACCAACCTTGATATCTGCTTAGGGCTTAAAACAATATTTCAAGGGGCTTCCGCATTTCCTGAAGACTTACTTTGCTTATAGTCCAAGGCTAAACTCTATTTTTAGCAGACATTATACTCTTCCACAGTCTTTCAATCTGAAGTACATTTTTTTTCAAGCTCTGGACCTTTGGGCTCATGACTCACATATATAATGATAGATGTCAGATGAATTGGGAGAAGAACGGTTGATGCACTGGGTGTTTTGTACGTCATTATCCTGAGGAAAGGCTTCTCTCTGTCTGCCAATAGTATGGGAGAGCTTTTCTCCTTCCAAGGAAAAAGATGGCTTCCTGTAAGACTCAGCATAAATGACATCTTCTACAAGAGGTCTTTCCCGGTCCATCCGTCTGCTTTCATTGCTAGTGCCTTTCTTCTGAGGTTATCTTCCACCCAGTCTGTATATATCTTGTGGGTATAGAATTATTTACATGTTATCTTTCTTATTAGAATTCAAGCTCCTGGGGCAGCTAGGTGGCACAGTGGGTAGAGCACCAGCCCTGGAGTCAGGAGGACCTGAGTTCAAATCCGGCCTCAGACGCTTGACACTTACTAGCTGTGTGACCCTGGGCAAGTCACTTAACCCCATTGCCTAGCCAAAAAAAGAAAAAAAATTGAGCTCCTTGTGGAGAGGGACTGCTATTTTCTTTCCTTCTTGTCCTCAGGGCTTACTACAGTTCTTGGCTTGTAATAGATGCTTAAAATATGGTTGTTGTCCAACAGACTGGAAATTTAGGGCACCCTCTATGTTGCTTTCCTTGGGCTCATTCCCAGATTATCAAGGGAAAAGCAAGAATGTTTAAAGTGGGTGGTATCTTATCTGGCAGACTTTATGAAAGGGAAGTATTTTCTCAGTGTAAATCACATTGCATTATAAGTTTATTCAAGTGCTATTAGCTTGGTATGAGAAAATTAATAAGAAATGATATAAAATTAAAATATATCAGAATATATAGTATCATGGAAGCAGCACTTTTCTTTACCAATGACCATTTAACAGAATTTTTACCAATTCATAATTTTAAAGCCTAATTTTGAAAGAAGCATAACATGTTTTCATGTGTGTAATTGATAGCGTATTACTTACCTTCACAGTAGGTGAGGGAGGAGAGAGAAAGAATTTGGAACTCAAAATAAAAAAAGGATACTAAAAATAGGTAATAAATTAAAAAAATATAGTAACATAAAATAATGCATGGCAAGATAGACTTACTGTCAGGAAGACTTGGGTTCAAATCTTGCCTCTGAAACACACTAGTCACATGACCATGAGAAAGTCACTAAATCTGTCCATGCTCTGGAGGTAATTCTTAAAGTCTGTAATTCACAGATGAATGGTTAACTGTCTTGGTGTACCAAATTTCCACATTGGGGGTTTTCAGCACTGAGGATCAATCAACGAATAATCATTAAATATTCATTTACGTGCTGGTAAAGTCTCCTTGATGCCAGTTGAACTCATTTTCTGCTACCCATTCTTCTTCCCAATGTCTAGGTCAATGCAAAAGAGGGATGGTGGGAGAGAGTTTTCTCCACACCCCTATTCCCTCCTGGTGGCTTGACTCCAACTTTGGAAATGGGATCCTCAATTCTCAAATATGATTCTTCACTGATGGACTGACTTAATGATGGATAGAATGCTGAACTTACATTGGTTATGAGTTGTATCTGATTCTTTCAGTAACAAGATATTTTTTGTTTGCTGCCATCCACTTTCATCCAATGGTCAGAATATTATAGTCCTTTTACATTGATGAGGGTTTATTTATATATTGCAGTGAAGTTCCCTAATATTCTAAAATATTTTAGTTTACCCTGTTGATTGATTAAATTTAGGTATCTGGACCTGCTGTGACTACATTAACTGAGATGAGAGTAGAATTACCACCCTTACTTATTTTCAGTCATTTCAGTAATTGTCTGACTCTGTGAACTCATTTGGGGTTTTCTTGGCAAAGATACTGGAAAGCTTTGCCATTTCTTTCTCAAGCTCATTTTACAGATGAGGAAACTGAGGCAAACAGGGTTAAATGACTTGCTCAGTATCACACAGCTAGTAAGAGTGTGAGTCTAGATTTTAACTCAGGTCTTCCCGACTCTGGGCTTTATGCTTCCCTTACTCTGTCCACTGGGCCACCTTGCTGCCCTCACACTTAAGTATATACAAAATAAATTCAAGTTTTTTTTTGGGGCGGGGAGTGGAATGGGATAGATCAAGTATCTGGGGGAAAACAAGAAAGGCTTCATGTGAAATGTGGTGCTTGATCAAAGTTTTCAGGTAAACAAGGGATTTGAGGTGAGAAGAAAGTGCATTCCAGGAGTTTCAGGGCACACGCACGTGTCTAGGAAATGTCTGCCCTCCAAATGTTTATGCCATACAATCCCATCAAATTGATGAGAGCTGTGGCTCCCTATTAACTCCCAGGTTCAAATATAAAATCCTCTGTTTGGCTTTTAAAGCCCTCCATAATCTGACTCCTTCTTACCTTTCCATTCATCTTGTGCCTTACTCCCTTCCACATACTCTATGATTCAGTGACACTACTTCCTATGCTTTTTATCCTACAAGACATTTCATTTCCTGACTCAATGAATTTTCACTGACTGCTTCCTACATCTCCTGAACTCCACCTCCCTTTCTCCCAGCCAAAGTCCTATCTTCCATAAGAAGGCTTTCCCAGTCACCCTTAATGATAGAACCTACCTTCTGAGATTACTTCCAATTTATCTTGTATACTATCTTGCTTGCACACAATAATTTCCATGTTGTTTGTCCCATTAGACTGTGAGTTCCTTGAGAGCAGGGATTGCTTTTGTCTTTCTTTCTATCCTCAGGATGTAGCCCAGTGCCCAGTTATTTAATAAATGGTTGCTACATGACAATTAGAATATCTCAAGGGATAGTGGAGTCTGTCTTGAAACCTTTATGGGAATATGTTGTAGAAGGAAATTTTGGTTCAGGCCCACTGAGATGCCCTCTGAGGTCCCTTCCAATAGACAGATTCCCAGAAAGAGCCACACACATGGTACTCATTAGCCCAATTAGAATGCAATTGCCTTGAGGAGAGAGACTGATTTGTCTTTGTATCTCTAGCATTTAGCACAATGCCTGGCACACAAGAAGCATTTAATTAAGGTTATTGATTGACTGATTGACTGACCCAACCTCTCATCTTGTGCTGTCCCCAGACATTTTAATTATTTCCTCCCCACTCTTTTCCTCACCCCTTGTTAGCAGGACAGCAATGGTGCTAGGAAGCAGCAGCCTTCAATTACTCTGGAACTCTGGATCTAGAGACTGAGCATTAATTTTGATTCACGGTCTCCAGATAAACTAGGGCAGAATAGATTAGATTAAGAGGCATGAATAAATCTTAATTCTACTGAGATTTATTTCTGCCATATAACAAACACAGAAAAATGCTGCTTTATCTAAAATATGCCATTGATTTCAAAGTTGCAAAAGTTAAATGTTACTCTAACATTGAATTTTGGGCTGCCCAAAAATGTAGCTTGAAGTATGGATACAGTGTAGGTCGCTGCATAGTCAAGAGAAGTGCGTCAGGTTAGGGCATAGATAAGAAGCATGTTGAGCAGGATCAAGACCCAGGAGTGAGAGGCAGGTTAGGGCATAGACAGGAAGAGTAGGGACAGATCAGGGCCTAGATAGGAGGTTTGGGGACTGATCTATGCATAGGCAAGAGGCATTCAGTAGGCAGTGGAGAATGGTTATGGGTTAACCAATGGCTTGTACTGTCATGCAGAAAAAAATCAAGGTTGCAAAAACGGGGTTGCTTTTATTTTGATATTCTGAAAACAAAACAAAACTTGAGAACTAAAGGACCACTACCATCTTGAGGATTAAAATAATAGATCATTTCATTTGGTATTTACCAATAAATAGCCCTAGGATCGAGGCAGTTAATTCTAAATTGGTCTCCTCCTTTCCTCTCTCTCTACTCTCTCCAGTTCATTCTCCACGAAGCTACAGAATTGATATTTCTAAAAGACAGATCTGACCTGCCATCCCCTTACTCAAACATTTTCAGTGGCTCCCTAGTGCCCAAGTGGTAAAATACACAATCCTCAGTCTATAGTTTGGCTCCTACTTACATTTCAAGACTTCTATAGTTTGGCCCACACTTATATTTCAAGACTTACTTCATGCTCCTAACCCTCCCTTTCCTGCTCTTTTCTTTCCAATCCAATTAACCTCCCTAAACTGGGCAGAGATGTGTTTGTCATGCAAATTTCTCCGTATCCAGAATGCAACCTCACCTTGCCTCCTAATTTCCCTTGCTTCCTTCAATGAAACCTTTTCTGATTCTTCCAAGTTGGTGCTTTCCCCCATTTGAAATGATTTGTAAGTATATTGGGGATTGGTCAATGAGAGCCCAGGCCTCATGCCTTGCATGCTTTGCCTGATGTAATCCCTATATGGATGTCAGATCATGCTCAAGTATTCTGTGGCTATTTCCAGTCTGCTTGTGATGTGGTGAACCTGGAAAAGGTCCTGACCACTTGACCTTGTTCTTTTTCCTGCCTGGCTCCATTCAAGTGAGGAAGCTCTGGCTTCTGTAAGCAGATAGATAGAAAGATACCCACAACCTTAACCTGTCAGGGGTATCTCGAGAGCCCTGATTGACAGGGATGTGTGGGTGTGTGTGTATGTATGTATGTATACATATATATGTAATATATACACACATGTATATAGATAGAAATATGTATGCATGTGCACATACACACACACACATATACACACATACACACACATGCATACACACAGATGTATTTGTTGTTGTTGAGTCATTTCAGTCCCCATTTGGGGTTTTCTTCACAAATATACTGGTGTGCCATTTCCTTCTCCAGTTCATTTTATAGATGAAGAACTAAAGCAAACATGGTTAAGTGACTTGCCCAGAGTCACACAATTAGTAAGAGACTGAGGCTGAGTTTGAACTCCCATGTTCTTGACTCCAGGCCTGTGCTCTATGCACTGTGCACCTAGTTATCTGTATCTATATCAATATCTGTTTCTATATCTATCTGAGGACCTGCCTCACCAGTGTGAGTGTGACTAGGAGTTGGCATAATGACCTCCCAGTGCCTGCCTTCCTTCCTTCCTTCCTTCCTTCCTTCCTTCCTTCCTTCCTTCCTTTCTTTCTTTCTTCCTTTCTTTCTTTCTTTCTCTTTTTCTTTCTTTCTTTCTTTCTTTCTTTCTTTCTTTCTTTCTTTCTTTCTTTCTTTCTTTCTTTCTTTCTTTCTTTCTTTCTTTCTTTCTTTCTTTCTTTCTTTCTCTCTTTCTCTCTCTCTCCCTATCTAGGCAATGTATTCAGTTATAGTAGTATATAAGTTGCTTGAGGGCAGGGATTATTTTGTTTTTATTTTTGTATTCCTTTCACGTAGCACAGTGCTTAGGCAGATGGTAAAAACTTGGTAAGTAAGGTACTTGTTGAACCAAATTGCATTATTATTGTGCAATGGAGAGTTCAAGATTCAGAGTCAGAAGACTTGGGTTCATATCCTGACTCTGCCACTTCTGTGACTTAAAAAACAAACTAGTATCTTCAAATATAAAATGAAAGGGCCTGTACTAGAGAGATTGAAGGGCCCTTTCCAAACAAATCTATGTTTCTATGAGTCTGTGGATATTTTCCTTGACAATCAAAAAAGGGAGTTAAGATAGATACAGAAAAAAATGATTTGATCTTCCCTATTTTTAGAAAATCTTTCCCTTTACCCTGTCAAACTCTTGAGCTCTTGACCTGTGTGTCTATTCTTCCTTGCTAAACCTCTAGACAAAGCAGTCTATAGCTGCTGTCTTTACTTGTTTGCTGTAAGATATGAACTAGCATCTGGCCTCATATTTTACTAAAATTTCTCTTTGAAAAGTCACCAAAACCCACTTAATTATTAAATTTAATGGTCTCTTCTAAGGCCTCGTCCTTGACCTCCCTACAACTTTGGATCCTGTTGACCAGCTCCTGCTGGTCATTATCTCTGTCTGAGATAATGTGAAGCTGGCCCTTCCTACCCTCCTCCTCCACCCTGTCTGGTCACCCTCCTCACTATCTTTTGCTGGTTCATCTTCCTCCTCCGTACATGTGGATATTTATCCACCCTCTGTCCTAAGTCCTTTTCTCTTCTCTCTATTCATAGTCTCAGGGGTTAGGAGGAGATCTTATCTACACCTATGGTTTCCATCAAATCTATACAGATAAGTCCTAAAACTCCAATCTCAGATTTCTATCTCCTAGATATATACTATTGACTATAAAACGTGAGAATGGCTTCATCAAGAATAGAAGAAACATGTATAAAACAAATACGGAAGAAAACTCTAAATTAGTAAAATTATTAAACTGATTGTTATGTTAAAACTAGTTTAACTTGATTTTGGTCAAGCTTTCAGATTCAGTGATGATGGGATGGCTGAACTTGAAGAATGGTTGTTAATGATTCAGTGTCAATGTGGCAAGAGATCTCCAGTAGAGTACCCCAGCTATCTGTACTTGGCCCTGTGCTGTTCTAAATTTTATAATAAATGCATGGAAGGCATGCTTATCAAATTTGCAGATGACACAAAGCTAGAATGATAGCTAACACACAGTGATGGAGTAAGGATCTAAAAGTATCTTGACAGACTAGAATATTGGGCTGAATCTAATAAGATGGAATCCAGTAGGTATGAATTTAAAAATCTCAAACTCAAGTACACAAAAACCAACCTCAGAAGTATAAGATAGGAGAAGAATGATTAGGGAGTAGTTGTCCTGAATATGAATCAGCAATGTGAAATAGCAGACAAAAAATAATAAAAAAAACCCTAAACTAATGCAATCTTGGGGTGCATTAGGAAGAACAGCTTCTTATTTAGTGATTCTATGATTGGGGTTGGGATGTACTTCATTAATCATAAGAGCATCACTTTTAAAGCTGGAAGGGACCTTAGAGAATATTGAATACAAAGCCTCTTATTTTATAGATGAGAAAACTCAGGCACATAGAGATTGTGACTCAAAAAGCTAGTAAGCATCTGAAAGCAGTATTTGAAACCCAGTCTTCCTAACTCCTAGGCCAACAATGTGTCTACTATTCTATACTGTGTTTTAATGGGAAGGAAGGGACAGGGTAAGCAAAGACCCCAGTAATGGAACCATTTAAGGCTCTATTTGAACTCACAGTTGTCCTACCTTCAGCTAAGTGGATGGATATAGGTGTAGAAGTTGGAAGACGGGAATGGAAAGAATAAAAAAAATGACAAGAACATAGTTTGTCTTATTTTTTTCATGAAGAGACACAAATAGTATTCCACTTTCTTTCTATTCTCTGGACTCTATGTTGTTGTTGTTTTGTTGTTTCAACCACGTCTGACTCTTCGTGAGCCCATTTGGGTTTTCTTGGCAAAGATACTGGAATCTCTCTCTGCTTGTTTTACAGATAAGGAAACTGAGCAAATGGAGTTAAGTGACTTGCCCAGGATCACACAACTAGCAAATGTCCAAGGTCGGAATTGAATTCAGGTTTTCCTGACTTTAGGCCCAACACTTTATCTGTCATGCCATCTAGCTGCTGTCTAAACTGTGTAGACCCACATCAATTTTGGTGCCATTCCTCCAAAATCCAACCTGTATCTGTTAGTCCACAGATTTCTGCCTTTGAGATCTCCTCTTTTGATTCCTGAAATAGGGATTTGCCAACTGGCCCTCATTTCTGCAGTTTTATTGTTCATCCCTGCAGGTTTATTTGTCTACCAAGGCCTAAGGTGGCGATCTCCTACATCTATTGTCTTTTTTTTTTTTTTTTTAGTCAATTGGGGTTAAGTGACTTGCCCAGGGTCACACAGCTAGTAAGTGTCAAGTGTTTGGTCTGAGGCTGGATTTGAACTCAGGTCCTTCTGATTTCAGGACTGGTGCTCTATCCACCGCACCACCTACCTGCCCCCATCCATTGTCTTTTGCTTCATTTGGTTCTGATTGAAAATGTATGGGAAACCCAGAGTAGTGGATAAAGACCCGGATTTGGACTCTGAGGGCCTGGGTTTGAATTCTGGCTCAGCCAGTTAATGGCCATATTCATCCATCGTCAAGTTATTCTACCAATATGTTCTCCATTTTCTCTGTATGTAAAAATGAGAGATTTGGACCAGATGCACTTTCAGGTGCCTTCTAACCCTAAATTATATGATCTGTAGAACCTAGGGATTTGGAATTGGTCTCCTTCCTGGAGACTTTTAGCCTGGGAATGATTCCTCTTTGACTGTAGTCCATAGCTGTTGGGCATACTCCTATCCAAATTTGTACCCACAAAAATCTCAGGGCTTTTGATGCTGAGCCTGTCATTTTCTCACGCCCAGCTGGGCTGTATTCACATGAAGCTAAACAGTGTATCCCTTGAATGGTAGAACAGCAACAAGAAATGCATTTTTGATAACTTAGACCATGAAAGAGAAGTGGATGTTAAGAGAAGTGGGTAGGCAGGCAAGACCAAGAATGACTTACTTCTCTTGCCCCTTTGCCTGTTTGGGCTTTATGAGAAATGAAAAATCCATCAACAAGGGAATGTGATCAGTCTCGTGAAGGGTAATGTAACTAGAAATGTTGATCTTCACCTTTGGGCAGTCTATTGCAATTCAGGCATCAAATGAAATGAGGTAATAATAATAATTATGATTATTAATGGTAATAGCTTGGATTTATATAGCACTTATTATGTGCCAGGCACTGTAATAAGAAATTTACAAATATTATCTCATTTGGTCTTCACAACAACCATGGGAGGTTGGTGCTATTATTATCCGCATTTTACAGTTAAGGAAACTGAGACAAACAGAGTAAGTCACTTGCCCAAGGCCATATAGCTATTAAGTGTCTGAGGCCATAGATGCACTCAGTTTTTCCTAACTCTAGTCCTGGCACTTTATCCACTGGGTCACCTAGTTGATATGAGATAACATCATGTTTACATATTCCTCCTCTTCAAATTTTCAGCTTCAGCTTGGCAGATTTGAAATAGCTGAAAATGATGGTTGAGAAAAAATCATTCATTCTGGATCTACTCATCCTTATGTTATTTCACTTGTGCCTGAGTTTTAGGAGCAGACTTGTGTTCTTTTATGGTGATGTTTTGATAAAAAGAAAATAATTCCAACAAGCTATTTCATTGAGTTGGCTGCAGTAGCAAGGCCCAGGGCAAAGGTACCAGGGAAGATGAATTACCCTGAGAAGGGCTATGTGTGTGTTTGGGAACAGTCACTTTAATCACTGTTGCTTTGAAAATCTATGGTAGAGATTTTTTAATATTGCAAGAAATATTTACTACTTAAACTTCTCTTGTCATTGAAAGAGAACTATCAGTGACAAGAGAACAAGAATGTCTTAATCTAGTTTGTGATGTGGTGAGGTGTGGTATGGTATGGTGTGGTGTGTGTGTGTGTGTGTGTGTGTGTGTGTGTGTGTGTGTGTATTTTGTTCTTTGACTAAGATCATGTGTACCAAAGGGAGAGTTACGTGATGGCCAGAGCACTGGATTTCAAGTCATGGGGTAATAGGACCATAGGTTTAGAGGTAGAAGTCATCAGATCTTCACATGTAATTCACGGAAAAGAAAATAGAGGCCTAGAGAGAGGTAATGTCTTGCTTAAATAGTGAATACCAGAGATGGTATCTGAACCTGGCTCCTTTAATTCCAAACTCAGAATTTCTTCCTTAAACCATATTGCCCCCCAGATCAGGAGATCTTTTTTTTTTTTTGCTTTTTGTTTTAGGCTATTGGGGTTAAGTGACTTGCCCAGGGTGGCACAGCTAGTAAGTGTCAAGTGTTTGGTCTGAGGCCAGATTTGAACTCAGGTCCTCCTGACTCCAGGGCTGGTGCTCTATCCACTGTGCCACCTAGCTGCCCCCCCTTCCCCCGGGTCAGGAGATCTTGACTCCAATGTTGGTGTTGATGGTCCTTGTTCTTTTTGGGCCTCATATTCTTCCTAGGCAAACTGACTGGGTTGTACTAGAGGGCCTCTGAGATCCCTTCCTGTTTCAAATCTAGGACCCTCTAATCCTCCATTTTTACCAGATTAGAACATACTACAGGATGTAGAAATCATCTCCTCTAATTCCCACTTGATCGGAGGAGGAAACAGACCCAGAGATCTGAAGTTCTGTCCAACTTGGCACAGATCATTAAGCTGAGACTCAGTGGAGCCCACTCAAAGACTTGAGGTCCAGGAAGGTGTGAGTTCTAATCCTGTCTGATGCTTACTACTTGTATGACCATGGACAAGTCACTTAATTTCTCTCAGCCTTAGTTTCCACTTCTGTAAAATAGGGATGGTAATACCTGTCATACTTAAATCACAGCAATGTTGAAAGATCAAATGAGCTAATGTATGTAAGGATGGGGATAGGGAATGGACTTGTGATTTCATTGTACAGGGAAATCCTGGGTCAGGAAAGTCCCTCCACAATGCAGGCCAACACCTTCTCTACCACTTACACAGCAGAGGTTTTAACCTTTCTTGTGCCATAGACCCCATTAGAAATCTGATGAAGCCAATGGGCCCCTTCTCAAGAAATGTTTTTAAATGCGTAAGATTAAATACATAAGATTACAAAGAAATCAGTCTTATCAAATTTATATTGAAAAAACCTAAATTTGTATACCCCAGATTAAGAATCCTTATCTTAGAGAGGTGCCTAGAGCAATGAGAAGTTAAATGACTTGCCCAGGGACACCCAGCTGGTGTCAGAGATGAGACTTGAACCCAGGCCCTTCTGGCTTTGTGTGTGATTCTTTAACCACTACATCATGTTGCCTCTTTAATGTATGTTAAGTGCCTTTATATATGTATATATTATATAAATATATATATATATATATAATACATACACACACATAAATGGTTCTATATGTCTCCTTGTGAGTGATCTCTCCAACACTGAGGCTCTCCTGAGATCTTCACCTGTTATGACTCTTACACAGTCCTCCCAGGTCCTCCCCTGGGGCTGGGGATGGGAGAGAGCTCCTTCAATGCACCAGACATCTTTTGATTACATGACCTGCAGTCAATATCCTCTAAGTGTTCTAGGATATTCTCTAAGACAAGGGATCTTATCCTGGGGCTCATGGACCCAAAAAAATCTGTGGACCTCCAAGGAGTCCATGCATATGTTTCAGGCAATCTGTGAACATTGTTGGAAAAGTATTTATTTCTACTCATCTTTAACTAAAATTCAAACATCTAATTATGAATCAAAAAAGAAAAATTATTCTGAGAATGGGTCCATAGGCTTTACCAGACTGCCAGAGGGGTTCATGACTGAAATAGGTTAAGCACCCCAGCTCTAAGACTAAGTTGTAGAGAAGACACTAACCTGTATTAATACAAGTAGTTTCCTCACCTAGCAAAATCACTAGTCCTATCCCTAGCTTAACATTTACATAGGACTTTTTGTGTTTTGCAAAAAACTTTACATATATTACCCTGTTTGATCCTCATTGCAAACCTGTGACACAAATGTTATTTTTGTTACCATTTTGCAGATGAGAAAACTGAGAGATATTGAATGACTTGCCCAGGCTTACATAACAAGTAAGTGTAGGAGGCAGGGTTAGAACACACATCTTCTTGATGCCAAGTCCCAGTGCTTTGTCCACTTTGCCACCTAGTTGCCTCAATAAAAGCATGACATAATTTCCTAAAGACAGACTACTCTCTTACTTCTGTTCAATTCTGGGCCAGTTCATTGTTCACCTACAGCATCTGTCCCAGATCTCTGTACTGATGGACCAGTTTTATGTGTTGTCCATCCATCTGTATATCATCATTCAATTAGCTATTGTCATTAATAGTCAGGATTCATATTTAGAGTCTCTGAGTCTAGACCTCATCATTCTGCACCCCCCCAACCACACCCCACTGTATAGCCTGTCTAATAGAAGATTTAAAGAATTATATAAATGTGAATTTTCACCTCCTGGGAGAATATTGTGGTAAACTCATTGTCCATATTCAATATATATACATTTCACTGTGGTCATTGGAAGGACCAAATAAACAACACAGCTACAATTATTGAGTTGTTAGAACCATACAGCCTTCTTTGCTCCTACAAATTTGTGCTCAAAGTGAGAAAAAAAAGAAAAACAAACTACCTTGAGACTCTTGTTGTCTTAAGTCTATTTTATTCACATGGTACACTGGCTAGGAATTACAGTCATTTCCATTTAATTCTTCCCTAGTTAATTCAATCCTTCCCTTTATTCAATTAGATCTCCAAGAAGCAAATCATTTGTATTCATTTTGCATTGTCCCCTCCCAACTTCTCCCCCCTCCACCAGCTCATCTTGATCACTTTCACATGCTAATATGAGCTAATTCAATTGGGATTTATTGAGGCAGTCATTGGAAATTAACCATGAATTTTCTTATGCATAACATAAAGTTTGACCTGTAGCTCTCTCATTTGTTTCTCTGTGGCAATGTGTAACCACATGAAATAAGAGGTTGTCCACTGAGTGCAAGGCAAATTTTTTATCAGGGTGAGAAAAGACCTATCTTGGAAACTGAAGAATGGGCATGGTCTGGAAAGGGATTCGTGAATATGCACATTCAGCAAGGTTTTCAGTTTTGTCAATCTTTGTCTTATTCCCTTTTGTTGGACAGCTCCTAGAGATTTCAAACAGAACCATGGCTTGAAAGAGATCAACTAAGGTGTCAGAGAAGATGAGCATTTGACTGACAGCTGCCAAGTTTCTTCTCTATGTTCCAGATAGATTCATCAACTACATTGGGAAGGGGTGGAGGAGAGGGTACAATGAAATATGGATCATTTTCTGGAGACAGAATTCATCAGTCCCAGCTCTATGCAGAGCTTTCTTGCCTTTAGTGGCCAACCAGTACTTCCTGGAACTCTAGTCACTTTTTGTTTGCCTTCTTCCCTGGAATCTTGTTCATAGGGATGCTAAGATTTAGAGCCAGAAGGCATCACAGAGGTACAACCCTCTATTTTGAAAGTAAGGAAACAGATGCTCACAGAGACAGAAGGCATTTTGATCAAAGTCACCCATAGCAAAATCATATTTTGAACCCAAGTCACAGAGGCCTAATTTTATACATGATGGACCTGAAGGTGAGAAGACTTATGCAAGGTCACATAGCTAATAAGTGTCTTGAAGTAGGATTTCAACTTAGGTTTTCCTGATTGCAGGACTAGCATTCTATCCACTGTGTCACCTTGCTACCTCTAACTCAGATTCAGGAATTTAAGCCATTCTGTCTATCTATTGACTTATGAAAGATTAAAACAACAGTCTATGAGTGAGATCAATTGGTGTCAACATTCACAAGAGGGATTGAGCCTTTTGTGGGATGATTCCACAGGACTCCATCAAGCTCCTGGGCAGCTCTTTGCCACCAACTAATATCTATCCTTCCTTAAAGATTTTGTAACACCCACACTCCAAGATATTGGGCAGTATTATATGAGGAACACCCCTATACTCAAAAGTGTCTGAATCTCTAAAAAAGAGTCATTTGCTTCTTTCTCATCATAAGTCCCAAGTGATGTATAATTTAGTGATCTCTCATCCTGATATTGAACTTTGAAATAATTTTTTTGCTGCATGAAAAAAAGAGGTCTGCCTCCTATAACTATGTACAGTTATGTAACTATATATAACTATATACTATATAACTATATATAGCTGTATAACTACATACAGCTATCTAATTTCTCCTTCTCTTTATTCCCTCTCCTTATTCTTCAAGCATTTGTTCAATTATTCAACAAACCTTTCTTAACCAATCACCACATGCAGAATACTATGCTAGATACAGGGGGAGAGAGCAGGTTTAGATAAGGCACAGTCCCTATACACTTGGAATTTTGTTTAGTAAGGTAAAAAGATGGCACAGTAGAACACTTCTCAGACTTGGAGATAGGAAGGCCTTAACTTGAATACTGCCTTATGTGTTTATTGACTGTGTGACCTCAGGCAAGTCATTTAACCTGTGTCAGCCTCAGTTTCTTCATCTAAAAAATGAGGGGGGTAATAATGGCATCTACCTCCTAGTGTTGTTGTGAAGATCACATGGGACAATACTTGTAAAGTACTTTGCAAACCTTAAAGAGCTACATGCTTGCTATTGTTACTATAACAGCAGTAGTAGGAGACCCCTTGCTCTTATAACTCTGTCACCTGATAAGGGGTGAAGAAAAAAAAGAGGCTATGTGAGACCTGAGGGGAAAAGATAATTACCAATCCAGGACAATAGAGAAAATATCAAGGATGAGTTGACATCTGAGACAGGCTTTCTGTAAAGGATGGATAGGGAATTGGTAGGTAACGTGGGAAAAGGAAGACATCCTAGGCACAGGAAATAGTGTGAACAAAGTCACAGAGATAGAAAGAATAAGAGCACATTTGGGGGACAGGCAGAGGTTCAGTTAGGCTGGACGGTAGGGCATATGGAGGACAATAGTATCAAATAAGTTTTAAATGCCTCTGAGGTCCTTTCCAAAGGGGAAGGAAAAAAACATTTAATAAATAGCTACTAAGTGCCAGGCACTGTGCTAAGCACTTTATAAATGTTATCTTATTTGATTCTCACAACAACCCTGGAAGCCAGGTGCTAATTATTGTCTTCATTTTATAGTTGAGGAAACTCAGGCAGACAGAGGTAAGTGACTTGCCCAGAGTCTCACAGCCAGTAAGTGTCTGAAACTGGGTTTGATCTCAGGTCCTCTTGAGTTCAGGTCTAGTACTCTACCCATTGGGCCATGTGGGTTCCCAACTGATTAAAAAAATCAGTGACTTAGAAGCACAGGTAACATTTATCTGTATATTCTTATCTGTAGATCACATAAAGCTAGGATTTGATAACTATCCTGCTATCAGAACCCAAAGAGATCTCATCAATAGAGAAGAGGGGTTCTTAACATTTGTATGTCGTGGATCTTTGGCAGTCAGGTGAAAACTATGGCTGCCTTCCGGTAATAATGTTTTTAAATGGATAAGACACAGGGGTTACAAAGGAAAATGATTATATAGATATTTGGTATTAAAAAAAGTTCATGAATCACAGGTTAATAAACTCTTATTGAAATAATGAACCAAATATAATTAAATTATGTAAAGCCACACACAGGTTGAAATAATGGAATTTGCAAGTTGAAGAGGAGGGAGCCATGGTTAGATAGCAGTTAATGTAGGGGGTTTTGGTGGTTTTACAAGCTCAGTATAAATGAGTGAATGGAGTATGACATGGCTGTCTAGATTGCTTGTGAAGGACTTGAGGTACTGATAGGAAAAAAAAAAATGTTTAGTGTCCAGAGTGAAGAAGAGAATGCTACCTAGTCATCTACCCTAATCAAGCCCCATATGTGGCATTGCCTTCATCATTGCCTCATTTTAGACAAGCTGAAAAATTTTCAGAGGGGGATTAAATGCAAGGTTTCCTAATCTTCATCCCTGGACTGTTTTCACTGGATGACCCATATTTCCTTTCAAATACATCTGACATCCCAGTTCATACTCCTCCAGTCAACTTTAAGAATCAACTTTAAGAATTAAGAGCCTAACGTAGGCAGAACATTGGGCTAGGCCTTGGGGAGACCATTGAACTTGAGAGATGGAATGCAGCCTCTGTAGACGGTTGGTGCCGCAGATAAAAGCTACATCTGGTTATGAAGATTTGAGTTCAAATTGTCTCCCAGACATTTACTAGCTGTGTGACCTTGGGCAAGTCAACCTCTCTAACCCTAAATTTCCTCATCTATAAAATGAGGATAATAATAGCACCTGCGTCCTAAGGTTGTTGTGAAAATAGTGTGAGATAATTGTAAAGTGTTTTGCAAACCTTTAGGTGCTAAATAAATGATAGCTATTGTTAATATCTATTCCAAGTCAGAAGTGAATGGAATCTCCACAAGGACATACTTAACATTTGGTAGTTCAAACTCTTGCTTAAAGGCCTCCAAAGAAATGGAGATGCAAAGATAAAAGCAGGCCAAGATTGGCTCTCACAAAGCCTGTGATCTTGTAGGGGGTTAAGACATGCACACTCTTAGCTATAACAACAAGCAAATAATACCAAGTAAATGTACAGAAGAAGCAAAAAGTGAGTGCTAGATGTGAGATCTGGAACTTGGGCAGTATGCTTGGGAGGACAACATTGCTCAGTGGTTGGAGTGCTAGTCTTAGATTAAAGAAAGATATGGATTCAAATCCTACCTCAAACCTTTACCTTGGGGGAATCACCTAACCTTACTGGGCTTCATTTTCCTCATTTGCAAAATCCTATATTACCTATTTTCCAGGATTTTTGTGAGATAATGCAAGCAAAGCATATTACAGAGCTTAAAGCAGACCATGGGTGTAGACTTGGAGAGGACCTCAGAGACCATCTACATTAAAGACAAGGAAATTGAAGCTCAGGGAGGTTTTGAGTTGACCAAGGTTATATTTATGCTAAGCACCAGAGGTCCAATTTGAACTCAAGATTCTCTGACTCTGGAGCCAGTGCTTTTCCCACCATCACAGGGTTGCCACCCACAGATGTTAGCTCTTGATGAAGATAATGATGATGATGATGAGGATGGTTGAGTAGGGGTCTTGAAAGAGAATCTTCATCAAGGAAGGCTACATGGAGGAGATGGTCTTTGAACTGGGCTTTAGTGGATTTCAATTGGTAGAGATGGTGGGGAAAGGATTTCCAGGCATAAGTGAAGTCATATAGGCAGGATAATGCAGGGTAAGTAGGGAGAAGTGTAGAAAAATGGAGATATTTTATGTGCAGTAAATACCTTGCAGGATTATGAGGCTCAAATGAGATGATTGCAATAAACAGATTGTTTTGTAAATCTTGAAGCATCAGATTGGTATAGTGGAGTCAAAGGACCTGAGTTCAGATTTTGCTTTTGACATTTACTACCCAGGTGAATTTTGAGAAATCACTTAGCATTCTCGGCCTTGACCTCAGTCTCCACCTTCGGGAAATGAGGGGCTTGGACTAGAAATTTTCTTTTCTTTTAGGTGTTTTCAAACTCTAGCTCTTTGATCCTAGAGTGTATTAGGGAATATAGTTAACATGTTCTTTTCTTTTCTGTTGTGTGAGAGTTGGAACTTGTATGACTTCGAGGACAGTTTTCTATCCATTGCTCCATGGCTATGCTGGTTCTCTTACCAGAATACATTAAATTCTACATCTCTGAAGTCTGGAAGAAAAAATGAATTCTGTGGTTGATTTTTTTCAGCAAGCAGAGAGTTCTTGCCCTTGGGGCAACAGAGTTATTTTCACTGATGGGTGCTTAACCCATATGATCTTTCCAGATTGGATACAAGATTCTTGAAGCCTAAATTGATTACAAGTAATAAGGGCTTGATGGGCCAAAAAGAAAAGTCTGGCACATGCCACTCACTTTTGACTGGATGCCATTTTGGGCTGCCAAGCCATTGACATTTCAGCAAAATAGGATGGAAATTAAACCCTGTTGCTTCCTCCCTTCTGTTTTCAGGGGAGTGCTGTCTCTTCAGCCAGATCTTTTAGCTTTTCAGGGGTAAGAGATTTCTCAATGAGCTTCTGGGGAACTCTAAAACAATCATTTTGGCATTCCATTAATTTCATTGTTTAGTGGCTGTTGTTGACCTTAATGGAGAGGCAAAGTAATTCATTGATGGTGTCAGCTCAATGGTTGGCTTGGGCAGCTGATGGAGATAGGACTTTCTGCCTTTGTTGAAAAAAGAGTGTTCAGGCAGGCACATTCAAGTGGGCCTATGCAAAAATATTGCCTTAGGACTTTAAATGTTAAGGCCATATTTCATCCCTTAAAAAAGTTTAACCTTTGGTTTAATGGTCTGTGTTTTCAGACAATCTATTTATTAATTCTGCCCCGGGTACAGGGACATGAAATCTAATTTGAGTGACTTTTGGATTTATTTGAACTTTATGGGTTTAACATTTACCTGAGGAATTACACCCCTGGAAAGGTGGAGTATATGGGGAAAGGTATACCTTTAGTATTCTAGCTTTTTGGACTTTTGATGAAGGTCAGAAACTACTTATCAAGAGTTAAGAATTTACCTCCGAGGCCATTTAATACAATCATCTCATGTTTTAGATGAAGAAACTGAGACTCATAGTGGTCAATAAAACTGAAACAACCAAAAACTATAGGCCTAGATGTGGAAGGGACTTAGTTTTACAGATAAAAAAGTGAAGTCCAGGGAAGTTAAAGGAGGGGAAGATGAGCGGACCAAGAAACGCTAAGTGTCAGAGGTGGGATTTTAACCCATACTCTCTTAATCTGAGTGTGCCACTAGGCTTGGTTTTCTCTACTAAGAAGACTTACTTGATCCAACTAAGTGGCTGATTTCTGATTGGATAGTCTGAGTCACTGTAATAAATGATTGGGGTTGATGATGCCACAGAGTTTCCATTAATTGCTAAACATCAGCTACTGTGCTCTCTTTCTCATTCTAGTGCTAGAGCTGAAGGTGAAGGAAACCCTTAAAAATGAATGAACAGCTACTCAGGGGACCATGTACTAACTAAGGCTGTGTTCAGTTATCCTACCTTTTAGGCAGCTTCACAAAGTGATCTCTTTGCACTGTGATGAGCTCATAACTCACTTTTTTTTTTCAAGGCAATCAGGGTTAAGTGACATGCTCAGGGTCACACAGGCAGTAAATACAGTCATGTATTTGAGATTGGATTTGAACTCAGGTCCTCTTAACTCTAGGGCTGGTGCTCTATCCACAGCACCACCTAACTGCTCCCATAGCTTATTCTTACAACACTTCGGAGACACTCAGACAAGTGAAGGTTTCCCTAAAACATCTATTCTTCAATACATAGATAGGACCAAATTTCTAATCTTGACGACAAGAATAGGAAATCTCAAACTTAAATGTTGTGAGGAAAGCAATGTGAATACGGCATTGGACTTGGAATTATAATGACTCTAGTTTAAGTCCCAATTTAGCCATGTCCTAGCTGTGAAACCCTGGGCAAGTCACAATTTCTTTGTGCCTCAGCATTCACATCTATAGAATGAGGGAGTTGGGTTCAGTGGCCTCCAAGGTCCCAACCCAACTCTAAATCCATTTTATCATTATTGTATGGTTCCTTTAGTGTTTTCTCCTTTTCTAACTTCTCTCCCCTTTGAATATCTGAGGAGAATAAATCACATGCCCTGAAAGGTCCCAGGAATATGGGGAGGGCTGAAAGCTGACACTGACTGGAAAAGTAAAAGAAGAGAAGGGATAGAGAAGGAAGGAGTGTCAACTGGGGACAATGGGGACTGTGGAGGATTCATTCTTAGCTTGTAGAAGAGAGATGGCATGAAAATAGTAGAGAAATGTAGAGATTTAGTTTTGCATTGCTTGAGAGATTAGCAGACTGAATGGCTAGGCTGTAGGCCTTGGAACCATGACATGTATTTCTCTTTAGGAAGTTGTAAAGATAGAGTTAAGTGTGTGTGTGTATGTGTGTGTGTGTGTGTGTGTGTGTGTGTGTGTGTATGTGTAATATGTATATAGGTATGTATATGTATATATGCATACACACATACACATTTATACATATATGCATAAATTATATGGAATGTTGATATCACTTTCTTAACAATAATAAATTATTGAAAGCCTAAGGGAAAATACAATGACCCCTGTGGCCTATATGGCTTCCTATTCTTTGGCTTTACGGAATTTATTTAAGACAAACAATTGTGGATCCAGCCACAATCACTCCAAGTCCTGAGTTAGAAAAATTCTTAACATTTAGGCAGAGGTTGAGAACTCTGCCTAATTAAACAACTTCATCTATTTCTAGTTAATCTCTGACCTCTGTGATTGAAGAAAAAAAAATGAGTGTACTGGAAATATTTGGTTAATGAAACAGCAAACTACATTAAAATGTCTGTAAACAGTCTCCAGGAGAGGGAAATTGGGGAAAGAGCTGCCTTTTTCTCTTCTGCTTCAATATTTCCAGAGGGCAGAAGGATCTCCTTGATTATCTTCCTTTTTTGCCCCAGTTCAGTACTACCTCTACCCCTCAAAGATGTTCTGGAAAAGCACATATTCCAGGTTCTGGAATCCTCATTCCACTCAATTTGGTGCTTTTATACAGGACATGAAGGAATTACAAAATCCTCAGTCAACTTGAACAAACCTTAATTCAACAGCTATGAAGACTTCTCATTCTTCATTTGAAGTGTTTTGACCAATTGAGACATGTTCTCATACTTAAAATATTTAGAGGTAAAATGGGTTGAGGTAGTTTCTACCCTACTCTTAAACACACACACACACACACACACACAGAGGTGATATTACACTGTCCTATTCCTACATCATTAAACCAGCAGAGAGTAGTGGGCCAAGAAAAAACTTGAGGAGATGGGAATTCTTTTAGCAGAGCCCTGAGGTGTGGTACTCTGAGTGACACTGGGGATTTACATTCATGTTTGGAATCAATGGTTGCTCAATGAAAGGCATCTATTTTGTTGCTCTCCTTTCATTAAAATGTCACATGATTGCGGCAGGTAGGTGGTGCAGTGGATAGAACACCAGCCCTGGAGTCAGGAGGACCCGGGTTCTAATCAAGCCTTAGAAGTGTAACACTCACTAGCTGTGTGACTCTGGGCAAGTCACATAACCCCAGTTGCCTTATAAAAAAAATAGCACATGATCATAGATTTTGATCTGGAAGGGACTTTAGAGTCTATCTTATCCAACCATATAATTTTACTGAAAACTGAAGGCCAAACATGTTAAATCGCTAGCCCAATTTCACACACCTGGAAAGCAGTAGAGTTTGAAGTAAACTGAAGTCCTTTGACTCCAACCATGTGTTTGCAAGCAACAAATTGATTTGAATGTATTGAGACATGACAAACATTCATTTTCTCAGATTTCTTGAATGGTGGCTAAGAGAGTGAGAGGATCTTTTCAAAAAGTTTCAGGACCCTTTGGGTCATGAGCCGTTAGAGTTGTTAATATGTTAAAGAAAGGGAAGCAAAAGGCCCAATAGAATGTGATAAGAAAATCACGAGTTCCTTATTCCTTCTGACATCCCAATAAATGCACATCACATGGTCCCTGTGAGGGTTTGGCTCTGCAAACCATGGCCTGGCCCAGACCATGGCTAGTAGAAGTGGCCTTGCAAGGACTCTTTATATCCACTGACAATTTCCTCTGAGCAAAGACTACCAGTAGTGACTGTCCATTGGCTAGTGTTAATCTGCTCCTGACTATTTTGGAATTCTTTGATACAGAAAAGCTTCTCTATTTTGGAAACTGTATTTCCTTGCAAAGGCTCTCAAAAGCAGGTAGCAACAACCTGTTGGTAACTTATGCTAAATTCACTAATCCTTTTAACAGATGTGGGTGACTCAGATTCTGTTTATCCAAGCTACAAAATTGGTACAGAACCTAAGAGTAGTAAAGGAACTTGAATTTTATCTACTTAAAGCTACTACTCAATGCAGAAATCCTCTCAACAACGTTCCAGCATTTATTTTTGCACTTCTGTTGATGAAGATTTCATTATTTCAAAAAGCAGTCCATTCCATGAATGTCAGGTTTTTATTTGCTAGTTCTTCAAATTGAACCAAAATCTGAGTTTCTCTTTTACCCAGAGACACTTCATGGACTGATGGACTCAGAGGCAGCCTTGGAGTTAGGAAGACTTGGATTCAGTTTCTACTACTGATACCTACTGTCTATGTGAGCCTGTCTATGTGAGCACCTCTCAGTGCCTTAGCCAAATCCCTAAGAATGCAAATTGTAGATTAGTTATTGATCTGTGGTATCTGTAGTTACTGTATCAGTGGTTTCCTACACCAATAAAATTACAAGTCCAGACCAACTAAACAAAAAACATTTTACACTTCGACTATAATTTTGCCCTTTGGAGTGTATAATATAAGCCTAGTCACTCTTCTGTCCTAAAACCCTTTAGATATTTCACAACAACTACCTTATTTCCCCCTTCTTTTTTTTTCCTTCAAAATACTTTTTTCCCTCCAAACCTTCCTAATTCTTTTTTTTTTTTTGGCTAGACAATGGGGTTAAGTGACTTGCTCAGGGTCACACAGCTAGTAAGTGTTATGTGTCTGAGGCCGGATTTGAACTCAGGTCCTTCTGAATACAGGGCCGGTGCTCTATCCACTGTACCACCTAGCTGCCGCCTTCCTAATTCTTTTAACCTCTCTTCAGGGAATGTAGTTTTGAGATCTTCATCAACTCATGTGAGCTCTCCTTGCTATAAAACCCTTAAATTTTAATGTTCTTCTTAAAATGGGGTGGCCACCTCTGAGAACCATACTCAAGATGGAATGGATCTGATGAGTCCAAAGGAGAGTGAAATTATTTCTATTCTTGCTCTGGACACTGTCTTTCTTTCATTGATACTTAATAACAAGTAAGCTTTTCGACAAGTAAATGACATTCTTGACTCATTCAGTAATTCATTCATTTAGTGTCTACCAAGTGAAGAACTTTTTGCTAGGCACTGAGGAAATATAAAGTTTGGAGAAGACCTCATACTGCTGGGAAGTAGGAGAAGACACAAACTTACACAAGTTAATACATGACATTACACAATCCATGTATTAGAGAAGCATGAAACAAATTCAAAGGTGATGTCTCACAGAGATCATTAATGACCAGAAGACCATGGCATCCAGGTATAGATGGCATTTAATAGATGAGTAAGAACTCTATACATGAAGAGGGGGACAGGAAAACATTCTAGGCACAGAGAATAGCTGGAATAAAGGTGTGGAGGTATGAGATTTGCATGGTCATTTCAGTCAATGAAAACCTACTGAGTCTTTTTTTTTTTGAGAAAACCTGATCTGATTTCAAATTACTTTTTTCCGCATTTATTTTGACTTATTATTGCTTATTTTGGCTTATTACATGAGCCCATCAATATATTTTCAAATCCAGAGTCTAATATCTACAATTAATCATCTCTCTCAATTTTGTGCTTTATAAAAAAAATTAAAAAATCATTCAATGAATGTCATAATTCAAGTTATTGATAAAAATTATCCTAGAACAGAAAAGGGCTGAGTGAAGAACCCTGAAACACAACATGAGGGACATCTCTTCAGGTTGATATTCATCAGTTGATTAACCCATTTGAGCACAGTTATTCAGTTAACCATCAGCTTACCTCTCTATACTTTTACTTCATGACTATTTTTCTCTTTTGTCCCTTAGGACATGATAAGAAGGTTTATCCAATGCCTTGATGAAATTCAGATTCATTATATGTACTGCAGTCTTCCAATTTTCTAGTCCAAAAACCCATCACAAAAAACCCTCAATTAATTTAGGTTTGCGTGTCTTCTTGCTAATGAGTCTGCACTAGTTCCTAATGCTTTACCACTTCGTTCCTTTAGAGCTCAACAAATCTGTTTATTATTCTGTTCCAGAATTTTTCCACTTTTCTATACCAAGTTCATTGGTCTATAGATTTTGGAGTTCTCTCCATTTTGAGAAGCAGGATATCTTTTGTTACATGTTGAGTCTTTCTTATTACCCATGATTCCTCGCTTATTACTGATGGTAGTTGAAAAACTGTATCTCCAAGTTGTTTCAGGACATCTTGATATAATTCGTCACATTCTGTATACTTAATTCATTTAAAACAGTTATATTCTCTCACTATCTCTTCATGTGCCTTGGTCTTCAGTTTGTCCCACAAACATGTATAAGGTGTTATGATTATGCCTATTTCAGACATCACTAAGGAGGTCAGGATGCTGAAGATGGATGATTACTGGATTCAGGCACAAGTCTTCCATATTTCCCTTCATTCATTCCCCTTGAAGTTACTCCCTGACCTGCAACTGGCAGAGGTGAATAATGTGATTCAGAGGCAAGCCCCTCCCATTCTAAAGGATTGTGGTGAAAAAGAATAAGATGGAGCAGGCTGTTGTTTGTCCTTTGTTTTTGAAGAGAATGCATGATATCACCAGGTGACATCTTGACTTGTGTATGAATTGGATTTAAGTGAGGCAGAGTTATACAAAGTCATTAGTTTCACTCCAGAGTCATAAAAATCCAGTGGCAAGACAAAAATTAAGATGACTGGCTATGCCCTGGGATACATTGGATGACCTTGGCAAGCTTGGAACAAATTGTTATCATCTGCCTATTCTGCTGGGGGAATTCTTCCCATGCTTGGGGCAACACTCACCCCTCTCCATCTCACTGATGGGCTTGAGGGCCATTGATTACCCTCAACCTGATTTAGTCTATCTGCTAAGATGGTTTACTGGAATGTGGCTGCTGTGTATACTGTAGCTTCTTGGAACCACAGGTAAGAGTTGATTGCCATGTGCCAGGCAGGCAGCAAAGGTAGATGAGCAGCACTGAAAAGGACTCAATAAACTCTCATACCAGAGGGGCTAGTCTTCCTTGGACACCCTATACATCCCAGGGAGGAGTCTAGAGAAGGTGTGACTATGCAGGAGTCAAAGACCTGAAGCTGAGGAGAGCACCAACACAGAGATTATCAGAGCTGAGCTCCAAAATTGAGGCTTTGTAGACAGATTGTGAATGAGACTTGTCAGGAGCAATTATTGTTGAAAACCCATTAGGATGCACACCAATTTTCCCTTTTTTGTTATTTTTACTGTTTCTCAGAAAGACTTAAACTTGATGTCTTCTCCCTGCCCTCAGGGTCCTAGGGTAGTAGTCTTACTTTTGCTTTTAAAAAGTGTTTTGACTGTTTCTTAAGCTGGCAATTATGATAGAAGTTGTTAACCACCTGCATTGATAACCTGTATTGTAAGGCATCCTACTAGGGGAGATATATCTAAAATGGCAGTATTTTCCCAAAGTTCAATCTTTACCTGGGGGCTTAGAGCTATAGAAAAGAGTTACTTATTCATTTTTATATCTTCCCCAGGTAAGACAGAACAATTATATGGGTTCCTCCAGTCACTATGTCAGTAGTAGCATCTGGAAGAATGAACTGAGCTGCAACTGAGGTGTCATTCCATTATTTTTTTCTTGTGCTTGGATTGAGATGAAAGCCCTTCCCAAAAAGGGAAGGAAAGGATGTACCTGGAGAGAAGTTCACTCTTGAAAGAAGTAGCAGTTCAGTCCAAAATAAAATGTGGGGTGGGAAAGAGTGACTTCCATCCCTGCCTGTTAGCTCACTAGACCCTCAAGCACAACACCATGGTTAGACATTTTTGTGCCATTCTGTTTAACTTGAAGATCATTGTCTTTGACAGAGAAGAACAGCACAAAATCAAAATTGAGTAACTTGTTGTCTTTTCTTTTCTCATTGTGCCACACTTAGAAGGCAAATTTTTTCTTTTTCTTTTTCTTTCTTTCTTTCTTTCTTTCTTTCTTTCTTTCTTTCTTTCTTTCTTTCTTTCTTTCTTTCTTTCTTTCTTTCTTTCTTTCTTTCTCTCTTTCTTTTCTTTTTCTCTTCTTTTTTTTTTTTAGTGATTGAGTGACTTGCCCAGGGTCACACAACTATCAAGTGTCAAGTGTTTGGTCTGAGGCCGGATTTGAACTCAGGTCCTCCTGACTTCAGGGCTGGTGCTCTATCCAATGTGCCACCTAGCTGCCCCCAGTAAACTCTTTCTTATTTTTCTTCTTCCTTTGTTTGCAGATTTTAAAAAACACAATTCCACTTGAACAAAGAAATAACCTCCCAACCAACTCTTTTGTTGTCTTTAGCATTTTCAGAAACATGATTGCATTCTGGTTTGAACCTTCTTGACATTTCTATTTTGATTTATTCCTCTGCTATTTTATGTACATCTTTCAAGTTGCTTGGCTGGTTAAACTGGACTGATAAGTGGTTATGGAATCAAGCTGGTTGAGACATGTCCTTTCCAAAAGAATCAGATGCATAGAAAGGAGTTCAGAATATTGTTGAGTTGACTTTTCTTGAAGAAATTGTAACTTTGGACTATAAGCATCTGGAGGGTAGAAGCTAATTGTGTCTAGTGGCTATCACTGTGGATTCTCAATAAATGCAGAACTGTTAGATATCTTATTTATAGGAATAGTATTAGTGGACACTTCTGTAATATAGTCAATGAAAATCTCATTAGAAAATGATTTGAAATTACTGGTCAAAATTGAGAAACCAAACACCCTTCCCAAAGAGATCTCATACACATTATATTCTGGTTCTAAAATGAGACAATTTTGCAACTTCTCAATAGAGACAGTGATTTAAATTTACCTTGTTGTTCACTGTGATTAAAATGTATTTTATTTTGTTTTCTGAAAAATGTCAAAAATACTTGTTTTTGCCCAAAGTCTCCTTAATGGTAATATAATTTTATATTTTTTATAGCACTCTCTGACAAAGCATTTTCTCCAAGAACTATATCATTCTAGTTTTCAAAGATTCCATCCTCATTTGACTTTCTATCCTTTTTGGTCCCTTTAGGGTATTTTTTTAAAGCATATTGTACATTACACTTATAACATTATTTTGTTTTTATAGGAGCATAAATAAAGTTATTTTCAGAGAAAATTCTATAAGCATAGCCAGCTTGACTGAGATCAATTATTCCAACTCTGTTGGGTAGTTATATAACTTAATAGAATGTATTTTTCCAGATTAATTTATGTCACTACCAAAGATTTTTATCAAGAAGCTAATTGCTTTCTCTTCAACTTTTAGTCTGGGCTCATAGCTTTAAAGCTGGATGGAACCACTGAGTTATCACCCTCCAGTTTACACGTGAGGTATGAAGGATGACCTTGTTTTAAGAAGTGTTGGGGAAGGTGGAGCCAAGATGGCAAAGAAAAGGCAGCAACTCACCCGAGCTCTCCCCAAAAATCCTATGAACACTTTTAAATAATTAAATAAAACAATTCCTGGAGCAGCAGAATCAACAAAAGGATGGAGTGAAGTAATTTTCCAACCAAAGGCAACTTAAAAGGTCAGTAGGAAACGTCTGTTACACCTGGGTGAGAATGGTGCACAGTCCAGCACAGGCCATGCTAGCACAGACCCAGCCACAGTAGACCAGGAGCAGGCCTCACTAGCCACTGAATCAGCAGCAGTAGCAGCTACTTTCAGAGCTCTTAGTCCACACATGGTAAGGGGGCCAAACAACTGGTCAGGAGGAGATTATAGGGGTCTCTTTACTAGTTCTAAGGTAAGACTCTGTTTCTTTGCCCATACTTGGATCTGGATCACAATCCTGGGTGGCAGTTCCAGGATAAGGAGGAGCACTAGCACACCAAAGCTTGCAGCCACAGTGGAGAGGGGGCCCTTGTTGCAGGTCCAGGAAAGAAAAGAGTGCGTCATTCACAGACCAGAACACAGGCCAGGAGAATAGTAAACACACCTCTTCTTAGATCATACCACTTGGAAGAACTGAAAGCTTATAGGTCCCTATAGTATCTCTAAAAATAGCTGTAGAAAACCTCTGAAGCCTGGGACAGTGTACCCTCCACCCTAAAAGCAGAACTCTACTTTAACAAAGAGTTTAAAGCCAAGAAATAGGCTGGGAAAATGATCAAACAATAGAAAAAATTCTGACCATACAAAATTATGATGGTGACAAGGAAGATCAAAACATACTCAGAAGAAGATAACAAAGTTAAAGCTTCTGCATCCAAAGTCTCCAAGAAAAATATGAATTGGCCTCAGGCCCTAGAAAAGTTCAAAAAGGATTTTGAAAATCAAGTAAGAGAGGTAGAAGAAAATTGGGAAGAGAAATGAGAGTGATGCAAGAAAATAATGAAAAATGAGTCGATGACTTGATAAAGGAGACAAAAAAATGCTGAAGAGGATAATACCTTAAAAAACAGACTAGGTCAAATGGTAAAAGAGGTACAAAAAGTCAATGAGGAGAATAATGTCTTAAAAAGCAGAATTGTCCAAATGGAAAAAGAGCTACAAGAGCTCACTCAAGAAAATAATTCCTTAAAGATTAGAATTGAACAAAAGGAAACCAATGATTTATGAGAAAAAAAAAACAATAAAAGAAAACCAAAAGAGTGAAAAGAAAAATAGAAGACAATGTGAAATATCTCATTGGAAAAACAACTGACCTGGAAAATAGATCCAGGAGAGATAATTTAAAAATTATTTTACTACCTGAAAGCCATGATTAAAAAAAAACAACCTAGACATCATCTTTCAAGAAATTATCAAGGGAAACTACACTGATATTTTAGAACCAGAGGGTAAAATAGAAAGTGAAAGAATTTATTGATCACCTCTTAGAGGAAAAATTCCAAGGAATATTATAGCCAAATTCCAGAGCTCCTAAGTCAAGGAAAAAATATTGGAAGCAGCCAGAAATAAACAATTCAAGTATCATGGAATCACAGTCAGGATAACAAAAGTTTTAGCAGCTGCTACATTAAAGGATCAGAGGGCTTGGAATATGATATTCTGGAGGGCAAAGGAACTAGGATTACAACCAAGAATCACCTATCCAGAAAAACTGAGTATAATTCTTTAGGGGAAAAATGGATATTTAATGAAATGGAGGGTTTTCAAGCATTCAAGATGAAAAAAAAATAGAGCTGAATAGAAAATTTGACTTTTGAATACAAGACTAAAGAGAAGTATAAAAAGATAAATAGGAAGGGGAAATCATAAGAGACTTCATAAGTTTAAACTGTTAAAATTCCTACATGGGAAGATGCTATTTGTAACTCATAAGACCTTTATTATTATTAGGGTAGGTAGAAGGAGTATATATAAATGGAGGACCCAGGTGTGAGTTGAATATGAAGGGACAATATCTAAAAAATAAAATTAAGGAATGAGAGAAGAATGTACTGGGAAAAAGAGAAAGGGAGAGGTAGAATGGAGTAAATTATCTCACATAAAAGAGGCAAGAAAAAAAAAACTTTTACAGTGGAAGGGAAGAAAGGGGAGGTGAGGTGGAATGAATAAACCTTACTCTCATCAGAATTGACTCCAAGAGGGAATAACATACACATGCAATTGAGCATAGAAAGCTATCTTACCCTACAGCAAAGTAGAAGGTGAAGGGGATAAGAGAAGGGAGATGATGATAAAAGGGAGGGCAGGTTGGGGGAGGGAGTAGTCAGAAACAAAACACTTCTGAGGAGGCATAGGGTGAAAGGAGAGAAAGAGAGTAGAATAAATGGGAGGGGATAGGATGGAGGAAAATACAGTAAGCAACAGTAACTAAAAAAAATTGAAGCAAGTTTCTCCGATAAAGGCCTCATTTCTCAAATGTATAGAGAACTGAATCAAATTTAAAAAAAATAAGTCATTCCCCAATTGATAGGTAATCAAAAGATATGATCAGTTTTCAGATGAAGTAATCAAAGCTATCTATAACCTTAGGGAAAAATACTCTCACTATTGATTTGAGAAATGCAGATTAAAACAATTCTGAGGTACTACCTCATACCTATTAGATTGCCTGCCAGGACAGAAAAGGAAAATGACAAATGTTGGAGGGGATGTGGAAAAAATGAGACATTAATGCACTGTTTGTGGAATTGTGAACTGATGCGACCATTCTGCAGAACAATTTGGAACTAGGCCCAAAGGGCTATAAAACCATGTATACCCTTTGACCTAGTAATGCCACTGCTAGTTCTGTATCCCAAAAGAGACCAGGAGAGCAGTGACCACAGCTCTCCCAAGATCACACCACCTTGGGAGTACCAAAAACTTGCAGACCATCAGAATTAGCTCTGAAAAGAGCAATATGGAAAAGCCTGGGATAGTGCCTCCCTATGCCCAGGTGAGCGGAGCCCAATTTTAACATAAGTTTCAAAGTCAAGAAATAGTCTGGAAAAATGAGCAAATAACAAAAGAAGAACTTGACCATAAAAACTTCCTACAGTGCCAGGGAAGACCAAGACATAAACTCAGAAGACAACAACATGAAAACAGCTACAAAGCCTCGAAGAAAAAAAAACACTAATTGGACCCAAACCCAAAAAGAATTCCTGAAAGAGTTAAAGAAAGAGAAAAGAGTGGTAGAGGAAAAAAATAAGAAAAAATGACAGCAATGCAAGAAAATTATGAAAATAGAACTAACAATTAGGTAAAAGAGGCACAATAATACTGAAGAAAACAGAATTGGCCTAATGATAAGAGACACAGCAATTTACTGAAGAAAAGAATTTCTTAAAAAGTAGAATTCGTCAAGTGGAAAAAGAGTTACAAAACTTCACTGAAGAAAATAATTCATTAAAGATTAGAATTGGGCAAGTGGAAGCTAATGGCTCCATGAGACATCAAGAAACAATAAAACCAAGTATAGAGAATAAAAACATTGAAGAAAATGTGAAATGTGTCATTTGAAAAACAAATGACCTGTAAAATAAATTGAGGAGAAAAAATTTATGAATCATTGAACTACCTGAGAGCCATGCTTGTTTCATTCCATAAATTAAAAATGAAATAAACAAAAAAGATTCTAATGATCATATTTCAAGAAAGTGTAAGGGAATACTGCCCTGGTATTTTAGATCTGGAGGATAAAACAGAAATGGAAAGAAATCACTGATTATCTCTTGAAAGAGATCCCAAAATGGAAACTCCCAGGAATATTATAACTAAATTCCAGAGCTTCTAGGTCAAGGAGAAAATATTTAAAGCAGCCAGAAAGAAACAATTCAAATGTTGTGGAGCCACAGTCAGTATCACATTAGATTTAACAGCTTCCATGTTAAAGGAGTGGAAGACTTAGAATATGATATTTCAGAAGGCAAAGGAGTTAAGATTTTGGTCAAGGATAACCTACTTAGCAATGCTGATTATAATCCTTCTGGGGAAAAATGGATATTTAATGAAATAGAGGACTTTCAAGCATTCCTGATGAAAAGACCAGAATTGCATAGAAAATTTGACATTAAAACAGAAGACTCACGAGAAGCCTAACAAGGTAAACCTGCAAGAGTAATCAAAAGAGATTCAATAAAGTTAAACTGTATCATTACCATAGAGGAAGATGATGCATGTAATGCCTAAGAATTTTATCATTATTAGTGCAGTTAGAAGGATTCTACATAGACAGAGGGCATGAGTGTGAATAAATTAGGTTGGGATGATTTACAAAAACAAAAACAAACAAAAAAACAATGAAGGGGTGAAAAAGTGAGATGCATTGGAAGAAGGGGGAAGAGAAAAGTAGAATGGGGAAAATTTTCTCACATAAAAGAGGCTTGTAAGGAAGAATTTTTTTAGTGGAGGGGAAAATGAGATGTGTGTTTGGCAGTCAATGATTGAATCTCACTGTCGTTGGAATTGGTTCAAAAGAGGGAAGAACACAAACCCATTCATTTGAGTATAGAAATCTATCTTACCCAATAAGGAAATAGAAGTCGATAAGAAATATGAGAAAGAAAGTTGATAAAAAGGAGGGAGGATTAAGGGAAATGGTGATCAGAAGCAAAACAGACTTTTTTTTTGAAGAGGGACAGGATAAAAAGAGAGAGAGAAGGATAAACAGAAGAAACAAGGATGAAGGGAAATGGATGGAGGGAAATATGTAAGTAGTAATCATAACTGTGAATATGAATGGGAATAAGCTCACCTATAAAGTTTAAGCAGATAGCAGAATGGATTAGAAACCAGAATTCAACAATATGTTGTTCATAAGAGACACACTTGAAACAGAAACATATGTGCAAAATTAAAATAAAGGGCTAGAGTAAAATTTATTATGCTTCAGCTAAATTTTTTTAAAGGCAGAGATAGCAACCATCATCTCAGACAAAACAAAAACAAAAATAGACATAATTAAAAGAGATAATTAGGGAAACTACATTTTGCTAAAAAGCACCATAGACACAGAATAGTAACAAAAAATTTTTAGTCTTTCTCTAGTAAAGGCCTCATTTGTCAAATACATAGGGAACTGAGTCAAATTTATAAAGATAAGACCCATTCCCCAATTGATAAATAGTCAAAAGATAGGAACAGGAAGTTTTCAGAAAAAGAAA
Organism: Vombatus ursinus; assembly: GCF_900497805.2. Classification (NCBI taxonomy): domain Eukaryota; kingdom Metazoa; phylum Chordata; class Mammalia; order Diprotodontia; family Vombatidae; genus Vombatus; species Vombatus ursinus. The sequence continues at coordinate 10,495,819 of NW_020954625.1, read as the reverse complement.
TCAAAGCTATTTATATTCAGGTGAAAAAATGATCTAAATCACTACTGATTATAGAAATGCAGATTAAAATAGCTCTGAGGCATCACCTCACATTTATCAGAAATGACAAATGCTGAAGCAGATGAAGGACAATAGGTACACTATTGGTGGAGTTGTGAACCAATTCAATCACTCTGGAGAACAATTTGGAACTACTCCCAAAAGGCTATAAGACTGTGCATATCCTTTGACCCAGCAATATCACTACTAACTAGATCTGCACCAAAAAGAGATCAAAGAGAAAGAAGAAGAGCCTATATGTTAAAAATATTTATAGAAGCTCTTTTTGTAGTAACAATGAATTGGCAATTGAGGGGATGCTCATCAATTGGGGAATGGTTGAACAAATTGTGGCATATGATTTTGATGCATTATTATTGTTCTATAAGAAATGACAAACAGGTGGATTTCAGGAAAAAGCAAAAACACAAACATGGCAAGACCTATATGAGCTGATGCGAAGTGAAGTGAAAAGAACCAGGAGATCATTGTACACAGTAGCCACAACATTTCAATAATGAACAACTGTGAAAGACTTGGCTACTCTGATTAATATAACAATCTAAAACAATTCCAAATGACTCTTGATTGAAAAATGCTATCCACCTCCAGAGAAATAGCTAATGAACTTTGAGCACAAATTTTCTTTCTTTCTCTTTCTTTCTCTCTTTTTCTTTCTTTCTCTCTTTCTTTCTTTCTTTCTCTCTCTCTCTCTTTCTTTCTTTCTCTTTCTTTCTTTCTTTCTTTCTTTCTTTCTTTCTTTCTTTCTTTCTTTCTTTCTTTCTTTCTTTCTTTCTTTCTTTCTTTCTTTCTTTCTTTTTTT
>NW_020954625.1:10486795-10494857 GCF_900497805.2 Vombatus ursinus | reverse complement strand
TCCTTCCTTCCTTCCTTCCTTCCTTCCTTCCTTCCTTCCTTCCTTCCTTCCTTTTAAAAGTTTTTAAAATGGCATCTGGAAATTATCTTGGTTTTTCTCTATTTGGATTCTTTATAATATGATTTGTGGTCCTTCTTTAGAGTTTGAGTGTTTATTACCCAAAAGAAAAATAGTTGAGGCACTCTGTCTACATTACAAATTCATTTTCAGGATTGAATTTCTTTTCCCCACACTTGTGTTTCTGAATCCCAGTGGTGTGCTAAAATTACAGAATCACAGATTGTTAGAGTTGGAAGGGACATTGGAGGCCATTGAATTGAACACATAACCAAGGAAAAACTTACCCCTACAGCATACCTGGCAAGTGTTCATCTCACTTCTGATTGGAGACCTACTTTGAGACAACTCTTTCCTGATGCAGCCAATTTCACTTGGTTAGTTCTAATTATCATGGAATTTTCCCTTATTTTGTATCAAATCCAACAAACATTTATCAAAAGTGCCTACTCTGTTTAAGGCACTGTGCTAGGCGTTGGAGATTAAAAGTTAACAAAGGAAATAATCGCTGCCCTCAAGGAACTTCTAGCATAAACCAAGCTTGAATCTGCTCTTTTGTAACTTTCATCCATGCCTCCTAGTTCTGCCCAGGGGGTCCAAGCAGAACAAATTGAATCTCTCTTCCTTGTGACATTGTACCCAAGGCTTTGATAGATTACTAATCCTTTACATACTACCCATCCCATCTAGCTGGGGCTTCAACATTACCCTGAAGATGGTAAATTTAATTCAGCTCTCCCTTGTGGTTACTGGTGTTGTATATTAGCTGAATGGTTTTCCTATTTTCTTCTTTTTTTTTTCTTGATTCTATAAACTCCAAGAATTTCAGACTAATAAACTAGTGAGTTTTGTGACCAGTGTAATATTTTATTTGAGCTCTTTCCTCATATGCTTTTTCCTCTTTCTTTTATAATCAGAAGTTTCTTTTCCAGAAGTCTAAACCTATTAATGTGATATAGTCTAATGTTGTGTTCTTGTATACTTTCCCCATTAAGTCATTTTTTAGTCCAGAATAGTGAAGAAAGGAAAAAAAATTCTCTTGGTACATTTGTCTATTTTCTTGGACTATTCATAAGATGACCTACTGAGCTTTTGACTTAAAAAAAACCCAAACTAACCTACCCAAACTTCATATATTTTATAAGACTTTTAATCTTTCCCTTCTTTACTAATAACACCCTTCACTGGAAATTTTCAAAATAACAAAGACCAAAATGAAATAGTTCCTGTCCTCAAGGACCTTACGGGCTATCTGGGGGAAACATGTATGTGTGTATTGTGTGTGGGTGTGTCTATGTGTGTAAACTCATACACACTTGAATTACATGGTAATTTCATTGGGGGAGGTAGTAGTAGCATGAGGCATCATGTAGAAATTGGCATTTGCTTTTTGACTCATTGTTTGAGGGTATGGAGAAATGAGAAGCTGACCTCTGAGATTCTGTACTTCAGTGTGCTTGTGGACAATCTCCCTATCTCTGAGATCAGGCCAAGCATGGTAGTCATTAGATGCCACATCTGACCTTATCAATGGGGACATTCTTTACAGTGAAATTGTTTAGTTATTCTTATCTGACCCTGTTGACTTAATAGAGTTCAGACCCTAACATTACATGTTGAATAATAAATCAAATGTTTTTTGGTCCTGCCATTTTTCTAGTAGCAAAGAAGTCTGGAAAGTCTCTAGTTGTTTGGCCACCAGGTCATAAATTTACTTCAGGAAGTACTTGAGAATGATGTAAGTCATATCTGAACTTCTGGAGGGTGTAAGTGCGATTGACCTTTACCTTTTGTTCTTTCTTAATATAGTCTGTACTGTAGATAATATTCTTCCTATATGTCTATCAAAGACTAAATCCCAGAGATAATGATTCAGATATTTTATTTTTAATAAAATACTATTTTTTTTAAAATAATAAGAATTTATTTTCCCTTTCTCTCTCTGAAGCAAAACAAAAGCCTTGCAATAAATATGTGTTGTTAAGCAAAATGAATACCTACATTGAACATGTCCCAATCTGTTTATCTCACTTTACACCCAGAGTCAATTTCCTTTCCGTTAGGAAATGGGGGCCCTCCTTCATCAACAGTCCTCTGGAATCTTGCTTGATCTTTGCATTTATCAGAATTTTCAAATCATTGAAATTTGTTTGGTTGTTTTCATTAACAGAGACTTCAAAATCCAAACTTTGATAGAACCAGATGCATTTCACTGCATCCCAGTTTTCCCCCAAACTATCCTTTGGATTTTCTTGGTATTATCTCCTATGTCATCTTACTAATTTACAGTCGTTGCATCATGGTGGGGTAAGCAGAAGCCATATGTTAGGTAAACAGAAGGGAGAAATCATCCTCCACTCAAGTGCCAAATTGTTATTCTTAATGCATAGGTCTGGCCACTTATCTCCCCTGCTCACAAAGCTTCAGTGGCCCCAATTGTCTCTAAGATGAAATATCAACTCCTCCACTTGGCATTTCAAGCCATTCACAATCTGGATCCAATTTCCCTCTAACAACTGATTGTATATTACCCTCTTTCATGTACTTTATGGACCAGCCACACTGCTTTGCTTGTACTTCTCCACACACAATATTCTATCTTCTATCTCCATGAATATATCCTTTTCTCCTTTCTGCCTCATAGAATCTTTAGCTTCCATTAAGCTCAGTTGAAGTCTGAGCTGACACGAGGCATATTCTAATACCCCCAATTACTATTGTCCTACCTTGAGAAATGACATTCGTACATATTATATATTTGCCTTTTTGTACCAAACTGCCCTACCTCTGAATGACAAATAAAATACAAGCTTCTTGAGGTCAGGGACCATTTTTTATTTTTTAATTCTAGTGTCTAGCATTGGGTTTGATGCAAAGTAGTCTTTTTATGAATAAATATTGCATGAGTGAATGATCAAAATTTTAGAGTGTACAACACTTAAATGGAAGTCACAGGATCATAAATCATGTGTTAAAACTTAAAAGGCCCTCAGAGGCCACCTAATCTGATGTCTTCATTTTGCAGATAAGAAACAGGCATACAGTTTTTTTTTGCTTCAATAAGCCATAGTGATCATAGCTCCTTAAGAAGACCTTAACGACATACCATTTTGAGGTATTACAGTTAAGAGAACTTTTTATAAAAAGTTAGAGAGACAATATACTGCCTAGAATGTTTAGGAACTGTAGTTTCTTTTAGATATATTACTATGTTTCTTAAGCTATGAGTCTTCTCAGAAATAATGCCATGGAAATATCTATATATCTATATGTACTGAATAAAACCTTCATAAAGAGAAAGAATTTCCCCTTAAAAAACCCTTATATATGGTGTTGTGGTCATAAACCTACTCCTACAAAGGCTCAAAAAAGCATCATCAAATTTTATGTCTCGGCAGATTAAATAAATAAATATAACTGTAAATAGTTCTGCTTTTGAAAGGTGACAGCAAGAGGTGGGACAGGTGTTGTAAGATAAATCTGCAGTGTCAAGCTCACACCTGAGGTTATAGATTCTATGGTGGAAAGCATCACTAAAGCAGTAGTCCCTGTCTTCTAGCACTGACAGCATATACGTTTTGAAAAGTCCTCTAATAACCTGGTCTTAAACTTCATTGACCCAAATGACTGGCTTGACAGAATTTGACCAGGACATTTCCCCCCTGTCATCCACTTTCAAATTACGTATGCATCCATTGGGATATGAAGTCAGAATCTCAGGGGATGGTGTTTTTACAGGGGCTGGCATATTGAGATGTTTTTTGGTTATCTTCAATGCCAGAATGTCTTGGATTGATTCTGACTTGTCGGCCTCATGCAAGAGTCCAAGTGGAGCATGGAAAGAGATAAGGATGAGAGGCATGGTCACTGGGGCTGCACAAAGTCATATGTCACTGCACAACTTGCTGACATTTAGGTTTGTGACAGTTAGGGATTGTATGGCATTAGCTTTGGGATGGGGTTAGTCAGTTCACATCTTCAGTTCTGGTGCTGCACAGAGATAGGCAGGTACAAGTATTCCCAGGACCTCACAACCAAGGGAAGTTTTTGTTTTTAAATCTTATTGTCCTGTTTGCCTAGCCTATAGTAATCTGGAATCACTTAAGAGCTCCTGTTGCATATTCCATTTCCATTGTGGTATAATTGAGACTGCCTGGGTCTCTCTTTCTTTATAAGAGAGAATGGTTTACTGATAAAATGGGCTCTTGCTTAGGGTAAAGGTTAGGTTTAGGTGGGATGAAACATAGGGAAAGATGATGACACAAAGCCATGGTCAGATTGGGAATGTCATCATTTCTAATTGGGGAAATGGAATATTCATGGGGTAATGGAGATATTTGGTATATGACCATTACTCTGTGTGACTGAGGTAAAGTTCAGGAACAGGTCAGAGGTTTTTAAGGAGGTTGAGGAATTGGGACTTCGGTGTTTGCGGGATCATTTATAGTATATTAAAGTCCCCTGGTATAGAGTCAGGAATTGGGGGAGAAGAGGAAGATAGTGAGGGAGGTGCTGAACTCTGAGAGAGAGAAAGAGAAAGAGAGAGAGAGAGAGAGAGAGAGAGAGAGAGAGAGAGAGAGAGAGACTGAAAGATAGAGATAGAGACAGAGACAGAGACAAAGAAAGAGACAGAGAGAGGGAGAGAAAGGGAGGACAGAGATAGAAATAGAAATATAGACAGAGATGGAGAGAGAGACAGAGAGACCGAGTGAGAGAACAGCCACTACACTTTGAATTGGTAGAAAATTTAGATACTTCAAATTTTAAAAAAAGTGAGCTTGCTGTGTGATGATGACATAGAGAAAGTGTGAAAGTGGACGTGGGGGAAAATAGAGTATTTTGGACTCCTAGAAGTTCTGCTTTGGAGGTCTGTGAGTGAAAGATTGTTTTTTCTATCGTCACCGTGGTCATTGAGACTTCTACATAGTAGGTGTTTAATGAATGACTGCTGAATTTGAACTTGTTACATAGCTATGATAGGCTTGGGACTTGAACCTAATTTTTTTGATTACAGGTCTGGGGTTAACTTTTTTAGAAGTGAGAAAGAGAGACATCTGACTGAAGGCCTCAGGAAAGCCTTTAGGTTGGAGATATGGCAAATGCAGGAAATGCTCCTTTCTGGCCCTGTGGAAAATGGGTTTGAATGGCAGCTACATCCCCAGAAAATCTCCATTTTCATTCATTCACTCAAGCTTTTAGTAAGTTCTGACTGTGTACTACATATTAGGGATACAAAGAGATTAAATTACAACAATAACAACAAAACCACGGTCCATGCCCTTAAATAGCTTACAAAAGTTCTATGTAATTTCACCTTCATGAAAATTTTCAAAGGAAAAGAAACTTCTGAGCAAGGTTTTCTGTTGCACTGCCCTGTCCATTTGTCACCTCTGACTGTGAGAATTGATGCTATTTGTGGGAAAATATCAGTACCTTTTAAGCACATCTCACTGCCCCTTCTGAAATCTATGTCATAAATTTTTATTGTTCAAGATGAATTCTCACCATGTGTGAAATCAAATGCATGCCATTATCAAAGTGGATGGACCTGACTCAGTATCCACAAAGCACAGGGTGGGAAGCCATCCCATTCCCTGAACACAGTTGGCATATAGCGCCTTTGAATAAGAGTCTTTCAAGCTGACATTTGTTCCTAAGACTGGGAGTTACCATTATTAGAAGCTAGTATTGAACTTGAAAGATATTTTGTCCCTAACCGACAATTTTCAATGAGGCTCTTTCACTCATTATTCCCATCAAAATTAACAGAAGTGGGAAAGAAAGGAGAGATCCAGTCAAAAGTATTAGGAGGAATGAAGTGAGAAGGAATACCTTTAAAAATCTTAAAGTCTAAGGAGACCTTTCTCTCTGAAACACTGAGCTAAGAAAATGCTAGGCAGACAAAAGAGCCTAAGTGTGATCTTGTTAAACTGTCCTACGGTGTGAAATAATAAGAAAATAACAAAAATAATAGATGGCATCTGCCTGGTATTTTAAGGTTTGTAAAGCATTTTATACACATCATTGCATTTAATCCTCACAAAACCCAATGAGGGAGGTAGGGAGGTATTAGAGGTAGAAATACTACTTTGAAAAAGAGGAAAATGAAAGTCAGGGAGATGAAGTGATTTGGCTGTGGCCAAATGTAGTAAATGAGAGAGGCAGAATGAATGAATAAATGAATGAATGTATTGAGTAATGAATGAATGAATGAATGAAAAAAAATTTAAGCCCTTACATGATAGGCATTATGCTAAGTGCCAAGGATCCCAATTAAAAAAAAAAAGCAATACAGTTCCTGATCTCAAGTTTACATTTTAATGAGGGAAAACTAAATATATACATATATATGTATATGTATATACACACACATATATATACATACACATTTATGTATATGTGTGCACATGTGTGTTTGTGTGTGTATCTATCTATATCTATCTATATAATAGAAAGGTATCTGGAAGGAGTGTTTTGGTATTATGCCTCAGGAGAGGATTTGAATTCAAGTCTCTACTGACTCCTGATCTGGTACCATTAGAAGTATAAGAGGAATAGCTGTAAGTGCTTGATGGCTATAGTGAGCTCTGAAAGAAAATAAAAATCACGAATATCATTGTAGGAAAGAGTAGTAAAAACTGATGACTATTTTTATATGATATGATCAGATATCTTTGTGTTTGTATGGATATGTTTGTGAATATGTGTGTGTATGTATGTGTGTGTGTGTGTGTGTTCATAGATATGTGAGGTTCTGGGCCTGTGTTTTTTTTTTACTCACAAATAACAAATCTTTTCACTGATACAGATTGAGAACCCACTTGTTATTAATAAATTTAGAGAGTTGCCAGGGACACTGAGAGTTTAGATGACTAAAATTTAGGTTAGTATCACAAACTTGTATTGACCAAGAATGAACTTGAACCCAGATCTTTCTGACTCCAAGGCCAGTCATCTATCCACTATACCACAATGAATCTTTCTATCTCTCTGGCTGGCTATCTACCATCTTAGGACTTTTAAAAGATATTAATACAGACATATGTAAAATTTCCATATATGGGATATTTCTGCAGGCCACTATACATATACTCAGGCATACATATGCAACAGGAAGCATGTAGTAGATAGAAGGCAATTTGAGAATCCAGGAAGATGAGAGTTCAAGTCATTTCTGTGACACCAATTGAGCGCGTTACTCTAGGTTAAGTCTCATAAGCTGTCATTGGTCTTAGATAACTCTGAGATTATGAGTTATGGAGAGATACATTATTAGAGGGAATTTCCTCATCTGGGAGTTCTCTGTAGCACTGACATTACAGTCTAGTCTCTCTCTCTCTCCCTCTCTCTGTCTCTATCTCTCTGTCTCTCTCTCTTTGTCTCTGTCTCTCTGTCTCTCTCTCTCCCTATCTGTCTGTCTCTCTTTCTTATTAGCTTTGAATGCCATCTCATCATTAACCCTCTTATTTTAAGATGGGGCCATGAGATCTGAACCTTTTATTTAAGAAGGGAACTAAAGGGGCAGCCAGGTGGTACAGTGGTTAGAGCACCAGCCCTGGAGTCAGGAGGACCTGAGTTCAAATCCAGCCTCAGACCAAACACTTGACACTTACTAGGTGTGTGACCCTGGGCAAGTCACTTAATCCCAACTGCCTAAGCAAAAAAAAAAAAAAAAGGAGGGAGCTCAGCTCAGAACATTTCCTCATTTCTCATCTGGTGACACTACTTTAGGACTTCTTTGACTTCTCCACCATGCTGTCACATTGCATATCCTTCTGGCTACTTCCATTCAATTTCCTTTTGTGTGCTGTCTTTCTCTATAATATTGTAAACTCCTTGAGGGCAGGGACTGTCTTTTATTTTTATTTTTGTATTTCTATCACCAGAGTTTAGCACAGTGCTTAGTAAATGTTTACTGTCTGTCTACCAGACAGTATCTATCTATCTATCTATCTATCTATCTATCTATCTATCTATCTATCTATCTATCTATCTATCTATCTAT
>NW_020954625.1:10468700-10486785 GCF_900497805.2 Vombatus ursinus | reverse complement strand
TATCTATCTATCTATCTATCTATCTATCTATCTATCTATCTATCTATTTATCTATCTGTGTCTATGTCTGTCTCTGTCTCTACATACATCCACACATATGCAGAAAGCTAGTTAATATAAACTATTTGACATTAGAGGCCAAAAAGAGCATATGTATCAGTCAATAAAAATGTTCTCATTTTCCATACATCAAGATATGGTATCTAAGTGAAAAAAAGATTTTGAATATAAGTGCAATTATATAATTTTTTGGAAAAGAATGGTGGGATATTATATATGTATATATAGATATAATATCATTACATTACGCAAAGATACAAATCACTTATAAATAAGTTTAATGAGAACCCCAACTTAGTAAAGGCGACCCAGGGGAGTTTAAAAGTGTGACTTAAATGGCTAAAATAGATTTAATTGAAAGAGATAAACAGGGTAACTACATTTTGATAAAAGGTACCATAGATAATAAAGCAATATCCATACTGAACCTATATGCATCAAACACTTTATTATCTCATTTTTAAAAGAAAAGTTAAATTAATTACAGGTGGAGATAGATAGTAGTATTATAATATTGTGGAACTTTCATCTTCCCCTTTTAGAACTAGATAAACCTAATCAAAAAATAAATGAGAAGGAAGTGAATAGAATTTTAGATAAGCTAGATATTATAGATATCTGGAAAGAATTAAATGGAAATAGTGGTTCATGGTATTTTATAAAGATTGTTCATATATTAGAACATAAAAATTTATAGTTAAAAGCAGAAAAATTTAAAGTATCCTTTTCAGATCACAATGTAATAAAGTTATATTTAATAAAGGACCATGGAAATATAGATTAAAAACTAATTGGGGATTAAACAACCTATTCCTAATGAATGAGCATGTTAATGAAAAATCATAGAAAAAATCAATAATTTCATTAAAGAGAATGATAATGAGACAACATATCACAACTTATGGGATACAGCAAAAACAGTGATCAGAGGAAAATTTATATCTTTAAATGTTGATATTAATAAAATGGAGAAAAAACACACCAATGAAGCAGGTTTGAGATCAATAAAATTGAGTTTAAAACTATTGAATTAATAAATAAAGCAAGGAGTTGGTTTTATGAAAAAAATCAATAAAATAGATTTACCATTGGTTAATTTAATAAAGAAAGAGAGAAGAAAACCAAATCACTGGTATAAAAAATGAAAATGGTGAATATACCCTAATGAACATGAAATTAAAGCAATTATAAGGAGTTATTTTGCCCAATTATATGCCAATAAATCTAACAATCTGAGTGAAATGAAAGAATATTTACAAAAATATAAATTGTAGAGTAGTCGAAGAGGAAATAGTATATCTAAGTAGCCCTATTTTAGAAAAAATAAATTGAACGTGCCATAAATGAGCTCCCAAAGAAGAAAACCTCAGGACCAGATGGACTTATAAGTGAATTCTATCAAACATTTAAAGACCAGCTAATTCCCATATTAAATAAATTATTTGGAATAATAGGAAAAGAAGTGATCCTACCAAACTCCTTTTTACAAAGCAAATATGATACTGATACCTAAATCAGGAAGAGTAAAAACAGAGAAATAAAATTATAGACCAATTTCATTGATGAATACGGTTGCAAAAATCCTAAATAAAATACTAGCCAAAAGATTACAACAATATATTACAAAGATAATGTATTATGACCAAGTGGGATTTATACCTATAATGCAGGGATAGTTTAATGGGAGGAAATCTATTAACATAATTGATTATATTAACAATAAAAATAAACATATATATGATTATATCAATAGATGCAGAAACAGCTTTTGATAAAGTACAACACTCATATTAAAAACACTTATAAGTATTGGTATAAATGGATTTTTCCTTAAAATGATAAAAAGCATAAATTTATCTAAAGTCATCAGCAAACATTATTTGTAATAGGGATAAGCTAGAAGCCTCCCCAGTAAGATTGGGTGTGAAACAAGGATGCTCAACATCACTAATATTTTCAATATTGCATTGGAAATCATAGCAATAACAGTAAGAGGTGAAAAAGAAATAGAAGGAATCAGAATAGGTAATGAGGTAATAAAACCATCTCTTTTTGCAGGCAATATGATGATATACTTTGAAAATGCCAAAGACTCAACTAAAAAGTTAGTTGAAACAATCATTTTAGCAAAGTAGCAGGATATGAAGTAAATCCACACAAATCATCAGCACTCCTATATATCACAAACAAAATCTTACAAGACGAAATAGTAAGAGATACCCCATTTAAAATGATTATAAACAGTATAAAATATCTGGCAATATACCCACCAAAGCAATCCCAGGAACTATATAAACAAAATAAAACAAAAACCTTTTTATACAAATAAAAATCAGATTTAAATAATTAGAGAATTATTAATTGTTTATGCTTAGACAGGATCAACGTAATAAAAATGGCAATATTGTCTAAGCTAATTTATATATTCAATGCCATCCCAATTAAATTATCAAAAATATTTTACTGAATTAGAAAAACTAATAACAAAATTCATCCAGAAGAACAAAAAAATCAAGAATATCAAAGGAACTAATAAAAAAAAGTAAAGTAAGGAGGTTTAGCAGTACCAGACCTTAAACTAGATTGTAAGGTAGTGATTATCAAACCTATCTGATACTGGCTAAGAAATAGAAAATTAGATCAGTGGAACAGAGTAGACATACAATTTACAGTGGCAAATAAATGTAGTAACCTATTTGACAAGTATAAAGACTTAAGATTTTGGGATGAGAATTCATTATTTAGTAGAAAGTGTTGGGGAAGCTGGAAAGCAGTATGGCAGAAACTGGGCATAGACCAATGTCTTACACCATTTACCAAGATGAGGTCAAAATGGATACATGACCTAGATGTAAAGAGATATTACAAGAAAATTTGAAGAACGTGGACATGTTGCTTATTAGATTTATGAATTTATGAATCCATTTATGAACAATTTATGAATAAGGGAGAGAGCAGAGTGAGGTATAAGATGGATAATTTTGATTACATTAAATTAAAAAACGTTTTGTACAAATAAAACAAATATAGCTAAGATTAGAAGGAAAGCAGAAAATTGAGAAAAAAATTTTATAGACAGTTTTTCAGATAAAAGTCTCATATCTCAAATATATAAAGAACTTTGAATCTATAAAAATATGAGGCATTCCCCAATTGATAAGTAGTCGAAGGATATGAATTTTTCAATGAAGAAATCAAAACAATTTATAGTCATGAAAAATGCTTTAAATCATTATTGACCAAAAGAAAGCAAATTAAAACAACATTGAAATACCATTTTACACCTATTAGATTGGCTAAATGACAAAAGGGGAAAATGACAAATGTTGGAGGGGATGTGGAAAAATTGGGACACTAATTCATAGTTGGTGGAATTGTGAATTGATCCAATTTGACATTTTGAAGAGCAATCTGGAATTATGCCCCACAAGTTATTAAACTGCTTACACCCTTTGAACTAACAATACCACTACTAAATCTATTTTGAAAGATGATTAGAAAGAAGGAAAAGAACCTATATATTCTTAAAGTATTTCTAGCAGCTTCTTTGTGGTGGCAAAGAACTAGAAATTGAGGGGATGCCCATCAATTGGGGAATGACTGAACAAGCCATGGTGTATGAATGTAATGGAATAATATTGTGCTATAGGAAAAGATACCTTGATGGTTTTTGAAAAACATGGAGAGACTTGCACAAAATAATGAAGAGCAAATTGAGCAGAATCAAGAGAATACTGTATACAGGAATAGCAATATTCTTTTAAAAACAACTTTGAGTGAATAAATAATTTTGACTATTATAAATACCCAAGTTAACTACAAAGGACATATGAAGGAAGAAACTACCTGTGTCCAAAGAAAGAACTGATAATTGAAGTATATATAGGATGATTTTACATACACATACACACATATGTATATGTATATATTTACACACATACTTTTGTCTCGCAGAGCCATCTCGAGGGCAAGGGAGAGGGAAGAAAAAAGAAATTTACATGATAACTTTATTATATATTTAAATAACAAATTTTGCATAATAGATTTGCATTTTCACGGGTAATTTAAAAAAATTATACTGCTATGGAAATGCTTGTTTTATTCTATAAATTAAAAATAAAATAAATAAAAATAAAAAAGGGTGAGGATACCAGCAGAACATCAAAGAGATGAAAAATGGAAAAGATCTGTAAACATTTTTTATTAAAAAAAAACTTTTACTGTCAAGATGGTGGAGACAATATTTAAGCACAATGGCAATAGTCTAAGATATATTGCTCTAGGAAGTACAAATGAGACTAAAGAAGACAAAGATCTAAAAAAAGTAGATGACTAAGCCATCATTCATATATTATATTGGAAACAAAACAATTTTGATGATATTGGATAATTTCTTCTCAGGATATCTAAACGAAGTTAATATAAAGACGTGGAAAAAAATTAACACAGTATTATCCCCATTCTCTCAAAAGAGCTCTTAAAAGAACAATAAAAGCTAACAATCTGTATGAACACTTTCTTTTCCACATAAAATATTCCTGGATATAATCTACATATATTGTTGACATTTTTGAAGAATCTATTAGTAGAAAGTATGGCAGATTTTCTCAAATTATATTTCACCAGAGACTATATCTTTGCCAAAACACAATTGGCTCGAAGTTCTAGAAAATATAACATTTTCCAGATAACGAAGCTGAAGAATTTAGAGGTTAAGTGACTTGCCAATGGTTCAGTAACTAGTAAGTTAAAAGAAGTGGAAGTTGAAAGAAAGCACTGGTTCTGGAACCAGAGGGCATGGGTTCAAATCTGGATTTTGACCCTATCTGTGTGACCTTTTACAAGTCACTTAGTATCCACTGGCTTCATGTTTCTCATTTGCAACATAAGTAGGTCAGAATAGATGCCACTTGAAATCTTTTCCACCTCTTAGTCTATGATCCAAGTATCAGCGGTACAATTCAAATCCATTTCCATCTGATTCTATGTCAGATCCTATGACAATGTAGTTAATTCTCCGGCAAGACATAGAGAGTTGAAAAGACTATGTGTGCCTTATGAGGAACAGCCTACCTGAGTAAAATGAGTGGTATAATCAGGTTTGTTCTAGGGAATTGTTTTCTTTCTGTTTTTTTTTTTCCAGCCATGACAACTCCCAGAAATGTGTTAAGGGCTTTCTGTATGCCTCAGGTAAATGAACCTCCATACCTATGAAATCATGGGTCTTTGCAATAAAAGGCAACTTTAGTTTCTGTTGCCCCAATAATTTTTGACCTTTCTCTAAAATCTTCTCATAAGTTTTTTGATCCCATTGAGAGAACTGGTCACAATGGACACATCAATAGCTAGAGTAATGAGAACACAGCAGGAGATTACATTGTTCAGCAAGTGACTAATGGCTCAGAGGAGCTAGGCACTTCAGTTTCATAGCTGAGTGTGAGAACTGCTAGCACAAAGTGACTCACCACTCATTAGAGCTCTGTTCCTCTGTACATTTCCTCCTGCATTGATGGACGTTCAGCAAAACATTTTTCTTGGCAGTGAGCAAGAGGGGGACTGATCATACGAGCTATTCTATGCAGAGATGAACAAATATTGATTTTCATCAGCTTTCTAGGTTTTCATCCTATTATTTAGTCTACAATCCAGGTGCTCTCTTTATCTTATTGATTTGCCCCTTTAGGATCTGAGACAGCTCCCCCAAATGACTTTTCAGTGCTGGTGTGTGTGTGTGTGTGTGTGTGTGTGTGTGTGTGTGATGTATTTTTAAAGTTTCAGGAATATGAAATGCTCTGAAGTAATTTTTTCTTTTGTAAAAACCCTTCCCCCCCACAGGGAAGTTAATTTCACTGGAAAGACCATTGTGTTATTGTTTCATGGAGATAGAACAAAGGACAAATAATCTGAATTAGTTTCTTTGAATGTTTTGCTGAGTACAGCTTTTCATTTTTTGAGGGTTTTTTTGGGAGCCTTTCAGTGAATCTTCTAACTAAAGGCATGTAATGGCTTCTTGTTAGGTCAGGGATGTGGTCTTGGATTTTTGAATGTGGAGTCATAATGGAATAGAAACTCTGACAGTCCCTACCAACCTGGAAACTCAGTATGGTAGAGCTGGAACTTGTGGGAGGTACCAAGGATCTTGCTTCTGGTTCCTAAAATTTTGAAGGTACCAGCATTACTTATAGTCTTTCATTAGAAACATCGGAGCTTAGCACCTACTTAAAAGAGGAAGGTAGCAGATGGCAGACTTTTTCTTCTTTGTGGCCATACTCCATGTGAGCTGTTCCTGGCCCCTCCTCTCATGACAGTCTTCCTAGAACTGGCCCTGTTAATATTCTGTAATGTCTTCCTAAAGTAGGCTAGTGTCTCTGGTTCTATTTTCCCCCACTATAGGTAGTTTTTGGGGGTATTTTTCCCAAGAGAACCTTGTGTCTTAAGGTCCAGTCTCTCCTTTATTTCCTTAAAAAGTTGACATGATAAAAGGATATGAATAGGCAGTTTTCAGATGAAGAAATCAAAGCTATCTATAGTCATATGAAAAAATCCTCTAAATCACTATTGATTAGAGAAATGCAAATCAAAAAAAAAACCTCTGAAGTATCACCTCACATCTATCAGATTGGCTAATATGACAGAAAAGGAAAATGATAAATGTTAGAGAAGATGTGGGAAGATTGGGACACTAATACATTGTTGGTGGAGTTGTGAACTGATTCAACCACCAGAGCAATTTGGAACTATGGCCAAAGGGCAATCACACTGCATGTACCTTTTGATCCAGCAATACCACTACTAGGTCTATATCCCAAAGAGATCATAGAAAAGGGAAATGCTTGTCATTTGGGGTATGGCTGAACAAGTTGTGGTATATAAATTTAATGGAATACTATTGTGCTAGAAGAAATGATGAGTCCATGGATTTCAGAAAAACTCCAATATTCAGATGAACTGATGTTGAGTGAAATGAGCAAAACCCAGACATTATATGCAGTCAAAATAACATTGTGTGACTTAGCTCTTCTCAGCAATACAATGGCCTAAGACAATTCCAAAAGACTCATGATGAAAAATGCTATCTGCATCCAGATAAAGAACTGATGAACTCTGAATGCAGGTCAAAGCACATTATTTTCACTTTCTTCTTTAATTTTTTCCCTTTTGTTTTCTTTCTTCTTTCACAATATGACTAATGTGGTAATACATTTTACATGATTACACACATATAACCTATATCAGATTGCTTGCCATCTTGGGGAGTGGGGGGAGGGAGAAAAAATTTGGAACTCAAAATCTTTCAGAAAACGAATGCTCAAAATTCTCTTTACATGGAATTTCAAAAAATAAAATATTATTTAAAAAGTTGACCTGAGGTAATTGTTACTTTACTTGTCTTACTATTTGTCCAGGGCACTGGAGTTGCTTACTATATCTCTGAAGGGACAGAATGTTTGTCTGCTGTCTGAGAACTCACCCAGGTCATTTCTTGGAGACTTGTCACTAGATTGGCTGCAGGAGGATGGATGGTTCAGGGACCCAAAATTTCAAAGGCTAGCTACTAAGTCCAAGGTGATTTTAAACCTATCAATTCACGTAGAACTTAAGCTAAAACATTAGTCCAATTAATCAATCACTTTTTAAACATATACTATAGAACAGGGTTGGTTTTGAATGCTGAGGAAATGGTAGACAAAAGCAAAATCAGTCCCTCAAGGAGCTTACATTCAAATGTGGAAGACAACATTTAAGTAACTAGGTGTATACAAGATGCTGATAGGGTAGATGGAAGATAATCTTAGATGGAGGACTTGGAATGGCCTTGTGAGAAAGTGGAGCTTGAGCTGAATCTTGAAGGAAGCTGAGGAATCTAAGAGGTGTGGTGAGGAGTTCCTCACTCACATTGCGGACGTGGGGACGAGCCAATGGAAAAGCATGGATGGGAGATGGGGTGTTGTATATGAGAAACAAGTCAGTCAGTTAGTTAGATCCTTTACAGGTCCATGATGTATTGAAATATTCTAGTCTACATCCACTTTCTCATCATACTTAACCTGTCTAACCTTCAGTCACCTTAAAAGCTTGAGGGTTGCAAACATATGTGAGGGAGGGTTAGAATAAGACAGATAGTGTGATGGGAAAGTGTGAAGGCTAGATAGGTCTGCTTGCTAAGCTGAGTAAAAATGGGATAGGTCGAGAGGTAAGCTAGAATGAAACTCAGAAGCCACGTAGTCCAATTTCTCCATTTTACAGATAAAGATAGTGAAAGTTATATGATTTGCCCAAGGTTGGACAGGGAGTTAGCATCAGAGATGCAATTTGAACCCAGGTCCTCAGATTGCTAGAGCCCATCTACATGACTCTGTATGCATCAGGAAATCTTGAAACTAATCTGAATGTCAATGAATATGACCCACTGAGAATGGTTGCAAAGCAGTAAACTCACACAGAATCCCTTGCTTAAAGCATACACGGCCACTGGGAAGTTAATTTTAACAGCAGAGATGATTTGAGTCTCACACAACTGCTTTTTTCCCCTATGTGGATGGCTCCTAGATCCCCAAGCTACTTCCTTTATCCTATGGAGCAGGCAGGGGCGGCCCAAGAAAAGCCCACTTTGGTGAGAGAGTGAAAAAAAAAGTCCAACAAACTTTAAGTAGCATGTGGAAGAGTCAATGGCTTAGAAATGAATAGATATTTATCTTAGGAAGTATCACAGCTATGTGTAGACTGTAATGTATTGGACTTAATGTGGAAAAAATCTCCAATCAAATCCTGCCTCACAAATTTGCTAAATGACCCTCAGAAAGTCATTTAACTTTTCAGGGCCTCAGTGTTCCCAT
This sequence comes from Vombatus ursinus, assembly GCF_900497805.2. NCBI lineage: Eukaryota > Metazoa > Chordata > Mammalia > Diprotodontia > Vombatidae > Vombatus > Vombatus ursinus. The sequence continues at coordinate 10,477,888 of NW_020954625.1, read as the reverse complement.
CTAAAAATGGAGACGATAATATTTGTAGTATTCACCTCATCAGGTTGTTGTGAGACTTATTACATAATGCAAAGTGCTTTGAAATTTTTACAGCAATATATGTATATATATATAAATTATTAATAGTATTATCATTGTTATCAATTGGTCTGACTGTGACAATATATTATGAACCCTGGTGGGTGATATTGACTTGGAAAGCTCTAGTGTATAGGAAAGCTCTAACTAGGGTGAGATGACAAGGACTTTGCCCCTGGATGATGACATTTAGAGGAAATTAACTGAACTTGTACTTCCCGAAACAAAACAAATAAGCACAGACTCATCCCAAAGACTATCTTTCTGTGTCTATATACCATCTTTGTCCCTAGTTTTGGAAAAGCTGAATAATCATTCAAAAAAATTTGGCCTACGATCCCTTATCATTTTCCATGTGCACACCAAGGATTGCTCAGTAGTACTTTATTTTCTCACCTACGTATTTCAAAAGATCTCAAGTTAGAAATGACCTAAGAGATCACCTAGTCAAATGTTTTTATTTGTAGATGAGGAAACTGAGGCACAGTTTGGTTAAGTGATTTTTCCAAAGTCACACAGGACTCAAGTGATTTGATTTCGAATTCAGTGCTCTGTCCACTATTGCAGACTGCCAAGCATTAAACCCTTGAATTTTCTTTGCGTGTGTAGTCAGCAGAGTGGGTAGGGTCAAAAAAGTGTGAGTTTTTTCAAACCGGTCTTGGGTACCTGCTGGCTCCTTTGTTCTCTTTGCTTGTTAGTGGTTCCTGCTTAGCCAACTCATTCAATTAGTTCTCTTGAGTGAAGCTATGTCTCTGATTTGCATAAGCAGACAATCCCTCCAGCAATATAGAAAATGTCACTCTCAGATTTCATAATCTCTGTGTTGTCTTTGGCAGGATTGTAATTAAATCTAATTAAGTAGATTTATGGCTTGGAACCCTAATGGGGATGAATACATACATGTCCGCCAGAGCCCTTTGCTCAATGAGTTCTTTATGTCATTTAACTTGCCTCAGTTATGCACATTCAGCTGAATCTTCCCTTCTACACTTGGGAATGTTTCACTCACTCTTCCCATGGAGATGAATATGTCCTATCCCTCTTCTTCACTCCACCTGCTCCCAGTGAATCTCCCTGGTACTTAGCACTTGTTCTCAGCTGAAGCAGGTCCAGGAAATGGCTTATAAGATGGGAAGAAGCAGGACAATTTCCAAACCACTGGGGTCACAGGCTCACAAGGTTTAGAGCTAGAAGGTATGCTAAAGGTTTAGATTATGTGGATTCTATCTGCCCGTATTTATCATGCTAGAAATGAAAACAAAATTTAAATATTGATTTCATTAAAATAATAACAAACCCATGATATCAACATCAACAATATATTTTTATGACATATAACTTTATTATCCAAAACAAAAAATAGTGAAAAGAGTTTCATTGTCACATGTTTTTACACATCTTTTTAATATCTGACTTAATAAAAAAAACAACTGGATTCTCACATCTGCTTCTGCATTCAATCTATTGTGATGTGTTGTTTTGTTTGAAACATACAAAGACAATTTGGTTTTGAAGAGATATGTAGTTGGAAAAGGGGGCATTTTCAGTAGGCAAAAATATTTTAGCATTATTATGAAAATAAATTTTTAACCTCAATTTCAGGCGGTCTCTCTGAAATGGTCTTGAGGACCCCAAGGAGTTTGCAGACCACAGTTTGAGAAATGCTATTTTATAGAAAAGGAAACTGAATTCCAAAGATGTGACTTACCCAATGTCTCATAAATGTTAGCATCCAGGTCTTGTGAATCCAAGTTTAATACTTATTCCATTGTACCATACTGTTAAATTGTGTGTGTGTGTGTGTGTGTGTGTGTGTGTGCATATCTATGTGTCTGTTTTGGGGAGTCATTACATGAATCATTTTGGTTTACAAATTCAGATGTACTTGTGAAATTATTTCAAAAAAAATCTATTTCTAATCACAGCTCACATCTTTTGTCCCCAAAGATAGGTCCAGGCAAATTTCATCCCAGGGTCCTCAAAGAACTGGTATATTTAATTTTTGAGTCATTGCTGATGGTCTCTGCAAGATTTGGGAGAATAGGAAAGATACTATAGGACTGGAGAAAGTCAAATACTCTAATTGAAAAAGGAAGAGAAAGGGTGGGGCCTTTAAATCATAAGCCAATAAGATTCAACTTGATTGTTGGCAAAAATCTAGAATATTTAATTAAAGCAATGGTTTGTAAACAACTGGAAAAGTAAGAAGTGTTTGCCATGAGTGTCCTAAAGATGAGGTCATACTAAAATAATTCCGTTTTCTTTTTGAGGAGGAGTCTTTAATTAGCATATAGAGAAAGAGTTTGGCATAGGAGATATGGAAGTAGGTTCAGAGTCGGGAATAGTAAAAATAATAACAGCTATCATTTACATAGTACTTATTGTGTGCCAGGTACTGTGTCCAGCGTTTTAGAAATGTGATCTCATTTGATCATCACAACAACTCTGAAATGTAGGTGCTATTATTAGTACCCTTATTTTATAGATAAGGAAATTGAGGCAGAGGTTAAATGACTTGTCCAGGGTCACACAGCTAGTCCTATCTGAGGTCAGATTTGATCTCATGACTCCCTGACTCCACATCTGGTGCTTTATCCATTGAACCACCTAGCTGCTCCAGGAATCTGTCCAGGAAGATGAATTCAGGTCTTGTTTCAGATACATATTGATTTTAACATCTCAGGAAAAGTCACAACCTCTCAGTGACACTAACACTGTCAAAGAGTATAAGAGCAGCTGATGATCTCTCTTGGTATTTTTTTAACAATAAATAAATTATATAAAATTATATATGATATATATATATTTATATAAAATAAATTTTATAATAAAAAATTGAGTTCCAAATTGTCTCCCACCCTCCCACCCACTCCCATACCTACCTAGAAGGCAATCAATATGATATCAATTATATATGTGAAATCATGCAAAACATATTTCCATATCAGCCATATCACAGAGAAGCAAGAAAAATTAGGAAAGAGAAAATTGTACCTCATTTTGTATTTATAGTTCATCAGTTCTCTCTGGAGGTGGATAGCACTTTTCCATCTTGAGTCCATTGGAATTGTCTTCGATAATTGTATTAATCAGAGTAGCCAAATCTTTCACAGTAGATTATCATTACATCATTGCTATTACTGTACACATTGATCTCCTGGTTCATCTCACTTCACTTTGTATCAGTTCATATAATTTTCGCCCTGTTTTTCTGAAACCACTCCCTCATCATTTCTTGTAGCACAATAGTATTCCAAACACAATTATATGACATAATTTATTAACCATTCCCCAGCTGATAAGCATCCCTTTGATTTTCAATTCTTTGTCACCACAAAAGAGCTACTATAAATATTTTTGTATATGTAGATCCTTTTCCTTTTCCTTTGATCTCTTTGGGAAATAGACCTAGTAGCAATATTTCTGGGTCAAAGAGTATGCATAGTTTCATAGCCCTTTGGACATAATTCCAAACTGTTCTCCAGAATGGTTGGACTGGTACACTATTCCACCATCAGTTTATTATATCTATTTTTTCCCTTCATTCCCTTCAGCATTTGTCCTTTCTGATAAGTGTGAAATGATATCTCAGAATGGTTTTAATTTGCATTTCTTTAATCAATAGTGACTTAGAACATTTTTATATGACTCTAGATGGCTTTGATGTCTTCTTTTGAAAACTGTTTACTTATCTTGGACAATGGCTCTTATTTTTATAAATTTATAAATTTGACTCAGTTCTATACTCAGTATATATTTGAGAAATTGGGTCTTTGTCAGAGAAACTTGCTACAAAAATTGTGATATCACTTCATTGTCTGGCACCTTTTAGCATAATGTAGTTTCCCTGATTATCTCTCCTAATTAGGCCTATTTTAATTCAATGGTGATCCAGAAGTTGTGTAGCTGGCTTCATGCAAACACTACTCTGGGTTAGACACAGAGGGCTGGGTGAAAGGAGAAAAAGATTGATGAGTCATTTGTAACTAGGGAGAGTTAATAGAAAATATTATGGTGAAGACAAGTCACTGAAATGAAAATAGATCCTAATTTTTGATACTCAAAGTAGTTCAAGGGAAAAAGCACATTCTCCTCCCCATGTGAATTGTTTGTGAATTAATTTTGTATCTGCTTTAATTTGTTGTACATTGACTTTTCTTGCTCATCTCATGTAGGGTGGACCTTTCCTTTTAGATAACACTTCTATTTTTAAAACAATATATGACTCCATCATTGAATTCTCTGCTTCTTGTATTAGCTGTGTGGTTCAATGGCAACTTGGATTAAGTAAACAAATGCCAAGGTTGGAGCAAGAAACCCAAGGTTTGAGTCCTGGTTCTGTCAATTACTATCCACTTGTCCACCACCTCCAGTGAGTTAACATTTTTAAAGTGCTTTGCAAAAGTTAAAGTATTCTATAAATATTGTTATTATTATTATTAATTATTACCACCTGACTTTGGCCAAGTCCCTTCTTATCTCTGGATCTCAGTCTCTGCACCTGAAAAGGTATAGAATTTTACTAGATAATCTCTGATATTTATTCCGGATTCAGATCTATGATCCTCAAGGTTCTATGACCAGAATAAGATAAATGGCCACACTGAATACAGACTCAAGAAAACTACTGTTTTAAACAAGAACTAATAGAATGAGAGGAATCTGTTTTCCCCCCCACAAGTTAGAGGAAGATAAGACAACATTGTTTTCCTTATTAAAGCAAGTAAGTAATAGGTAATGCCTTCATACAGTGCCACTCCAAGCCCAAAGGGGACGATTCTGATGGGGATCATCTTACTTTAATGAGATATCCTAAAATAATACGTGTTCTGTCCAAAAGATTGAATCATACTATATTAATGGCAATTTCCTAAATATAGAAACAAAATCACTCTAGTAGACATTCCACTTTGAAGCTTTTTAGAATTTAAAAATAAGTTTCTTAAGCTTTGAGTGCTGGCTGTTTATTGGAGCAAGCTTCTAATTATGTTAGCTTTATGGCGATGTTGTATAGATAATTTTGGTGCCAAGAAAGAAACAGTGCTTGCTCAGAGTCTATATTCTCTACATTGTACCTCAGAAGCATCTTTGCCATTCTGCAAAAATCCTTACTTCCCTCAGATGTCAGTCAACTAGCCTTTATTAGGCACCTATCATGTGCTAAGCACCTACTAGGTGCTAGTGATACAAAGAAAGGCAAAAGCCAGTCCTTGCTCTTGAGGAGTTCACAGTCTAATGGGACAGACCACAGGAAAACAACTATGTAGAAACAAGATATAGACAGGACAAATTGTGAGTATAGGGTGCTGATGTTTACTTGAAGTTAGCTTGCTCACCTGTCTACATAAGTTTTGATTTATGAACATATTTCCTCTTAGAAGGATAAAAGGAAAAATTCTACTAGTTTTTCCATAGGCAGTGTAGAGTTTAAAAGACATTATTCCTCTTATATATTTGCCATGACCTTTCTCTTCCCTCAAAGGAGTAATCAGGGCCTGACCTTTTGATGGGGTGCAGTAGGAGTACTGGGTTTGGAACCAGAGAATCCCAGGCCAGTTATGTCTACACCACTTGGGATTCTTTGGCCAAGAAACTTAGCTCCTCAAGGTCTCAGTTTCCTCATCTATAACATGAAAAAAAATTAGATAACATGGCATCTAGGACCTTTCTAATTCTAAAATTAATGACCCCTTTATAAAGATATAAAGTCCTGTGGAAGTAGATACCCAGAATACTAGAGGTGATTTTGGGGATACCATCACAAAAAAAGAGAGGTGAGAAGAAAAGTCTTAGGAAAATCTCACTTGATACATTGCTGTTATCTGGTTATTTGTTATTTTAACTAATTATTTTTGCTAACCAAGTGCTAAATGCAGTTGCTTTTATCATATCAAGGATTTCAAGGAGGACATGATCAGTATCCTCTAAATTTTGGCACCCTAGGGAAAAGCACCAGTCATTCTATCCTAGTTATTCCTCCACTCTTCTCCAAGGAACACTCTAGCTATTGCATGAAGACATATCAACAGAGGGTTGACTTCTAGGTAATGATTCTTTTTTCTAGTCATGACAATTCACAAAGATAGTTTTGAATACATAAAGGTTGTGATCCAGTTCATAATTTATAAAATCTTGTTTTGTTACACTGAAGTGGTGAAAATTAGGGTAATGATTATAACTTGTTCTCATTAAAATTAACTATCACAACTTATTTAGTTGCAAACAAAGAAGTTTTATATATATACATATATATTATATATACATATGTATAATATGTATTATATATATATATATATGTATGTATGTATGTATGCATGCATGCACACGCCAATGAAATCCCTTCCCCTGTGGAATCTGAGGTCTAGATCAATATATATGTTCTTCCTATCAGAAATTTCCTCTGTCAATGAAGATCAGCAACAATGATGTAATTTCTGTTATTGGAGTCAACAGTAAGTTAAGTCAATAAACATTTATTGAACACCTACCATTTGTCTGGCATTGGGCTAAATGTTAGAAATACAAAGAAAGACAAAAGCGGTCCCCATTTTCAAGGAACTCACAAGCTAATGAGAGACAGGCAAAAAAGAGGAAATAACATTCAGACAATGATATAGAAGCAAGAAGACTGGAAAGGTAGGAAGAGTTGGAGGGTTGCTTGTGGACATTAAGAGATTAAGTGACTATGGGTTATACAACCAGTATATGGGTGGAGAACATGAACCCAGCCATTCCTCTCTTCCCTGTCTCTTAGATCAGGTCCTTGTGTGGCTTTTTCTCTGTGTTCTCTGTCCATTTTATACATCTATATTTATATCTACATAGAGATATAGCTCTCTACATATAGATATGCAATAATATGTATGTAAAATGTATATTAAATGCACACATTTATGTGGCAGAGATGATTAAGACAATTCCTATTCAATTTCATGAGCTCCCCTATTTCTATCCACTTCATGAATTTACAAGGCAGATGTGTTTGTCAGGAAAAAAAAAAAAACTATCTTACATAGAGATGTAGATATGTCATGGCCCCTCCCTGGGGGCCATTTGCCTTTCTGGGAGGAAAGAGTAAACTTCCATTTGGTCCCTAGAGGCAGAGTTTGTGTTGACTATAACTAGTGATCCAGGCTAAAGAAGGTCAGTTCTTGTCAAGAGGAATCACTTTTCTCTGTAGTCTATAAAATAGTAATTTGAGGAAGTGGCTACATCTTTTTTTTTGAAGCTTTCTGCTTTAGAACACCATCAATGCTTTATCACAGTTAAAGACAGGAGTCTAGGTGGGTCAGAATATTTTTACCCTTCACCATCCAAGTGGCTATGATGGCTTGCATAAGAAGCACATGGTAGCAGGAGACATGCACTTTCCTAGTTGAGTTTGAGATGGGACCTTGAGTAGCTGGTTTCTTTCTTGTGCCTATTTACTTTTCTGAGTATTAACTGGCAACTAATGATCCTATGGAATGGATATTCTCAGCCTTTGATGCTATTTCTTGGGTCAAGAATTATGAAGTTCAGGATTTGGCCAGAGAAAAGATATTTCCATAAAAATATGCTTCTTAAAGAAAAAGACCAACAACAGTACCTTGTGGTCTTAGTAATAAAGAAAATCTCACGGCAGCTAGGTGGTTCAGTGGATAGAGCTCTGGCCTTGGAGTCAGGAGGACCTGAGTTCAAATCTGACCTCAGACACATGACACTTACTAGCTGTGCGACCCTGGGCAAGTCAGTTAACTTTGATTGCCTCACCAAAAGGCAAAACAAAAACAAACAAACAAACAAAAACCATGCTGTAGTTGTCTGGGACATCTAGACTTTGACTGTCTTCCATGACATCTGCCATGACTTGTTTAGACAGAGCATGTCTAATACTAAATATCTGTTTACCAATCCCACAAAGAATCCTTTCTTGCTTACTGGGGTGAAGGTTCCTAATGAGTCTAATGGACTTTTTGAATGCCTTATACTTTTTATGTTTGTTTACACACACACACCTTTGAATACTTTGTGGTTCAGGCACTTCTGTAGAGGAGGAAATAAACTGTCCTATATATGATACCTCTATTGTATTTGGGATGTCTTTGTAAAAGCAGACCCTATTACCCACATTTTGAGGATGCCTTAGAAGTAAGGTTTTGTTTTAGAGATTCTCTTGGACAAATATTCTGGGCTAGGGCCAGAGCCACAGAGAGAATGTGCCCCCTATAAACCCACAAAAATGATCCAGAGCTTACAGTATACTTTGGGGGCCTCTGGGCCACAACAACACATAAATTTATTTTTCCTCCATCTATCTATATTTCTAAGTGAAGGAAAGCTATGTGTTACAGTGGGAAAATCACTTGCTTTGGAATCAAAGGATTGAATTAAAACTTCACTTTTGAACCTACTACCTGTGTGGTCTTGGGCCAGACAATTTTAATTAATCTCCTTGGGCCATTAGTTTCCTCATATGTAAAGTGAAGGGTTTGGATGAAAAGGTTCCTGAGGCTCTTTGGAGATCTTGATCTATGATGCAATGAAACTCTTAGTCTGATGTTGTAGCACTTGACGTGGGATTAAGAAAGAGAATCTCACATACTTGATCAAATAAATAGATCAGTGTTGGCCTTATTTCTTTTAATAAGAATTGCAGCCCATCTACACTTTTGTCCTTTTTGATTCTTTGCATTTTTCCAAAAATTCCCATAAAGCCTCTAGCCAAGGCACTCGAGACTTTATGTTAGTTCTGGCTCTTGTTTCTGTTCCTATTCTTGTTCTTGTTTTTGTTCCTGTTCTTCTTGTTCTTGATGTTCTATTTTTGTTCTTCTTGTTCTTCTTGTCCATATTTTTCCTGTTCTTGTTTTTGTTGTTGCTGTTTTTGTCCTTCTCTCCTCTTCCCCCTTCTCCTTCTCCTCCTCTTCAGTCTCCTTCCTATTTTTGTTCTTCTTCTTTTGCTCTTCTTTCTCTTGCTCTTGTTTTTCTTATTCTTGTTATTCTTCTTCTTATTGTTCTTGTTCTTCTTGTTCTTGTTGATCCCCTCCTCCTCCTCCTCCTTCTTTTTCTTTTTCTTCTTCTTCCTCTTCTTCTTCTTCTTCTTCTTCTTCTTCTTCTTCTTCTTCTTCTTC
>NW_020954625.1:10467571-10468690 GCF_900497805.2 Vombatus ursinus | reverse complement strand
CTTCTTCTTCTTCTTCTTCTTCTTCTTCTTCTTCTTCTTCTTCTTCTCCTCCTCCTCCCCCTCCTCCTCCTCCTCCTCCTCCATCTTATTCATCTTCATTCTAGTGGATATTTGGAACGCTTCACTGAGTGCTCATCTTGAAACTCTTACTCTTGCTATATTAGGGTGACACTTCTATTTCTGCCCATATTTATCCTTGATGAAATCTTTGGTACTATTTCTATCACACATCTTTAGAGATATTTTTTCTTGATAGCAAAGAACAGACTTCAAAGCCAAGAAGAGGGTCAAAATCCTGCCTCCAATGAACATTGAGATAGGGAAACTTATTTAATCTATCAGTGCTCTAGGCAGCTCTTTAAGATTCTAAGCTGTAGAGAAGAGACTGCCCTAGATTGGCAGATGGCTTTTCCTTACCTAGGAGATGAGTCCATTTTCTTTCCAAATCTATCTTATGAATCTTTCCTTTGTCATTTGAGTCACCTGAAAATTTGGGATTTTTAATGCTAAACTAATTAATCTCTGTTCTACCCCTTATGACTGGTTAATTATGCAACTATGTTTTATTGATATTCAAATGTAAATTACTTGCTTTTAAAGAACTTATGTTGATTCAGCACCAATGTTTCTGTAAGTTAAAAAAAAGTACAAATGAAAGTAATTTCCCATTGTCTTTTTAAAGACCAGCAGTGGCTCTCATACAAAAAGATGCTTCGAAGTCTAGACCAAATTATATATCAAAGGGGAAACCATGCTTGGTTTTGAATCCGTCTTGGTTCACCTATTATCTTTGCTTTTTACTGGTTTTGTTGCCTTGGGCAAACTACTTCTCTTTGCCTCACATTTTTCAGTTGAACATAGAAGGGACTGGCAATGACCCCTTGTATTCCTCCCAGGTCTAAATCTAAGAGTCTATAATTCTATGCATGTCTGCTGTCTGAGATGGTTAACTATTGTTTTTGAAGGAATTGTCTGTCTCTGCTCATAGATGATTATTCAGCCCAACATTCAATTAAATTCAGTCAGCCTCATTTTCAGTAAGTTTTCTTGCTCCAGCTTTTTTTCTTTTCTTCTTCCTTCCTTCCTTCCTTCCTTCCTTCCTTCCTTCCTTCCTTCCTT
>NW_020954625.1:10441459-10467561 GCF_900497805.2 Vombatus ursinus | reverse complement strand
TCTTTCTTTCTTTCTTTCTTTCTTTCTTTCTTTCTTTCTTTCTTTCTGTCTTTCTTTCTTTCTTTCTGTCTTTCTTTCTTTCTTTCTGTCTTTCTTTCTTATACTAAGTGCCCATGATATGCATGCATGCCAAAAAACCCTGCAAGTGCGTGGGTGTACAGAGACATGAAATGAACTGCCAATCAACATTTTAAAAGAAGGAACCTCCTGTAGAATCTTTCTTGTAGATTATATATATGTGTGTATACATATACATATACATATATGCATACATATACATGTATACATACATATGTACAATACCTGCATATATATGCATATTTGCACATATACCCATACACACACATATGCATATACAATAAAGTAGATGATGTCAGTCAAATCCTCCCATAATGGAAAAGGTTGAAAGTATAACCGGTCTGACTTGTGCCCACTCACTTTTCTCCTTTTCTGCTGGAAAAGGATCTAAAGGGTATGTATCAAATGGAGAAAGTGGTCACTGCTCCTTACTGACTCTAATATCTCAGCTTAAAAAAATCCACCGAAAAGACATTGCCCTTGGTTCATTTGATTAGTACTGTTCTATCAGCTGATTTTTCTGGTGCCACCAGTTGTTCGCGAGCCAGAGAGATTGAAATTGTAAATGGTATTGGACAGTGACTCATTTTAATGGGAGTCTTTTTCACTGTGTTAAAGTATTGTTTTACAATGTGCATCAGTTCTTCCCTTTCAGGGAAAGGATCTTGTTTTCTTTCCTCCCAAATTTACTTCTCAAACCTTCTTTATTTTTGAGATGATTCTACCATCCTTCTGGTGACCCAAGCGACCAACTTCCACTTTATCTTTGAATTGTCACTCACTCACCTCACATATCTGATTGTCTGTGAAAGTCTAGAATTTTATTCCACAGCATCTCTCAACTTTCTCTTTTTTCTGCTGACCACCACCAGGGTGCAGGCCCTCCTCACCTCTCACCTAGACTTTGGCAATAGCTCCTAATTGGTCTCCCTGCCTCACTCCTATCCATCCTCCATGTAGTTGCCAGAGTGATTTTCCTAATATGTAGGTCTGACCATTCATTTGTCTGTATAATAAACTACAGCAGCTTCCTCTTATCTAAAGTACTGTTACATTTGGCATTCAAAGCCCTTTGCAACCACCCCCAATTTGCCTTCCTAGTCTTTTTACAAAGGTTCCTTTTCATGAATTCTCTTGTTCAGCCAAACTAACCTTCTAGTACTTTTCATAGACAGCACGCCATTATCTGTTCCTTTACCTTTGTTCATGCTCAGAATGCAACCCTCTCCCTTCTCCCACAATTTAGAATCTGCTTTCCTTCAGAATTTAGCTCAAGGCCTGCTTTCTAGATAAAGCCTTCTGATCACCCGAAGCTGCCTGTACCCTCCCTTCCAACTTTACTTGTATCTATACTGCACATCCCTATACACATTTAGAGATGAAAGGAACCTGCAAGGTCATCTAGTTCAACCTCCTCATTTTTCATAGAAGAAAGTGAGACTCCACAAAGTCAAGACTTTCCCGTACTGAATAAGCATCTTGAAAGTAAGGATGGTTTCATTTATGTCTTAGTATCCTCAGTAGCACCTAACACAATATCTCATACATAGTAGGTGCACCATAAATAACCATTCTCTGCTATAATTTACAATGCTACAAGCAACACATTCAACATGCTCGTGACATTCTTCTAAGTCTACTGATATTGTGTGGATAGAGTATATCTATCTAAAATCTTGGAAATGAAAAGAAGGAAAATTACTTAGAAACCCAAAACATTTGATGTAGAAGCTTTAAAAAATGGTTTAGATCAATTTTAGAAGAAAATAAATCATTCTATTTCTCATCTCCCAATCCTGCCTTTAAAAGTTCTCCATTGATTTATACTAAAGAGACATAAGGATTTAGGGCCTCACAGAGCCTGTTCTCCTTTGCTGACAAGAATAGTTCTCGAGGTGTGCAGGAAAGGCAACTTTCTCCTCTTCAATGAGTACATTTTAGTACTTTAAGATAGAAAAGAGCAGATTAAAGACCTATGGTCTTTGCTGCATCAATGAACCTCACAATTCTGTCCATGAATTACCTTAACTTTGAAGACATTTTTCCACAGCAAGGTTGGCCTCATGTATGGATAGGATTTATAGATATTTGAGGGACCCATGAACTTTTAAACAAAGGAATTTCTTCCATTAAAATAAATGCCAACTCTTGATTTTTATGTATCACCTGCCCAGTTCCTCTTCATGTCTTTTCATAAATCCCCAGTGGAGGATCTACCCAGTAACTCAAAGTCCTTCTTCTGGTCCTTTGAGGAAAAAAAGGGAAAAAAATAACCAGGATAGGGGCAACTAGGTGGCGCAGCGGATAGGATACCGGCCCTAAAGTCAGGAGAACCTGCATTCAAATCCCTGGGCAAGTCACTTAACCTCAATTGCTTCACAAAAAAAAAATAACCAGGATAAATCATATGATGATGGTGATGATGATGATGAAGATAACTTGCGTTTTGAAGTTTATAAATCTTTTCCCCATGTGTTGTCTCATTGTATGCTCACAATAACGGTGAGAAACACCATAGGAATTATTATCTTTATTTTATAGATAAGGAAAATTAAGGCTTTAAAAGGGGAAATGACTTAGCCACAATCCAATGGCTATTCAATGTCCATTATGAAATTATAAGATCACACTTAGGGCTAGACGGCACATTAAAGACCACCAACTCCAACCGTCTCCTTTTACAGAGCTTCCAAATCAAGGGACTAAATACAATTGTTTACATTTGGGTGCAAAAACTCATCTCCTTCAAAACAAGATGGTTTGTTTACTCAGGTCATGGTTTGTAAACAGTTTTCTTGAAAAAGACTTGAAAAATGGGCTGCAAGTTCAATCCAACTCAACAATGTGATAAGACAGTAATGATATAAAATCTAATGGATGGAAAGAGACATAGTGTCTAGGTGAACGGGGTGGTAGTTCTGCAGTGCTCTATTTGGTTTGGACCACAGCTGGACAACTGCGTACCATTCTGTATGTCACCTTTTATTTGTTTACTTTTTTGGGGGGAAGGAAGTTGATAAATTGAAAAGTTTGACCAGGACAATGAAGGATCTTGTTACTTTGCCATTTCAGGATTGGTCAAAGGAATTAACCATGACTTGCATGGATAATGGAAGATGCAGAAGGGACATGATAACTTTAAGTATTTGGAGGTCATCAGGTTGACAAGGCACCCAATTTCTACTGCTTAGCCTGGGAGAGAAGAACTAGAAAAGGCAAACAATTATTTGACGTGTATGTTATAAAGGGAATTTTGTTTGGAGTAGATGGTGGCCACAGATCCCATCAAGTCAAGTCTCAGATGCCTTGAATTGTAAATTCATGAAAATTTCAGTTCTCATCCCTCAGGTTTCGAGAGATGGAGGAATAGAGCTTCTGGTGGTTGTTTGACTCTTTTTATTAGTGGAGAAATTGGAACTGGAAAAGTACCAAAAAGAAAAGGAAAGCAGTTAAATGTAATCTGGATAATCAAATTTTTTAGCAAGTATGGCACCCTTTGGCCACAATATCCAGAAAAAAACATAAATTAACACTTATCCTCATGTCAATATTAAGAGGTTTTTAATCTTACAGATTAGTGAGAAATAAAAAGAGAGACACTTTATAACAAAATTTATATTTTGTTATGACAAATTACTGTGAACTGTTCTAGAATGAATGTTCTGCAGAGTGATGTCACATTAGTCAAGAGTAGGCAGAATAAGTGGTGGTCTGTCCAAGGAAATATTTTTTTTTGAGCATGTGAAGAAGACGCCCCACAAATACTTCTCAATTCCTTCTCTGACACTTGAAATTCTCTCATAAGATGTGATTATCCAAACATTCCTGAGCATAGATACTGATTAATTGACTAATTTCTGCAAAATAGGGAACTCCATCCACCAAGAGACTTGATTACTCCCTCTGGGATTGTAGGATTGATAACTAGTCCTGGAGAATTAACTACAGAGGTTAAATGCCTTATTCAGAATCATACAAATAGTGAAGGTAAGAGGCCGTATATGAACCCAGGTCTTCTTGGTTCCAAGCCCAACTCTCTATCTGCTGTGGCACATTCCCATTTAACTTATTAAAATGTAAATTCAAATAAGGGCAACATAATGTACCTTGTAGGTCATTTATACTTTAGTGTAAATTAAGTGGGGCTATCAAAAACTCTTTTGAAAGGGGAAAAAGAAGGGCACAAGATGATATTGGATACATAAAAAGAGAAGGGCACTGCTAAGGGAAGAAAAGGGTACAGAGAAAATAGTTTTGAAGTGCTGCATTTTTTGAAGTGCCTTAATTTCCTATTGTATTTTGGACTGCTCTAAAAGGATCATTAATAATGTAGGAAAAATCTACCATGTATGACAATAGAAATATCTGCACTATATACTTTGGAGTCAGTCTATTAATGATAATAACCATGATTGACTGGTTTTTGTATAGAGCTTTAAAATTTTAAAAATACTTTATATATTTTCTCTTTTGAACCTCACAAGAACTCCACAAAGTAGGCACTATCATTATCCCTATTTTTCAGATGAGAAAACTGATGCACAGAAATATTAATTAATGTGCCATTGTTACACACCCATTAAGGAAAGATGTGGTTTTAACTTAGGTCTTGTTCTGAATGCTGAGTTTTTCTCCTGGACTATGTGGAGTCAACTAACTGTGTTTCATCAATAAACAGCACGATTGATAGAGACTAGAAAATATCTGTCAATTCTGTTGTGTCCTAATAGAGCTTCTAAAATGGATGAAACCTTTCAATATTTTTTCCCCAGAGAATGAATTGTTTTTACTGTTCACGTCCCTTTTGGCCCTCATTGCTAAATGATGTAGGCTGGTTAGACAGGCTTCTGCCCTCAGAGGATGAGCGGATAGGGCTTGTGGTTAAATACAGCTATAGAGGCTGAATGGTATCCATGTGTATGGGCTCTAATAGAAAAGCAATCTTACCAACACTTGTGTTTAGCCTTAGCTAATCTATTGATGATAGGTGCATTCAGAAGGGCTTGAGATCTGTTTATTTTAGCAGGTAAACTTGTAACTACAATTCTTAGCCCACCTCAGTAAAAGCAAACAAAAACATCCATTCAAGCTGCACAAAACAGCTGAGGCCCATCAAGAACTACATATATATATATATATATATATATATATATATAGATATAGATATAGATATAGATATAGATATAGATATAGATATATATAAATCTGCATCAAATGGTGCCCTTCTCTTGTGCAGAGTGGGGAGAGAGGAAGGGAAACAAAATGGAACTTAAAATATAACAAAAATAATTTGAAAAAAGAATCATTCAATCATTTGGAAAGTTTTACATGTAACTTCACTTCACTCAACCAGACTAAGGAGGGGAGAGATACATGAGGTAGAGGAGGATGTGAAATGACAGTGAAGTGTAGACACACCTATATTATGTCTTTTCTTTGTCTGAGTGAGCATATTCAATGAATTCGTTTGTGTCGTGTTAATAGTCAGCATAATTAGAAAAAAGCTTTTCTTTGTTCCTTAAAATCCCCAGACCTGATTAATACTATAGAAGTCAAAAGTCATTTATTACTCATTTATGTTCCTCAGTTCTTTGTATTGTTCATAAAAAATTAAAAAGCGGTTCCCCCTGAATTCATTGCTATGTGACTATGGCTGCCGGGTATTTTGAGTCTAACGGGATCTGTCAACTTGGCACAAACCACTTGAGGAGACATGCTTTGGATTTGGTGTGACAATCGTGGGCTGTTTGAAGGAAACGTCTCTGCAGATGAAGCGTTGAGGCTTTGTTGTCCTTTCTAAGCTTGGGGCGTTTGGAGTCTCGTCAGGGACCAGCAGTTTAGCACGAAAAGTAAAACTGGTTTCACCGCAAAAAACCCCCAAACCAAAACAAAGATAAAACCAACCAGACAAAAACCCTCTAAGAAAGTAGAGAACTGTTCCTTGAAGTTTGTGCTTACATACTGATTTTGAGCACGGCCTCTGAATCATATAACAATAACAATAACAACTATAATAATAATTGTGAATTGTATAAATATCGAGCCATCTCTAAGACGAGGGGAGAGAAAGAAAAAATAAACTCACACCTTAACTTTGTTGTATATTTGGAATGGTAGATTTGTAGTTTTATGTGCATTCTGTTATGAAAATGCTTGTTTAGTTCCGTGAATTGAAAATAAAATAAATTTTAAAAATGAATAGATATTTTCCCCTTAAGTTATGTAGACCAAGGCCCATCCTTAAAATTGAAGGTTTTTCGAATTTCCTTTTATACACCACAGTCATTTCTGAATATCCTTCTCATCTAATTGTTCCCTTCTTCGCCATGAACCTTTATTTGCAAAAAAAGATTAAAAGTTAAATCAAATCAAATGATAAAAGGATAATTTCTTCCTTGTATACCACATTTAGTACCCATAGTGTCGTGTCTCACCTCGGCAAGGAAAGGCTGGAAGTGGATTACCTCATTAGTGTTCTTTCAGGGCCAAGATTGGCAAAGACCATATATTTTTAAGTGGCTTTTAAATATCAACTTCTTCAGTGCCACATTTAGATGGAAATATGATTCATGTTTCTAGTCATTATTATCTGCAGTCTTTTCTCACCCAAGATTCAAGTTGTACTTTTCTTAAATTTTGGCTTTAGATTGCAAAGGCTAAACAAGTTTATAGGGGTTGTATCCAATCCAAAAATCTCCTAAAATATCTTTAAAAAACTTTCTTATGAAAAGTGGGCAAGGTTCAGTGTGCTTTTAAAGACAGCTCAGTGCAGTGGCTAGAACAGCAGCTTTGAGAATCAGGATGCCTGGATTACAGTCTTGGCTTTCAATAACTAATAGGATGACATTGGGTAAGTTATTTCCTCTATTTGGGCTTCACTTTCATCTGTCAAATTGAAGGATTGGACTAAAGCATTTTTATTTAAATATTTATTTTTAGTTTTTAACATTCACTTTTATGAGATTTTTGAGTTTTAAATTTCCTCCCCCTCCTTCTCCTTCCCCCTCCCCAAGATGGTGTGCAATCTGATATAGGCTATACATGTACAATCATGTTAAACCTATTTCCACGTTAGACTAAAGCATTTTAAAAGTCCTTTGCCTATCTGACATTTTACTGTTGATAATCTCAAGTTTCATCTGAACTTCTGAGAGTTCTACTTTGGAAGCTGTAAAAAAGAACGCTGTTGGACAGGGACAGGCCCACTTGTTTTGCAGTTAGACGGCTCAAGTTTTAAACCTCATTCAACTACTTGCTGCTTTGATGAACCTTTGCAAATTCATCAAACCCTCTGGGGCTCTGAGTGAGTCAGACGTGTTCTCAAAAGCCTCTTTCAGCTTGGTCTTTCTGTGATCTAATTGCCAGTGGCCATTCAGGATTGTCCATGACCTATTTTTACTTCTTGATTAATTTTAGAGCCTTGAAAGTTTGGTTAATCTGTGGAGAAATTAATCTTTTCACAAGATATGATGGATTATTATTATTATTTTTGTGGAATCAGCCAATCTGAATGTCTCTTTTTGCAACACGTACATTCAGTACAAGTGAGTTCAGAGAAAGCAAGTTAGGTAGAATTTTAGCTTGAATTAATAATTAGGAAGTTAAATCTGTGGCAAAAAACAGGAAGAAGTCTAGAAAAAGAAACAAAGGAAGGATGAATTGAAGGAAAATGGATGAATGAAGGAAGAAAAAAAAGAACATTTACTACATTCCATTGTCATATATAAATGCCATTTGGGTCATTGATTATGTTGCATTAATGCTGTTTTCCCATATTTGTAGAAGCAATGAGGAGACAGCAACCAAAATGTATCCTACACTAATGAAAATGATTAGTCTCTTCCCTGGAACAACTTGGAAATCCTATGATGTGAGCATTAGATACCACTCTACTTCCTATTTGATATATGGCCTCCTGAAACAATGGGTTGATGTGCATTTCACATCCAACTAACCTTTATCCCCTTGCAAGGGCTTATACAACACCAATATCATGCATACATGAAGACACTCTATCCTTTCTTCCACCTATGACCTGCCCCCTAAGTGAAAGCTGTTTGCACTTCTTTAAATTCAGAATTCCATCTCCCATCACTGTACTGTGATCCAGACTGTGCCCCATGCCTAGAATGCTCTCCATGTTCACCTCTGTGTCTCAGAATCTTTGGCTTCCTTCAAGGCTCAGCTCATGTTCTACTTCCAATGTTTAAATTATGCCTATGCTATTGATTGCAGAAATCCCCGGTGCAGAGAATGATCTAAACTTAAAAACATTGAGGGATTGATTTTCAAGACATCTGAGAAGGGGAGGATAGAAAATGACTGGGGAAAATATGCAGGCACTGTTACTAGTAGGGGGAAAAAAGCAATATTATAGATATCAATAACTATCAGCTTATATGCTACCATTTTCATTTGCACAAAATCTTTATGAAGATGAGTTGTGCATGTTACTGAGAAGATCCTTGATGATAATATGAGCAAGGAACACAATAATCTATAACTGACTACATCTTTCCAGTAATACAAATGAGGGAGAGTTGCATAGAATATAAGACACGACTGTATTTTTTATTTGTTGGCCATTAAACAAAAGTTTGATCCAGCAAAGCCAGATTCAGTCAATAAGGTAAGTTTCTTCTACCTCTTGGCTTCCCTGGTCTTTTTCAAAACTCAGCTACCTTCCTATTCCTCTCTCCTTTCTTCTTTTGTGTCATAAAATATCTTGTATGTATTTAGTTGAGACAGCTAAGCGGTACAGTGGATAGAGTGTCAGGCTTGGGGTCAGGAAGACTTATCTCCTGAATTCAAATCTGGCCTCAGACACTTACTAGCTGTATGACTTAGGGCAAGTCACTTAAGCCTATTTGCCTCAGTTTCCTCATCTGTAAAATGAGCTGGAAAAGTAAATAGCAAATCACTCCAGTATCTGCCAAGAAAACCCCAAATGGGATCACCAAGAGTTAGATGTGACTGAAAATGACTCTCTTTTTGTATGCATATATAACTATACACACACACATATATATATAGTTATATATGTATATATGTGTGCATTTATGTATACATAAATACACACATACTTATATACATATATGTATATATAGAGTTATAGTTATTTGCCTCTTATGTCCTCCATTTAAATGTAAGCCCCTTGAAGTAAGGAACTGATTTTGTGTCTCAGCACTTAATTTAATGCTTAAAGCAGAGCAATCATTTAATAAATGCTTGTTGACTGATACTGTGGTTGTATTCGTCAGACTTATATAGAAGTTTAAGTCCTCCAGTAGGTCATTAACTCTTTGAGGGCTGGGTCAGCATCTTATTTTTATTCATATTCCCAGCACCTAAAAAAACCTTTGTCTGTGCAGGGTGTCCCAAAATTCTTACCAAGGTTGGTATCTGCATGTGTAAGTTGAGGTATCTGGTTATTTGTAAAGGGATTTATTTATCTTACATATGTGAAAACAGTAATAATAATCCTAATATAGTTTTCTATAACCCTTAATGTTGCTCCAAATTGATTTGGGATCTATTTCCCATTTGCAACCCACTGCAGCAGAAAAATAGTTCAACTTTTAAGCTCTGAACTGTTAGGCATAAGGCAGAGGCCTCCTTAATTTTAACCAGCTCTTTTAGAGAGCTATATTGGACCTGATCTATACATAAGTAGAGTTGGGTGGGGCATAACTTTAATCCTTTACTTTGATGTACCACTGTATTAGGCCATACTTTTTCTCCTCTAAGCAAAATGTACTTCAAGCTAATATAGTTTTGTCTATGAATAAAACAAGTTTAGCTATTTTTTTTTTTTAACAAGAGAAGAAAGCATGGTGTAATTGGAGAGATTGGTTAACTTGGAGTCAGAGGTCCTGGATTCAAGTCTTGGCTATGCTACGTACTAGATGTGTGACATTGAGCAAATTACTTTACTTTTCAGGACTTAATTCAGTTCAGTCAATAAACACTTCAGCTTATATTTTAAAATGAGGAAATTGGATGAGGACTTTGCCTTTCACTTCTAACCAAAGCCACAATAGCATTGAGCGAATAATATTAGGTCCAAAGATTTTGGCTTAGGGGGAGGCAAGCTTCCTTCCCAGGGCAATGCTTTTCTTCCCTGTTGGGACTACTGCCATCGTCACATGCCTCATTGTTCTCTGTAAACCTGGACTGAATCCACAATCCTCTAAGTTCAGGTGTCCAAGCCACCACATGGCATAGCTACGCCTCTACCACCCCCCATACCTTCTAGCTGCCACCATCAATGACCCATCTGTGTGTAGCCCTTACCCCAATCCTTCCTTTTCCATTACCCCTACTTTGGGTTGAGGTTTTCACCACTCCCTATCTTCATTGGACATTTCTGTTTCTGTATCCCCCACATTCACCCCACAACCAGTGAACTATTTTTGCCTCAAGTGAAAAAATACATCTAGTTCTGTTTCTGCCTCTAACATTCTGTGGCTATGGAAAACTAAAACAATGGCATGTTATAATATTTCCATAAATTTTATTTATGTATATGAAGTATTAAAATATACCTCTATAAATTTGAAAACAGTGTAGTCTAGGAGAGTACTAGACACTACCCTTAGTTGCTTCCCTTTCTAGAAAGTTCAGAATTATCCAGCCATCTCTTAGTTTCCTACCAGGGGCATTCCTTGATTTCAACTCTCCAAACATCATGCTCCCCTGGGCTCTGGCCACTGTCAGCTTCCTTTTGTGAATCGTCTCCATTCCCCATTGGTTTCTAATCTCCTTTAATGACATAGATTGTCTTTCTTTTTCAGATTTGTCGGCCTAACAATTTGCACAGTGCCTGGATTTTTGTTGACTATTGACAAAAAGAGTAACACTCATTTCTATAGTGCAAAGGCCCAATTTTAGGTCACATATACCTGGCATTCTATTAGCCAGAACATAATACACTAGTTCTCAGGCATCACTAAGAATAATGTTCATTAAGGTGATCCTCAAGGGCCTTCTTAATCATCAAATAAATATTTAACCATATCCAATATCATTTTCTTGTTAAACGTATTTCTTTGAACTCTATTTCTTTCTAAATTGGGGATTCAAAACTGATAACTCTTTGTGAACATAAATATTTAGGACCATATGAATTCAAATGGAAAGATACCTTAGAATTCATTTAATCAGAGCCGTACGATTTATGATTTTTCACTTTGAAGCCCAGAGAGTTGAAATGACCTGCCCAAAGTCAAACAGGTAGCAAGTTGCAGAGCCAGATTTAAACCTAGATCATCTGAACATCAATCTAGATTTATAAAGGACTGAAGAGACCACCTAGTCCACTCTGTGCCTGACTAGGATTTCCCTCTGCCACACACCTAACACGTGGTCATGCAGCCACTGTCTGAAAGACTTGTAGTGAGAAGGAACCCCTTGCCCCCAGAGACTGCCCATTCCAAAGATGATTCTCCTTGGCAGAACAAAAAAACTACAAAGAATTGAGGAGTTCTACCTTCTCTCTGTTGTCAGTTGTCATTGCCCCACCTGCCCTGATTGGTGGTGCCACCTCTTAGGTCAATCATTGTTCCCCATCCCAATATAGCTAAAAAGAAAAACCAAATAGCTCCAAACACTTTCCCCCGTTTTATTTTAGCTTTCCTAATCAGCTTCATTTCATTTTGAGTTTGGCAGCCCATTCTTCATTAGGATAGGTCACAGGGTCATAGATTACAGAATCAGATTTGGAAGGGCCCACCTTTGCCTCACACTACCTGTGACCTTGGGTAAGTCCCTTTATCTCTCTGGGTTCCAGTTTCTTCATCAATAAATTGAGAGAATTAGATTAGAAAGTCTCTGAGATGCCATCCAACTTGAAATCTATGATCTTGGATCTTTTCACCTATTTCAATGTGGAATTGGCTCTGACTCCAGATTCATTCGATTTTCCATTGTATGATGCACCTATTTGGAAGTCTTCTCTTGCATCAAACCTAATTTACTTCTCCGCAATCTTCACTTAGACCACCTCCAATCCCTCATTGGTGCCTTCATAGTATCCCATGTGGTCCTCGTAGGGTAATTACCTCTCTCTTAACTAGTGTCCATAATTTGTAGCCTTTTTTCTCTATGTTCAATGTGACTTCCTCACCTCTTCTGTTGCCTTCCTGATGAGCTGACATTGCAATGTTCTGGTCATTTTATCTGTCCTAGCTGATTTCAGCAAAAGGCAAGTCACCTCACATTGCTTAGCAATGAAAGAGAAGCAAACTAATCATCAGTATGGTGGGATAATCACAGAAGATTCCTAACCCGTGGGGCCCCACGGATCTTTGACTCCACTTCCCCATCTCGATCAAATCTGACTTATGCCTTGGGATCAAAGGCCTTGAACAAAGTCACACACTCGGTGACTTCATGCACCTGGTTTCCCTGGGAAACCAAGCTAAGAATAGTTTCCTTGGCACCTTCTGGTTTGCACTAATGAGGGCCAGTCTCAGAATGCGGATGTGTCACAATGTAACCCAGAAACACCAGGAGAAATCCTAATTTAATGAAATTTCTAGCACAGTTGCACTAAAAAAAAGTCAGACAAGAAACTATTATAGTTCTGGAAGCCACCTGGATGTCTAATCTTCAAGAGTCCATTCCATTATGCTTTATTTTTTAATTGGAGATGATTTTCTCTTGTTGGATAAAGATGAACATTTGTATTCTGTCTACCCTGCACGGAGCACTCTAGGAATGTGCAGATGAAGTAGTGACTTGAGACACTCGCTCCAATGGGACATGAAAGGTTAGCCATCCTAAGCTAAGAGCACCATGTTTTCCCGTCACTACAGGACTCTGTGTCCATAAAACATTATTGATTTCTAGCATCTTAATGTCATCTGCTGAATTATGCTCACAATTCTCAGGGAGCATGCACTCACTAATATATCATATTCACTGTTTGTATTATGACCACATTCCCATTCCCCTCTTGTAAACTTTCTGATATGTATATTTCTGTGTTTTCATTAACAATAGGTTTGACAATAATGGCTTTGCTGGTGAATATTTTCTTTCTTTCTTTTTTCTTCCCTCCTTTCTTCCTTCCCTCTTTCCCTCCTTCCTTCCTTCCTTCCTTTTCTCGGCTAGGCAATTTGGATTAAGTGACTTGCCCAGGGTCACATAGCTAGTAAGTGCCAAGCATCTAAGACTGGATTTGAACTCAGGTCTCCTGACTCCAAGGCCAGTATTCTATTCAGTGCACCACTTAGCTACCCCATATTTTCTTATTGTTAGAGAGAAAGCATGATGTAGTGGGTAGAACCCTGAAGTTGGAGTCAGGAAGATGTGAGTTTGACTCTCGCCTTAGATATTTACTAGCTATGTGACCTTGGGGAAGTCCCTTAAGCCAACTTAACCTCACTTTCCTCATCTCTTAAACAAAGATGATAACGTACCTTCATCACAGGGTTGTTATGCAGAACCATTGATATAACATATGAAAAGAGTTTTGCAACCCTCAAAGCATTATCCTACTGTGCGCTACTCATTTTTTTTTTTTTTTTAGCTAGGCAATGGGGTTAAGTGACTTTCCCAGGGTCACACAGGTAGTAAGTGCTGAGTATTGGAGGCTGGTTTTGAACTCATGTCCTCCTGGCTCCAGGACCAGTGCTATATCCACTGTGCCACCTAGCTGCCCCTTTGTGCTACTCATTGAATGAAATCTACGGCAGAGTGGAAAGAGCACTGGGCTTGAAATCAGGAAGACTCATTTTCACGAGTTCAAATTCAGCCTCAGATACTTACTAGCTATGTGATCCTGGATGTCACTTAATCCTTTTTTGCTTCAGTTCCTCATCTGTAAAATGAAAAGGAAAAGTATCTCCAGTATCTTTACAAGAAAACTCCAGATAGGGTAATGAAGAGTTGGACATGATTAAACATTTATTGTATGTAAAAATTTTTTTTTTGCATGAACTGAATCATCAACAAACATGAACAGTTTAAAATACCAAAAACAACAAAAAAGAATTGGATGTGAACTGTTATTGAATGTCTCTGGGATGTTAGACTATAAGGTATTTGAGGGCAGGGATTATTTTCTTTTTGTGTGTGTATCTCCAGCTCTTGCCAAAGAAGTGTGCTATATTGGATTAAGAGTCAGTCTTAGGACTTGGACACATCACTTAATTTCTCAGACCTCTAAGCAACTTCCTGATATTATGAGAAGCAGAAACATGTCAACCTGTATCAGTAGAGGGACTTTCTTTATTGAGGGGATTCTCTATACTAATGAAATTGCATATCTAGCTAGTTCCTGTCCCCAGAACTTAGCATAGTACCTGCCACATAATAGGTACCTACTGAGTACTTATTGATTGATTTATTGTGGAAAAGTTTTGGAGGAAAAGTATGAAAACAGCAAAATGGAACAAACTCTTTCCATGGTTCCTAATGATAATAGATGGCTCGCTGTCATTTTCCTCCAACCACAAATCTCAATTTAGTCTCATGTGTTAATGTTATTGGGATTTTATGTTCACCAAGGATGACTGAGAAATGCCTGCCTTTATATAATGGATGCCCACTGAGAGGCATATATATGGCCCAGGGCCATGATTCAGCTATAAAATATGTAATAATGGTTAATAAAGGCCTTCTGTCTATGCTGCTTTTTCAGGGAAATTAAAAAGCATAAATATTTTCTTCTTAAAACCTTTTAGAGTTTTTTGAGAAGTCTAGTTATTGGTGGTATACATGCTTACTGATCATGTAGTCCCACCTTTTCATTTTGTAGATGGAGAAAATTGTTCACGGAAAAGAGAAATGACTAAACCAAGGTCACACAGTGAGCAAATACTAGTTATACCTGAATTTGGCCCTCCTGACTTTAAATTTATCATCTGTCCCACTATATCACATTTCTGTATTGTAGATTTATGAGGTGAGCATGTGGTGCAGATGCTACAATAGAAAGTAAGGGATTTTTTTCTCTTTTTTAAAAAATTATTTATTTATTTTTAGTTTTCAACATTCACTTCCGCAAGATTTTGAGTTCTAAATTTTCTCCCCATTTCACCTCTCCCCCCACCAGAAGAAAGTATGCATTCTGAATACACTTTCCCTAATCTGCCCTCCTTTCTATCACCCTTCCCCCCTCTTTCTCTTATTCCCTTCCCCTTCTATTTTCCTGTAGGGTAGGGTAGATTTCTATACCCCATTGCCTGTATATCTAATTTCCCACTTGCACGTGAAAACAATTTTTTAACATTTGTTTTAAAAACTTTGGGTTTCATAATCTCTCCCTTCCTCCCTCCCCATCCACCCTTATTGAGATGGTAAGCAACTTGATACAGGCTATACATGTGTAGTCATGCAAAAAAATTCCATAGTAGTCATGTTGTGAAAAACTAAGTGTATTTCCCTTCATCCTATCCCTTCCCCCATTTATTCTATTCTCTCTTTTGACCCTGTCCCTCCTTGGAAGTGTTTGCTTCTGATTACCCTTCCCCCAATCTGTCTTCCTCTTTATCACCCCCCCCACTCTTTTATATCCTTCCCCCCTATTTTCTATAGGGTAAGATAGATTTCCATACCTAATTGAGTGTGTATGTTATTTCATACTTAAGCCAAATTCAATAGGAATAAGATTCACTCATTTCCTCTCTTCCCTTCCACTGTAAAAGCTTTTTCTTATCTGTTTTATGTGAGATAATTTACCCCACTCCACTTCTCCCTTTCTCCTTCTCCCAGTATAATGCTCTCTCACTCCTTAATTTTATTCTCCAGATATCACCCATTTATCTTCAACTCACCCTGTGCCCTCTAACAACCTATCTATACATACAATTTTTTTCCCCCTCCAACTACCCTAATACTGACAAAGGTCTCATGAGTTACAAATATCATCTTTCCATGTAGGAATGTAAACAGTTCAACTTTAATAAGTCCCTTATAATTTCTTTGTCCTGTTTACCTTTTCATGCTTCTCTTGAGTCTTGTATTTGAAAGACAGATTTTCTATTCAGCTCTGGTCTTTTCAGCAAGAATACTTGAAAGTCCTCTATTTCACTGAATGTCCATTTTTCCCCCTGAAGGATTAGACTCATTAGACTAACATTACCTCAGCTGGGTAGGTGATTCTTGGCTATAATCTTATCTCTTTTGCCTTCCAGAATATCATATTCCAAGCCCTCTGCTCCCTTAATGTAGAAGCTGCTAAATCTTGTGTTATCCTGATTAGATACTTGAATTGTTTCTTTCTGGCTGCTTGCAATATTTTCTCCTTGACCTGGGAACTCTGGAATTTGGCTACAATATTCCTAGGGATTTTCCTTTGGGGATCTCTTTCAGGATGTGATTTGTGGATTCTTTCTATTTCTATTTTACCCTCTGGTTCTAGAATATCAGGGAAGTTTTCCTTGACAATTTCTTGAAAGATTATGTCTAGGCTCCTTTTTTGATCATGGCTTTCAGATAGTACAATAACTTTTAAATTCTCTCTCCTGGATCTATTTTCCAGGTCAGTTGTTTTTCCAATGAGATATTTCACATTGTCTTCTATTTTTTTTTTTTCATTTTTTTGGTTTTGTTTTACAATGTCTTGATTTCTCATAAAGTCATTAGCTTCCATTTGCTCTATTCTAATTCTTAAGGAAGTATTTTCTTCAGTGAGCTTTTGGACTTCCTTTGCCATTTGGCCAATTCTGCTTTTTAAGGCATTCTTCTCCTCATTGGCTTTTTGGACCTCTTTTGACATTTGGGTTAGTCTATTTTTTAAGGTGTTATTTTCTTCAGTATTTTTTTCAGTCTCCTTTAGCAGGCTGTTGACTTGTTTTTCATGATTTTCTTGCATCACTCTCATTTCTCTTCCCAGTTTTTCCTCGGCTTCTCTTACTTGCTTCTCAAAATCCCTTTTGAGCTCTTCCATGGCCTGGGACTGATTCATATTTTTCTTGGAGGCTTTGGATGTAGGAGCTTTGACTTTGTTGTCTTCTTCTGGTTGTATGTTTTGATCTCCTTTGTCACCAAAGAAAGATTCTATGGTCTGACTTTTTTTTTTTGTGCTGTTTGCTCATTTTCTCAGCCAATTACTTGAGTTTTAAACTCTTTGTTAAGGTAAGGGTCTCCTTCCAGTGTGGAGAATGTAGTGTCCCAAGTATTGGAGGTTTTGTACAGTTGTTTTCAGAGATACTTCTAGGGACTGGGAAATTTTCAGTTCTTCCAAGGTGCTATGATCAGGGGTGAAGTGTTACTCCTTTCCTGGTTTGTGCTCTGATCTATGAGTGACCACAAGCACTCCTTTCTACCTTGCAACTGTGAGGAGGACTTCCTCTCTACCACCACCACCACAAGCTCTACCACACCAGTGCTCCTCCTAGCCTCAGGACCACCACCCAGAACTGTGACCCAGATCCAAGCACAAGCAAAGCAAGACAATCCTGCCTCAGAGCCAGCAAAGAGATTCCTGCAATCCCTGTCTGATCAGCCACTCAATTCCTCTTCAGTCTATGGGCCAAGAGCTCTGGGAGTAGCCACCACGGCAAGGCTACACCAGGACTGGGGCTGGGACTGAGCTTCTCTCTCACTGTAGTACTACAGATCTTTCCTACTGACTTCCTAAGTTGTCTTGGCATTTGTGGGTTGAGAAGTCTAGAAACCACCACAGCTGCCCATGATTCAGTCCCCTGAGACCTGCTCCAGGTTTGCTGAGGCCTGGTCTTTACCTGCATGCCCATGTTGAAATGTACTCCTCTCCCAGCATGGTGCAATAGACCTTTCCAATCAATCATTCAGGTTGTCCTGGACTGGAAATTTGTTTCACTCTGTCTTTTTGTGGGTTCTGCTGCTCTAGAATTTGTAGACATTTTTATAGGTATTTGGAGGGGTTTGGAGGAGAGCTCAAGCAAGTCACTGCTTTTACTCTGCCATCTTCACTCTGCCTTGGGATTTTTTTTTTCAATTCAATATGTTCTATGCAGGTAAATTATTTTGTTTTGTTTTGTTTTCTTCAGACTGGATTTAGAATTAGATTACCTGAGTTTTAATCTTTGCTCTTCCATTTACTTCCTGTGTGACTTTGCACAAATCACTTAATTTTTCTTGTCCTTATTTTCCCTGTCTGTAAAATAAGAAGCTTGTACAAGACAACCTCTACACCCCTCTCCATTTCTAAATCTACAATACTATTGAATTCAGCCAGGGCAGGCCGGGTATACGCTTATGTTGCTAATCTTTGGATCATAATTCCTGGGGTTGGAAGTGAGGTGTAGGGTCAGACAATTACTATTTTCCCTCTCCTCAGAAAAGCATCAGCTACTTAAATGCATACCTAAGTTGGCAGGCCTCTTGCCATAATTTGGCATGCTCCTGATGATCCAAAGGCTAAGATATTCAATAAACTAATGGAATCTAGGATGGAAAATGTTAGACTGCATTTGCATAATGTGCTTTATCGAAGTATTGGTTCAGTCTGATTCTACCTTTTCAGCTCCACAGGGGACAGAATATTGCATAAGTGAGAATCTTCTCATGATTGCCATTGTCAAAGCATAGAAATAATTATAAAATAAGTAAGAATAATTTCAATTTTTATATTGTTTACAAAGCTCTTTCCAGACATTATCTCGCTGAATTTTTGCCCAAAGCCCTCAATTGTGCCTCTTAGAAATCCATTCTTTTCCTAGGTACCACTTTTCATGTCATCAAACCTTTCCTGACTCCTTTATTTTGATATCCCTCTTGAAAAGTATTTACATTATTTTTTAAATCCTTGTGCATGCAAATATCATATCTTCTCAGTAGAATGTAAGTTTCTTGAAGGCAGTGATAATTTTTTTTTTATGTTCCTTTGGTCTAGCTCAATGCCAGTCACATCATATATGCTTAAAAATGTTGAATTGAAATGGATGTGATGAGGGAGGTACTACAAGGCTTGATGATATCTTAGAGCTGCATGGGACTTGTTGAAGAGCTTGCTGAGCCTTCTTATTTGACAGAAGCAACAAGTCAAATCAGTTAAGTGACTTACTCAAAGTCTTGTAGCTAAGTGGGGGTCAGAGCAAGGACTAGGAAGACAGAATACTGGAATTAGAAAGGATTTCCAACAAAGAATTCCAAGCCATAGCTTGGAATAACTCCCACCATAACAACTGAAAAGTGGTGAATTACCTTTGCTTGAAGACTTTAAGTGATGGGGAACATTCTATCTCTCAAATTACCCATTTGATCCTTGGAAAGCTCTGATTTTTAGGCAGGCTTCCCTGACATAAGTTTAAAGATGACTTTTTGCAGTATCCATCCATCAGTCCTGCTTCTGACCTCTGGGACCCAGCAGAACAAGTCTCATTGTCCCTCTATGTGACAGCTCTCCAAAAGCTTGGATACCTCTATTATGTCATCCCTGGACTTTCTCTTCTCTAGACTAAACAGAGAACTCC
This sequence comes from Vombatus ursinus, assembly GCF_900497805.2. Classification (NCBI taxonomy): domain Eukaryota; kingdom Metazoa; phylum Chordata; class Mammalia; order Diprotodontia; family Vombatidae; genus Vombatus; species Vombatus ursinus. The sequence continues at coordinate 10,448,080 of NW_020954625.1, read as the reverse complement.
TCCTTCCTAGACCAGTTCTCTTGTGGTATCATGCCACCTCAAATCATTATTTAAGACTAAGAAGTGAGACTCATAGAAAGCCAGTGACTTTTCCAAGGTAGTACAGCTAGTGAAGTGTGGAACCAGGATTCAAACCCAGGGCATTCTTAACTACCAAGTCCAGTCCCTGTCCTGCTATGCCACATAAGTGATTAAGCAAACATGTATAAATCTTTACAGGGCACTTTAATAATAAGACTATTTATAACTTTGATGTCTTCTTTTAAAAACTGCATATTCAAATTATGACCATTTGTCAATTGAGGGTAACCTTTTCCCTTTACAATGATGAAATTGATGCTCAGAGAAAGGGTAAGTGATTTTCCCATATCACATAGGTGGTAGATTGAAGGATGGTATTTGAACCCTGGTTCACTTACTTGAAATCCAGCACACTTTCCATGATAACAACCTATTTCTTTGATTCTAAATGCAGTGCTCCTTCTGCTATACCACACTGCCTAACTAGAGCAATTATACATTTGAATATATACATTTATTGATGCATCTATACATAAATACACACCCACATCTACATCACACATTTGCATATTTATGTATACACACAAGTGCATATACACATATCTATACACATATGTATATATATAAATGCCTGCATGTGTGTGGCTATATCTATATGTGTAGATGCATGCATGTATGTGGATATATGTATATACATAGATTCATGCATGTGTGTGTGGCTATATGTATATGTATAGATGTGTGTGGCTAGCCATAGATGTGTACACACACATACATACATCTATACATATATATCTATATGTATGGATATGTGCGTACATATACTTGTTCTTTTTTTTCTTTTAGGCAATTAGGGTTAAGTGACTTGCCTAGGTTACACAGCTAGTAAGTGTCAAGTATCTAGTCTGAGACTGGATTTGAATTCAGGTCCTCCTGACTCCAGGGCCAGTGCTCTATCCACTGCGCCATCTAGCTGCCCCCATACACTTGTTCTTTGAAGGGCACTTTAATTGTGTACATCTTTATCTAAGACATGTTCAATTGAAATCCTGAAGGTCAGAAGTCCTAATATCAATGTGCCAAAGAGTTGACCCCAATTGATTTTCTGAAATACGGCATGTTTGGACTCAGAGCCTGGGCTTCTTCTCAGTCTAAACTTATACTCAGGACTTCTAGGCCATTTTGCCCCTTGTCTGCTGGCTGCATCCATCCATCCACACACAGCATCCACTAGTATGATACCTAGAGAAGAAAGTGAGCTGTGCTTGACATCTTGCAGGACAGAGATGCATTTTTGATTTTTTGGGGGAGTAGCAAGAAGGCTTCAGATGTGCCTTCTAAATTTGGCTCAGGGACCATAAGACAACAGCTTACCCAGGTGTCTTAGTGTGATTCTGCTGAAACTCTGGAAAACTAGGCTGCTATTAGGTAAAGGAAGCCATCCCCAATAGACATGCAAATGAGACTGATTAGCTATAAAGGACCTGCCCAGAATTAGAATGTGATTTTTGAAGGGAGGACCTGACTTTAATAATTAGCATTCATTATGTTAATTTAATTGCTTTAGCACATCCAGATGGTCAAGTAGATAAACAAAACAATGTTGCTGTTGGGTCATTACTGTGTTAGGGATAATTTCATGATCACAATTCCAATTCTTGATCATGAGTTTCAGTCAACTCAACCCAATCCAATCCAACCCAATCCAATCCAATCTGATCTGATCTAATAAATACATATTAAGTTCCTACCATATGCAAGACAAGAGAGGCAACTTGTTGGAGTGGAAAAAAGAGCTGTGCTCAAAACCAGGAAGGTCCTGGTTTCCAGTCCTGTCTCTGATGAGCACTGGTTACGTGATATAGGACAAATCACTTGATCTTTTAGTGTTCTAGTGAACTCATCTTAAAGAAAATATTTTGCAGTAGTGCTGCCCTACATTGGCAGATGATGTTTCCTTATGTAGAAGTTCTTTACATCAAGGAAATCAAAGATCTACTCCCTATTCCTATAGGCCAGGCATCCTGCTAGGTGGTACTGGAGATACAAAGACAAAATCAAAACAGTCCTTGCCCTCAACAAGCTTATATTCTACAGTGTGGATCCAACATATACATGGATAAATGAAGGCCTGAGGATAGGCTTCCCATAAGAGGTAGAGGATGAGCTGAACCATAATGAAAGGAAAGGAATCCTAGATGCAGAGGTAAGTATGGGGTCCTAGCCTGTGAAAAGCTATGGCCAAGAGACAAGGGACAGCATGGATGAGGGACAGCAATAGACAAGTTTGGTTGGATTCAGTGTATAAAGGGTGGTAATGTGGGATATCAGAAAAAAGAAACCTATAGCCAGACTCTGGAAGAAATTAAATGTCAAAAAGAAAAGTTTGTATTTTATCTTAGAGGCAATAGGGAGCCACTGAAGAACCTAGAGCATGGAAATGGAATGGTTAGACTTGAAATTCAGGGAGATTATTTTGGTAGCAGTGTGGAAGAAGCATTAGAGAAAGGAGATGTTGGAAGCAGTGGAAGGACTCAGCAGGTGCTGGAGATTTTTTTTTTGGAGTGTCTGACTTAAGAAATCAATGGAGAAAATGTTAGTAATGGAGAAAATATTAATAACACTTAAGTGTGTCATGTGTACATATTTTTTCAGGAGTCAGTTGTTAAACATTTACCAGAACACCTCTAGGGATGTCCAATGAGGAGGATGTTGCAAGGGTCCAGACAAGAGGTGATGAAAGGCTAAGATGGTGGCCGTGTGCGTAGACAGATGGAGACAGATGTAAGGAATGTTGCACAAAAAGAATGGATAAGATTGGATAATTGATTGGCTAGGATGAGTGAGATGAAGTGAAGACTCAAAGGTGATTCCCAAGAAGCTAGGTTACCAGAAAGGATAGGCAGAACCTCAGAAGTAGGAAATTTCATCCTGAATTCAAAATTTGTTTTCCTTTCACAGATAGTAAAAAAATATAACTTCACTGACATTCTCTTTCACTGGAGAGTGTCTTAGACTGTGTCCTAAGATACACTCAACTCTCTCTCTTCATTTAGCTCAATCAAACCAAATGGCGATTTTAGAGGTTTGGAGCTATTAACTGCCCCCCTTTTTTTTTCTGGAATGCAAATAACCATGTTGTTCAGTCCAACTCTTCAGGACCTCATTTGATGTTTTCTTGGCAAAGATACTGGAGTGGTTTGCCATTGTCTTCTCCAGCCCGTTTTACAGATGAGGAAATTGAGGCAAACAGGGTTAAGTGACTTGCCCAGGGTCACACAGCTGGTAAATGTCTGAGGCTGGTTAACTATAGAGCAGAGTTAATCCCTCTTGTCCTATCCTTATTTCTTCCCCTCTTTTGTATTTTCTGCTTGGATTTTATGAAGAACAAACCAGAAGGTGATAGGTCAAAATGAGCCCACATAAAGGGAAGTGGCACGAGACAGGAGAAACTCAAGTCCATAGTCAGGAGATCTGACTTTGAGTCTGGGCCCTGGCATCTGATACTCATATGACCTTGGACAAGTTTTGTTAACTCTACAGACCTCATTTTCCTCATTTGTAAAAATGTAAAATTTGTAAAATCATCACTTAGTGATTCTAAGATTCCTTCTAGTTCCAAATCAATCTTGGCAGATTCCAGGACATGGCATATCATCAGTACACATTCTTTACCTAATTGCCTGTTTAACAATGGACAACTCACTTAACTTAAACTGCTACAGAATTAGCTCCATGGGGACAGTGATTTATTTGTGTCCACCATGGTACGCTATATCATAGATGTATTATACCTGTTTTTTTTTTTTTTTAAATTGTATTATTTAGCCTTTCTGGTCTTCAGTTTCTTTATCTATACAATAGGTGGCTGGGCGGTGCAGTGGATAGAGTGACAGGTCTTCAGGAGTTCAAATCCAGCCATAGACACTTATGTGTGATCCTGGGCAAGTCATATAACCTTGTTGGCCTCAGTTGCCCCATCTATAAAATGAGCTGGGGAAGGAAATGACAAATCACTCCAGTATCTTTGCCAAGAAAACCTCAAAATGGGGTCAGAAAGAGTCAGACACAAGTAGAACAACAGCAACAAAGTTTCTCTCAGGAATAAATGCACATGCTCCCTTAATTCTATTGCTACATTTTGGACAATAATGATTGATGTTAATAATGATTCTCAGGAAGGACAAGCTCTTGAAATGCCTTCTGAATCATCGAAGAAAAATTCAAATGTGTTCAGGGTAGTTTTTGTTTTGAATGTTTTTTCACTATACAGTTTTGAAATATAAAGAAAAGTAACAAAGATAATGAAGGGAAACATGACCATCTCATATATGGATGGCCTGAAGGAAATGGGGACACTTAGTATAGAGGAAAGAAGACAGAGGAGACACGACAGCTAACTTCAAAGACTTGGAAAGATGTTAAATAAAGAAGGGATTAAAGGATTAGAATAATTCTGCTTTATCCCAGAAAATGGAACTAGGAAAATTGTTTGGAGAGAGAGAGAGAGAGACAGAGAGAAACAGAGACAGAGAGAAACAGAGACAGACAGAGAGAGACACATACAGACACACACACACACAGACAGAGAGACAGAGAGACACAGACACAGAGAAGCAGAGAGACACGGACACAGAGACAGAGAGAGATTGAGACAGAGAGACAGAGAGAGACACATACAGACACACACACAGAGAGACAGAGAGACAGAGAGACACAGACACAGAGAAACAGAGAGACATGGACACAGAGACAGAGAGAGACAGAGACAGAGAGACAGACAGAGAGAGACACATACAGACACACACAGAGATAGAGAGACAGAGACAGAGAGACAGACATAAAGAGAGAGGAGAGAGACAAAGAGACAGAGACAGAGAGAGACACATACAGACACACACATAGAGACAGAGAGACAGAGATAAAGAGAGAGACAGCAAGAGAGACAGAGAGACACAGACACAGAGACAGAGAGAGACAGACACAGAGAGACAGACAGAGACACATATAGACACACACACAGAGATAGAGAGACAGAGACACAGAGACAGATACAGAGAGACAGACATAGAGAGAGAGGAGAGAGGCAAAGAGACAGAGACAGAGAGAGACACATACAGACACACACACACACACACACACACACACACACACACACACACACACACAGACAGAGAGAGATTTTGTTTCAGAGTAAGGAGTAACTGAATATTCCAGAGCAAATTTCAAAGCTTCAGGAGCTTGTACTTTGAGAAGTACTGAGTAATGGCTGAACTCTGGCTATGGGGATGGGAGATAATGATTGAAACTCTGCCTCACATATTTGCAAGCTATGAGACCACGGGCAGAGCCATACCTGGCATGGTCAATGGGAGCTTCGTTCCTGCATGTCTCCTTTTGGAGAGGGATGGCCTGCCCTTACTGAATCTTCAGCACCTTAGTGGGAAGAATTATCACCCCTTTCTACCTTTCCCTTTGCCTGGCTCCAGATTGTCTTCCTTCACCACTATGGTGATAAGACTCTGTAAGATTAGGTAGACTTTCTGCATGACACCTGGGCAGGCAACCTGCACTGTGAGGGGTGCCTGGGATGGAACAGTGGTGGTAGCACATGGTGTTATCAGCATAGCCCAGTATTACTCCCTGCCTCAACTCGTCAAAATTCCCAGTTGTGACTCTGATCCTGGGCAAGTTACTATCTCAGAGGATCAGTTTCCTAATCTGTAAAAGAGAGAGGATATTAAGTATGATACCTAGCTCACAGGACTGTGTTCAAATAAGTTCTTTCCAAAACTGCAAGTATTATGTACATGTGTAATTGATAATAATAATTATTATTATTATTATTAGGTTTTCAAGAGGATGTTAGATGACCATTTGATGGTAATAGTGTAGAGGAGATTCTCAGTCATATTTGGGTTGGATGAAATGACCTTATATGTTGAATTCTTGATTCTGTGAAAATGTCATCCATATATTACTATTATGCAGGTGTCTTGCAAAAACTCAATTGGGCATGATATTCAGTGGGAGCAAGTTAAATTAATTAAAATAAGTCTGAAAGGACAAGCTAGAACCAGACTTTGAAGGGCTTTAAATGCAATGAAAATAGCTTTTATTTTTATCTAGAAGGAGCCAATGAATATTTTTGAGCAGGAGAGTTAGATCTGTGTTTTAAGAAGATTATTTTCACAGCTGTGTGGAGGACAGACTGGAGAGGAGAGGAACCGCAAGCAGAGAGACTAATTAGCAGGTTATGACAATAACCTAGGCAAGAGATTGCATGACAGTGGGAATAAAGAGATAGATTAACGGGAGTGAATCCATTCCGTAAGACTTAAGAACGTGATTGAGAGACATTATTATGCCGGTCCAAACCGCGCACACTCTTTCAACCAAATCAGCCAACCAGGGTCATACTCACGTCTCATCGGAGGCCACCCGGGTAAACCAGAAACGAGCCAATCGGGGGGTGCAAAAACCTGAACTTTATTCAATAATCATCACAGCAAGGCCAGGCAGGAAGGCACACACTCGGGCAGGAACAAAAACCGACTCCACCCCCCCCCCCCCCCCCCCCCCCCCCCCCCCCCCCCCCCC
>NW_020954625.1:10387156-10441359 GCF_900497805.2 Vombatus ursinus | reverse complement strand
CCCCCCCCCCCCCCCCCCCCCCCCCCCCGCAGCTCTTTTTAGTACCTACTTCGTCCCTCCTCCTCAGCCCGCCCATAGTGACTCATCGAGGATCAAATATCAAAAAAGGGATGTCCAGCTAGTGTCCAGACAAAGGGAGCATACGTGGCACAGGAAGTGGGTCCCAGAGATTTGGAAGGAGGCATGAGGGATTAGTGCATAGACAACGGAGAGTACACGTGACGCAGGAAGTTAGGTCCAGATACCTGGGGGAGGTGTCTGGGGTCGGTGCTACACCTAGGGAGCATACGTGACTCAGGAAGTCAGGTCCAGATACCGGGGAGAGGTGTCTGGGGTCGGCGTAGTACCTAATGAAGGAGGCTAGACAGAGAGAGTTCGCTCTCTGCCGTCCCCCTCCAAGCGGCACAGTCCTTGCCTAGGGAACGCGCTCTCCGGCCACTTCCCTGTACCCCGCTTCCTCCCCAGCCTGTCACAGCTCCATCCAGCACTGCTCCAGTCTCGGGAGCGTGAGCTCCGGTTACCTCTCCGAGCCCAGATCTCATCCCAGTATGCTACAACTCTGCCCAGCACCGCCTCTTCCTCGGGAGCAAGAGCCCCAGTCACTTTCTGGTACCCAGTTTCCATCCCACGTTGGCACAACCCCCATCTGGCAGTAGCTGGCATCAAACAGTCCCTCACACATTATGTTAGAGTGGATAGAGATATGGCCTCAAAGCCAGAAAGATCTGTGGTAAAGTACAGTCTCTGAAACACTGTCCCTGTCACGTTGAGCAAATCACTTAACCTCTGAGTGCCCCAGAAAACTGTCTTAAGTAAGTTGCAGAGAAGTTGTTGACCTGTATTGTCAGAGGGAGCTTACTGTCCTGGGAATTCTCTCTGCCAGTAAAATTACAGGCCCATTCCCTACAGTTATAGGAATAACTGTATATATTTAGGGTTCTGTGACCGTGTGAGCATAGAGATGGGTAAACAACAACAGATGTGGATGTAGCATTGACAAGGTTTGACAAGGGATTGGGTACAGGGACTTCATGAATAATGAACCAAGGGGGACTCCAAGGCAATGAACCTGGGGGTTGAAAGGAGAGCCATGACCACCACTTAAGTACATTGTGGATAAGATTCTTGCTCAGTGATTCTCAATGGCTGTGTAGCAAAACATTGACTAAAAGAAGGACGGAGAGGAAGAACAAGCAATAAACAAAAGGACAAGGAGTGAATAAAGTTTGAGGGGATGAGAAAGCATGCTTTTTATATACTCTCCTTTCATAAATTCCTATAGGCTCTTCTTTCACACATGTATACACACACACACACATATATACGCTTACATACACACATATATGTATATATATTATACACACACATATCCATATCCAGAAATGTCTATCCAAACACAGACAATTTATCTCTTTCCAACATTTCATCTAGGCTCTTCTTCTTTTTTTAAAAAATATTTTTAATAAACAAAAATCTACTTTCTTTCCCTCTTATCCCTATCCCATTGGGAAAAAAAACCCAAATCCTTGTAGCAAACATGCAATCAAAATAAATTCCCTCATTGATTGTGCCCAAATATATATGTCTCATTCTGCCCCGAGTCCATTTTTTCTCTTTTAGGAGGTGGATAGCATTCTTCATCCTTAGTTCTCTGGAATCTTGGATGGTCATTGTTTTAATTAGAATTTGGATCTCTTTCAAAGGTTTTTTTTTTTTTAAAGTTTTGTTATAGTGTAAATCGTTCTTGTGGTTCTGCTCGATTCCCTCTGCATCTGTTCATAAAAATCTTCAAAATGTATAATACCGGAATCAGAGAATCTTAAAGGTGGACAGCACCTCAAGTTATCTGCTACAGCCTGTGGCAGAACAAACATCCCCTTTATAGAATCCTCAACTGGTGGTCATTAATTAGAGGTTGAATGCCTCCAATGAAGATGCTTGCTGTACTTCCAGGGGCATTCCGTTTATGTTGTGAAAGCTATAATTATTGGAACATTTTTCTTCACACTAAGTCAAAATTTAGCTCTTTGCATCGTCTAACCACAGCCTGTAGTTCTACCATCTTAAGGCAAACAGAACAAATCTACTCCATGTCTGAAGTAATGGCTCTTCAAATACTTGTATAATATAGGGCAAATTCTACCCATGTGCACGGTAGGAGAGGAAGAAGCCTCCTTGTAAAAGGCAGTGGGGTTGCTTAAGGATCCACTCACCATTTGTCAGGGACTGGTGCTGAACCCAGAGATAGTTCAGAAACTTTTCCTAAATGCAGAAACACCTGTACTTCCTCCCACCTTAGTGGTGGGTTCTCTCTGTTATGTTTATAATTTAAAATATAAATTCACCCTCATATAAATTTTCATAAATTAATCACAAATTTGGCTCATTATTACGTCTTACCCAGAATTCCTGAAATAAAATTGAAATATATTTCATATCTCATTTCCCATTAAGGTTTTTATCTCCTTCTCCACTTTGTATGACCTCAAATGAAAATAAACTCATAGTATAGTTTGAAATACCTTTAATTTAAGAAATTGGAGATGAAAAGAGATAAAACATAAAACTCTGAATTGTTGTGTCCAGATTAGGTAAAGGGTCAGTAAGTCCATTTCCCAGAGGCAGCAACAGTTTCCATTAAGAGCTGAGTTCACAACTTTTCTTTTCCCAATGGAATAGATGCTCCCAAAGCCATTGATAGAGGAAAGCTATTCTTCATCCCTTCCTCCACACGCCCCTTATCCCTACTTCCTTTTCCCTAAAATCCAAATGTTTCAGTCCTTAGATAGTTCACCAAAGGATGAAGAATCAGGAGCCGTACCCCTACAGAGATGGTTGATTCCTTACCTCCAAAAACAAAGCCACCCAGTCCTCCATTTCCAATCATTATGCCTTCCATCTCCTCTCCCTTTACTTCTCTGTATGATTTTTGTCAAGTCTCTCTAGATAATTGAAGTTTTAACATTCAGATACCAGAAATACAGACAAATACATATTCAAACGGAAAGACAGACAGGCAGAGATAGCTACATACATGCATATGTGAGCACACCCACCCACCCAGCCACACACATACAAAAAACGCAGATGCCTCTGCTCCCCTACCCTGCCCATGTAGTTTCTCTCTATGGTGTAGCTTCCAAAAAGCAGTTGTGTTTTAGCATAAAAATAAATGTCAATAATCTGGGAAAGTCAACTCTTGACTGGTTGAATTTCAGGTCCAGTAAATATATTTTTTAGGATCTCAGAGATTCTCAACTTGGAGTATATTAATTTTTTTAATTTATAATTTCAATATATTGGTTTTATTTATATTTTGGTATTCTTACATATTTAATTTTTTGCATTTAAAACCATTATTCTGAGAAGGAGTTTATAGGCTCCACCAGACTGCCCAAGAGGTCCAGGACATGCAAAAAGCAAAGAACTCTTGGTCTATGAGGAAACCAAAGGAATTCCAAAGAAAGCATTTTCCACATAAGCAGAGTCTTCATTTAAAACATAAAGGCAACTATCATATGCCCTCTAAGTCTTTTCTTTTCTAGGCTAAAAAATCCCAGTTCTTTCATCTCCTCCTTCCAGTGTGTTTCATAATTCTGTCACCATTTTGGTTATACTTGGCTATTCATAGCTTGAATAAATATTAAATGAATGAATTCCAGAATAAATGCAGAAGCATTTATTAAACAATTATGATATGCCAGACATTATGCTAAGCTGTGGGAATACACACATAAAAGTGAGGCAATCACTGCCCTCAAAAAGTTTATATTCTCCTGGTAAAGAACATAAATTCATGTGGGGGGATGGTGCCTAGAGAAGGGAGTTTTGCTTTCTGGAGGCACAGAGATAATGATGGCTCCACAGGGATGGGGCTGTCATAACCTTTTTAAGAATAATGGTAGCATTGATTTGATCATTGTGTTCAGAGCAAGAGGTAGAAAGAGGTGGAAAGGGGTACCATAATGGTGGGGAAAATAGCAAGATGGCCCCAGGGAAAGAAGTGAATGTATTGTAAAGTATGGCTTGGTCTGGAGCCTTCTAGATGTAATGGGCTCCTGAATTCACACTTACTCGTAGATCAAGCTAGCCCATCCCTAGGGCATTCTAAAACTTAATGGATAATGGATAATGGATAATGTTCCAAGGCATAAGATCTGCAAGGTCCAAGCTAGTGGGTGCAGGTGCAGATAGAGAGAAGTTAGGCAGCAGAAGGCCAGAAGCCAAGATCATCATGTTATCTAATCATATCATCTAATGTTTACTGCTCATTGACCAATCTTGTTATTTACTTTGTGGGGCATACAACCACATGATGTGTTCATCAAATTCTAAAAATGGAGTCACAACATGAGCAGAGATTATTGTATCCTTTGCTGCACAGGGTTGGTTTTGTGTGAAAGCTGGGAAGGAATTTATCATGGTTGCACTTGATTTATGAATTACTGATATTTGACTAAATTGATAATAACTGCTCTAACATATTGGCTTTGCAAGTCTCTGACCAAGACATAGTTATTTATATTTCATACTTGCCACCCCCAAGGGAACACTAAATTCCTCAGTTTCCATATCTGGAAATAACACATGGATTTGATTTGAGGATCTCAAAGGAGCACTTTGCTTTTTAGAATATATACATGCATATCAGACATACACATATATGACATTTTAGGTTTCTTTTTTTCCTTTCCTCTTTATCATTTTCCCATTGATTTTGACTTTGTGTTCTTTAGCTTATTGGAGATAGGAAAAGTTTTAATATCTCCTGTTAATTTTGTTTTGAAATAGAGAAAATATTGAAGGCAGCAACTTTCTTTAGGGAGCATTGGCATTTCAATTTGTGATTTTAAGCAATGAGTTTGATATCAAGGAAAGGAAAAAAAAAACTCTACAGGAGAGTTTTCTGAGCTCCAGCAGTTCTTGTCTTAGGTTAACGGCATTTCATTAATTTCATTTGAAATCTTTTTCTGTGACAGCATAATTATGCTATTACAGAGCTTCATCGAGATGGCATACACTGATCTGCCAGTAAAACCCCAGCTACTCTAGGTCATGCAGGTTATGAGAAATTTTCAAGACAACATTTTTGAAACTAAGTGCTCTGGCAAGGTACAAAATCAGTAATGTGTTTCTATTTCTGCTGTGACTTCCAACATTCATGCTGGAGCTTGATGCTCAGTGAGGTACCTTTGAAATGCCAATCATTTCAGTTTCTATTTCTTCTTGATTTGGGTAAGAGTCTACAGAAAAAAAGGCAGTGTTTGAGGAGGAAGCATAGAGAGACAGCATGTAATACACATTCTTTGGTATGAGGTGGCATGTATGGGGCTCTGCACATCTGAAATTCTAGCAGCATAAATTGAATCCTTGTCAGGGAGCACAATTTTTGCATGGTGAAAAGTGAATTTCTTCAGGGGTGTCCAGAAATCATTGACAGGAGGCATTTTGCATTCCCAACTCTCCCCACAGTTCTAATTGGCAATGGCTGGGTAACTCAATGAATTTAGCCTCCTCCATCAACTTTTCAGCAGAGAGGGCCCTCTGACCCCTCCCAGATCATGGATTTTAATGGGATTCCTGGCATAAGAGAGCTGCCGATTCAGATGTAATCTCAGCATGGTGAGAAATGAAATTTCACTCTTTCTGGAATGCTTATTTCCTGACTTTATATGGAAGACTCAAATTTCACCCCCTTGACATTGGTGGAAGGGGGAAATGATTGCAGTCAAGTTGAAAGGAAAAACAAGGTGATGGGGGCATGGTTTTTATTCTGGTCTCAGTATCAAAGTTATGTCCCTATCATACCAAAACAACAGCATTGAGCATTTGTTAACTCCATACTGTGTGTACACTACTGTGATAGATGCTGGGGAAAAAAAAGAAACAATTTTCTTCCCTCCCACTCACTTCCCAACCTCTTGGCTTCTGCTATCACCACACTTCTGAAATGACTTCTTTCCAAGGTTTAACTCTAACTTCAGTGGTCTTGCCTTAGTCTTTATCCTTCTTGACCTCTCTAAAGAGTTTGGCACTGTCGAACAGGCCTTCCTGTTGGCCACTCTCTCCTTCCTTTTCTAAAAATACTTTCTTCACTGTTCTCCTGCTAGTTCTCTACCTTCTCCTTCTCACTACCTTTTGTAGGATCTATGGATGTGTGGGGTAGGTCTCAGGTCGCTGTCCTGGGTCCTATTATCTTCTTTATAGTGAGGATAGCTTTTTTGCCTGGCAGTTTTGTTGTTTGTTACTTTTTGCTAAATGCTTGTTGATTGCTTGATTGGGTGCTCTCATTAGCTCCTGGGGGCTTAGTTTTCATCCTTTTGCAGATGATTCCCTGAGTCATCTCATCTCCAAGCTCTCTCCTGAGCTCTGAGCCTATATCTCTACCCACTGACTGGAAGATATCTATTGTACATCCTATAAACATGTTAAATTGAAAACATCTCAAATGGTATTTGTTATCCTTTCCCCTAAACTGTTTTCTATTTCTTACTTCCTTATTTCTGTCAATGGCATCAGCATTTATCCCATAATTTAATAATATCCCTAGGAACTGTTTTTTTACCTCTACTCTACCTTAAGCTTCACAAACAATCGGTTGCCAAATTCTGGTCAGTTCTAACTTGACAATATCTTTCATCCATTCCTTTCTTTCCACTCACCAAAAACCACCCTACTTCATGCTTTCATTACCTGTCATCTTGCATCTCTAATCTACATTCTATGTTGCTGGAATAGTGATATCCCTAAGGTCAGGGACTGCCATGTCATCACTCCTCTGTTTAAAAAAATGCCTGTGGATTCCTTTTGCCTCTGGGATGCCATGCAAACTCCTCTATTCAGCTTTTAAAGCCCTTCACGGTATGCTCCAACCTACTTTTCTGAGCTAGTCAAATGTGATTCCTTTGATGTATATTTCTGCCACATTGGTCTACTTCTTGTACTCTGTATTCCAGACATCCTCTCTCCCACCTCTGGTTCCATCACACAGTCTGTCCTCCATTCTCAGAATGGTCTCCTTCCTTATGTCTTCCTCTTGGAACCCCCAGGTCCTTGGAAGGTTCAGATCGAGTACCATCCCCTTTAAGAGGCCTTTCCCATTCCCTCAATTTGTTAATTCCTTTTACTTCCCCAAATTATTTGAATTTATTTGTTACATATTTTCTATTGATTTCTCTGTGTATATGCTACTTCTTTCCAGGAGAAAGTAATTTCCTTAACAGAAGAAAATGTACTGTTTTTACATTTGCATCCCTAATTTCTAGAATGGTGCATGATATAGAGTAGGCACTTACATAGCTTTTGAAATGCATGAATTGAATAAGGCAGTTCTTGCCCACAAGAAATTAAGAGTCTAGTGTGGGAGTTCTTAAATTTTTTGTGTCATATGGTCATATTCATATTCTTTTTAGCCTCTGATTCTGAATTAATTTCAAATCAGTCTGTCAGTGGTTGGTGGGTTAGTTGGGGCTTATGATTCATCCCTATATTAGCTCTCCATTTTTGCTTGTTGAACTCCTACCCATCTCTCCCAGGAAGTCATATTCATCCCTATATTAGCTCTCCATTTTTGCTTGTTGAACTCCTACCCATCTCTCCCAGGAAGTCATACATGATCATCTCAGTCAATAATGCATTCCCCTGAGATCTCACATCACACTTTAATGTGTCCCTCTCTAATGCTATTATCATGTAACATTAGGTTCCATGATGTCTTAATCTTCCCCTAGACCAGAATTTGTTAACTAGGGCTCCTTGGATAGATTCCAGGACCTTGAAAGTCATTTAGAAGATTTTATATATAACTTTGTAGGTTATAGGGAGCCCCTGGATTTTACTATGTAGGTGATATGGAATAGATGGGAGACCTGTGCTTTAGGAAGATCAGTTTGATACATGAATGAAGGATGGACTGGAGTGAGTAGAGACAATGCAGGGAGACCAACTAATAGCAATGCAAGCTATTGTAGTAGTCCAGGAATGAGGGTTTGAGAGCCTGCACTGGGTGGTAGCAGTAGTAAAGGAGAGTAGAAGGCATGTAGGAAAGATGTTATTAAGGTGAAATTGGCAGGTCTTGGCAACATAGTGGACTTAGAGGTTGGGCAGAAGTGAGTGGTGGAGGATGACACCTAGGTTTTGAAGCTGGGTGACTGGGAACATGGCAGTGCCCTCAAGAGTAATAGAGAAGGTTTGGGGGTAGTTTTGGGGAAAATATTGAGTTCAATTTTGAATATGTGCTTACTAAATGATTGTTGACTAGTTTTGAAATCAGCCTTACTCTGATTTGGGCTAACCTTGGGGTGAAAAAAAACCAAACTAAAAACTTTATTCCATATTTGAGGATCTCATCTTTTTAGTAGGCCATCTAGATGCCATAGTGGATAGAGTACTGGGTCTGGAGTCGTGAAGACCTGAGTTCAATCTGAGTTGGGCAAGTCACTTAACCCTGTTGGCCTCAGTTTCCTCATCTGTAAAATGAGCTGGAAAAGGAAATAGCAAACCACTTTAGTATCTTTGCCAAGAAAACCCCAAATGGGGTCATATAGAGTCAGATATAACTGAACGGACTGAACAAGAATCTTTAATGCAAAGTTCTTTCTTAAGTCATGGATAAAGCCATGAGTTCAAGTGCACAATTCTGCACAATTTATGATTTTCTCCAAAACATCAAGCTCTCCATGAAGTAAAGTAATAGTAGGACTGGAAGAGAGCACAAGAGTCACCTAGGCCAGTCTCATCATTTAATAGATGAGGAACCTGAGGACCAGAGAGATGAAGTGAATTGGGCAAGGTCACACAGCTCATAAACCGTGTATCTGACTCCAGAGCCAGCTTAATTTCTAATACATTGTGTTGCCCCTTCATAGAAATCAGTGGAAAAAAAAAACCTTAAAGAACATACAACTCATTCCAACATATATCTTGCATTAATATTTCTAAAATGACAAATTGTTCAGCAATTTAGAAACAAGGTCTATGCCACATACATTAAAATGCAAACATAATAAATCAAAGAGATAACATATCTGGTTTTGGGAAAGAGTGATTTAGTTTTCTGTGTAAATTTTCACCTGTCCAGAGTAAAATGAAGACCAAACCTAGGCCAATGTAGAGAGGAAAATGGGCACTTACCTTCCTTGGATTTCTTATAGCATGAGAATCCTCACATATCCATTCACATCCTACTTTGTAGGTCAATACTCCTGAAACACTGGCAACTGTACGTCTTGAGTTGGGGAACACACACGAATTTTTGCCTCAGAATTAACTAGGGTCATGAAGTAAAAGGTAGAAGGGTCATGAGAGGCCATCTAATCCAATCAGTCATTTTACAGATTGGAAAACTAAGGCTCAGGTAGGTTGCTACTTCCCCAGGATCACACAGGTAGCATATTGATCTGAGGGCTGAGCTGACCCTCTTACCCCAGAGTTTGTACTGCAATGGTTTCCTTCCTCTAATTTCCTGCTTGGGAATGTGATTATTTCCTGCCCCCTACCTTCTATAACAAAACAATAAACAAACAAACAAAACAAAAAAAAGCAGTGTCAAAGTCATGGAATTCCTGGAGATCCAGATAAAAGGAATAGTATTCAAAGGCTTCCACTATTCCTTGCAGGTCAAGTCAAAAGCAATGTTCAATCAGTAGGGTGCTGATGAAGAATATTCAACTTTTCTGTTGACTAGATATCATATTTATGAAGGACATCTGATGCTATTATTAACACCCACACACATCAAACAACAAAGTCCTGGGTGTTGATTTATGTGATATTTCAGAACTGAAAGAATATTAGCTGAAGTAGTACATTCAATTTGGGGTGATTTTAGGAACAGCATTCATAAGCTGGAGGGCGAACAGAGGAAAGCAAGCAGTGTCCCAAAGGGTCTGGAGAGCATGCCATATGAAGTCCATTGAAAGGAATTGGGGGAGGTTAGCCTGGAGAAGAGAAGACCATTGGTAGGCATGATGACGATAGCTATATTTAAGTACTGAAAGTGTAATCACAAGGGAGAGGAATTAGCCTTTTTCTGATTGGTCCTAGAAGGAAGAAATTAGAGCAGCAGGTAGAAGTTGCAAAGAGGCAGATTTTGGTGTGTTACAGAGGAAAATAATTCCTAACAGTTACGATTGAACTAAACTGGAGTTGTTGAAGTGCTAGTGTACTTCCCTCACTGAGTTAAATAATAGAAGACCACTTCTTGGATATATAGAGACAGCTAGGTGGCATAGTGGAGGCCCTTACAAGCTTTGTGACCCTGGTCAATGATTTAACCTCTCATCCTCGGTTTTCCACATTTCTTTTTTTCCTTTTCTTTTTTTTTGGTGAGGTTAAGTGACTTCCCCAGGGTCACACAGCTAGTAAGTAGTAAGTATCAAGTGTCTGAGGCTGGATTTGAACTCAGGTCCTCCTGACTCCAAGGCCGGAGCTCTGTCCACTGCGCCACCTAGCCGCCCCAGTTTCCACAATTCTAAAACAAGGACAGTACTCACCTTTCAGGGTTGTATGGGGATCAAATATACATAAAGTGCTTTGGAAAACTTAAATTACTATTATTTATAGGCAGGTGAAAGGAATCTTTGTTGAAAGACATGTTGGACTAGATGAACTTTGAAGTCAACACTCTTAGACTCTGTGAAATTTCCTATTTGCCAAATTTGGCATGCATCTCTATTAATGATTGATTTTAGCTGTATCAATGGGTCAACAAGGGTGAAGAGTGAGTCCTTTGGTCAATCTTCTGGGTAAATGGTGCAGGGCATCTCCAATGTTTTAGCTTAAAACTTCACTAAAGCTTTGGAACACCAAGTATAGCCCAGTTAATCCAACTATTTGGAAATTCCCAGATAAATCAGGATTCTTTTTTTGTTTCTGTTGTAAAATTTAGCATATAGACACTACCTTAGAAAACATTACCAGGCCCAAAATGAATCATCCTTTAAAACAACAAAGAAAAAAAACACAAACAACCCAGAGGTGATACTATAAAACTCATATGAACATTTCATTTTAAATTGGCTGGGTAGCCAAAGAGTAATATACAGATACACTGATATTCAATTGTTTCCATTTGTTATTTACATGTTTACCTGCAGGCAGGAAGCTATACTAGAAAATTAGAGATGGGAAAAGATGTATTTGCTTACCTATTTGGATCATCTTTACTATTATAGAATTTTCTTTCTTCCCGCTCTTAATGTCCTCCCCAGTATTATCCCTTCAGGACTCTATTTGACATATGGAATTAAGCATGAAGTAATAACAAACCCATTCTTTGGGGAGATTGTCTCTTTTCCTTTTTACTGGTTCACAAGGAATGAAAGAAAAAATGTTTTTATCATGGACTGGATTTTTATTCCTTACTCGTGTCCAACTGCCAGGGCCTAAATGACAATCCTTGAGACTGGCCTATTAGCAAATAGATTCACAAAGGTACACGTAGAGGTCCAAAGAGCTGCTAACGAAACAGTCAGTCAGACAGGAAGACAATGAGCATTTATCAAGCATCTATGCTGTGCTAGGCACTGAAGATACAAAGAAAAGTTAAAAAAAAAGAAAGAAAAGTTAAAAAAAAAACCTGTTCCTGGGCTCAAGGCACTCAGACTAATGGGTGAAACAATATGCAAACATCTATGTACAAACAAAATATTTAGATGATGAATTGTAGATAATTTGAGGGAAGGCACTAGCCTTACAGGGGATTAAAAAAGGCTTCCTGTAGAAGGTGAATTCTCAGCTGTGATTTAAAGGAGGTCAGGGCGGCCAGCAGGCAAAGATGAAGTGGGAGAGCATTCCAGAAATAGGAACAACCAATGAAAATTTCTAGAGTCAACAGATGGAGTGGCTCATGCAAAGAACATCAAGGAGGCCAGTGTCCCTAGATAGAAAAGCATATGAGAGTGAGTAAAGTATAAGGAGGCTGGGATGGTAGGGTAAGAGCAGATTATTAAGGTCTTTGAATGCCAGAAAGATTTTATATTTGATCCTGAAAGTGACAGGAAGCCATTAGATTTAATTGATGGAGGGGTGACATGGTCAGATCTGTCCTTTAGGAAGATCAATTTGACAGTTGAGTGGAGGCTGGACCGCAATGGGGAGATCTTTATGGTAGAGAGACCCAACAACAAGCTATTGCAGTGGCCCAGGAATGAAGTAAAAGAGGGAAGTATAGAGTTGAACTGATTTCCCAAAGGTCAAGAAGAGAAAGGGAGGAAAGTGTTGCTAGTACAAGGTTGAAGGTCCGGGAAAGAACCGAAGGGACAAGGGACTGGAGGTTATGGAGAGGATGAAGAACAGGGTTTGGGATTGAAAGACAGAGGGAGAGGTGAAATAATAATGAATTGTGATTAAGTAAGGCAATTGAATTCATGAACAAGGAGGTGGTGCATTTGTGCATGATGACAACATAAATGTCATGATCATCCTTGTGTATAACTGAGGTGGGATGAAGGAGTAGGACATGGGGAATGAATAAGTTGAGGAGCTGGGAGGGAAGGTATTTGAGCAAACATCAAAACGTAGGGTAAGCTTCCCTCACATGAGGTCGAGAATTGTGGAGGCGAGAAAACTGTCAAGCAATGAATTCCATGATAAAAACCTACAGGTTGATAGACAATGGCTACCAGATTTTGATTGGATGGTAGATAGGGACTGACAGGACCTCAAAGGAGAAAAGGTGCCCGAATGAAAGTGGCAAGAAGAGAAAATGGCAATGGGGAACAAGGTGTATTTCAACTCTTCCACTTCTACCAAGTATGAATGGATGAGTGAAAGTGGGTGATGGAGAAGAGAGTTGAATGACATCCTGTTTCTGAATCACTGGGACAAGGAAGGTATAAATGGTGGATTAAGAATGATTTGTTAATCATTAAGGAATGAGTTCAGTTAGATTATTAACATCTCTAGAGGTCTGGCCTCAGAGTGGACTCCTCTCAGAGCCTTAAACAACAAAAGTGAGTGGATCTTTAAAAGGAGTGGAAGGAATGGTGTCTGACTCCTTTCCTAGACACTGGTTTATGATGAAACCACATTTCTTCCCTTCCCTTGAAGGCAGGAAACTAGGCAGCAGACCTGGTGGGATGGAATAGTGGGTTTTTTTCTTTGCCATAAAGGCAGAAGACTGATACCCAATCAAATGGCATTTCTCTCCTTCCTCTGGAAGAAAGAAGGCAAGGCAGGAGACCTAGCATGATGCAATGGCATTTCTCTCTTTACCCCCGAGGCAGGAAGCGGGAGACTTGGCAGAATGGAATAAAGAATAAAGTAAAAGTAGTTAAAAAAGAAATAAAATAAAGAAAACAAAATAAAAACTTAGTAAAACATTTTTAAACCTGTTGGTTTAGATTTAAATCTTCTACGTCAGCAGAAATTAAGACCAAGCACAGCATGGTTTTGCTGAAACCATGTGGAAAGAATACTGGATTTGAAATCAGGGGACCTGGGATTGAATCCTGACTCAGACTCTTATTACCTATATGGACTTGGGTAATTCACTTACCCTACCTGGGACTCAGTTTTATCATTTGTAAAATGAAGGGGTGAACTAGCTATCTCTCCCATTTTTTCTAGGTACAAATTAATAACCTAGCCCTAATGAAGTAGTCCTAGAGAAGGAAATGGCAAACCATTCCAGTATCTTTGCCAAGAAACCCCCAAAAGGGTCAAAAAGAGTCAGACATGACTGAAAATGATTAAACAACAAAGGAAACAGATGATGCAAAGGTTTCTTCTACTCATGTCATCGTCTGGTGGCTCACAGAGGCATGGTGGTGACCTTTTATTTCTTAAGGCTGTGTCAGAAGAAATTAATGTCTGGCAGGCCCTACTTATTCAAAGATGCTATTTCCTGGCCATCTTTACCCCATGCCTATAACCTCTAGACCCTGTTTCCCACTAAGCGCTGCCATCCCTGCCTTTCTAATCACACTAGGCTTCTGATTGGTGGACCATCACTATTTTCCCCTGACTCAGACACCTAAATTACTATTCCTCAGCCATCCTTACAATTCCTCCCTCTTTCTACCACTAGCTATGTGGAAAGAATCAACATTACAATTGTTGAAAAGGATGAGTCAATAACTTCCCAGACAAAAGCACCCCATTTTGGGCTCCATTCCCCTATTTGTTGTCTTCTCCCATTAGAGTGTAAACTCTTTGAGGGTAAGGACTGTCTTGTTTTTGCTCTTTGTATATCCAGTACTTAGCAAAAAGCCTGACACATAGTGAGTGTTTAATACATTTTATTTCATTTATATATGCTTTCATTCATTTATTCATTCATTCTATTCCTGGCAATACAATGCATGTCTGACTTCTAAGGGCCAGCATAGTGAAGTTTTGGGAAGCTTATCACCAGAAGGCTGGCCACAAATTGATGAATCTTTTCCATAGCCATGTTTTGGTTATAAAACATTGTGAGTGGAGAAGTTAATAGAGACCCGGGCCTGGAGTTAGGAAGACCTGAGTTCATATCTTGTCTCAGATGCTTTACTAGCTATGAAACCCTGGGCAAGAGGTCAGCCTCTATTTTCCCATCTGTAAAATGATGATAATAATAGCCCCTACTTCCCAGGATTGTTGAGAGGATCAAACAAGACAACATATGTAAAGTATTTTACAAAGATAGATATGAAAATAATTATCATTGTTATTAATCCCAATGAACCAACCTCCTGAAATAGTTATACATTTCCTTTTGGAGTGTTGGTTAGTTAATAGAAACATAGCAGGAAGCAGGTGAAATCAGCAATGGGCCTTGGAAATCAAGCGACAACGGAGAGCATAAAGTGAAAGGCGTTAGTCACTTGAGATGCCCTTTAAAGATCCTTTCCAAATCTAACTCTGTGATTGCAAGTTCCTGTAATGCAATATAAAGAGTAACCTGGGCAATTGGAGAAGAAACATATTGTTCCTACAAAGTAATTAGGAAATTTGAGCTAGAAGCAATTGTAGAGATCATTTATTGTTGTCGTTCAGTCATTTCAGTTGTATCTGACACTTCATGACCCCATTTGGGGTTTTCTTGGCAAAGATGTTGGAGTGGCTTTATCCATTGCATCACCTAGCTGCCCTAGAAATCATTTATATATGCCTTTATTTTACAATGGTGAAACTGAAGTCCAGGGATGTGAACTTATCTGTGATAGATCACACCATTTATTAGTTATGGAACAAAGAGAGTTTGACATAGTAGATTTGGAGTAAAAAATGTATGTTCAAATCTTGGTTCTTCTACTTGCTACTTGGGTGGCCATGGACACAATACTCCCCTTCTCCGACCTCAGTTTGCTCCTCAGTAGCATGAGGGAATTGGGCTAAATGCTCTCTGACGTACTTCCTAGTTGGGGATTCTTGTTTGGCGTGTGCACTGTGGCTTCTTTTTTAAAGCCTGGCAGGCTGAATCCCCAGAGTTCAGCTGCCATGTTCCCTTAGACCTCTAAGATTAACCTTGAGACATTGGAGATGTCCTTTTTTTTTTTTTTAGTGCTACAGCTCAGAAGTGACCATCAGTGTCCTTCAGCCCACTATTATCAGTTAATCATCCAGACCTAATTAGCTATTAACAGGACTATTTACTAAGATAGTATAGTAAGAATAGTTGGTTAAAGACATCCCACCTGCCAAGTCTGTAGCACACTGTTCTATTGGGCTAGCTAGAATTTGATTGAATGTGTGCTCAAGCTTAGATAGAACATGTAGTAAAGGATAACACAGCTCTTAGAAGATCACTTGCTGGGGGTCTCCAATATATTCCCTTGAGGTATGGAGTAGCTTTTCTTTTGGTTGCCTCCTAAAGCCTTGAATATGCCTTTCTTCACTGTGTCTAGTCTATCCTCAAAATCCTAATGCAAAGACATCCACCAGCCACTGCTATCCCATAGAAACTCTACTAGGAAGCCATTGGAACAATCCAAATCCTCTGGACCACTGAAGTTCACAAGGTCCTCCTCCAGTAAAAAGAAAAGTTGGAGGGAGGAGAGGCCAAAGCAGGGGCTCTTATCCTCTTCCCCAAACAATTCCTTCTCAGAGGGTTTCCTAGAGGATTCTTCCACTAAGCTAACAAGACCCTTGAAAATCGAAGTTTCTAATTGGCTTGCTATTTTATGAATGACTCACGTGACACGATCACATTTCCTCATCCCATACACTATTCTTCCTGTGGAATTCCATTCCCATTCATCCAAAAGCTTGTAAGGACTTCTAAATTGATTGAGATTCTTGGCTTGTAGTGATTTTTGTCCTGTGATTGATGGATTGCTTCAGCTGGGACTTCTAGGCCTCGTTCACACTCAGTTCATACTCCTGATTGATTGATGTTCTCACTTGAGGAAGAATCAGGGCACAGTATCTTGTCTCTCACTTTAAGTGAGATGGGGGTAATTGATTGACTCACTCAAACACCACCTTTTTACTAGGGCTAAAACCAAAGTCTCCTAAATTTCAGATTAGTTCTCTTGTCGCTGTGCCATATTGGCTCATTTTGTTTATGACCTCTTTGGATTGTGGGAGACAGAAATGACATTTTTATTCAAAAGCAGTCCCCTGGTTTTTGCTTTACTTATGCAAAAATCAGAGAAAAGAATTAGACTAGTTTATCCCTTTGGTCCCATCTCTTTCTGTAATCATCTGATTATAGGATTCAAGTCCCCTACTACATTCTAGAATATGATACTTTCCCCCCAGGTTACCAAATTGATAATGATAAAATTGATTCTGGTGTTAATTTACATTTGGAGCCACATACAAATCAATGGATGGCAAGGGAAGGTAGTCTGAAAAGGCCTTGGGGAGCAAGGCTAATCTGATCTGGGGCTGAGTCATTTAATTTGATAATCCTCAGACACCAGATCCTGGGACTGTACCTTAAAAAAATCAAGGCTAGAAGGTACCTCAGAGACCGAGTTTTATAAATAAGAAAACCTAGGGAGACCAGGAACGTTAATTAATTTGCTCAAGGTCACACAGCTAGTAAGAGTCAGGGGTGGGGCTTGAACTCACTTCCTCTGACATAAGAGTCAGTACTGTTTTCTCTTCTCAATCCAATCCAGTCTAATTCACTCTAAATCAATTAATCCAAATCAACCCAATAAGAATTTATTAAGTACCTACCACTACTAGTCATATACAAAGAAACAGGCTATTTCTTCTCCTCACAGAGTTTATACTAAACTGGGGTGGGGGTAAGAGATAATAATTTGTACATGCAAGCCACTGTACAGTGTCCATAAAATGAAAACTTGAAGACTGGGTTTACTTTTTCTTTGGTCTTTCTAACTTTTAGAACAGTGCCTAGTACATAATAGGAGCTTTGTGAATATTTGGTCATCCAAAAGGTGGTTTTAATAAGGCCCAAGTGATTCTGTGTATAACTGGTATTTAACCGCAGGGTTTGAGGCCATTAGGTGGCTCAGTGGACAGAGCACTGACCCTGGAGTCAAGACTTGACTTCAAATCTGGCCTCAGACTCTTCCTAGCTGTGTGACCCTGGGCAAGTCACTTAACCTCTGTTTCCCTTACCACACTGGAGATGGAAATCGCAACCCACTCCAGTATCTTTGGCAAGAAAACCTCATGGAAAGTATTGGTATACTATGGTCCAAGAAGAGTGGCACATGACTGAACTGAAAACATTGCATCAGAAAAGAACTAAAGAAAACATTCAGGGCCGCTAAGCCCAAGGGCTGGCAGATCCCCTCCCTGTGGGGCTGCAGAGTAGTTTAAGTCAAGCGGATAGTAGCAGAGAACTTCAGTAGTACAGTAACTGCAGCAGAAGAGAACCCCATCTGCTTAGTGTTATGATAGGATAAGAGCAACTTACTTCCGTAAGGGATGTATGGCCACAGTGGATACAGGAGATTTCAAACAGAAAACCAAAGCAGTGAATCAACACTATACACTGATAACTAGGTCTCCCATGTTTATAGGAAGCCTTCTTGGTACATGCCAATTTATTGATTGACCAAAAGCCATCAAAGGAAAAACAAAGAAAACTGGAGCATTCTATGTATGATCAGAGTGTTCTTGTTGACTAGAAAGCTCTTTCTCTTTTGAGAAAATTAGCTGTGTGACTCTGGTGCAGAGAGCTGACCATGACCAAAGGAAGAGGTAGAGGAGAGGAAAAGATAAAGGGAAATCTGTGTGTTTGGCAACGGTGGTATTCAATGTTTTGTGGGTCACTTCAAGGATGAACAAAGTTGAGTATGAGGTCTGGAGCCAGTGCTAAGTCACTCCCTTGGTGGATGACACCAGATGTTCACATCACAAAATGGCTAGGTTGTTCTTTGTCTCCAGAGGAAAGGGTTGTGTAGTGTCTGCAGCCTTCAATAGGAAGGGGAACCAGAAGAAGCAGGACTTGGATTGGCCAGAGCCATTTGGAGGTCTGACATCAATGACAAACACTCCACCACCATTTCTAGTGGGCACAGACAAAGCCACCAATCAAAGGAACATCTTTGCAAATAAAGGGAGAGGGATGGATTATTTACAAAAATGACATTTTCCGAAGCTAAAATCATGACAGCTGGGTGATTGAGCCTTCCCACAGGAATCTTTGCCAATCCTCTGGATAGTAGCTCATTAGTCTCCCTCAGCTATCTCTGCCTAGCACAGATGGTAACTCTGAAGAAGTTGCTGTAAGGAGAGAGCCACAGGGCTGTAACAAAGAAGCTGAGATATTTCTCCCTCCCTGTTTCTCTCACCAATGCAGCCATTGCTTCTGCCATGTCCTGTTTTTTAAAGGTGAAGTACAGGCAAGGGAATTGTGACTGGAGGAAAAGTCAATAAATATAAAATATGGAGAATGAAAGGCTTTAGTATGCAGGAGTTGGGGACCATTCTTTTTAACTAGGTTTAAGAATGCAAATCTAGCTTTACCTTTGTAAGTAGTAGTTCAAAAGCTCATGAAGCACAACGCTGAAATATGAAAATCCAATAGGGTCAGGGTAAGCCACTTTTTGGCTTGGAACCAATGTTACATTCCCAGGAGGTAACAAGAGACAACATAGTACAGAGGAAAGACCTTTACATTTGGAGTCATAGGACATAGTTTGAATCCTCTCTACATTACTCTCTGCAAGTGTGATCTTTAGCAAACCTTAACTTCTTGGGACCTCAGTTTCCCCATTTGTAAAATGATGACCTTGAACTAGATGGCCCCTTCTAGCTCTAAGCTCATAACCCCATGACCCTAATGATAGAAATCGAGTGATTGTCATTGCCAGTTCCTTAATTTGTCCACTGGTTTATGGCAATCAAAGACATGTTTCTCCTGCCCAGCAGAACCATGAGGATGAAGAAGCATTACCCTAACAATCAGGTAGGAAGTGATTTGGATTAACTCCCATCTCAACAACTGCTGGAGATGAGAGTATCCTAGAGCTGGGAAAGACCTCAGATTCCATGTAGTCTAAACCTCTTATCTTAGAGATAAGGATACTGAGATACAGAGAAGATAAGCAACATGCCTAAGGTTGCACAGGCAAGTGTCAGAACAGAATAAATGACTCACATTTCTACAATGGTTTCATGTTTATGAAGTGTTTTGCAATTCATCTGTGAGATGGTAACATTATTTTAATCATATTTTACAGATGAGGAAACAAGATTGGTGGGATATGATGACTTCTCCATGGTCACATAACATATAAAGTAGGATTCAAAGCCAAATATCTTGATTCTACAATCAAGGGCATTTCTCTTGTATTTTTTCATCCATATCTATATCTGCAACTGTTTATATCTCTAGCTCCCTACTCAGTCTCTGTATCTATCTCTGTCTTTTTCAAAAACAAGGCGCATTTCCTGCCTTTCAATCCCATACTCATCCATCCAACCGTTTGATGCAAAAAAAAAAAAATTGGGAGTGTGGTGGTTACCTAAGGAGAGGAAAACCAGTCCAGGTTGGAAACAGAGCTCATCAAAACTCTTGGGTTGATCAGAGATGAATTAGGCTATGAGCAAATATTGCACTTCTCACCTAGGAGAGATTGGGGCACCTAACCTTAAAAAAATTAAATTAAAATAAAAAAGAAAGAATATCTTTTTAATATTATTTGATACTCTCAAGATTGGCATTTTCTTATTCTTGAAGAATTTGTTATATATAGGTGATATTTCTGTTTAGAGTACAATCCTTTGGTCTATTTTGTCTTTTAATCCTGAATCACATTTTCCAACATATTTCTTGCTATTCTCCCAATGACCATCTTTGCATTTACATCATTAAAGTATATATGATTTAAGTCACAGGGTCTTTTTGAATTATTTATATACTTTATAACCCTTCATCCTCTACAATTAATATTGATGCAGATCTGCAATTATTTTCATGGTGTCCTTTTTATGTAACTTTTACTTAGTTGTGTTTTTTTAATTGACATCCTTCATGGGAAAAAAAAATAAAAAGGAAAGCAAAACTCTTTTAACAAATATCCTCTCTAGGTAATCAGGTAAAACAAATTTTCACATTGACCACATCAAAAAATGCATGTCTCACTCTGCATTTTGATTCCATCACCTTTTTCTCAGGAAGTGGGTAGTATGCCTCCTCATTGGTCTTCTGGAATCCTGCTTGGTCATTGAATTGATCAGAACTCTTAAGTCTTTAAACTCATTTGTCTTTAGAATGCTATTATTGTATAAACTGTTCTGGTTCTCCCTTCACTTTGTATCAGTTCACTCAATTCTTCCCATGTTTCTCTGAAATAGCCCCTTTTTTATCATTTCTCATAGTGCATCGTTATTGTTATTCATTCATTCAGTCATGTATGATTCTTTATGACCTCAATTCCATGGAGTTTTCTCGGCAAAGATACTAGAGTAGTTTTCCTTCTCCAGTGTGATCCCATTCTATAAATGAGGAACTAAGACAAATATGGGTTAAGTGACTTTTCCAAGGTCACACAGCTAGTAAGTGATTGAGGCCAAGTTTGAACTCTGATCTTCCAGACTCCAGAGGTCTATCAGTGGATACTACCTTGCTGTCCCTCTCATAGTACAATAATATTCCAATATATTAATATAGCATAATTTGTTCAGCCCATCCCTGATGGGCATTCTCTTATTTTCCAGTTTTTTATCACTACATAAAAAGATTATATATATATGTATGGCTATATAAACATACATATATACACATATATGCATATTCATATGCATGTGTATATACACACAAATACGTGTGTATGTATGAACATGAGTCCCACTTTCCATTCTGGTCAAAGTAGTGATTTTTCATGTAGGTTATTTGAAGTGTTGACTGTGGCAGGAATTTCTTCTAAGTGCATACATAAAATGTTAAACACTGTAATGCCATTGGAAGCTTTCCCTCACGCTTATTGATGTTTTGGTGAGAACCACATTTAGGGTTGCCTCAGGCTGAGTACGTGCAAACTTTTAGTGGTCCCCTGTCTGATCTAGGACAATTTGATATTGCCATCTTCCTGGTTTGAGCATTGAAAGCTCCTGACCTGGGTTTGGGTCTGGGCAACTTAACCCTGGATAGAACTTCAGTATACTGTTGATGGCCCCACCCTCTATCTGCTAGATGGAAGACTTTGCAGGTTCAGAATGACAGAACTGAGGCCAACCTTTTCTTACACCTTTGTTAGAATTCCATGCCCTGGTTATTCAGATGCAGGCTTCAGATCAGGGTTGGGGTTGGATCCAAGAGTGCTCCAGGGTCTGAGCTCCAGAGATGCTCTGTAGTTCTGTTACTGTTCTTTCCTCTGGACAGTCTCAGGCCTATGACCACTCCTTGATCTAGTCTACCACTCATAGGTGCAGGTCCCTTCCTTAATCTATACTGTACACGTGACCCAGATCTGGGGTATTATCAAAGATGTCAATTGGCTTGTATTCTTGTTGGTCATTCATTTTCCCAACCCCACCCCCCCACCTAAGCCTATGCTCCATCCTTTGTTCCTACCGAGGGGCAAATGATGTATAATCCCTTAAAAAGGTACCTTCCAATCCATTAATCAACAAGCATAGATGATTACTATATGCCAGGCACTGAACTAGGTACTAGAAGACAGAAACTAAATACTTCTCTGCCTTCAAGCAGCGTCCATTCTGTTCAGCTACCTCTTTTCCAGATATGATCCAGAGTTCACTGAACCACTATTAGATAACTCTTTAAATACCTTGAATTGAAAGTTCAATTACAATTGAAAGTTCAACTCCCTCAACAGATCCTCTGTGGGATGAATGTAGGACCTCTTTTTGTCCTATTGCATAACCACATGGCCTAGTTTAGGCCCCAAGATGGAAGGCTGCATATGGCATACTCTCGCCTAGACCCTGTCTTCAAGGGCTAAAGATGTCTCCTTGTCTCCCTATGCATACCTGGTTTGGAAAATTGATTCACTATCCTTTTCCCTTAGATTTCCATGGTAGTCCTTTTGGAAGTGGTCATTGTGAGTGGTATAATACAAAATAACCCATGTCCTATGGCATCAGACCTGTGAAAAATTCTTTACCAGCTCCTTCCTTTGTTTCTCCAAGTAGAACTCAAAAGCAATCTTTCCATTTAGCTGTAACTTTTTGTCTTCTACTTTAATTGGAAATGAGAATATCCATATTGATATGATTCAATTCCTGCAATATTGTGCCACCTCACTGGTTATGAAGCAAGTTAGGAAGCTAAGAGGTAAATTAATGTTTCTAGACAGTCTAGAAATAATGTGATCTTTAGCTTCTTTCAATCTATTTTTCTCCTACTTTGCCACTATCATTGGAAAAGTGAATTAGGGCTTCATAGATTCAAGGTCCATTTTCCATTTTTTCTATCATGGATTGCCATGATCAAAGAATTTATCCATAAATGGTTAGCCTCATATTGAGGACCCTATCTCTACATATTCTAGGGGCTACTGAAATTTTGCTAAGGGTGAGAGAGCCCAGATCTGTTTAAGAGCTGCTCATTCTCGCTACTCTGTTAACGCGAGAAAATATATATATATATATATTTCACTTGTATGTGGAATGGCAACACAAGGCAGGAGTAAGCTGACTGTATCTTCAATAAATCCTTGGAATTTGCTAGAAAGTGCTTCCAGGATATGACTTGCTCATCTACCTCTTAGACTCTGGCCTCCTGCCACTCCATAAATTAGTGCTTTATGGTATTTTACTAAATTGGAAAAAGACAGTTCTATTACGATAGTCCATCATCTAAATTTCTTTGGTGCAAAAATGACTTTGCAGTCAGTTTTAAGGAGCTAAAGACAATAGCCTCTAGAAGGAACAGAGATCCTGGTAGTTTCTTGTTATGCCACTGGTACGGTTTATGTTAAAAAACATAAGCCCTTTGATAATCCTGCATTCATACAAGTAGAAGGGTGAAATTCTCAGGTAGGTTATTTCCTGAAAGTGCACTGGTGTGGTACATTTACATCTTACAGTTTTATGTGGTAAAAATTCAGGAGATCTTGGGAATTCGTTTTTTTAAAGGCAAAGAGAGGTTTCATTTGTTTGCTCTTAATTTAACTTGATTTTTCAATCAACAAAAATTTATTGTCTATCCTGTTTGCCCCTGATTGAAAAAGACAAGACCCTTGTAACAAATATGCGTGGTCAGGCAAAATAAATTCTGGTAGTGGACATATCCAAATTATATCTCATTCTATACTCTGAGTCCATTACCTTCCTGGCAGGAGGTGGGTAGCATACTTCTCCAGGAGAGGTATTCTGCAGGTCCATTGCTGACCAAGGTGATAACCTGAGGGTATTTAAAAATTAAATTTAAAAAGGAACTTTCAGTTCAAGGTATTTAAAGAATTATTCAATAGTGGTTCAGTGAACTCTGGACCATATCTGGAAAAGAGGTAGTTGGACAGAATGGAAACTGCTTGAGGGCAGAGACTTATTTCATTTCTATCTTTTAGTACCTAGTTCAGTACCTGGCATATAGTAATCATGCTATCTATGCTTGTTGATTGATGGATTGGAAGGTACCTTTTTGAGGGATTACACATCATTTGCCCCCAGGTAGGAGCAAGGGATGGAGCATAGGCTTAGGTGGGGGGTTGGGAAAATGAAGAGACAACAGCAGGAACAACAATAATAATAATGACACTCCAGAGCACATGCTTGCATCTGAATACTTATATTCAATTACAAAATTCAAATATCCAACAGTTATTTTATCTATCTGTGCAATAGTCAATGAGGTATTAAATGTAAAATTACCAGAGTAGGGTAAAGATTTTTGTCCCAGGTCTGTTGGTATCTGAACTCCACTGGAAAAAATGAAAATAAGATAAGAATGAGACAATAATAATAAAACATAATAACATATTTCTCTGGTGCTGTCACAGTTACCGAGCACATAATCCTTTACGAGGTAGGAAGTGGGTGTGTCATAATCTTTATTTTTCAGATGAGGAAAGAATTTCTCAAAGGTAAAGTACTTATCCACAGTCACACACCTAGTAAGTATTGAAGCTGGGAGCAGTGAGGGCATGTGAGTGACTAAATAAAAAAAGGATCTCTATGGTTGTAAGGGCTGGGGTTACCAATAGAAAGAGAGGTATTTCCTGCACTCAATGAGCTCACATTCTAATGGGGAAAACAATATAAAGGAAGATTCAGTTGCAGGATGGGTGGAAGGTCTTGAGGTCCTTAGGGTATAGCAATTGGAATGTTGACAAGTCCCATGGATCTTTGTGGAGCTAGCATTTGGGGAAAGGGTCCTACCTGGGGCAAGAGTGGGGGTAGGAATTCAAATAGGAGACTAATGATTCCTAATCTTCACCTACTTTATCATTTTCCTAGATGCAGAGTCTCTAACTTGAATATGATCCTGGAAGGTTAGGAATCTCATATGATGTCTCTTGACATCCTGAGAGCTTTCAGAGTTTGTTTTGAGGAAAACCTGGGGGAAGACAGGAAGTTTTATCATCTCTGGGATGAATGATTCCATGATTCTCAAGGACTCTGTTACTTGTATGAATTCTGCATTCTTCACAAATTCCATTTCATGTTCTTGTACATAAATTTCTTATATGAGGGTTGTGCTGAGTGTGAGCTGTAGGCAAGGGTGAACAGGCCTTCAGAGTTGGCTGGGCAAGAAGACTATGAGGGGGGCAGCTAGGTGGCACAGTGAATGGAGCACTGGTTCTGGAGTCAGGAGGACCTGAGTTCAAATCTGACCTCAGAAATGCAACACTTACTAGATGTGTGACCCTGGGCAAGTCACTTAACATCATTGCCAACCCCCCCCCCAAAAAAAAGACTATGAGGGAGAGTAGGGACCTGAATGTCCACAGATGACAGAAATTAAGATATGAGCAGGACAGAATGGACTGGAAGGAAGAAAAAGTGTTTACTTCTATATCCCTATTGATTCAAGGATAAAATCCAAACTCCTCAGCCTGACATGTAAATGCACATAATCTGGCTCCCGCTTTCCTGATTCATCTCCTTTATGCACTCACCAATTCTGTACAATTTGCCTGCTATTTGTTGTGTATTCAGGATATTCCATCCACCATCTTCATACTTTGCACAAATGGTACCTCATGTCTGACATGTTCTTCCCTCTCACATATATCTTTTAGAAAGCACCACTCAGGTCCAACCTCCTAATAGAAGGCCTTTTGCTCCTCCCAATTATTAGCACTTTATGGCTCTTGAAATTAGTTTGCATTTTACTTACTGGAATCCATATTATAACTCTCCATAAAATATTAGCCCCTTGAGGGCTGGAACTGTTTTTGTCTTGTTGCATTTTATCTTTGTATTCCCAGCACCTAGCAAAGAGCATTTCTAGTTAGTACTTGATGTATATTGCATTGAATTGGATAGACCTGAAAGACCTTGAATTGACTCAATGGAACTGAATTGAATTCAGGAGGAGGAAAGAGCTAGTGGCAGTAAAAAGTGAGGTGGAAGCCAAATTTTCCTCTTGGCTCTGAGTGTCTTGGAGTATGAGTGATGCAGCTTCCAAGGCTGGAGATGATGCTGAGAGATAATGTTTTCAGAAGGTATCCAGTTTTCAGTGACAATGGAAGAAAGGAATGAGAGGAATGTAGGAAAGAAAGATCTAAGATGTAGGGGAGTTTCATAACAATAGGTGACGGTTTCAGAAGGTCTACTTTAAAAGAGAGAGTAGAAAAAAAAGGGATTGGGAGGCCTAGGAATGAATTTTGCTATCAGTTGGGACAAAGCAGAGAGAGACAGGGCAGCTGTTAAAAGCACATGTTTCTTTAACCATTTGTAATCAGGCTGCCTTCTTTCCCCCAACTCTTGGTGGGATTCCTGATTGCCTCTATTACGCTAAGATGTACATGGAAGTCCATTACAACCAGATCTCTCTACTGACACAAGGAGTTCTATCTGGCATTCTGAGCCTGGCAGTGTATGAGGGGGATAAGGTCTTCCTAAGTTAAAAGTTTAGCCTTGTCACAGCAAAGAGACCCCATGGGTTAGAAACTTGAGCTGAGTAAAGGAGCAGGCAAGTCAGATGGCCAGCAGTTCCCAGTAGAGTGGGGCTTCTACGTCCTACATGTTCTGGGCCTTACGTGAAACAAGGGACACTTGGAGGACACAAAATATTCAAAGGAAAAGCAATCATTATATGTTAACAAAACCCCTCCTAGTATATACATGATACAGTGAAAATGCCTAATAATAGCATACTTGTTTTGTGGGGCAACTAGGCAGCACAGTGGATTGAGTGTCAGGTCTGGAGTCAGGAAGATTCATCTACATGAGTTCAAATCTGGTCTCAGACACTTTCTAGCTATGTGACCTTGGGCAAGTCACTTAATCCCATTTGCCTCAGTTTCCTCATCTGTTAAAAAATGAATTGGGGAAGGAAATGACAAACTACTTCAGTATCTTTGCAAAATGGGGTCATGAGGAGTCAAACACCACTGAACAATAAGTTTTCTTTGTTGTTGCTTATGTGTGTCTTTTGTGGGAGTAAATGAAGGGGGACCAGAACTGTGATTTCACTGGGGGTAGGGAATTCAAAAGAAAGAAGTATCCTCCATCAATTCAGATGTCCATCTCATGCATACACACATGTATGTGTACGTATACATACATGAATCTATACACATACATGAATGTGTATACATATCCATGCTTATGTATATGCATGCATGCATATATTGCCTGGAGCACTGAGAGAAGAAACGACTTGGCCAACATCATTCAGCTATTCTGTGTCAGAGGCAGAATCTAAATGGAGGCCTCTCTGACGGAGGCCGGCTCTTTTTACTCTACTCCACTATCGATAGCACAGCAAGTAACCCAATTGCTTCCTCCAAGGGGTCTATTAGCCACCTAAAAGGATGTGGCCTGATATTTTAAGAGAGCATTTAATTCATTAATTTGTTTATTAATATATCTGCTAGGTGAAATAATATGACAAAATATAGTATAATGTAATACAATACAATATTGGTTAGTTGTTGTCCTTTGTTCTTGAAGAGGACCAAAATGACATCACTATGTTGGAGTCAAAGTATAATATGTCCAATTGTGACTGATCAGACCAAAATGAGATCAGAAGGCTCTACCACTGGTCAGACACAAATCATCCATATGAACATTTGGGGTGGAGCTGTCTCTCAATATATTATTATGATACATGAATATGCTATGATTCTTAGAATGCAATTACCTTGCAATCTTCTTTGGTGGAGAGGACCCCCAAATAACTGAGATCATAGATCCATTTAGGTATTTGAGATTTATATTACATTCTAATAATGAAATCTTATTTAATGTAGTATATATTCATGAAATATAATGTAACATAAGACAACATGCAGCATAACAGGAGATGATATGACAAAATAATAAAAATAGAATCAGTACAGGGCCTAGGAGATGTCATACAGAGAGAGTGGGGAGATGGCAGTGGAAAGAGCTTACTCTAGCTGGGGGATCAAAGAATGATTAGTGTTAGAGAGAGCACCTGAGTTGTCCCTGAAGGAAGGCATGCAAAGTTGTTAAAAGTTTGTTACAGGGATGAGAGATGAGGGAAGTACACAGAAATAGGAGAAGCAAGACAAGACAACAGGGGAGTGGCCAATAGCCAATTTAGCTGGAAGATAGGGCATGTGAAAGCAAATAGTATGGAATATGGATGGAAAACAATTGGAGCCTACTAGGTGGCACAATGGATAGAGCACTGGACTTGGTGTGAGAAGACTTCTCCTTGTGAACTGAAATCCAGCCTCAGAAACTTACTAGCTGTGAGACCCCAGACAAGTCACTTGACTCTGTTTGTCTCACCATCTATAAAATGAACTGGAAAAGAAAATGACAAATCACTCTAGGGTTTTAGCCAAGAATATCTCAAATGGGATTGCAGGGTCAGACACAACTGAAATGATCGAACAACATAGAGGGTCTGGATTGGCAGGCATAGCAGTTTATATTGTATGTCTGAGCTTCTTGACAGCCATTGGAGGTTTTGGAGTGGGAAACTGATATGATTAGATCTGTTTCTTTAGAACAGTGGTTCTCAAAGTGCAGTCTTTGGCCCACTGGGGTCAAATTTATTTTCATAATACTAAGACATTATTTATCTATAAAAATACTTTCCACATCTCTAATTACATGTCAGTTTGAGGCTAGATTGTCTTCAAATACCTTAACCAAAACAACATACTGCAACTGATATCTGTAGAAGCAGATATGAGAACCCAGCTGTCACATAAGCAAACCTTCTACATGAAGCCTTTCCTCACGTGTCGTCCTCCCTAAATCATTTTGTACCTATTTTCTATTATGTTCATTCCTATAAATGCACATTGTCTCCCCCATTAGAATGTGTACTCTTTGAGGACAGCAGCTATTTCATTTTGGAATAGGACTTAGCACAATGCCCAGTATACAGTAGGGGCTTAATATTAAGCCAAATGTTAAAGAGATTTGCAAAACTATGTAAAATAATGCTACTTCTATTTTTCTTCCAAAAGTTATTTTTTTTTACAAAAAATATTATTTATGTTATTATGCAACAGGTTTACTTTT
The DNA here is from genome assembly GCF_900497805.2 of Vombatus ursinus. Taxonomy (NCBI): domain Eukaryota; kingdom Metazoa; phylum Chordata; class Mammalia; order Diprotodontia; family Vombatidae; genus Vombatus; species Vombatus ursinus. The sequence continues at coordinate 10,412,367 of NW_020954625.1, read as the reverse complement.
GTCATTTTTTAATTAATTAATACATATTTTATAAATTTATTTTTTAATTTCCAATTCAGAAACTATTGATAGATATAAATCATATAAAAAGAGCTTTTGGGTCTTCTCAGTTTCTTATGAATGTAAAGGGGTCTTGAAACCAATAAATTTGAGAAGCATTGAGTTAGAAGATTAGTTTGACAAGTGTTCAGAGAATGGTGGAAGAAGGGAGGGATGAGAGGATTTCATCCTGGGTCACTGGGAGAATACCATTAACAGAAACAGGGATGGGAAAAAGAGAGGTGTGTGTGTGTGTGTGTGTGTGTGTGTGTGTGTGTGCGTGTGTGTGTGAGTGCGTGTGTGTGTGTGACTGTGTTGAATTCAGTTTTAGAAATACACAGGGCAGGTATGTTTGGATATAGCCACTGGAATCTTGGGGGTGATGTTTCTGCAAAGATTTTTAGTACAAGCACAATTTTGGTTGCCTTCTGTGCCAGTACAGACTAGACTGGCCAGACAAAGTTGTAGAGGGCGGCAGGCACGGTGCCAAAGTTAAGAAAGGAAGTATAGCAAGAGAGAGGCCTGGCCATAACACCCAATCAGACAGCGGCAGCTTGGGGCACCTGGCTTGGGACACCCACTGTATGCTTTCCTGTCCAAATAGAAGGAAAGGTTTCAAGCTCCAGTTCCTTTTAGTGAGTTAACGGTCAGGAGTGTCCAAAAAAATCTCTCTTTCCCTTTGAAATGGAAGATAGAAGTGATTGCATACTTCCCCCATTACAGGATAAGCTGAACGCAGGGTATAGGCAGAGATTATTGTCATAAACTTCCATCACCTGAGAACTTGGGAGGAGACCAGATGGCTGGCTTACTTGGGCCACCCTGTTTCTTAATATCGATTTTGATACATTTTTTCTATTAATCGATGGATCAACAAGTATGTATAAAGGAACTATTATGTACTGGGTACTGTATTAAGGCCTAGAAACAGCCCCTGCCCTCAAGGAGTATATCTTTTACTTGGAGAGAACATTTATAAGAAAGAACGCAATAGAAAATAGATACAAAATGATTTAGGAGGGCATGCAGCTGGGCCTATTAGAAGGTTCTCTTATGATTATCATCAGTCAGAGTCCTTACTAGTTGAAGTAGATTGTGACTGGTCTTGTTCTTTTCTATTCTCATGGAGTTTAAGTGATTTGTTAATAAGACTGGATCTGAACAGAAAAAGGAGAGTCTAGTGGAACTGGGACATTGAAAATAATAGGGAAAGCAGAAGCTCCCAAGAGAAATGTACATCATTCCCCTTCTAAGACATATTTCGATAAATTAATCAGTAACATTTCAAGGCAGAAATGTAATTGTGACGTGCTTTAAATTGTAATGTTGTGAGTTGCTTGGGAAGTCAGAGAGACCAATTGGAGGAAGGGTCAACAGGACCAAGGCTTGAGTCCAATAGCTGACTCATACTTATCCTTTGTGCCCTGGGAAATTGTGTCAGTCAACAAGGCAACAAGCATTTATTCAGCACCTACAACATTCTAGACACTGGCATAATTGCTGGGGATACAATGAAATGCAAATGATCTCCCCTCCTCTAAAGGAGCTCCTAGTCTAATGGGGGGAAGCAATAGGCAAAGAGTCATGCATCAACAAGAAATATTCAGGACAAATTGGAGATAATCTCAGAGGCAAAGACGCTAACATTAAGGGGCATTGGGGAAGACTTTTTGCGAAATATGGGGTATTAGATGGAAACTGGAAAGAAGCCAGGAAAGTCAGATGAGGATTTAGAGAATGGCAAATATGAGGATTGGGCAAGAGAAAATGAATAGACCCTGATGTTCTGTGTGAGGAACAATCAGGGTGACATTTCAGAGCACAGGAGGGGAGGATGGTATAAGCAGGTTAGCAAAGTAGGAAAGGGCCACAGAATTAAGAACTTGAAAAAGTAGAGATGATTTTGTTCTGGAGTTTAACAAGCTACATCAGTGAAAGGAGTTTTCACACTAGGAGTCCTCCACACTGTCAATCATCGACCTAGTTGCAAAAGGGAAGAAAGAAAGAAGGAAAATGAAGAAAATAAAAGCCATTTTACCTTTCCAGGAGGAGAGCTCTTTAGTGTGTTTCTTAGATGCATAAGTATTGAAGGTCCATTATGTGTCTTCTTGTAAAAAAAAAAAAAGACATGTTTAATTTGAAATAAGTGATCAAAGAGGAAAAAATGAGAAGTGATTAAAAAAAGAAAAGATGTATTAGTATGTGCTTGACTAAAGGAAGAGATAATACAAGAAGAGGAAATGTGGTCTATGTTTGAAGGAAGAAGGGGTGTAACTAGGGAAATAAATCAATAGTAAGAATAAAAAAGAACAAGAAAAAATAGGAACTGGTAGTCAATAAAAATATTAATCAGACTGAATTTCTCAAAAAAAGTTCTCATTAGGAGGTGAGACATATTGAATGATAAATTATATTGCAAAGGGAACCCAGTTCCGTATCCTGACCATGATATTAAAGAGAATGAAAAGTTCGAATTGCTCTGTATTTTTAATATCCAAAGGTGTACATAATATGTTCTTATTCTTCTAGCACTGACCAGTGAAAGAAACATCTTTAAGGGCAGGAGAAGAGAGAATATGAGTAGAATTTGTCAGTATGAATAGATGTTTTTTTAAGTGAAATACATTAAGCTCTGAATTTTGCATTTCATGTATGTTACTCTTCCCAACAGGATTTAAAACTCCTTGAAAACACTAACCACATCTTACCCTACTTTGGCATTCTCCATATCACACAACTCAGAACTGAAAACATTATACACAGATACATAGAAGAGCTGTGCTTTTGTCCATGTGGGAACTTCTTTCATTATAATGTCCCATCTGTGGTTTACTGTGTAGGTCTTGGGGAGCTGCTGAGGTACATTAAGGTTAAGTGATTTTCCCAGGGTCACATATCTACTAAGTAAGAAATAAGATTCAAAACCAGTTCTCGCTGATTCTAGGTCAAGTCCTTTATATGAAATGCTTTAGTGAGCTATCATGAACACTTACACATTTGATGGATTAATTAATTAATGGAACTTCTAACTCTTGGGTAGCTAGAGCCCACGATCTCAGAACAAGGACAACAAATACTCTTCTTTGGTAAATAGTTAGAAATGTCTTATTCTGTGGCTGACTTTCAGTAGCAACAGTAGCCATATTGCTAAATAATAGACTTGGAAAAACAAAATTGACCTCAGTGATAGCATCTCCCATTTCTATAGTGATTTAAGGAAAGGTAGAGGATAGAAAGGACAGGACCCCTGCTCAATGTCAATGGAACCATTACAATTGCCATGTCATGATAATTGTCAGAAAGCTGTCCAACTTTAATTTAGCTACTGTTTTCTCTGCCAAGGTGGGGATGATCTTTAAGCTGAAAAGATAGAACAAAAATTACTATGAGGAAGTGAAAATATGTTAGATTATAGTAAGAGGGAACATAACTGCCCTTGATGAGTAGAAGTCACTAGTTCTAGATGGACTACATTCTATGGTGTTGAAAGAACTGACAAGTGTAGAGTCAACAGTGATCATGAAAAAAGATTATAGGGAATGAGAAAAGTGCTACTGGATTTGTGAAGGGAAAAAGTTATCCCAATTAAAAGAAACAAAAGGGAGAGATGTCTGAAAACTATGGGTCTTGCCAGTTTGTCTTTGACATCTGGCAAAATTTTAGGACATATTATTAGTTAAGATGTTTTAATGAAGCATTTTTAAAACATTCATTTTCTCTCCCCAACCTCTGTTTTTTTTTTTTTAACTCCAATCATACTATCCACCTTTGAAACAGAAAACTATTAAGTGAGCAAAACTACTCAGTGCAGTGACCATATCTTCTGGAGTATACATTATTCCATAAACCTAATCCATTGCTTGTTTACTCAAAGAAAGGTAAAACATTCCAACATCATTGTTCTGGGACTTTTGTTGAGCAGATTCTCTGTCTTTTTGTATCGTTTTGTTTAATAGTGTTACAATCATTGTGCATATTGTTCTCCTGGTTCTATTTTATTCATTTTGCATCAATTTATATATGTTCCCCTATGGTTCTCTAAATTTCTTTGTCCCTTATTTCTTATGATATAATAGCATTACATTACATTCATGTATACAATTTTTCAACTACCTTCAACAAATGTTTGGTTTTTACCACTGTAAAAGTAATGTCATGGGCATTTTGGAATAATGGGCACTTTTGTTTCTATCGCTCTTTTTTGTTTTTGTTTTCGGTTTTTTTTTGGAGATTATATGCCCAGTATTGTGATTACTCAGTCAAATTATATGAACATTTAAATGGCTTTAACTCTCAGGGTTCCAAATTGCTTTCTAAAATTATTTGACCGATTCAGAACTTCCCCAACTGTATATAATGTGCCTGTATTTCTATAGCTCCTTCAATAGTTACTATTTTTATCTTTTATTTTCTTTGACTATTTTCTAGTAGATGATAAACCAAAAGTTTCACTTTTCATTTTTCTTATTATTTATGATTTGTATCATTTTTCTTATGATTGTCAAGAGATTTCATATTTTTAATGGAACAGGGAAACATTTATTTAAAATATGTAACTGACACATATTTAACCCATATTTGTAGTAAAGGATTTTTATAAAAAAAAGAATAAATAGCTTCATGACACAATTAGTATAAGAAATGTCCACATTGGGGACCTCTTTGTAGTGTAAAAACACCATACATCTGAAAGTACTTTGTGTATAAAAGTTACCAATGATGCTTCTATGCATAACAATTTAAAAGTTCAACATGAATTGAATCCAAATATGCAATTTATGCAAGCTATTCACAGCTAGTCAGTGATGCACAACACTAACACTTTTAGTTCCACTTGGTATTAAGTCATCCAAAGTAAGAGTAGCATCCATTCTTTAGAGATGACTTCTATAAAGTTTGTAGATAAAAGCTATTATCTTTGATACTGCAGATGTTGCCAAAGCAACTATATAATGATGTTTAAAGTGGCCAAGGCAAGTCACTGAAGCCAGCAGGCTAGCAAGACCAGCATCTGTTTCCATTAGGCTCAAGGTGACTGTCATTGCTGCTTCATCACTATTAGAATTGCTGAAACCTTTGTCATTATCCATCATGTCTAATCCAATTCAGGAGTTCTCATTAAGAATAAAGGAACTCTTAGAATACGGATAGCTAGGGTTATCTTGGATGTGCCCTAGTAAGAGGCCAACAGAAGGAATATCTGGCATCCCTCTGTTGAGTGTCTTTTTGCTGGCTGTGGAAGATGCATCAGGGAAAGGTGTGCCTGTGATGTTCAGTCGACTGGAGACACAGCTAGAAGGTGAGGATCTTCTTGTCCTCTTTATCTCTGTGATTTTTCTGGGATCATTTGATCAATTTCCCTTGCTCCAGCTGGAATTCTAGGAACAGTAAGGTGGGTCCTCTTTTTTCCACCTTCTCCAAAGGGCAGTATGCTCTCCATTCTGTGGGGGAAGCTGTGAGCTATGGAAAACCTGAGCTCCCCCTTGTTAGCACATTCACTGAACACCCCAGCATTGGTTGAGAATCTTTTGATCAAGCGTTCATGAAACTGAAATTTATAGTAATTAGCTATAGATTTTTCTCTTCTCTGTAAAACCTGCCTATGGTAGGCCCTACATCATCTTGATTAAAATATCCCAAACAGGATGTGCCTGGAAGTTCTTGTGGTAAATGTAACAGGATAGTTGTCCACAAAACCAAACTTCCCACCAATCATATAGTGAAAATCATATTCTGCAGATTTCCCCCCCATTCAGTGCCTGTGGAATAACACAAGGATGTAACCATCCAATTGCTACAAGGCACCTGAGGTTACAGCCTTTATTATCTGGTTCATTATCCTTATCCAGGATAATTTTTGTGACTGATCAGTTTTTAAAAATACCCGTGCCATGTATGGCACAGAAGCTGTTTCGGTCTGCTTTTTATTTTTGGAGCAAATTGAGGCAAAGTCTTTGTCTTCAATTTTGACTAAAGGACATTTACATTTTATCCTACAGAAGAATGAACTCTGGCTTCAGAACATAGTCTTGATGGCACAAGGATTTATGCATCTATTAGTCTTTCTCTTGGAGCAATATCTGAAGAAGACAGTTGTTCCGTAACTTTGGCAATATCTTTAGGATGTAGACAATCAGATAAATTCTGAATAAGCATTCTGGCTATAGTTGAGGATTTAAAAACAGGTCCTGAAACATATAGTTTAATTTTTCCTCTGCCACATGTGATGACAAAGAGGCCTCTATCTATTCTCCTGAGAATGAGATGTTTTAGCTCATTATCTCACAGAAAAATAGGGTTCTGCAGTGGGTTGGTGATATCTCATCATGTTTTCATATGTTGAACAGTCATTCTTAATACAGTGAGCTTATCCAATTTTCTGTATATTGCATTGCATGTTGGTACCAAAGAAGCTAGTTTATCAATAAAACAGTTCATTTTATGTTAGCACTTTAAAAAAAAAATGATAGTACACTTCCCTGGCAACAAACTCTAATGTTAGGCTGGAGGGTTGGGATGCTAGATCTGTGAGAGGAAAGGTTCCTCTCTGCTCTGTGGCTCCCAGATAGATACTGTATCCTCATGCCACCAACATTAGGATATGAAGAAATGCAAGGACAGTGTCAAGCATAGGTATTTATGAGAAGTAATTTTTTTTCAGATGAAGTCTTTTTAAAATTTATTTATTTTTAGTTTTCAATATTCATTTCCACAAGATTGAGTTCCAAATTTTCTCTCCATCTCTCCCCTCTCCCCACCCCATGATGGCATACATTCTGATTACTCCTTCCCCCAGTCTGCCTTCTATAAACTCCTCCTTCTCTTATCCCCTTCCTTTTCTATTTTCCTGTAAGATAGATTTATATACCCCATTGCCTTTGTATCTTATTTCCCAGTTGCATGTTAAAACAATTTTTAACATTCATTTTTAAAACTTTGAGTTCCAAATTCTCACCATTCCTCCTTCCCTACTCATCCTCATTGAGAAGGCAAGCAATTCGATATAGGTTATACATTTGGAGTCATACAAAACACTTCCATGAGTCACATTGTGAAAGTCAAACTATATTTCCCTCTATCCTATACTGCCACCCCCATTTATTCTATTCTCTTCTTTGATCTTGTCCTTCCTCAAAAGTGTTTGCTTCTGATTATCCCCTCCCCCAATCTGCCTTCCCTTCTATCACCGCTCCCTCTCTTATCCCCTTCCCCCTTACTCTCCTGTAGGGTAAGATAGATTTCTATACCCAATTGAATGTGTATGTTATTCCCTCCTTCAGCCAAATCCAATGAAAGCAAGAGTCACTCATTCCCTCTCACCTTCCTCCACTTTCCCTCCACTGCAAAAGCTTTTTCTTGTCTGTTTTATGTGAGATAATTTATTCCATTCTACCTCTCCTTTTCTCCTTCTCCTAGTATAATCCTCTCTCACCCCTTAATTTTATTTTTTAAATATCACCCCTTCATCTTCAACTCATCCTGCGCCCTCTGTCTATATACTTCCCCTCTAACTACCCTAATAATGAGAAATGTCTTATGAATTACAAATATCATCTTTCCATGTTGGAATGTAAACAGCTCAACTTTAATAAGTACCTTATGATTTCTCTTTCCTGTTTACTTTTTCATGCTGCTCTTGAGTCTTGTATTTGCATAAAATTTTCTATTCAGCTCTGGTCTTTTCATCATTGAAAGTCCTCTATTTCATTGAATGTCCATTTTTTTCCTTGAAGGATTATATTCAGTTTTGCTGGGTGGGTGATTCTTGGTTTTAATCCTAGCTTCTTTGACCTCTGGAATATTATATTCCAAGCCCACAAGTCCCTTAATGTAGAAGCTGCTAAATCTTGTGTTATCTTGATTGCGTTTCCACAACACTTGAATTGTTTCTTTCTGGCTGCTTGCAATATTTCCTCCTTGACCTGGGAACTCTAGAATTGAGCTGTAATATTCTTAGGAGTTTTCCTTTTGGGATCTCTTTCAGGAAGTGATTAGTGGATTCTTTCAATTTCCATTTTACCCTCTTGTTATAGAATATCAGGGCAATTTCTTGAAAGAATAGGCTCTTTTTTTGATCATGGCTTTCAGGTGTCCAATAATTTTAAAATTCTCTCTCCTGGATCTCTTTTCCAGGTCAGTTGTTTTTTTAGAGAAATATTTCACATTGTCTTATTTTTTTTTTCATTCTTGGTTTTTGTTTTATAATTTCTTGATTTTTCATAGAGTCATTAGCTTCTATTTGCTCCATTCTACTTTGTAAGGAATTATTTTCTTCAGTGAGATTTTGGACCTCCTTTTCCATTTGGCCAATTATGCTTTTGAAGGTAATCTCCTCATTGGGTTTTTGGACTTCTTTTTGACATTTGGTCTAGTCTATTTTTAAGATGTTATTTTCTTAGTATTTTTTTGTATTTATCAGGCTATTGACTTGTTTTTCATGATTTTCTTGCATCACTCTCATTTCTCTTCCCAGTTTTTCCTCTATTTCTCTTACTTGCTTCTCAAAATCCTTTTTGAGCTCTTTCATGGCCTGAAACCAATTCATATTTTTCACTGCCATCACCACCACCCTGGGGCTGCACTGTGCTCCTCTCTCTCTCAGCTCTGATAGACCTTTCACATTGACCTTCTAAGTTGTCTTTGGCATTTGTGGGTTGAGAAGTCTGGAAACCACCACAGCTTCCCATGATTCAGTCCCCTGAGACCTGCTCTGGACTTCTGGCACCTGCTCTGTGCAGGCACAGCCCGTGTTTGACTACACTCCTCTCCCAGCTCAGTGCAACAGACCTTTTCTGTAGGGAAAGCTTAAGTGAGTCCTTGCTTTTATTCCACCATCTTGGCTCTACCCCTCACCCAGATGAAGTCTTTAACACAATAAAATTGCATATTCAGAAATAAAAGTCAGTCAAACCCAATTGGAGTAAGGAAGTAGGTGGAATAAGGACAAAAAATTCCTCTTTATCTTTTTTTTTTAAAGTATTTCAGTCATCTAAGTGAGTACCCTGTGGGGGAAAAGACAACAAAAACAGGCATAACAAAGAAAGAGTATTGTGCTTTCCTTAAACTTTCCTCTTTACCTTCTGCTGCTCTAGTCAACTGAGAGGCAGGCATTGGAAGAGGGGAACCATAGCTGCTGCTACCTGTTGCCCAGTTGCTTTAGGGAAGCCCCACCATCTCCCATATAGTTTCTCCTCTTTCCATGATTTCTCTTAGTCCTGCCCCAGCCCTAAACCATGCTATATACCCAGACACAGAGACATACAGACATATATATATGTGTATTTGTATATGTATACATACATACATATATATATATATATATATCTGTGTGTGTGTAATTTACCTCAGGAAATAAGTAAAAAACACCAAACAACTCAAAGTCTATGCAGATCTAGTCCATTCTTAACCCCTGGGTTCACATTCATATATACAAAATGTATGTAAAACAATTACAAAGAAGGTTTATAGAGGAAGATACTTAGAGATAAGGAGGGAAGAGGAGGAAATAAATAATGGCATATTTGGTCTTTCTGCACATCAGAAAACAATAGGAAATATTTCATGGGCCATGTAGTCATATTCTATAGCACTACTCATGTATTTTCAAAAAGACTACCAAGAAAATGTTTGGTATTTATGTGTCAATATCTGTTTCAGAGAATGAATAAGAAGGGAAATAATATAAAGAACTAAATGAGACCTTGAAAACTACATCTCTGTGTGTGTGTGTGTGTCTAAGTATGTGTGTGTGTGTGTTAGTGATTTTGATGCAAAAATGGTGATCATGAAGAGGGATGAAAATGTATTGGATAACATTATTTACTAATATGAAAAAGAAGAGGAAAATTATTATAGCTGATACAGAAGCTTTATATCCATGTCATGAATGTACTTTCTTGAGGAAAAGAGTTGGAAGGCAATAGATATGGCAAGAATAAATGATATTACAAAAATAAAATTGATATTTCAACATAGGGGAAATGACTAATTACTGATATAGAAGTCATTTCTAAGTGAACAACTAATATTCAGTTAAGTCACTGGCTTGTTAGCCCAAGTGTCAAAATCTTTATATGCCTAGAGGAATGAAAGTGAGGTGAAGATACATCATGGACTGAAGCAACTACAACCTGACCTATTTAAATAGGATTTTGATGCTGAAATATGGGAAATGGATCAAATAATTGACATGGACACAAACTATTGTCATTTCTTAAGAAAATTTACCAAATGGACATTTTGCAACTAAGGCCCACAGAAATCAAGTGATTTGCCCAAATTCCTTAATGTTTGCCAACGTTTAAACTTATATGCTCTGGAGCAGCTAGGTGGCACAGTGGATAAAGGTCTGGCTCTGGAGTCAGGAGGACCTGAGTTCAAATCTAGCCTCAGACCCTTGACACTTACTAACTGTGTGACCCTGGGCAAGTCACTTAACCCTGATTGCCTCACTAAGTCACCTCAGTGAAAAATTTCTAGATTAGAAATTTATAAGTAGATAGCTAACTTCAAAATTTTAAATAAAAACATACTTCTACTTACCAACAAAAGTATGGAAGACAAATAGGAGATAGCACAGGATCATCACCTTCATGCTGAAGCAAAGGATTATTATCATTCTAGAATATAGCTAGGACAGCTAGGTAGCACAATGGTTAGAATGCCAGGTCTGGAATCAAGAAGACAAGGGTTCAAATCCAGCCTTAGACACTTACTAGCTGTGTGACCCTGGGCAAGTCCCTTAACTCTGTTTCCTGCAATTTCCTCATCTGTTAAAAAATGAACTGGAGAAGGAAATGGCCAACCACTGCAGTGTCTTTGTCAAGAAAACTCCAAATGGGGTTACAAAGAGTCAGGCACAAGTGAAATGACTGAACAACAAGAAAAGAGTACAGTACATTTGGGGTTAATTATCAACTGTTTTGACATCATTACTTAGTCAAACTACTTCTTTGAAAATTTCCATTTCATTTTTCCTTCAAATTTCAGGGCTCTTTGTAAAGACAGTGAAAGGAGAGATATTAATTTCTTAATAAGTAATGTAATAAAGAAACTAAATGGCTGAAGTTGAGATTTTCTAAGCACACAAATATTTATAGCCTCTAAACACCACTAATTAGTGAGACGTAAAGCAGGAAAATGAGAAGTGGGGTGATATTAAGAAGAGGAATTTAAGCTAAATGCCAATGATCTCAATTTCACTCTGGAATAATATTCATGGAAGACAGAAATAGATGTGATTATTTGCTGTAAATATGCAGATACCCACCTACAGAGAGTCAGAAGGCCAGCATGTCTCCACTTCCCTTTTTTAGGTAGATTTCTTAAAATGCCCAACAGTTTTCAGCTCATAGCTTCATTTTCTTTGCGCTTTTTGAGAAGCAAAAGGATGTAGTGCAAAGAACACTTGTCTTAGAATCAGAGGTGACCTGGATGTACCACCTGCACCTGACTCTTGTTAGCTGGGTAATCCTGGGACAGTCACATCACCTCTCTAAGTCTTAGTTGCCTCATCTGTAAATTTGATTTTTATAAAATTTATACTTCTTGCTTCAAAGGACTATTGTAAGAATCAATGAGGCAATGTGTATAAAAACACTTTTGCAAATTTTCAAGAGCTGTATAAATGTGAGTTGTTATTTCATTGAAATATGAGAGATATGAGATCTCATCAGTGTGGTCTCTCCTTCCAAATGTACAGATAATATTGATAAGAAACACTTACTTAGTACTTTGAGATCTATAAAGCACTTTATATTTTATTATTTTAACAATTCTGGAAGACAGATACTATTATTATCCCCATTTTACAAATGAAGAAACTGAGGCAGACAGTGTTAAAGTACATGTCTTTCCCAAAGTCATATTGCTGGTAAATATTTGAGGTCAGATCTGAATTTGGGTCTTCCTGACTCCAGATCCAATATTCCATCTGCTGGACGATTCTTATCTTCCTGTCCTATGTGACTCTTGTGCAAATCTTTTCTTAACTATTCCTTTGAGAGTACACTCAATGTACTAATGTCTTCCTCTTGCACTCTCAATTTCATGTATATGAATGCAGCACATGGGCTTTCCATCTGTTATCCCTCTTACTGAATGACAGGCTCCTCTTCTTTACTAGCCATAAATCTTTTTGATTAGAGTAATATGCTGCAGCCTTTTATCATTATTATTTATTGATAAAACTTTATTGCATGCAGGGCAAGAACACACATTACTTCAGAAATTCTGGACTTCTAGCAGTTATGATGGACAGTTCCCATCTGCCATTGCCCATTTTTTTGTAGAAAACAAAACAAAATTAGTTTTAGTTCCATCTTGCAACAGATGATGAATGTTTTCATTCTGCAATTATTTCCTATTACACTTGCTTCCTTTAGAATGCTCTGCAGGTCAGTTGAACTGGCTTTTTACTCTTCCACATATATGACAGTCCATTGCCCACCTCTGTGCCTTTGTGTTGATTATTCCCCATGCTTAGAATGAATGTCTTCTTCATCTTCAATTCTTTGAATCTTTATTTTCCTTTAAGATTCACTTCAAGCTGTGCTTTCTTTGATCCCCTCATCTGCTAGTGCCCTTCCAACACTTGGTATTTACTTTGTATATTCATATATATATATATATATATATATATATATATATAACCCTAACCCTAATTCATATATATATATATACACACACATGTATGTATAAAATATATGTATATTTTATTTATACATGTGCTCTCTCTATATGTGTGTGTATACACACTTTGTTCCCCTTAGTAAAATGCAAGTTTTTTGAGGAGAGGGATTGTTTAACTTTTGTCTTTGTATTTCTAAGTCATAATATAGTTAATTACACATAGTAGATACTTAACAAACATTTGCCTGTTGACGTACATAACTAAGCAACTGAACATTTATTGAGCACCTATGAGAAGCAATGTGGGGTAATGGAAAGCATGCTGAGCATGGAGTAAAGCCACTTGAGATAGATTTCTAGTCCTGGTGCTTACCTTGGGCAAGTTATTTCATCCCTTGGGCCTTGGTTTCCTCACCAATAGTATGGTGGTAGACTAGATGGTCTATAAGATCTTTTCCATCTCTAAATTCTAAGATGTTCAGGCATTATCCAATAAACGCCATCTAGTTCATGGCCTCATTGGGAGGTAAAGCACAGAAACAGAAACCATATACTAAAATGAAAGAATTAATGTGTTCCCTTAATTTCATTGTCTTTTGTTCTCTTCGAACAGATTTTCCTCTATTTCAGTATTTTAGTGTTTCAAACACATAAATAATTTCATTGGAAAGACTCTTCATCATGGATTGGATTTTTCCTAGTCTGCCAAGACAGAGGAATTTTTGCAAACTGAATAGTCTCAAACACCAGCTTCACACCCAAACTGTGCACCTGTTTTAAGGTTATAGTAATACATTTGCATTACTACTCTCTAAACTCTCTTTCCTTTTTCATAGAGATATCTATTATATTAGAAGTAGTTACACATGGTCTGCTAGAAACATCAGTGGGAAGGGCCTGGGTTGAGTTCCAGTTTGACCATATTCAAGCTCTGTGACTTTGAAGAGATTGTTTTATTTCTGTAGTCTTCAACTTTCTCATCTGTAAAATGAGGTGGTTGGGCAAGAACATCTCAAAGGCCTATTCCAACTCTATATCCAGCAAAATTTATTAACCAGATTATATTTTATGAGCTTCTCAATGTAATGGGAACAAGTATTCTTGGTCCTTAGGAGTCTATACACACAGGGATCAGATCATGGAATTCCTATGGACTTTGGAACATGTGTAGATATCATGTAACTTGTTCCAGTCTGGTAACAACATGGCAAAAATTGTGATTGTTTTGGTAAAAGCACTTGTTTGTCAGGATCTTTTCCTTATTTTAGCAGAATCTTTTCTGCCTGGTTTTATTCTGGTGACAGAAAAGAGACAGTAATATAAGAGGACATGCCTTGGATGTAACCCATCTGAGCTGAAATGTGGTCTATGAATATGTGTTGGTTTTTTGCCTCATCATTTGTTCTTTCATTTTAGTTGAAAGAGTTTGGAAAATATAAAGTTGGAAGCCATCAATTTCTCTAGGAATAAGGAACAGTTATCAAGATCCAGCCAATTAGTAACTAAGAGAGGGACTTATGCAGCATACACATTTGGATGTGAATTTGGTGGCACCCATGTTATGTAGAGATTGTGCTAAGTCTGAACCCACTTTCCTCAGAGACTAAGATGGCAGAGGAGAGAGTATATCTCCTTAGTTTTGAGGGGGAAGAATATTATTTTATTTTTGTTATATCCTCCAAGTAAACATACCTTTGTAAAAGCTGGTTGATTTATATTGGATAAATAGAATTGGGGTGCTAATCATTGATGGCTAACAGTGGTGGGGAATGGGCAACTCACCAGAATGGGGGATCAAGACTATAATATTAAATTAATATACTGTCCCCCTGCTCAGGATACTCCAAGAACCCTAAGTTGGGGAGATAATGTCAGTTAGTCTCTGGAGCAGTGAGGCCAAGTACTTGCTGATAAAGCTCAGGCTCTTGGGTTTGGGGTCTCTAGTATAGATTAAGATTCTTATGAATATAAGGGAGCAAATGACTTGCAGTGTGATTCCATGGAACAGGGAGGATCAAGCTGGATTTTGGGTCATGAATAGGAATTGAAATGGAAGAGTAATGACCATTTCCAGAGTTAAGAGTCAGGGAGAAGAGGGGCAATGCTCACACCTTTGTGTTCTTTCTCTTTTTCTAACCACCTTTATACATAAACTATACCAGACAACTTGTAGTTCTTGCTGTGAGAGGTATTATCTTCTTACATAAACCTGGATGAATTAAATATATCTCAGATGGTTTTAGACATGATTAAATTCTCAGGAAATATACTTTTGAATTTTGTCAGAGAAATGAGAGTGGGTCTCAGACTGAGCCTTTCTTTTTGTTCCTTCCTTTTCACAACTGAATGGAGGACGGGGGAGGGGCATGGACTTTGGGGATAAGATGTTCTCCAAACACATCCCCCCAAAACAAAGAGAGCCTATTTTATATTTGTCCTGATGTTGACTCTGCTGGTTCTTAAATTGAGTGTTGATTTTCTTTCCAATGAATTTGGCAGAGTAAGAGATGGGTTTTTCCCCAAGCCTGCCAGCACTAGTGAAAAGAGTCCATTTATGTAATGCAGATCACTCAGCTACCACCCATAGTGATTAGTCAAATTGCCAGGGACTTTCTTAAATAGGAGGGTTATGTCCATTTTAGAATGTGGGTGATTTTGATGACCCATTTCTAACAGCATCAGACACATAAAAGACATGTTACAAAATAAATTTCTGAGTAGAAAAGACCATTTCAACCCTGCACATATTGTGTAGGATGGAATGATTACAGTTTATGTGGAACTGCGGGCTTCATAAAACTCAGATCCCAGTTTTATCATTTTCAAATCAAAGAAGCAATATTAGCATATGTATTAAAGATGGAGTAATTAAATCTAGAAAAAAAAACCATTTACTTCCTGAATTCACAGAATGTGCTTAGTCAAAATAGCAAGGCCATGCACATAATGAAATTCAGATGCCCAGTAGGACTGCCAATAATAAGAACTGATAGTTTATAGAACTCCAAGGTTTACAGAGCATCTTATATATATCATTGTATTTGGTTCTCACTCCAGCACTATGAGATAGATAGTAAAAAAAACAAAAAACAGAAAAAACAAAACTATTACCCATTTTTACAGATGAGGATGCAGAGGCTCAGAGAGGTCGCATCATGCCCAAAGTCATAGGATCATAGATTTAGACCTAGATTTAGAGGCCATCTAATCTAGCCCCTTCATTACATTTGAATAATCATAGATTTAGAGTGGTGAGGGTCATTAGAAGCTATCTCATCCAACCACCTCATTTCACAAGTGAGGTGACTGAGGCACACGGAGAGAAAATGATTCATCCAAGATCACAAGGGTATCAGCTAGATTTGAACCCAAGTCAAGTCTTGTGACTCCAAATCCAGTGGTCTTTTCATTATGTCATGGTGCTAGTGAACTGAAACTTAAGGTGGGTAGGTGGGGGGAAGGAGGGTAAGTAACTTGTCAGAGGTTATATCCTTAGTAATTGTCAAAGTCAGGATCACACAGCTAGTCAGTACCTGAGGTGGAATCCAAACACAATTATTCTTGTCTTTTAGCAGTGGCTCTTGAGTCAGAGAATCTGGGATCAAATCCTATGCCTCATATTTACTGTGTGACCTTGCACAAATCATTTACCTTCTCTTGGCCTCAGTTCCCTCATCTGCAAAATGAGAGGGGATGAACTAGATCGCCTTTAGAATTCCTTCCAGTTCTAGACCTATGTTTTGATCCTATGATCCTCTAAGGTCAGGGTGCTGTCATCCACACCATGCTGCCTTAGGTAATAATTTTTACAGCTAGATATACTATGGTCAGGTAAACTGGAACAAAACTGGGTTTTACATCAATGCTTAAAAAAAGAATGCAGAAAGGGCATGAAAAAAGAGTAAAGAAAGGAGGAGAGGAATAACCTCCTCTGTATAGACCTTGCATGACCATTGATAGAAGTATAGCACAATGGAGAACTGGATATGGGACCAGAACACCTGGGTTTGAGTCCCACCCTAGACACTGGCTGTGTGACCTCTGGTAAACCATTTAATCTCTCAGGACTTTGGTGTCCTCATCTGTAAAATGGGGGATGGTGGTGGAGAGAGGTCATGATGTGTGTGATTGTGTGCTTGCTTGACAACCTTGTGTAGTTTGTACAATGTCCTCCCATAAAAGAAAAGATGTCTCCTTCACTTCCTGGAGTTCTAGGCATTTTCAGAAGAAAGCACTGTTCGCAAGAACTATTTCTATCTGATAGTATTTCAAACTCTAGGACCTGGCTGGAAAGGGAAAAGGGCTTGGGAATAACCTGGGCAGAAATTCAGTAAAAAGGAATCTGGAGGTAACCCCACCAGGAAAATTTTCAGTAAGTGCTTATGTGTAATTAGGGGAAGGAATAACCTACTAGTATTAATGCCCAGAAAAGGGAAGAGGGAAAGGAGTCACTCCACCCAAAGTATAAGGTATTCAAAGATGAAGATCTTGGTGTTCCCAAGACTGACCACAGCTGGAGACAGAAGATCCAGGCCTGACATCTCCTGCAGACAAAAACATAGTTGTTGGAAGCCATCATGTTAAAATCAGTTATGTTGGATTGTACAAGAAGGAAAAGGTTTGGGGAACAGGGCTGAGAGGGGAGAATGAGTAGCTCCATGGAAAGAGTTCTGGATTTGGAGTCAGAGGACCTAAGTTTAAACCTGGCTACCTGAGTGGCCTTGGACAAATCTCTTTTCCTTCCTGGGGTGCAGTGTCCTTATCTATAAAGTGAGGGGGTTTGGACTCAGTGACATTAAAGATTCCTTGCAGATCAAACTCCCACAATCCTAAAGAGTGTTGCATCCACAATAGACATATAGGTGTGGTTGTATGCACACAAATTGCCTCCTCCCCAAGTCACTTAGAAATTGCTTTTGCTTAATTTCCCTGAGCAGAATGGCAGCCCCTAAAAGTGGATCTTGGGGCATCCCTTAAACAGGCAGCTAGGAAGTACAGTGCAAAGAGTGTTGGAGTTCATGTCAGGAAGACCTGAGTTAAAATCTAGCCTCAGATACTTACTGGCTATGTGACTGCCTAAGTCACTTAAGCACATTCTGCCTCAGTTTCCTCATCTGTCAAATGGGGATACTAGTAGCACCTACCTGCCAAGGTTGTGGTGAAGATCAAATGGCATAATTTTTATAAAGCACTTTGAAACATGAAAGCTCTATGTAAATGTTAACCATCATCATCATTATTAATTATCTTCATCAGTGGGTCATTTTAAATCCTGGCTCAGACACTGCCTATCTCTGTTACCCTGGACAAGTCTCACCCTCCTGGAACTCAGTTTTCTCTTCTTTTAGATGAGGTGGGTTGGCCTAGCTAGCTTCCAAGTCTCCTTTGACTTCTAAATCTCTGATCCTGTGAATTCCAGACTGTTCTCATGTCTCTCCTCACCATACCTCTGTTAGGTTCTTATTTCAAATTGATATTGCAGCTGAATATGGGGCACATATTCAGAGTCCAGAAGATCTGAGTTCAAATCCTGCTCCCCCTCACCTTTACAAGAAGCATGACCATGGGCAACATCTATGAAGTGTAAAATCTGTGATAATAGCATCTACCTTATAGGGTTGTTGTGAGGATGAAGTAAAATAATTTATGTCAAGTGTTTTGTAAACCTTGAAGCGTTACATAAATGCTAGTTATTATGACTATTATTTTTCATTGTCTCTTTGTCTTAGGCATCCTCATCTGGGGAAAAGGCCAAGCAGTAAATGAACTGGAGGCAGGCCATTTACCAGATGCTGTGGCAAAGACAGCTTGTTTCTTAAAGAGCTCCCATTCACAAAAGCATTTTGTGGTTTGTGAAATTCTTCTGATACCTTATCTCATTTGCCTCATTGCAATTCTGTAAAGCAGATGCTGTTGTCATTCCCATCTTAAAAAGAGGAAACTGAGGCTCAAAGAGGTTAAATGTCTTGTCTGTGGTCACACAGCTTCTAAATGGTAGAGATAGGATTACAATCTAGGTCTTCCTGAACACGGATTAATCAATTCTTCTGTTTTTATTGGCAAAATGAAAGGATTCTGAAGTTTGAGGGAGTTAGATTAAATAATAATTTACAGATAGGAAATAGAGACTGGAACTTATGAATTTATTGCCATAGGGAAATCTTAACTAAAGAAACTCCCTCTCAATGCAGGTTGGCTTCTTCTCTGCAATTTATAATCTTAGAGAGTCAAGTAGGGCACTCAGAAGTTGGGCAGATTGCACAGGGGTTAAACAGGTAGTATTTGAAGGCTTTACTGGAACCCAAATCTTCTTGACCTGGGTCTGGCGCTCTAAATAGATGTAGCTAATCACCCTAAAGAAATAGTGTTTTAAATAGAGTGATTTATTCTTGTGAATCATTTATCATTTTGTTTCTGTATGTGCGACAAAACATTTGTGTATATTTCAAGTCCATGGGAGCCAAGTTCCGTAAGATACAATATATTTAGCTATGGTGGAAAGAACCATGGATTTGAAGTCCCAAGCCCAAAGTTCCCATTCATTACATCATCTATTTAATTTTAGTCCAGTCACTTAATTCCTCTGAGCCTCTCAGCTTTCTTATCTGTAAAGCTGGGATAGCAATACTTTGACTACTAATATTACAATGCTTTGTAAACACTAACGTGCATAAATGAGCATTATTAATATTAGCAAAGGGAAGCAAATCTCTTTTGTTCATTTGGTAGTGGGGGATGTCTTTCAAGAGGTGTTATTAAAAAAAAAAGCTTTTCCCACTTGTACCCACTTTCCCCTTCTCCAAAATTTGGGGATGTGGGGTTGAGTAGTTGGTGTTTGGCAATAGCTGAGTCAGGTAGAATATCAATCAGGAAGAGAGCAAGGCAGACACTAAAACATCTCCCCTGTACATGTAGTCTGAAAATAAGAGAATATATGCTGCCCAATTATGCATCTGCCCCAGAGATGCACTTCTCATCATTCTGTTCCTTTGTAATGGTCTTTGGTTTTATTCTTGTACAGTGGAAGTTGGGAGCCAAGATATTTGGCTGGAGAGTCAAATTGGGCTGTGAAATTGGCAAATTTCTAAGGAGGATGCAATGCTGCCTCTGGGTCATGAGGGACAACAAGCCAGCATGAGTCGGCAGTGGAGTACTGGAGTTGAGCAGGTACAGGCTAGGCATGTAGAAATAGGGGCATGATATGTGGGGATGGGAGCTTTGAGCACAGCAGAGGTGCTCCCATAGAGGATGGAGGCACACTGTCCTATAGAATCCTTAAAGACGAACAGAAGCAAAAACAAGCAAACAAAGAACTCCAACAACCCCCCCCCAAAAAATCCAATAAATAAAATAACCCACAATGAGAATTTCAATGAGAAAACTATGGAAGGGCATCTTCACCATTGGGTTTTGACTAATGAAGGAAATTGTAGAGTTTTCCTCCCGGGAAATCATGGAATACAAGGAACATTGTTATGGAATAAATGTTACCTTTTCTTCAGGGATGGAATATGATAATATGATCTTTCCAGAATCCTGCCAGATTATCATACCTCAGAGATATATTTGTAACATCAAATGTATTTCTAATCTAGCTTCTAAAGCAATTCATCTATTCATGCATGTATTTGTTCACTCATTCACTCAGGCATCATTCAATAAACATCTATTCAGAGTTCCCTAGGTGTACAGAACCGAATTGGGGAGCTGCAAAGACAAATAATAGTATTTTATTGTCATTAAAAAAAACTGGAAGTAATTTAAATGTCTAAAAAATAAAGAAAGGGAAAGTAAGTTGTATTCCATTAATGTAATAAAATGTTGGAATGTAATTAAGATTGACAAGTATGAGAGATACAAAGATAGCCAGAAAAAAACTTTTTTGAAATAATACAAATTGAGAAAAAAAGTCTATAATCTAGATTATGGAATGGATTACACAATAACCATTATCAGATGAAGGGCAAAGTGAATATTAATGAATGTAAAAATGATCCTGAAGGGAACCTAGCATGATTGAAAAATGGTAATGTTCATATCTTAGAGGACAGTTAGGTAGGACAGTTAGGTGGTACAGTGGGTAGAGCACTGGGCTTAGAATCTGGAACACTCATCTTTGTGAGTTTAAATCTAGCCTCAGACCCTTACTAGCTGTGTGACCCTCGGCAAGTCCCTTAACCCTGTTTGTCTCAATTTCCTCATCTGTATAATGAGCTGGAGAACACAATGGCAAACCACCCCAGTATCTTTGCCAAAAGACAAAACGAAACCAAACAAAACCCAAATGGGGGTTGTGAGGAGTTGGACATATCTAAAATGACTCAACAACAATGCATATATTAAAATTAATTGGTTTAAAGGAAAATGTTACTAAATAGGTTTCATTGTTTTTAAATTAATGTTTAATGATAATTTTCTAATAGAATATTTTAATTTTTTTGAAGCAAAGAGTAATAATACATGGTCTTTTTCCTTAAAAAGCTTATAATAGAGAGGGAACATATCATAAGAGAAAGAGAAGTAGTTTGGATTCAGAGGAACTGGGTTTAAATCTTGTGCCTGCCACTTACTACCTGAGTGACTTTGAAATGCTTATCATCTGCGGGCCTCAGTTTCCTCATCTGTAAAATCAGAGGGTTAGACTAGATGATCTCCAAGCTCCCTTTTAACTTTTAGTCTAGGATTGTATGATCCAGTCTAAGAGGCATAAAACAGAGACACAGATGGATGTGCTTAGCCTATAGCATGCACTTGTTATATACTTGCTATACATATAATGTATACTTGTGATTTATTCAGATGAAATATAATATGAAGCATTTTAATGTGGCTCATTTTTACTTACCTTTAAAAAAAGTAAACCTTAACATATAACCCATATTTGTTAAATTCCTATTTCCCTCTTTATCTATGTTCTTACTGTAGTGAACTTGAAAGAATGCCAATAAATGAAGAATTAGCAGGAAGAAGAACATGGAATATCACTTAAACCAAAGGGATGGGGACAGGATCTGTGATGTAATTGCTATGGGGTGGGGATGGTGGAGTGGTGGTCCCATTTGACCTAACACACTTAACCATTGCAATTGGACATTTACTTTCTCAACAACTTAAAGTCTTAGAGAGAGTTCCCTAGAGCACAGAGAGGGTAAGTGACTTGTCATGGGTCATACAGCTCAGATGTGCCCAAGGTGTGACTTAAAGTAGCCCATCTGAATTTTGAGACTGACTCTATGTCATGTGGCCTCTCTTCCTATTAAAACTAAACCAAACCAACAACCCTGTTCCAAAAAGAATGATGGTATATTTTTGTGCCCACATCAGCTAATATCCAGTGCCTATTAATTTCCATGAAGAAAAGAAAAAAACATTTCCAGAGTATAATCTGGGAGGAATTTAAATTTAGTGGCACATTGGAAGAAATTGCTAATGTGATCACGAGGTGGCTGTCCAGGCCCTTTGAGAAATAGGCAAACGAGAAACAACCCTATTATGTGTAATCCAAAGTCAAGGACTTGGAGCATTTTTCTGGTGTCATTCCAATCAAAGTAGATTTGCTGCAGCACAGTTACTTAATTATCAGCCCTTCTTCATTATCAAACATTCTGTTTTTCACAATTATTTTCTGGAAATGTTAAAAGAAATATAGAAACATTAACTTTTTTTTCTAAAGAATATGATTTTTTTATGAGGGAAAAAAAAAGCCCAGGCCTTGAAAAATGGCCAGGAAGATTTTAAGTTTGTTGTTTGAAATGAGCCACAAAAACACATTTGAGCTGACTCTGAAGCCTGATTAATATCCATGGTCCTGGATATCCATCACATTGTTATGTGGTTGAAAAAAAACCACAGGGTGAATTATTATGGAAATCGGCCATCCATTTAGGTAAAAGGGATTGAATTAAGCAGACACATAATGAAGTCAAAGTATTAGAGGGTCAGATTTCATGTTCTTCTGGAATATCAAGTAAGGTCCTCCTCTATGGTGGGTTGTGAGAGAAATAAGAGCACTGCTCATCCTCCTACACCAATTTTCACTGAGAATTCTGTGCTTGTTTTATGGGTCATTATCTGAAACAATTAACAAGGGCATTTAGACTGGAAAAGGAAGTGTGCTTGTCATGTTGCAAGCATGAATGATACCAGATGGGCAGCCCAAATGTCACTCTGGTATCCTCCGAGCACTATGAAAAACCAGAGGAAAGGGTGTCACTATGGTAGGTGGCTTCTTTGTGGAGGATTTAGAGAAGAAGGTGGCCAAGAATAGTGCATGGATTGCTCAGTGGAAGAAAGTGTCCACGTGGTTACTACTACTCCTGGAGGGTAGGGGCTGTTTTTGTCTTTGTATCCCCAGTGCTTAAGACAGTGCTTGACACACAGTAGGCATTCAAAAGTTTGTTGACATGATGTTTATGTAGCATATTACATTTTTCAAAGCACTTTATATACATCCTCTTTTTTGAGTCTTGCTCCAGCCCTGTGAAGTGAATGTTATTGTTTACATTGTACAGATGATCAAGCTGGAGCTCAAGAGGGTTAAGTTACTTTCCCACAGTCAGACAACTGGTAGGTGCTGGAGGCAGGATTAGCATCAGTTAGTCAAGTGGCATTTCCTAAGTGCCCATTAAGGCAGCATGGTGGCTAGAGTGCAGGGCCTGGAATCAGGAAGACTCCTCTGCCTGAGTTCAAATCTGGCCTCAGATACTTACTGACTGTGTGACCCTGGGCAAGTCACTTAACCCTGTTTGCCTCAGTTTTTTTATCTGTAAAATAAGCTGGAGAATGCAATGGCAAACCCTTCCACTATCTTAGTCAAAAAAATTCGAATGGGTTCACAAAGAGTTGGACGGCACTAAAAACTGATTCAACAAGTGTCAGAAACAACAAAGAGGCAAAAGATAGTTCCTGATTTCAAGCATCTCATAATCTCATGGGAGGAGACAAAATACAAATGATGATGTACATAGAAACAGGTTTGGAGATAATTCGAAAGAAGGAAGGCACTAGCACTAAGATAGATCAGCAAATTCCGCCTTCTGGAAGGTGGGATTTTAGATGGAAACCAGGGAAGTGAGGATGCTGAGATGAGGAGGGAGTAGATTCTAGGCATGGAGGACAGCCAGTGAGAATTCTTGCTGCTGGGAGATAGTGACTGGTAACAGAAATTGTGAAGAGGCCAGTGTTAATAGCTTGAAGGGTGCATGATGAGGTGGGTTTAGGAAGCCTGGAAAGATAAGGGGAGTGAAAGACTTTGAATATCAAATAGAGCATTTTATATTTGACCCTGGAGGTAATAAGGAGTTGATTGAACAGAGAAGTGAAATGATCAGACTTCCATAGATTGAAGTGAGAAGAGATTTGTGGCAGGGAGACAAGCTGTAGGCCATTGCAATAATCCAGGAGTAAAATGAAGAGGGAGTATATGAAGGTGGTTGCAGAGTCAAAGGAGAAAAGAGGGCTTATATGAGAGGTGTTAATGAAGGTTGAAACTTCAGGACTTGGAAACTGATCAGATGTGGGGGCAGGGCAAAAGAAGTGAGGAGCAGATGATGACATCTAGATTCTGAGTCTTGGTGACAGGGAGAAAAGTGATACTCTGAAATGTAATAGGGGAATTAAGGAGAGGGAAGGGATTTTTGGGGTGTGAGAAGATAATAAACTCAATTTTGGACATATCAGTCTTTAGATGTACATGAGACATCCAGTTCAATGTCTAGTAGGCTGTTTGAGATGTGAAACTAGAGGTCAGGAGAGAGGTTAGGGCTAGATAAATAACTTAAGAATCATCTGGATAGAGATGATATTGGAGTCCATGGGAGCTGTTGGGATCACCAAGGGAAATAGTATAGAGTGAGGAGAATAGAGGGCCCCTGACAGAGCCCTAGGAGGATACCTATAGTTAGTAGGTATGTCTTAGATTAAGCTCCAGTAAAGGACATTGAGGTAAGGCCAGACAGGTTAGAAGGAATCAGTAGAGAGCAAAGTCCCCAAAACAAACGTGAAGAGAGTATCAAAAAAATGATGATTAACAGTTTCAAAGACTGTGGAGAAGTCTAGAAGGATGAGGACTGAGAAAAGGCTATTAGATGTGTCCATTAAGAAGAGATCATTGGTGGCTTTGGAGAGAGTGGTTTTTTAAAGAGTGATCTAGATTTGTGCTTAAGTCTTTCTGACTCCTAGACAAACACTCTATCCAATATATCATGAAAGTAAAGGCATACTTCTACCATCGTGGTCACCGCTTTGCATGATGTATATCCCCCAAAGGAGGACAAACAAAATGGTGAAGGGACTAAAGATGATGCCCTGCAAGAATGTGGTGAAAGAACTGAAGACATTTGTCTGGAAAGAGGAGACTAACCATTCCAACCTGTGCAACTTGGACCACCTCTCTCTGTCTCTGTCTCTGTCTCTGTCTCTGTCTCTGTCTCTGTCTCTGTCTCTCTGTCTCTCTGTCTCTCTGTCTCTCTGTCTCTCTGTCTCTCTGTCTCTCTGTCTCTCTCTCTCTCTCTCTCTCTCTCTCTCTCTCTCTCTCTCTCTCT
>NW_020954625.1:10382813-10387146 GCF_900497805.2 Vombatus ursinus | reverse complement strand
TCTCTCTCTCTCTCTCTCTCTCTCTCTCTCTCTCTCTCTCTCTCTCTTTCTCTCTCTCCCTCTCTGAAATCCAGGATTGGACTAGAGGACAATGGAGATCCCTTCAAATTCTAGATTTGTGATCCTATGATCCTAGAGGGAATCTAGAACCACTGAAGCTTATTGAGCAAGGAAGTGACATTATAAGCAATTATTATAGATGGTCTGGCAAGTTAATTGAGTATCCTGGTTAACTAGCTACCAATTAATTCCAATCTTTGTTGCATCTCAGCCTCAGAGGCTGCGTTGAATGCACAATCATCTGTGAATAAAAAATCACGCACCAACTCTCCCTTTAGTCTTGGTTTGTAGCCTTTTCAAGTTAAATAATTTACCATCAATGTGGTAGCTAATGATGTCTGTTTAATCCTTGATTAAGGTGTCTAACAACATTGCTGAAACCATCACGCTGAAAAGCATGGATTCAAATTCACAGCCTTGCTTCATTCCTTTGGTGACTGGGAAAGTATGAGAGCATCTTCCATTATCTAGAACCTGAGCAAACATGCTGTCATGAATCTAATGAATCACATTTTGACATAATTCTCCACAAGCCTTCACAACTGACAGCATCAACAGTCTTGGTCAGATCAACAACCACTGTGTACAGAACACCAAGAAAATACAGGTTCTTCACCAGCCAGCAACACAATAGCCATACATGGAACCATCAGTTACAGCAAATGGAGAAATACTGAATGCTCTGGATAAGTTCACTTACCTTGGCAGTATACATTCTCGGGATATACAAACAGATGATGAAGTTGATGCATGTGTCACCAGAGCTAGCTCAGCATTTGGAGGCTCCAAAGGAAAGTGTGGGAGATTAGATTACCTACCAAACTGAAGGTCTACAGAGTTGTTTTGCTGATCTCATTATTGCATGTCTGTGAAACCTAGATAATATATACTAGAAACATGCCAGGAAACTGAATTGCTTCCATTTCAATTACCTTAGGAAGATTCTGAAGCTCAACTGGCAAGTCCTTTCTTGACCTAAACTTCCAAGCATTCAAACTCTACTACAGAGAGTGCAACTCTGAAGGGCTGGCCACACTGTTGAAATGCTAGACATATGTTTACCTAAAAGACTATTTTCTGGAGAACTTACACAAAGCAAACACTCACATGGAGGTCAGAAGAAGTGATATGAGGACACTCTCAAGGTCTCTCTGAAGAACTTTGGAATTGGTTGAGTGACATGGGAGACACTAGCAAAGGAATGACCAGCATGGAGTACCCACATCAAAGTAGGCGTTGTACTCTACGAGTGAAGTAGAATTGCAGTAGCTCAAAAGAAATGTGAGATGCACAAATTTAGAGCTATCTCCACTCCCAATGTTCATATAGACTATTTATGCCTGACCTGTGGTACAGCCTTCTGAGCTTGTATCAGTCTGATCAGTCACTCTGTACTTTGCTCCAACATAGTAATGCCATTTTAATCCTCTTTGAGAATGAAGGACAACAACCAAGTTCCAATCTACTCTCTCTCTCTCTGTGTCTCTGTCTTTCTGCCTTTGTCTGTATCTCTGTCTCTCTGTCTTTCTGTCTCTGTCTCTCTGTCTCTGTCTCTGTCTCTGTCTCTCTCTCATATGTGTACATATGCACACCCCCCATACACACCACCACACCATAGAAAACACCAATACTTCCTGCATATTTCAGGTGATTTGAATACTGGAGTGAGAGAAGGATTCTATCACATTTTACCTTATATTATTTTTTGTGCTTTTCCATCTCTTTGATCTAAGCTGCCCATTTCTCATCTGTTTTTATGTTTCAGAGCAGCATCTGAAGTTTAGCTTTCCTTTGGATACATTTTCATCTTCCTGGACCCTTCCTTCCATGAGTCAAATCCAGAACATTAAACAGTCACCTGGTCATCTCTGTTTGCTGACCAACTTCAGGCCTCCGTTTATGTTTCCCCTCACTTCAAATTTAGCCTCAGGATGTCCCTGGACTCAATCAGGGAGAGTTTCCAGAACACTGAGCAAACAATGAGATGCCATATTAAAAAGTGACCCACTCCTCCAACAGGGGAATTATCAGTCAAATAGAGGAAATGCTTTGGAAGTCTGAGCAATGACTGTTTCAAAAGAAATTTTTATTTTATTTTTATCTCCATGATCCAGAGATAGCTGATGCCTAATGGGATAAAGAAATGCTTATCCTGTAAGGAAAAGGAATTTCAAAGTACTAATCATAGGCAGAAAAAGCACTGAAATCTACTAATTAACCCTGATGCTTGACTGTCCATCTGCAAGATTTATACAGATGCAATTTGCTTCCTGTCATAGGAATAAAAAAATTCACAATGAAAGGAAGATTCTGGATAGGAATAAGAACCAAGGAATCCAATGTAAATATGCATGTGTTGCTAAATATACACCTGTGCAGAGAGCTACATCATGACAAGACTGTCTCTTTTAAAGTGGGAGAGATAAAGTAGGTGGTTTTACTATTTAAAATGAGTACAGCAGCCCTGGGTAAAGGGTCTGCAGAACTGAGATAACAAACTACCTAGAAATATGGACTGAGGCTATATGCAGTTGGGTCAGCAGAGCAAGTCACTGTCTATTGTGTGTCAAAGTGCGCAGCCCAGAGTCCATTGTCTCTGGCATTTTAATTTTTCAGTGAACTCATTTAACAAAGAAAGAATTACATGCCAGAGGATAGATTTGAACTTTTGAAAAAGAGAGAAGAGGGATTTTTTTTAAAAGGGCACATTCATCATGTTCTCTTGCTAATGACACCATGTGTCCTCCTAGTAAAGCCTAGGCCTCCTGACCTTGCAATCATCTTTGACTTTTCCTACTCCTTCATTCCCTCTCCTCCTTTCCAGAATCCAGTCACTTGCCAAATCTTAGCAATTCTGCTTCTGTGGTAACTCTTGAATTTGTCCTCTATTTTCTGCTCCTGCTACAATCAGTCTAGCTGATTATTGTAATAGGTTCATAGCTAGTCTCTTCTACAATCCGTCCACCACTGTTATCAGGAGAGAGAAAAGGAAAAAGGAGACACAGGATGGTATAGTAGGAAAAAAATCCCTAAATTTGGGAGCAGTGGAGGAGGGTTCAACTCTCAGTTCTGTTCATTACTGCCTATATGAAATAAGGCAAATCACTCAATCTCTGTGCATTTCAGTTGATCATTCAGAACACATGTGTTAAGAATCTGTTATGTGCCAGGAATCATTTTAAGTGCTGAGAATACAAAGAAAGGCAAAGAACAATCCTTGTTTTCAAAGAACTAGAAATCTAATGGGGGAAATGACACAGAAACAACTTTGTGCAGACATAGTATATTTAGGATAATTGAAAAGGAACTAACATAAGGGGCACCTGGGAAGGCTTCTCAAAAAAGATGGAACTTTAGCTGGGACTTGAAGGAAGTCAAGTATTCTGAGAGGGGGAGATGAGGACGGACAATCATCTAGGCATGGGAAATAGCCAATGAAAATGGTTAGAGATGATAGATGTGTGAGAAATAGCGAGGAGGTCCGTGTCACTGGATTGAAGAGTATACATTTCAGAAGAATGGGGAGGTAGGAAAGGGCCAGGTTACACAGGACTTGTTAAGCCAAAGAGAATTTTGTATTTCATCCTGTTAATGATAGGAAGCCCCTAGAGTTGATTGAATAGGAAGATGACATGGTAAGACTTGTACTTTCAGAACCTCAATTTGACAGCAAAGTTGACCGGAGAGGGGTCCTCTTCTCTTCTTTCCAACCAGAGGGAAATGACCAAACTTCAGAGATGAAGTACATTGCTGGTTCTTAGGACATTATCTTCTTGCCAACTGCCTTCTACCTACAATAGACAATTTATCTCTAACCCTCCCCCTTCCTCCTGTGTGTATAATGGTGACTGCCTCTTCTAGATGACTGTTTCAAGAAAGCACCAGCCACTATGCCTCATTTCACCCCTTACTCCTTATTGCCCCAATGGAACACCCAACCAATTCTAGAACCATCAATCATGATCAAATCATCTATGCCACTGTTCCTGAATGTGGTATATCAATCTACTCCACTATGCCCCCATTCACCCTGCAACTTTCAGAACCAGTGCCCCTCCTGGCTACCTAGTAAATGTCAACTCTTTTGTATGTTGTCCCCTCACTTAAAGGAATGTGAGGTTCTTGAGGGCAGGGGACATTTTAATTTTTATATTTGTATTACCAGAGTTTAACATAATGCTGAGTACTTAATCAACACTTAATGAATTCCTTCCTTCCTTCCTTCTTTCCTTCCTTCCTTCCTTCCTTCCTTCCTTCCTTCCTTCCTTCCTTC
>NW_020954625.1:10363179-10382803 GCF_900497805.2 Vombatus ursinus | reverse complement strand
TTCCTTCCTTCCTTCCTTCCTTCCTTCCTTCCTTCCTTCCTTCCTTCCTTCCTTCCTTCCTTTTTTCCTCCCTTATCTTGAAGCTCCATCTCTCACAGCTCCACCTTATGAATACACCAGTTACCTTGGCTTGGCCTTATCAGTGTTTCAGTTTATGGTGTGTGTGTGTGTGTGTGTGTGTGTGTGTGTGTGTGTACTAGATAGAAGTGTGCCAGATCACTAAAAGTACCTAAGCCACTGCAGGTAATTATATAAGTGTAAATACTCACACAATTACCTTACTTTTCAATAATGATTGAATAACATACTAGTGCATAGCTCATATGTATAAGAACAACACAGAGCAATAACCACTTGTCTTGTCCTCATCAGTATGGACATGATGGCCTGAGGGTTTGTGGGCAGACAAGGTTATTAGTGGTTCATCTATCCTTCTATAACTGCAATATCCTGTTTGGATATTTGAAGAGATCACAGTATTGTATTTGTTCCTTAGTCTCTGTAAGAATCCCAAGCACACTTAATTAGAACATGTAGGACACACTGGAATTTAATACTGCAAACTAGATTGTATTGATTGGTATGCTGAATTTGGAATACATTATAAGCTGTGGGTATGACCCCCAACTTGAAATCCTTGAGAAGTTTTTGAGATGATGAATTCGGTTCAATTCAACAAATATTCACTGAGCACCTACTATGTGCCTGTTTGCTGGAGAAACAAAGACAAAAAGGAAATAGAGGCTGCACTCTATGACCTTACAGTCTACTAGAAGGGATACACATTTACAGAGATAAGTAAATACAAAATAGATTCAAAGTTTTATCAAGTAATTTCAAGAGAGAGTGGCCACTAACAATAGGGGGATTAGGGTCAGTTAGTCAGTCTAGATGGTACAGTGGATAGAGTGCTGGATCTGGAGTCCGGAACACTCATCTTCCTGAGCTCAAATCTGGCCTCACAGTTACTAGCTATTTGACCTTGTACAAGTCACTTAACCCTATTTGCTTCAGTTTCTTCAAATGTAAAATGAGCTAGAGAAGGAAATTGCAAAGCACTCCAGCACCTCTGATGAGAAAACCTCAAACAGGATCACAAAGAGTAGGACAGGACTGAAAGGAATCAACAAGAAACATTCATTAAATGTCTACTAAGCACCAGGTACTCTGTTAAAAATTAGAGATACAAAGAAAAGCAAAAGATGGCCTCTGCTCTCAAGGAGCTCACAGTTTAGCAGGGGAGACAATATGCAAACAACTACAAACAAGGTATAGACAGGATAAATTGGAGATAAGGAAAAATGGCCTGTTAGATGTGGTACCTGAGCTGACTTGAAGGTAGCTAGGGATTCTAGAGATGGACGTGACAGTCTATTACCCCAAGAAATGTGGTATAGTGGAGATAATGTGAAACTTGAGGCCAGAAGGCCCAGGTTTAATTCATGATTTTGTCATGTGCTTTCTCTATGACTTTGAGCCTCAGTTTCTTAAAAACCAGGATCACAATACTCAGCTCACATTCCTCATAGGACTGTTGTCAGAAAAGTATTTAGCAATCTTCAAAGAGCTCTCACTGGGAGACTTTGGAATTATTATTACCGTATTTCCTCCACTGAGGCCACTCTTTAGCGGCATCCTTGCGGCCTAGAGGGAATCTTAATTTGTCAAAGGCCAGACCAACACTGTACAATGTGTGGAAAATCCTACTCATTTGTATGGCTTCTCATATGAGCGGGGTGATAGATGGATAATAAGGAGGGCTTCACAAGGCATCAGGACATCTGAGTTTTGATTCTGTAACTCCCAATAACTAGCTGTAATCTTGGGCAATTCATTTCACCTTTGGGCCTCAGTTTTCTCATTTGGAAAATGAGGGCTTTGAGCATGAAGGTGGTCTCCAAGAACCATTCTAGCTCTTTGACTCAGATTCTATGAAAAACAAAGAAAAACACTCAAATGCCTGCTGTCACTTGCCTTGAGCCTGCTTCTAATGAAGTGGGCCCCCTTTTTTTTCCTTCTGATTTCTGAAGCAACAGGAATCTAGGTGGGATTCCAAAGTGTAATTTACAGGACATACTTTGACAAAGTTGGCATGATAGAGCCTCTTTTAAAAATCTAGGCTTTTTTTTTTTTAACGCACTTTCATGGTGAGGATGAACACTTTTTGCTAACGGAGATGAACACGTCAAGGGCAGCTAGGAACTAAATGACAACAGTCATGTCACTTTGATATTGTCCAATTAGGCAAGAGCTGTCGAGCTCATCAGAGGGTAATTTGCAGCAGATGCCGACATTAAGGCACAGATGTGGGACATTTTTCAATGGCAACTGAAAGAGCAGTGTGCAAGAAGACGGATATCTTCATCATGATTCTTCTTGCTACACATATCACAGCAAGAATATGCTTTCCATTTAGAGATTTCAGTTCTTCCCCACACAAGACGTTCTATCTCTGATCTTGCTACTTTTGCCTGGGCTATCTCTCATGCCTGGAATCCTCCCCCCTTTACCTCTACCTTTTGGAATTCATTTTAATTCTCATCAAAGTTTCACATCCTTCAAAAAGGGTTTCCGGATTGCTGTTATTACTTAGCCTTAGCCTTCCCCATTTACGTTGTGGTTATTTTGTATTTGCTCATCTACATACATGTTGTTTTCCCCTAGTAGAATCTGAATTCCTTGTGTTCCCGTGTACATCTATCAGATGAAAAAAACCCATGTTGAAGGTTCCATAATAAAATAATAATAAAAAAAATATCACTATTAGTTATGATATCTGTATGATTTTAAGGTTTGCAAAGAGGTTTACATATATCATCTCATCTGTTCCCCACAACAATACAGGGAAGTCGGTTTTGTTGGATAGGACAATAAGAAGCCTTTCCCCTTCATAACTATGAGGTGCTCAGTGATGCATGCTGCTTGCTGGGCAAAGGGATGAGCTCTTTGCCTTACCATCTGCCTTGCTGCTGTACCCTAAGAACCAATGGGCCTACATCTTTGTGGTAGAGTGTTGTTCGTAGATTACCTGTTGAAGTTGGAGTTATAGAAGCTGAGTTCAAATCCTGGCATACTAATGTGACATTCGTAAAGTCACTTACACTCTCTGAGCCTCAGTTTTCCTTATTTGGAAAATGAAGAAGTTGGGTTGATGACCTGTAAGGCCCACTCCAATTCTATGATACTAAGAGAGTGATCAAGTCCCTCCAAATTTTCTCTTCCTCTGTTCCTTCAATGTACCCTTGCATGACCTATTTCCAGTCTCCTGAGCCTTCCTATGCTTAACTTCATCTTGATCAGTTTAATTTCCCTTTCTAATTTATGCCCTAATACCTGACACTGTAAAAGATAAAATTGATAAGAACTCCAGAAATAGAAACAAAACTACAAAATATTACATGACTTCAGAAGTGGATGAGCTTGCCTCACCCCGCCCTGCCCCCTGCCCCCATGAGTTTTTAACCAGGCATCCTGACCTTCCATCCAGTAACTGCTCAGTGTACTTCCCTGGTGGAGGATCATTGTGTGTGACAAGAGGCATTTCTTGTTCTTTAAGCTGACTTTCATATTGCTAATTCTTCTCCCTCCTTGTACTTGCTTCCTTGTTTTCACTTTGCTCAGTTTGAACAGTAAATTAAAGCAATATGGCCTCATTTTCCTGGCACAGCACAATTCTA
Organism: Vombatus ursinus; assembly: GCF_900497805.2. Classification (NCBI taxonomy): domain Eukaryota; kingdom Metazoa; phylum Chordata; class Mammalia; order Diprotodontia; family Vombatidae; genus Vombatus; species Vombatus ursinus. Next base: position 10,379,126 of record NW_020954625.1, on the reverse strand, counting down.
TTTGCATTTCAAACTTTGGGCTGCGTTTTTCAACTCTCTGCTTTTTCCCCCTGCCTTTCTTCTCCCTCCTAAAATATTTATTGCACACCCAGTTTCTTAGACTCTCCTAAGGGCTCATTAGGGTCATACAAGAGAAGAACAAGACTTGTCTTATTTTTAAGAAGCATTCAGTGTCATTAGGGAGATGAGATTAATATGTGAAACAGTCATGGCTTTAAAATGGCAATAGAGAAGGTCTAAGCAATAGTGGCCATCATCCAAGTTCAGGCCCCCATCATGTCTCATCTGAATTGTTGAAGTAATCTCCTAATCTGTCTCTTCACATTAAGTCACTCCTCCCTCTAATTCATACCCTATAAAGATGCCAAATTATTTTCCTGACTTGTCAATCTATGTTATTTCCATATTCAATAATCTCCAGATGCCTTGTTTTACCTCTAAAATATAGTGCAAACTTTCAATCTCAAAATTTCAATCTCCTCACAATCTGCCTTCATCCCACTTCTCTAGACCTCTTCCCCATCATTTCCCTTGATCCCCTGTTGCCTGGATTATTTGACCATGATATTCCATCTCTTCCATCCATGCCTTTATACACAGACTATCATCCCACCTCCCTCATGTCTTGGATATGCTCTCTCATCGTTCCTTCCTTGAATGGAGCTGGAGATTCCAGGAAGTGATGGTGAAGAGAGAGCTTAGTGAATGCATGGGGGAGAGGTGATTGTCCATGCAAAGGCATGGAGGGAGGAGTTGGGATATCATGCTAAGCCAAATGACAGCACATGATGGAATAATGGGAAAGAAGTCTGAAGAAGTAGGAGGGAGCCAAATTAGGAATGCTTTGCATATAAAACAGAGTTTGTATTTTATTATAGAGGCGAGAAGGAGCCACTGGAGATATTTGAGTGAGGAAATAACATGGTCAGATTGATAGTTCAGGAAAAATCACTTTGCAGCTGGGTAGGGGATGAGTTGGAGAAAGGAGAGACTTTATACAATGAGACCAATTCAGAGGCTACTACAGCAATATCTAAGGTGCCACATCCTACATGAGAGATGTTCTGATCCTCAAAAGTGTTAGTGCTCTCCCACACTGAAATTACTTTGTCATATTCTTTGTATTTACTTACATGTATACCCATTGTACCCTGTCCTTAAGGAGAATGTGAGTTTCTTGAGGACAAACTTCACTTGGCTGTTGCCTTTATATATACAGCAGTGAGAGTAGTGCTTATGAATATTTATTGAATAGAATATGCTAAGCATTATGATACCCAAATTATTAGCACTTGACCCAGGTAACACATGTTGTGAGGAACAAAACTCAGCTTGGAGTATGGGGGTCACCCCCTAGAGCTTGACTGGACTGGAAAGGAAGGTGGATGTTAGGAACAAGTGAGAAATATGATTGGATGATTGGTTAAGGGCAGATTGTAGACAATCACTTTGGAAGCCAAGCAGAAAACCTTAAACTTGATGTACTATTTAAGGGAAGCCATTAAAGGTACTTGAGTATGGAAGTAGCGTTTTTGAAAGCTCAGAAACCCCAGACCCAACAGGCCATCCTTCTGAACAAGTGTCTATCAGTCACCTCCAAATGTAAATCCACCACTTTAAATCCGTAATTGTTTCACATGTTACTCTCATCTCCCTAACTACACTGAATGCTTCTTAAAAATAAGACATGTCTTGTTCTTCTCTTGTATGACCCTAATGAGCCCTTAGTACAGCCTAAGAAACTGTGTGTGCAATAAATATTTCAGGAGGGAGAAGAAAGGCAGGGGAAAAAAGCAGAGAGTTGAAAAATAAATCAATTGAAAAATCAAATCAATCATTTCCAAATGATTTGTGGCCCACACGAGGGACTTTTGAGTAATTTTTTACTTCTCCATTTCTTACTCTTACTTTTCCCATATTCCAACACATCCTCCTCAGTCTACCTTTGAAGTATCCTTCAGTTTAATCTCATTGGCAATTTCCACTGTCACTACCATAGGCCACTATATTTTACTACAAGAGACTTCTAAGAGGACTTCTTTCCAACCAAAAGACCTGCAACCCTGAGCAAACCTCTTGTCTGTTTCCTCTTTTGTAAAATGTGGGCCCTTGTTTAAAGAATCTCTTAGGACCTGCCCTGCTACAAATGCTAAGATCTTAGATTAGCTACCTCTAGCCTCTCTTCGCTCTAATCCAGCCTGCAAAATGCACCCAGTCTTCTTCAAAATTTCAGAATAGAGCCCAGGTCTCTTGACTTGCAGTTTAGCGTTCATCTCTTTCCTTCTTCCACACTTTTGAATATTTTTCAAATCCCATTATTTTCCCTTTTTTGTTAATTCACTACATCTCAAGATTGTGGGTCATCTTCAGTTATCCTGATCTATATTTTGCCACTGGACCCAGATGGTTCTGGAGCAGAGAGTGAGGCTGGTGACTTTGTACAGCTCTCCCTCATTTAAATCCAATTCACTTGCAAGTCAAGGCATCACTTTCCTGATGTCATGGTCTTCTTTGAGAACAAAGGATAAAGAACAACCTTCACCATAGCCACCCCCTACCATATTTTGTTTTTGACATTGCCTAATTTATGCTACTTTTCACTACTCTGTTCCCCACTTACTATCCAAGTCATTTGAATAAACTTCAGGTGTTAATGATAAAAACTGGAACAAAAATACAGGAATCTCTGAATGCATACATGGTTATATAACTGGATACTCTTCACCACCCCTGCATCACTGCTAAATCATGCCTCTGTGCCAGGACTGTGATCTGTTTCTCAAATTCCTCCTCTGTTTCTTCTTTCTGTCCAAGGGGGTAAGTATTCTACTCCAATGATAAAATAAATTATTTTTCCATTCATTCACTCAAATATTCTCTATCAAATTTCTTGATTTGTTTCCTGTATTTCCTGATATATTTTCTGATATATACAGTGATGCCTCCCTCCTGTTTCTTTTGAATTAGGTATACCAATCTGGAGCCAAGGTTCAATCCTGGATCTCTATCAAGTCTCAGTAATACCTATGAGTTCAAATTTCCCTCCTTCAGTTAGGAGATAGTTCTCCTTCATTGTTGTCTAACTTTTGGCCTTTTAGCATACGTATTTGATGCCATGTGTTTATTGCTCTTTCTTTTCTTGGATGTTGTCTTCTGTAAACATCTGCTATCCTTATTACTTCTTTGTAGCTACTCTCTGTAGCAGGAGTTTTAAACCTAGGAGCCATAAACATGTTCCTTTTTTGTGTTTTAATAAATTTATTCGATATAGTTGATTTCCTTTTTAATTTTATATATTTTATTTTCCATATTTTTTTCTGAAAAGGCATCCTGAGGCTTCATCAATCTGCCAAAAGGATCTGTGACATATAACATGTTAAGAACCCTTTCTCTATGGTATCTAACTTTGTTGACATGCACAGTCTTCTTCCTATTCTTTCCTTGGGATTAAATCCACAAGACCCATTCTTACTAGCCTTTGTTAGGTATACTCCATCTCCAGCCAAGAATATGTCATGCATATGTTTTAAGCCGTGCTCCAGATGTCCAAAACCATTCTCAGAAAATGTTGTCTTAGCTATTTACTTGCCAAATTATTTTTCCCTTCTGTCTCCTTAGCCTTCAACTGGCAATAGTCAGAAAAACACAGCCTGTGCCCCTATGGTCTTCAGTTTCTTACATCAAACTTAATAATTGTTGACAAAATTTTTCAAGTTCCTTCTGGCAGTGTCATCTGTTCTACTTGAATCACCAGGAGTGAGTAACTCTCATCTGTTTTGGTGGGAAGTTCTTTATTAAACATTAGGTACATGTTCTGGGAAGACATAAGAACTTTGATGGTGATTGGCTTAACAAAGAACTATTCTTAGTACTTTTGATGAGGGAACCTCTAGCTTCTGCCGATCTTCTTTTGGCTCTGTCACCTGATAGCTTTGGTGGCTCTGCTAGCCATTTTGTTCTTTGGATGACAATTAACTTCTTCTTCTTCATCATCCTCTTCAGGAATAGCTTCAAATCTGGTTTTACTCCCAACTTGTACAACTATACTTTTCCTTCCCTTTCTCCTCTGCATAACACTCTTCCACTTTGCTATCCAAGATCATCTCCTTTCCTCTAGCTCAGAACCCTTTTCTTCTCATTGAAGCTTTGCTTATATCTCCTTTAGGGGCTTTTCATTCTTTCTTGCTACCTGGAGTGTGGAAAGGTGTTCTCCAGGTAACTTCTCCTTCACCTCCAGGATGAAGGTCCTCCTACATGTAAAGTGGTTAGCAGTTAGTAGACAATTGTAGAAATATAAACATTGAACACTGGATCCAAGTCACTACACAATTTCTGCAGCTCCCCATGATTGTGATTTTCATCCTTATTTTTTAAAGTCACTTGTGGAGGTTTCCACAGGTAGCAATGCTTAACCCTAAACACTTGGTTAAAACTTATTCAGTCAATTATTCACTCTTAATAATTTAGTAATCTCACTCTCGTTCTTCTCCTTAATCTCAGCAATTTCACAGCTATACTCACTTCTCCTTAAACTTTGCCCCAACCTCGTTTGTGTGACAAATTTGTCTTACCCACTGATCCATTTTATCAATTTGCTTTTACTCCCTAAATGTTCCATTTGCCTTCCCTTATTTACTTGGCTTTGTCTTGCCAACTACCTTCTCTTATATCTTCAAGTTCTAATCTCTAATTCTCTTTGATCCTCCTTAATACTTTAATATTCTCCTTGATTTTCCTTGATACTCTCCCTCTTTCAATTTATAAATAGAATTTAGGCCACTGTCTGGGTATGAACATTTTTCTCCCTCAAATTTTCCTCAAATATGACCAAATTTCTTCTCTTCCTCACTAAGTTCAAAATCTGACATATTTCCCCTTCTCCTTAATTGGTTTATGTCTTTCTCTTTTTTTTTTTGTTGCTCTTTTTTCCCATGGAAGTTAGAACCATAATAATAATATAAAGAAGAGTGGATATTCACTTAATATTTGCACAGTGCTTTATGTGTATCCTCTTGTTTGTCACTCAAAACAGTCACAGGTTGGGCTCTATTGCTTTTGTCTACACAATATCATGCTTAAGGCCCTCCAATCTCATTTGACCTACGAAGCTAAACAGAGTCAAGACTAGTTATTATGCCATCTGGCAATATTGAGTACTATAGGCTTGGGAATATGGTGTGGTACAGTGGAAAGGATGCTGGGTTCAGAGTCAGAGGATTTGGGTTCAAATTCTGGTTCTGCCCATTACCACATTTGTGACCTTGGAAAGATCATTTATCCTCTTTGGACCTTAGCATTTCCATGTGTGAAATGAGAGGGTTGAATTCAATAACCTCTAACTTTCATTCTAGATGTAGAGCTAAGATCCTATGAACTATACAAAGTAGTTACTTAAGGTATTATTGTATCCATTTGAAAAGCAACTATAACTAGTCATTTCTTTGGTGTAGGAAAATCCCTCTAGTAATTCAGTCTTCTGCTTGTTCCACAATCAGACTCTTACAGAGGAGCCCAAGGCACCAAGAGGTTATAGGAATTGCCTGGGGTCACATATCCAATAAGCAGAAGCAGCCTGAGGTCGGCTAGGTCTTTGAGATGCTTGGACTAGTTCTCTATATGCTGTTCTCTGTTCCATCAATGGAGGAAATGAAGGTCAGAGCAGAGAATTGGTTTCTCAATGGTCAGACAGTTAATAAATACCTCAGGTGGACTTCAAACCCCATCTTCTTTAGACTGTAAATCCAGCTCTCCTTCTAGTCACTGCTCCATGTCACCTCATGTATACTCCTTTGGAGCCCCTTTCAATATTATTCAAACCATATGCCCAACTGGTCTTTTTGCCAGGGGCTCTGGATCATTTTGTGATGCTTTTTATATTCTCTTAAAATTTTCTGGTCCTTCCCCTACAGCAAGATGCCCCCAATTAGATATTGAACTATGAAAATCATTTATCAGAAGCTATAGAAGTTTGTCCACAAAAACTTTACCTCCTCCATCTACCTTTTTGTATGACTAAATTGATCTATTACATTCAAACTGCTGCGAAAGTACGTGGTTTTTTAGCGACAACATCCTATTTGAGGCTCATACCCCAGTTATTATCCTCTCCAACCAGAATCTCTTTTCAACATTATTTATTTGTGAAGGGAGAACTGGTTCCCATTTTTATGTCTAGCCTGTTTATGTTTCCTCCCTAGATAAATTATCTCGTGGTTTCTATGTTAAACCTCATCTCATTATACCTGCCCATCTCCCCAAGCTTGTCACTCAGTAATTCAGGGATGTCAGCTGTTTACTTTCTTTCCTGCTTTAGAATTAGCAGCACATCTGATTCAAGTTGGCATTTAAATCACCTGATGCTTCACAGGGGTAAGGAAAGGGAAGTGTAGACTCCTAAGATAGGCCTGTGTAGGGAATGCTCCTCACCAAATGCTGAGGTTATGTCAGTGATTGATATTTTCAATCTGTCAGATATCATTAAAAGTAAAGGAAAGTAAAGAGAAAAGGAGGGAGTTAGCGTAGGGAGCCATTCTTATTCATTGAATGTTTTTTTCCAAGTCTGGTTTTAAGTTCTATGTCAATAGTCTCACTGAAACTGAGATATGTAAATATTAGCATTATTTTCTGAACCTTTCAGGGACAGCAAGAGATGAAGTAACTTGTCCAGGGTCACAGAAAATATTCATATGGGTATTCATACATATATATGCATATATGTATACATCTATGTATAATACATATTACCCACACCCAGGTCCTTGAGCTCTGGGTTTACAGGAGCTGACTCCAATCTTGGGGACAACCACACATTATCACTCTATTTTTGTCCCTTGTTGCCCCCAGAGAGGTATAACTGGTGCCCAGATATCTTCAGATGTGGGTAAATAGTAACCCTATTTCCCATATTATCAAATGAGTTAATATTTTCACCTTAGCATGACTGGCACATAGTGGGTGCTTAATAACTGCTTGTTCCCTTTTTGTCTTCTCTTTCCCCCATACAAGCATCCAAGACAAAAAATGCATTCCTTGAGCATAGTCTGTCCTATACAGGATATATTTTATGTTGCTATAGAAATAGCACATGAAATTCAAAGGCATACTAGAATCTCATATGCAGTATAGAAAATGCCTAAAGGGATTCACAATAACAGATAAAAAACACATTTCTTCTACATCTTACTGAATTCTGCCAGTGTCTGAAAATCCTACAGACTGAAAGGGTTTTGATTCTCCTCTGAAGGGAAGTGAGCTTGGGGCTCTCAGCAGTACAGCCCCCCATACATTTCAGTTAGTTCCTTCCATTATGAAGTATGCATGCTCCCCCTTTCATGCAACTATCCATAGCACTGCCCTGTGTTTTGTACTTCTAGTGAAAGGGAAATATACTTAAGGGGCCCTTAGACAGGTAATTTTGTTACCCAAAAGAGACCCACATAAATAGCCTTTATTTATTGGTACTTCTCTGAGAATTTGGATTCATTGGAGGGAAAATACATTCAGGGTTACAGAGCAGGCAACCCCTATTCTATCAGACCCATACATTCTTAATGATTCATTATAATAAGTATATGTAAAGTAAAATGGCTTGCTCCATTTTGGTCTTAGTTCTTTGATGTTCCTCCTTGCAGTACTGGGGACCATATATAAAGTCCTCTTCTTTTGCCAAAAGTTGGGCTGATCATCCAGGGTGATCATTCCACCCCTGACCAGAAGAATAGTGTTCAGGTCAGTCCTTGGCAAGATCTCCCCTCTCAGGTCACATGGATGAGATGTCTTCTCAATTCTGTGCCTTTATATTGAAAGTTCTTTCAGGGATAGTTTTTGCCATTCTTTGTTATTCCAGCACTCAGCACAGGGTTTAGTACACATTAGGTGCTTGTAATGTTTGTTTACTTAATTCTCAAATTCTCTGGCTACCTTAGCTATTTTTCTCTCTTATGCTAAGAACCTCAAACTCAAGTCATTCTCATAGAAAGCAAAAAAGGAAAGAAAAGCCAAAGACACACAAAAACTTGGGGTCCAGAATACTTCTCTTGAAGAAGAATGTGTGGGAGAATGTTCTGTTTCTGCTGTGTTTCCAAAGTCTATTAATGACTCCTGGGGATAAAGACCTCTTCCCCTATTGTGCTTTCAGGATTTCTCCAGAAAGATAAATGGCAACAGGAGAGAGAAAGTTGTTAAGTAGTTCTTTCAGCTCCCTTTTATAAGCTAGTACACTGGGAGGCTTCTACTCATAAGCATCTATCCACTCATAAGCATCTATTCACTACGGAGTTTGAGCCAATCAATCCGTCTTGAGGACAGCCCTCATCAGTGAAAGCCAAGGGTGGTTCTAAAATATCTAATTTATTTTGGCATCAACTCCAATAACAGAGACTTAATCTCATGATAGCTTTGGTCCTCTTAGCAGGGTGCCAAATGCCATGTCCACGTTCTCCATAGGGAGATGCAAACTAAATTCCCAAACAAAGGTTCATTAACCAGTTTGCTTATCACATTGATCAGGGAACTCCCTATATCACCTCTACATATGTATGCAGATATTCAATTTGATTTACTCAAACATTGATTAACTGCCTACTATATATACAAGGTGCTCTTCTAGGCAAATGCTGGGAATACAAAGATTAAGAAAAATGGTTCAGGCTCTTCCTTCAAATATGTGACTTTTTACTGGTCTGGGCATATCAGACATACACAGGTAAGCATAATAAAAGGTGGGAAGTGATGGGGGCAGGGGTGTGCTCCAGACAAAATGCTCTAGGATAGTTTGAGGAGGAAGAAAACACTTTTTTAACTTAGAAGGGCAGAAGAGCTTTCATAGGCAAGTGCCACCCAAACTGAGCTTTGAAGGGTGATGAAGACATTGGGAACAGGACTGATGATTTCATTAGTATGGAGTATTCCTGAATGAGGAAAAATCCTCTTCTAATGAAGTTTGACACTCTTTCCAAAACTGATTGATTGTCTTAGATTTGCCTGGCGACAGTGAAACCCTAAGAGAGAGTTTACCATGCCCACAGTTCTAGTCTCTGTTTCAGAGACATGGCTTGGTTCCAAGTTTTAGGCAGCTAGGGGACTCAGTAAAGAGAGTTTTGGAGTTGGACCTGGGAAGACTTTAGGTCAGATTCCACCCCAGACATTTTCTTGTGTGACCATGAGAAAGTCACTTTCTCAGACTCAAATTCCTCATCAATAAAATGGGAGATAATGATAGTGCCTATCTCATGAGATTATTGTGAGCAGTATATGTGACAGCATAGGTAGAATGCTTTGCAAACCTTAAAGCTTTCTGAAAATGTAGCTCTTCCTAGTTTAGAGGCCAGATTGCTATCTGTTATGCTTCATTGATGCTGAGTGTATTCTATTTTATAATTTTATGTGGAATGTCTAATGTATGTTATATGTTATACCAATGTTACAATTGGATATTATAGTATTATATATAATAAATAATGTATTAACATCACTTATGTCATGATATTACATTATATTTTATAAACTATTATATTCTGCTCTAATTCTTCAGGAGATCCACAATCTCATGGACAAGGGCAGGTTATAATGAGTATTCTCAGCTTCTTCATCCTGAGGAATTCTCATTCATGTTCAATGCACATAGGCAGCCATCTGCATACCTTTGCCCTCACCACTGCCATTGCCTGTAATGCTTCTCATGGAATTCCACGCCCAACATCACTTCCTCTTGACAGCCTCTCATCATCCTGACTGGTCAGGCCTTTCCCCTTCAGAACTCACACAGCAGCTTGTTTCTCTCTTTAGGCCTCCATTCATGTGGCATTGTGCAGTATAGAGACCTGCATTGGTGAACTCTGTACCTATTAGACTTTAAACAGTAAGAGAGCATGGACTATGTCTAATCTAAATGGTCTATCCCTCCCAGTACCGAGCAAAGCTTTCAGTACATGTTGTTGTTCAGTCATTTTTCAGTCATGTTTGACTCTGTGACCCCATTTGGGGTTTTCTTGGCAAAGATATTGGAGTGGTTTTCCATTTCCTTCTCTAGCTCATTTTACAGATGAGGATCTGAGTCAAACAGGGTTAAGTGGCTTGCCCGGAGTCACACAGCTAGTAAGTGTCTGAGACCAGATTTGAAATCAGAAAGATATGTCTTCCTAACTTCAGGCCCAGTGCTCTATCCATTGTACTGCTTAACTAAATAATCTCTGAGTGATCTGACTCAGTTCTGCAATACTATGTAGTTACTTCTCTTCTCCGAGTCATGTTTTCTATTTTTTTTTTTTTTTTGTAGAGTGCAATTTTATTGTTTGGAGTAGAGAATCTCTATAGTCCCTTACAGCTCTAAATAGGCAATAAGTTTCTATAGGTTTATAATTTTTATGACAGCCTTTCCTCTTCTTCCTCAATTTATCCACCTCTTCCTACTGCTCTCCCTGGGCAAACACATTGAGTTCCCCAATAAAAACTGAATCCCTTGCAAACCAGACATAAGGAGATTGAAAACAGGAGGAGGATACTAAAATTCTTTAGAGGGCTCCTTGCTTTATAATTGTGAGTTCTAATATGTTTTTAAAAGCTCTGGCCATATGTGCATATACATAAATATGGAAACACATACCTATTTTAATCACAAAAAAGCCATATTCTTCAAGCCACCTTGGGAGCAGACTAAACCATTGAAAAGCTGTCCACAATCATTTATAAATACTTACCATATTTAGCGGTTTCCATATTGCCTCCTTGCATCTCCATACAGACTTTGTTACAATTTTAAACTTTAATTATTTGGGTTGTAGCTATGATGGATATAACTTGCAAATGATATTAAAAAAACAAATGTATTCATATTTAAGACAAGTGGGTAGCATCATCACACTCCTTCTATACTTATTTCAGATTCTGGACTTCTGTGGATCCTGGGCAGAATGTTTACAAGCAGATATCTGTAGAGCACTTTTGTAAGGCATCATGGTATAGTGGATACAGATAAGGTGGAATAAGGAAGACCTGAGGTCAAGGCCCACTTCTCTACATATTAGCTATGTGTCCCGAAGGAAATCACTTAGCCTCTCAGTGCCCCAGGCCACACTCCATGATTATAAATGCATAAGTAAAGGGAGTCATCTTACTGGGAGTTCCATGCACTACATAAATCTTGTTAAAAATTAATATTAAAGTTTGCAAAGTGTTTTACATAGATTAGTTTATCTCATCAATGGGAATTCTCAGCCTGGTGGTATGACTTTTATAATTCAATATCCTTATCTTTTTATGCTGATTCACTCTGGTCCATGCTCTCCCATCAGTTTTCTAATAGGGGATCTCTTCAATCTGATGGGCACCTTTTTCTTTGCCTTTTGGTATTCCTTGGTCATCAGTGTGGTATTCATTCTAGCTGTACCTGTTATCTCTCAATCTTTTCTAATCAAATGTGTTCTAGATGTCAGGTTTTCAGTCTCAGTTTTTTAAAATGAAAATAATTGTTTGAAATATACAGTAGCTTTTCTGTACTTACCATACACTTTCCCATTGGCCACAGTTATAATTTTGGGGAGACCATGGCCACACATTAAATAGGTTTTGCTTCAAGTGGAAGAAAAGAACTATCTCAGATAAGAAGCTAAGTTGAGTCCTGGAACCCAAAGAATTGAGGTTTTATAGCAGCCAAGAGAAGAAAATTCACTTTGCCCTGAAATACTTTAAATTGTTCCTGTCAAAACATTAACATCAAAGACTCTATGAGGATTTTGTAAGGGCCCTAGATGGGCATTATTCTTTCCATCTTTGTGGAAATGACAACATTATTAATTCATTATTTCTCTTTCTAAAAGAGCCTGAGAAAGGTAGAATCTCTTTTTTTCCAGGAATTCTCTTTACCACTTTTGAATTTACGATGCTGTCAGCATTTCTATGAGAAAACTGTATTTTCAAGTATTTAAAATGACTTTAAAAAGGAAACACCAAGATCAAACTTAGGGAAACCACAGATGATCTTGGATGGTTGTGCTTTTTTCTTTAACAAATCAAAGAATATGCTCTCCTGTCCCATTTCTTGTATAAAATAAATGAAATTTGTCATGTGGAACCAGGTCCATTGTAACCTCAAAGTTCTGCCTGAAAATACCTGAAAATCCACTGCTTTAAAAACTTGGGTTTATAGTAATTAAAGAATATTTTGCAGGTCATGTTCACTAGAGGGATATTTTGAAAAATGATAAGAAAATCAAAATATTGCTGTTATTTATTGGAACCATTGATTTATAGAAATTGCGGTTATTTTCATCCCAAAGGATGTGTCTCTGTGTGTGTGTGTGTGTGTATGTGTGTGTGTTTGTGTGTGTGTGTGTGTGTGTGTTTGGATGTAGTTTCAATCTAATTCAATTCTTCAAGCATTTATTAAGTCCCTGCTACCTGCCAGACACTGTGCTAAGCGCTGCAGGAACAAAGACAAAAATCTAAATAATTCCTGCTCTCTTATTGGGAGGACGAAGTGATATGTGCACAAATTAGCAGTTGTAACATAAAGCACACATGAGGGAACAGAAATTGGCTTTAGTGGCATGGAAGTGAGCAAGGACACCATTCCAGTTATAGAATGGCATGGAGTGGAGTAGGGAGAAGCAATATAGTTTGAAGGGAACAGATAGCATGCCAATTTACTTGGGATGGACGGTAGAAGAAAAGAAGTAGTATGTTATAAGCCAGACTCGGGGTGAGAGGGAGGCTTTAGATGCCCAGCTAAGGATTTTGTATTTTATGCTAGAGGCAATGATACAGCTAAAGAAACTGAGAGGTAAGCCAGTTAGGTAGTGTAGTGATAGAGAAACCGAGGAAGGAGAGGGTTTCAAGGAGAGAAAGTACTCAATTTTGGGTGGTCCAAGCAGTGACAACCTGAGATAAAGATAGGCACTGTTAGCTACAGAGTCATTTTTAAATTGTTGGCTAGCTACAGTAGCAACACCACTGATGGGCACTATAAAATAGATAAACTGATAAGTGGGGTCATTTGGAGTCCTAAAACGGGAATATGTTGTGTTGTCCAGATACTGTTTCCTCTTGACCCTTCCCATAGTCCATCTAGCAGCTCCCATCTATAACATATCTCTATCTGGCACCCCGCCCCATTCCCAAAGCCTAACATGTTCTATTTATTTGCCCACATGATTTATTCTTTTACTAGATTAGAAACTCCCAGAGGGGAGGAATGTTTCATTTCTTAAAATAAATAAATTCATCTTTGAATCCTTAGCATTGAACACTGTGTATTAAAAATTAGAAATGCTCTTGGATGTCTATTGCATTGAACTTAATGGTAACCATGAAGGATGGTTTTCTAGAAATTCAATTAAATAAACATGTTTCATTAAGTATTTTATTCAGAGACTGTGATCCTAGATGGAGGGTGATGTTGTCCCTTTCCTTCTATCCTGGACCATAGTTAAGCAGTAAGATCCTAAGATCTCAGAACTTAGAGCTTTAAAGAAAACTTCGAGATCATCTGGTTCAACAGCCGTTTTGAAGAGGAGAAAATTGAAGCTTAGAATGGGAGAGAGTGACTTGTCCAAACTCACGAAGGTAGTGAGCATATCTGGAATTAATTAACTTCTCCATGTGGCCTTGAATGGCCTCCACAGTTGGGCTACCCATGCCTTTCCAGTCTTATGTTATCTCCTCTCCCTCCATTTTCCACTTTAGTCCCATTGGCTTGCTACCTATTCCCTCTACACCACCTTTCATCTTCCACCTCTATAGTTTCATGAAAGTGGTTTGTCACATTTGGAACATCCCTTTTTACCTCTAATTCATGAAACACTGATTTCCTGCAAATCCCTACCCAAGTGCCATCTCCTTCAGGGGGATTTTTGGATTACTACAATTATCATCACTGTTTCCCTTTTGAAATTACTTTGTATTACTTTCTGAGTACTTTGCATTTGTTTCCTTGAATGTAGGCTGTATAAAAGTATGCATATAGTAGAATGTAAACTCTCTGAGGGCAGGGACCATTTTGCCTTTACCTTTTTCACCTTGATTTCTCAGTGAATTGGATTGAAATTAGACTTTTCTGAGTCTAAATTCAATGCTCTTTTCACTGTATCATGTTTTAGTAAACAAAGAGTTATTACAAGAACCAAACAAAATACTTAATTTCTTGGCTCCATGCTTTGGAGCCTACTTGGCTCACTATTTAATATTTTGTTTATGGCTTAGATAGATATACTTGTGGCATATTTATCAAATATGTAGTTTGTCTGAAGCTTCAAAGGATAGCTAATGTACTCAATGACTGTAAGGATCTCCAAAAGAATAGGTAACACATTGGGCATAATCCAAAAAAATATTTTGCTCATTATACTTTACATTATTTCATACAAGTCTTCCCAGATTTCTATGATACTGCACCCCCCCATCATTTCTTATAGCATAATGGTATTCCTTTTCATTAATAAGCCACAATTTGTTCATTCCATCTGCAACTGATAGACACTCCTTTAATTTCAAGTTATTTGCCGCAAATTACTATGAGTTTTCTATTTCTTTTCTTTTTAAATTTAGGAGGAGTTGGGAGAGAAATAAATACTTTTTAGTCTCATTTAATTCTAACATTTACTAAAATGAAAAATATATGAATAAATGTAAAGTTTTGCATGGATAATCTTTATAAGTACAATATAAGGTATCTGTATTGGAAAAAAAAAGATCAAGGAGTTTTTAATGGACCATAAATTCATTATGAGCCAGTGATATCATATAGCATCCCCCCTCCAAAAAAAAAAAGAAATAGGAGTAATTTTTAGAGTAACAGAGGCATAGACTCCAGGTATATACAGGGTAATTATGTGCCCCAATCATATATGCAGTATTTCGTTTAGTTTCTGTGCCATAGCTTAAATTATAGACTCTGATAAGGTGGGAAATACCCATAAAAGGGCAACAAGAATGGTAATTGGCCTTGAATTTATGCCATTTTAGGATTAGTTGAAGAAACTGGTGATGTTCAGCTTGGAGAGAAGATTCTTCAAATATAGAAAGTGTTAGTTGGAGAATGTTAAACTTGTTCTGTTTAGCCACAGAAGCCCAAAGGAAGGGAAATGGGTAGAAAGTAAATTTGTCAAGAGGTAAATATAGGTATATATAAATTGAGGAAAAGAAAACCCTTCTGAGAATTGGAACTGCTCCCCCACCCTCTCCCTCTCATCTGACCCATTGATATTCTTCAGGTGGAGGCTAGGGGACCGCTTGTCAGTTCTTTTGTAGTTGACTTTTTTTTTTTTTTAACATTTTGGATATAGATTCAACTAGATAGTTACCAAGGTCTCTTCCAACTCTCAAAGTTGGTGATTCTGTGATTCTAGTCAAGAGAAAAATAAGTTGAAAATATAAAAATCCTAGTATGAAGCAACCAAAACCATCTTGTGCAAGATGCTAAAAATTACATAATATTTGGTGTGGAATGACATTTTTACAATTCAATTGCCAACATATAGAGCTTGTGAGTTTTGCATGTCTTAATGAAAAAAAAAGGAAAAGAGCTCTTTAAACAAGCTCTTTAAACAAACACAAGAATTGAGATACCATCTTCAACACTTTACTATATCTTTTTAAATGTCATTTATGAATAAAAATCAAAGTAAAATCAACTAGCCAAAATTAGTTTTAAAATGTAAGTCACTTTAATATTTGTATTAAAAGTTTGGCATTGAAAGATCAAATTTTGATGGCAGTGAATATCTTGCTTCCTTCCCTCCCTCCCTCCTTTCTTCATTCTTTCTTTCTTTCCTTCCTTCCTTTTCTTCCTTTCTTCCTTATTTTCTCCCTCCCTCCCTTCCTTCATTCCTTCCTTTCTTCCTTCTTTCTTTTCTTCCTTCCTCTTCTTTTCTTCCTTCTTTTCTCTCTCCCTCCCTTCTTTCCTTCCTTCCTTTCCTTCCTTCCTCCCTCCTTTTCTTCCTTCCTTCTTTCCT
>NW_020954625.1:10360400-10363169 GCF_900497805.2 Vombatus ursinus | reverse complement strand
TCCTTCCTTCCTTCCTTCCTTCCTTCCTTCCTTCCTTCCTTCCTTCCTCTCTCCCTCCCTTTGTTTCTATTTTCCTTCCTTCCTCCTTCCCTTTCTCCCTCCCTTCCTTCTTTCTTTTCTTTTTCCTTCTTTCTTTCTTTTTCTTCTGCTCCTACTCCCTCTTTCCTTCTTAATCCCCCCTTAATATTGATTTGCATGGGATGCTGAAGTTTTCATAGGAGCACAGATCTATATCAAGAAGAGATCTCAGGGCTCATATAACTCAGCCCCCTTTGGGTAGTGCCATGCAATTGGCAGAGTATTTATTAGCTTTAGGGTCAGAGAACCTTCATCTACCAATTATTATCTGTGTGTTCCTGAGCAAATCTGGGCCTGGGTGTCTTCATCTGTAAATTTAGGAGGCTGGACTGAATGACCTTGAAGTTACCTTTGAGTCTATACCTATAATTCTTTTTTTAACAGATAAGAAAAAGGATGCCCATGGAGGCAAAGCTATTAAATATCAAAAGAAAAATGTGAGCATGAATATTCTGATTTCAAAGAAACTGTTCTTGCCACTGTGCCTCCCTACCTCCTGGTTTTAGAGAGTCCATTCAGATGTATTGTCTTCTTTGATGCTCACAGTAAATGTGGAAAGTAGTCAGGGCAGGCATTGGGGTCCCCATTTAAAATGATGAGACTAAGGCTCAATGGTGTGTGTGAGTGTATGCATGTGTGTGTGCACATACATGTGTGTATGCTTGTATGCATGTGTATATGCATGTGTATGTGTGTCCATGTTTATGTGCGTGTGTGTGTGTGTGGTCAAGAGACAGGCACTAAGGCTCCTTTTTCCTATCACATAGCAAACACATTTGAATACCTTGGAACCTTGTGTCAAAAAACCTTCCTAGATGCGGAAAGAGTTGCTGTCATGCTTTCTCTCCCTCCTAGTGCAGAAATGGGTTTGCACTGACAGCATTAAGGGATTTTAATGATTAAGGGATTTGAAACAGAAAGAAACTTCCTGCTTCTGTTTCATGGAAATGTTTTAGAAAGTACCTGAATGTGTCTCTAGATGTAGCTGTGGGGACATTTTTATGACATGTGAAACATCCTGAACTCACATTAAGGTTGCTAGCACGCTTTCACAGAATTCTCTCCTTCATACAATAGCAACACTCCTGAACTTTCATAATGTTTGAATAATGAAAAAGGTGGTTTAGCTTTTAAAATATAGGACCAATACTTCTCCACAGATTTGGGGCTCCAAAATTTGAGAGAGAAAAGTAAAACTAATTCCCACTGGCTACTTCCAGAACTATCACTTTCTGTGTCTCTTTCCTTAGCTCTGCTGAAATTTTCTCCCCCAGTCTTGTTATCATTAACAGGAATCATGGGGGCATGGTGCATGGAAAGCATTGGACTTAGATGACACGGGTTCAAATCCTGACTCTGACATTAGGTTGCTATATCATTTTTTTTTAACTAATAATCTCTTTCCTTGAAGAGTTAAGTAGACAATTAGGACAAAAACTCACATGCAAGCAATAGAAAGAAAGTCAATTTAATTTTGGTGGATTTTCACTAAGGGACTATCCTTAAGCATCTTCTCTCTCTGTCCCCACCAACCTTATTGATCTCATTCCCTTCTGAAGCTTCATCCTCTTTAATGACTCTCAGAACTATGGCTTTAGATCTTTCCATTCTATCAAGCTTCAGACCCTCCTCTTTAAATGCCTACAAAGAAGGCTTCATTTGAAGGTTTCATCAACACCTAAAATAAAAGATTTTCATAACTGATTTCATGAACCTCTCCCCAAAACTGTTCCTTCCGCTGATTTCACTGTTATTGTCAGCAGCACTAATATTTACTTATTTTCATTTAGCCAAAACATTATCTTGTCACCTCTGATGCTCCTGGAAATTTCAGTGTTGCTAGGGTAAACATAGGGCAGCTAAGCAATGTAGAGGATACAGCACCGGGCCTGGGATCAGGAAGACCTGTGTTCAAATCCAGCCCCAGACACTTACTAGATGTGTGACCCTGGGAAAGTCACTTAACCTTGTTTGTCTTCTTCTTGCCATGGCTAGACACACATAAATTCCTATGCTTAGAGCTGGCCATGGTACTATCTTTTAAAAAATCTTTAGTATTTCCTTTTTGCCTCTGGAGAAAAGTTCAAATTCCTTGCTTGACAGTCAATACTTGCCATGATCTAGACCCTTCATACCTTTATTACTTTATCACATTCTATTCTTCTCCAACCAAGGCTACCCAGACATCTCTGTGATTCCCTGACTCTGGAACTTCATTCATATCATTCCCTATGCTTAGTACATTAATCAATGAGCATTTATTATTCAACTACTATACATCAGACACTGGGATTACAAAGACAGGAGTCAAATAATCTTTACCCTCAAGGAGCTTAAATTCTATAGAGGGAGACATCATGCACACATATGAATAGATAATATTTATATGTTATATTATATGTAATATAATATAATATTATGTATATATATATATATATAATTTGTATACACACAGGCTTGTGTATGTGTTTGTATAACATGAGCTCTTTTCAAGGCTCTGCTCTCCTTATAACAAGGAATTTCCTGACCTTTTATCTGGTTGCTAAAGCACTGACCCCAAATGTCCATATCTATCTATCCATCTATCTATCTATCTATCTGTCCATCCATCTGTCTGTCTGTCTGTCTATCTATCTATCTATCCATCTATCTATCTATCTATCTATCTATCTATCTATCTATCTATCTATC
>NW_020954625.1:10340072-10360390 GCF_900497805.2 Vombatus ursinus | reverse complement strand
ATCTATCTATCTATCTATCTATCTATCTATCTATCTATCTATCTATCTATCTATCTATCTATCTATATGAATGATATGCATATACATATATTCTCCCATCTATAAATCTATCTGTCAGGAAATGTTGAGGGGCAGGGCATCAGCAAATGGGGGAGAGGTCAGGAAATGATTTGTATGAGGACATAGAAACCTTGAAGGGAGCTAGAGTTTCTAATGGGAAGAGGCAAGGAGGAAGACTGGGCCAGGAACAGGAAACAACCTGTTCAGAGCCTCAGAGGCAGTGAAGATGGAATGTTGGATACACAGATTAGCAGGTAGGCCAGTTTGTCTGGACCATCCTGAAGTGGTTACTCCTTGTAGTATTGTCTCTTTCACCAAAGACATTCTATGAAATGTCTTTGTGATACTGGCTCATCTGTTAACTATCTGCATGATATTGTTAAAAGCTCTTCTGTACTGTACCAAATGCACCCCCTTTTTTGGCTGAAAAGCTATGAATTAACTGACAGTGAGGACAAAGAACTGTCCAGCCCTCCAAGGGGGAGGCTTATTGATTTCCCTTTGGTGGAGAGGTCACACCAGACCTTGTGTGTCTTTCATGACTTGAATGAAGCACTTGCTTGTTTGACAGCTAACAGCTCAGCTATCAGAGGGGGTTGTGCAGTTATACAAGAAGATATCCAGATCCCCACAGTTCCCCTTAGGTGAGCTCAGTGAGGCACTATGGAAGACTGGATTAGCAGAGCTGCCGTTTGAACTTCTACAACATTCCTTTTCAAGGAAAGTAGATTGATCTCCACAGTGTGTACACGAGGATGGTCAATCATGCCATCATAGCTGGTTTTTCTCTTTACTTCTCATTCTGCTTGCAATTCCCACTTCATCTCCAACAATGGAGCTTTTATAGGTCCTTAGTTCATGAGTGGACATGCAGTTTGAAGTGAGTGTTTAAAGGGGGTATGGGAAGATGGTGGAAATGGGGATCCCAGTTTTTGGGGAAAGGATCTGATACCATCTGATTCTATTTCAATAGATAGAATCACCTTTTAAAGGTGTTGCTTTTTGATAAGCCATCCCATGGCTTAATTTTTCACAAATTAAATGATATAGGAATTACTCAACTGTTTTGGAAATCTTATAGAGGAGAATACTACTGAGTTAGAGAGTTAATTACATGAATCCAAAGGTCAATTAGTCAATCAATCAATAAAACAATTAAGATTTTTCAAGTGTCCCAGACAGGTACTTTTTGTGTTGGTCACGGAGGATACAAAGACACAAAAAGCACTCCCTGCCCTCCAGGAGCATGCATTCTGTGAGAAGAAACAACATGTAGAGCACGGACAAATATAAATATATACAAAATAAGCAGAAGGTAATTTTGGGGAGAAAGGGGATATTATCAAATGGTAGTATCAGAACGTCCTTCATATTGGGAGGGGCTTTTTGGATGAAGGTGACAAACGAGTGCATTCTAGACATAGACTGTGTAAGGCAAGGAAATGGGAGATGAAGTAGCAAGTATGAGAAAAAGCAGATGGACCAGCTGGGCTGGACCAAAGACTGAGAAGAGAAATGATGTCCAATTATGACATTATGGGATTTTATAATTCTATAATTTTCTTCTTCCTCTTATTTACCACCTGTAATTCTGAAGTCCTTCAAAGCTCAGCTGAGGTGTCATTTTTTACGTGAATATTTGCTGATCCTCCCCCTCAGTACCCTTCAAAATATTGTTTTATATGTACTTTTATAGAAATATATGTGGGACTTACTTATATAGGAAAGTCAGAAGGATTCGTCTTCCTGAGTTCAAATGTGACCTCAAACACTTATTAGCTATGTGACTCTGGGTAGGTTACTTAACCCTGCTTGCTTCAGTTTCCTCATCGATAAAATGAGCTGGAGAAGGAAATGGCAAACCACTCCAGTATCTTTGCCAAGAAAACCTCAAACAGGGACATTAAGAGTCAGACACAACCGAAAAACAAGTGAGTAACAGACAAGGAGATTTTGTCCCTATACAGGTTGGTTTTAGAGTTGTAACTCTCATGAACTTGTGAATGTATTTGGTACATATTTTTCATTTACTAAGTTTACATATTATTTCTCCCGGTAGAATAGAAGCTCCTTGAGGGCAGAGGCCATTTTTTTTATATTTGCCTCAGAATCTGTTGACTACCATAGTGCCTGGCACATAGCTGATCATTATTTATTGTCAATTGAATTGAATTTCCTCAAATGAATCTCTTCTTTTTTTTATTAATTATTGACATATATAGGAACATACTCTTCTTATCATCTGTAACTTACCTCCCATAACATAGGCAGAGTTTGGGCTCCAATGCTCCAGCTACACGTGTGTGTGTGTGTGTGTGTGTGTGTGTGTGTGTGTGTATGTAGCAGTCCTAATACTTCTGTTCATTGCAGTAGCAGGTAATGCCATAGTTTTGCTCCTTTGCAATTTTCCTTTGATGTATTGAAATGAGTTTTTGGCAGTCTGGATCAATTAAGAATATAATTTACAAATTTATCTAAAATGTGCCAACTTCTTAATTTGTAATTTATTTTAAAAAATGTGCTTCAGGTGGGATGGTGGAAAATTGACTCTATGGGGTGGATTTTTCCCTCAACTATGTGGTATCAAATTAAGAACTGTTTATTAGAGAAGTCTCTTCCTTGTATAAATTCATGGGGGATGTCAAAAGTCTGAGCTGAGAATGATTTATTTTAAAAGGACAGATACATTATTAGGAGGTTATAACACGTAGCAAGGCTAGAGGAAATATAACAAAACGTGGGTTAGCTAGTATTTTTTTTTTTACCTCAGGTCTCATGTTTCCTAGCTGTGTGACCATGAGCTAGTCACTAAACTTAAAAGCCTCAGTTTCTTCCTTTGTAAAATGGGAATAATAACACTCTCAATTTTAACTTTACTGAATTGTTGTGATAAAAACATTTTGTAAATAACAGATTGCTATAGAAAAGGGATCATTACTATTCAGATTAAAGCTATTCAAATAATTGAAATAATACCATTTTCATACACAATCATTTTAATATAACAGTATATACCATGGAGGGGAAAAACAAAATACTCCAATGAATCTGTGATTTTGTCCATCTGGGTATTCCCTCTAACAATGCATATTGTAAGTCATCCATTGCTGTCAATCTTTTGTTACTCTTATCTCTGCTCTCCCAGAAGTTCACCCACAGGATGTCCACCCAACTATGTTAGGAACCTTTTTTTAAGTTCTCCTAATATTGCAAGGGTAACAATGCAGTGCATAGGCTGTTGTTCCATTACCCCTTGCTCTCAACAACCAACTCATGCATTTTGTGTGTGTGTGTGTGTGTGTGTGTGTGTGTGAAGCAATCGGGCTTAAGTGACTTGTCCAGGGTCACACAGCTAGTAAGTGTCAAGTGTCTGAAGTGGGATTTGAACTCAGGTCTTCCTGACTCCAGGGCCAGTGTTGTACCCACTACTCCACCTAACTGCCCCTCATGCATTTTAATAGTATTTTTTTTTTCCAATTACATGTAAAGACAATTTTTGCCATTTATTTTTTATAAAATTTTGAGTTCCAAATTTTCTCCCTCCTCTTCCCCGTTTCTAAGATGGGAAGCAGTTTGATACAGGTTATACATATACAATCAACTCATGCATTTTTGCTCATGCATTTCTACAGTGTGAGTTCGTGGATGGCGGGGAAGCTTCCATTGTTGTACTGTAAGACACAGCTCTTAGCACAGTGCCTGATACATAGTAAGCACTTAAGGAATTCTAGTCAGAGACGAAAGAATGTTATCTTTTACTCTAGCGTTCTTTGGCAATTTCTTGCTTTTACCATGTGCTGTAGTTTTACAAAATATTTTTAAAAATTCTAAATGTCCAGATATTTTTCCACTCTGTGAAAGCTATGAGTAATTCCTGGAATAAAGTAAATTGAAACGACATAAGTAAGTTATTGTACTGACTCAGGGCTTTGAAAGGCATTTGTTGTGAAAGGAGAGATGAGGCCAAGGGGCCTGTGTTAAAGTTTGGGCTCTGTCTTTTCACTTGTTGCCTGGCCATAGGTTGAGTATGTAACCTCTGTAAGATTTTGCTTTCATATCTAAATGAATGAGGCAGGCTACATGCCCTACCTCTAAGATCCTTTGTCGAGCTAAGATTCTTTCTCACAAAGGTAAAGTAACCCTTGTGGCTTTGTGACCTCTTGACCTTCTGAATGGGGAAAACCAACCAAACAAACAAACTTCCCAAACAATTTTTTCACTTTTCAGAAAACCATTGTCTTCTGTCATGCTGTCAATGACCTTTAGCTTTTTACCACCATTTAAAACATTACAACATGGTGGAAAGAACAATGGCTTTGGAATGAAAGAACCTGTTTTCAAATCTTCCCAGTCAGTTGGGGAATTGTGACCTTGGATAAGCCAGTTACCTTCCAGGTCTCAGTTTCCTCTTCTGTAAAATGAAGGTCTGGACTTCATGGCCTCTGTGGTCTCTCCAATGCTGGACCTAGGATCCTACGATACATTTTTTGTTCCATTGACCATAGTTGAATTTTCCTCTGTTGATACCCACTCTTCTGTTTGTTAAAAAGGAGCTGCAGTGCTCACCATTTCCAGAATTTGTATTCAGTTATCAAGAGAACATTTGTTCCAAAAACAGAATATTTCACCTTTAGAATATCACACTTCTACTGCCACAGTACCTTTTAACTTTTCAAAAGGAGATTTAGCTTTCTTTTTAAAAAAATGATATCTCTTGTTTATGTGTCACTTTAATTTCCAAATATATCCCTCCTGCCTATCCCACAAAGTGAGCCATCTCCTATAACATAGAATAAAAAAAGAGGGGAAATAAAGGTGGTTTGGCCTAGCCTGGAGGCCAAAGGGAAGTCCCTGGAGGAACTCACCAATAGAAGGGGATTGGCATGGCAGAAGAATGCTTCACTTTGAGAAAGCAGCAGTGGTGGATGGATTTTCCATCATGAGAAGGGCCTAGGTGCTGAGGGAGGTTCAAAAGGCTGAGGCATGGTACTGAAGTCTAGAAAGTCATGTACAGCTGAGATGGGAATGCTAGACTCAGGGATTTGTGTCTTATCCTAGAACCTCATCCTGGAACCTTTCTTTCTACCTTATCCTATTTCTCTGTAGTGATAACAAAGTTTCTGGCACTTGAGTATATTATTAATGTTTGATGTCATCATCAATTACTTAACTTCTCAAATGACTAGTAAAATTTGAGCACAGCGAAGGAGAAATTGTGGAAGTTCTTACTGAAGAAATGGGATTTGAAGAGGGCCCTGAAGGGTTTGGGGTGTTTTGAGGAGCATACATTCTAGGTAGGAAGAGCAGTGGAATGAGCACAGCATGTTTCAGGAAAAGAGAGGAAAATTGTATGACTGAAATACAGGGTTATTAGTGAACAGGAAGACATTGTATAGCAAAAAATGTTATGGTTTTACAATCAGAGAATTTGGTTCAAATTTTGTCTGCCATTTCCCACCTATATAGCTTCAGTTTTTACATCTGTAAAAATGAAGTAGTTGTACTATGTGATCTCAGGTTTTTTTCTAGTTCTAAATCTATGAATATTGATGAAAAAAATTTTAAATT
This sequence comes from Vombatus ursinus, assembly GCF_900497805.2. Taxonomy (NCBI): domain Eukaryota; kingdom Metazoa; phylum Chordata; class Mammalia; order Diprotodontia; family Vombatidae; genus Vombatus; species Vombatus ursinus. Next base: position 10,354,762 of record NW_020954625.1, on the reverse strand, counting down.
CCAGATTAGTGAAGGCCAGAGTATGGAGGGAAGTAGATATCAAGCTGATGAGTTTGCCTAGAGGAGAGGGGGGCATGACGAAGAATCAAAATTGGCCTTGGAGTGGGAATTTGACCACTATGTTTGACGTTATATGGGTTCCATCAAATGACCGTTGAGGGTCCTTTTTTCTGATTCCAAATATCTTCCATTCTGGAAGATTTGAACTTTTTCTTCTAGGCACTTGAAAGTATTTGAGTAGAAGGGAGATATGATTAAATAAATGTTTGCAGATAGCTAGTCTGATGTTGCTAGGCAGAATGGATAGGAAAAGGAAGAAACTGGAGGTAAGGAGGCCAAGAAACATTTTATTTTGTTTTGTTTCTCCCAATATAATAATGCATTGAGTCCTGATTCTGTGAATGATTCATTGATTCATTATTCAGCAGTCCACTCAAGCGAAATAGAGATGGCTCAGTTGAATAAAACAGGTATTGTTTCCAAAAATACGCACTCTGAAAAAAAAGGAATAGCTTATATTTAATACTAAGAGATTCAATATATTTTCTCTCTGTTTTTTCATCTTTTTACCTCTCTGTCTCTGGAGTGCTCTCTCTCTCTCCCCCCTCCCTCTCAAAATTGTTTAAAGATCTTTTGCAAATTCAAAGCCACAATTCTGTTCATTGGCTGCCTTGTATCTATAGTCTTTTGAAGAGGTAAATTAAGGGATCTGACTGATGAAAGTCCAGCAGGCATCTCCTGTCAATTATGTTCCCTCTTGCACTGGTTGCAGTCGAGCTCAGTACTTTTCCATGCCTTTGTTCTTCTGAGGAGGTACTTTCTCCAGCTATGGACAATAGAGTTCTATTTCCTTTCCTCTCTCATTTCTTAGGACTCATCTGAGAGTTATTACCAGGGCTCAGGAATTTCTGAGAGAATAGGGATACTTATAACAGCACAGAGGCCTGACTTGAAAGGGTTTTTCCATTTAGATCTTGTCCATCTTAATTCCTTAAGCTCCTCATACCATATTATCTTTCTAACTATGTGACTTTGTGTCAGGATCCCAATGCTATAGTGAAGTCTTGGCCAAGGAGAGTCATTGTGGCATTTAAGTGAGAGATGTGTTCTGGCTTCTACTCAAGATTGAGCAACTGTTTCTAGTCCTAACACCCACGTGACTTGAGCCATCATACCAAAACACTAGTCCTAGCCGACCTCACGCAGCCATGCTCTGTATTGTGCCCATAAGTATTGTTCTAATTTGAATTTAGAATCAAAGAATCGTATATGTATTTGTGCATGTATATATGTATGTATATGTCATACATGTGTGTGTTTAATCAAAGTTCTAGAACTTGAAAGGACCTCAGAAGCCTTTTAGCTGAACCGTTTCATTTTATGGATAAGATAAGATAAGATAACTGAGGCCCGTGGATTTTAATCGACTTGGCCAAGTTCATATTAGTAACAAATGCTCTTCTGAATCATTGGCAGGATTCAAATCCGAGTCATGTAACTATAAATGTTGTTTTCTCTCCACTGTACCATGCTGCTCTTCGATTTTTTTTTCTCTCAAGGAATCCCTTATATATTTTTTCCTTACTGAAAACTCACTTGCAATACTGGTCCAGATGGTCAAAGGCAATGCATCTAGATAAGAAACCATGGCAATTCTGCTTGTCCCAAACAGAAGAACCTTCATCTTGATGGCTGTCCTCACAGTGTCTGCCCACCACCAACTCTTCTTGATCCTTAATCTTCCACATTTTCCAATCATCCAGTTGGTCATTCAACTGGACAAATCTGTCTGCCAAACCTGCCAGGTTATCTGGAGAAGACCTCTTTGCCAATCAGGCTAGGAACTACTCATTTTACCTTTTCTTGAAAACCCAAACAATACTTCCCTCAAATCCCAAAAATATTTAAGTTGGAAGACCTCATCAATAGTCTAGTCTTGTTTTTGTCTAACATTTTGTTTAACGTTGAAGCTGTTACATTGCATGATTTTGTTCATTCATGAAGATACCAAATCTTAACCTGAATTTATCATTATGATGTTGGTAAAACCCAGCAAGAAACTTCTGTCCTTCAGAGGAGCTGCCTAAACTAGAGTACTTCTTCACCCAATTTGCCAATAATATTGGCTGCATTATCATTTCAAAGATTCTTTGTCTTAAAGACCAGATCATACTGACTTAGAAGAACCAATGTCTGCCCATAATATCCCTGCAATATAGATGCAGAAAATATGGTAGACTTAGTTGGAAGGTGATGGTGTTGATGGATCTAGCCACTTGTATGAGACATAGCCTTCAGATCAATCACTTCCATCAGGGATTCTAAAGTTACAGGGGAGAATTCCTCATGATTCTAATGACCACTGACATACCTGATAGAATAGGTAAGAGATCACTACTGTGTGTGTGTATGTATCTATGTATATGTATATATTATATACTACTTTGTATATATATATATATATATACACATACACATTTAAAAAATACTTCATTATTTACATGTTGTCTACTCCATTAGGATATAAACTCCTTGAGGGCAGGGGACAAATGTTGCCTTTCTTTGTACACTCAATGTGCTTAGCATACTAACTGGCACACAGAAAACTTTCAATAAATGCTTGTTGACTTGACTGGTGATTTATACTTTCAGGATTGATTCAGTAAAGACAAATTTTTATCATTTATGTTGCAAATTTTGATGGTTAAAAGGTTTATCTTCTATGTATAGTATTGTTGCTATGGAAATAATGGCCCCCCGTAATATCATCTCACCTGAATTCATGATTTCTTAGAACTATTTACTGACATTAGATGGGAATGGTTTTTATATAAAAGGCATAAATACATGAGCATTGGATTTGCATAACTTTGTAAGGTGCCCTTTATTTTTATCAACACCAAGAAGTCATGATTTCATCACTTTAGATACCCCTTCTACCCCTCTCCTACCCATGCTGTTTATAACCCTTCTACAATTAAATAAAGCCTTGTTTTGAGTTACTTTGGCTTCGAGTGATTCTTGTGGACAGTCTGATAATGAAGCTGCCTCACCTTATTCAGACTAGTCCTCAGGTGACAGACACAAAATACAATCTATCACAAATTCTGCATTTGACATTTCCCCCACTTGGTAGATTCTACCAGAGCCTAAGCTTTGCTGGCATGGCACCGGGTCATCAAAGTTATTAACCTTTGGTCAGAGAGTCATAGATTCAGCTCTGGAAGATCATGGAGCCCAGGGGTTCTTAAACTGGGATCCCTGAACTTGTGGGTTTTTTTTAATATTTTGATAACTTTCAACATAACTTTGTTTTGTAATCCTATATATTTTATTTTATGCATTAAAATACATAATTCTGAGTAGGTGTCAAACTGCCAAAAGATTCTGTGATGCAAAATGTTTAAGAACTCTCAATCTAATCCAATCTCATAATTTTACAGTTGAGAAAACTGAGGCTCAGTGAAGTGATGTGCCTTGTCCAAGATCACGCAGGGAATGAATTGCAGGTTTTAACCCGTATTCTGTGACTCAAAATTCCACTCCCTTTCCACTGTACAACACCAAAGCCCAGGTTCTAATGTCCAGGTCCCTATTTCTGGAGGGCTCTTAGGTATGCTTCACCTCAAATCACTTTCTGGCCTTTTCCTCCTCCTTTTCTTCTTTCTTTCCCTCTTTCTTTACCTCTCACCCCCTTCCTTCTCTACATCTTCTTCCTTTTCGTTCTCCTCTTGTCCACGACATTCCCACTCTGAAGAAACCTCTGTCGTGAGACTCTGTTCTCCTAATGATGACTCCCACACCAAGGTCATTATTTCATGGCCTCTGTACTGTTTCATATCATTCTTGTAATAATTGACCCTCAAAATTTCTTCTCCTCCTCTCAGACTTGGTACTCTTTCCCCACCTTCTTTTAGCTCCACTTTATGTGCTGTCTAAGGTCATTTGAATGTAAACAAGGCATGCTGGAGCCAACTCATATCGGCTCTCGAGAGTAGATTGTTAAATTTTCAGTGTGAGCATTTAGATATCAGAAATTGGCAAATGTTACAAATGAGGGCCTGATTTATTGTTTTATTTTTAATTTTCTAGACTTAAGAAAGTGATGGAGAAAATGTTAGCAATTCAAATTAAACTTAAATTATGCCATATGTTTTGGAGAGCCAATAATTAAACATTTGTCAGCACAACACTTACTATAAGGTCCTTGAGGGCAGGGACCATCTTCTTTGCATCCTTTTTATCCCCAGTGCTTAACACAGAACCTGGCATATGAACAAGTATTTAATAAGTTGTCTCTCCCTCAATGTCTCTCTCCCTCTCCTCCCCCCCCCACTTCTCTCTCTTACCCTTTCAATAAAAATGTTTAGTACTCACAGGTGTTAGATTTTTATCTTCCCACCTTGATCCTAACACAGGAAGCACCAGCAGTAGGATCACAGTGGAGAAATCTTTTTATACAACCACTTAAATATACTTATTTTATATCCAATTTATGCTACATAAGAACTATAAACTGAAAACTGAATAATGTCTGCAAGGAAGAGAAAAAAACAAGTGACTGATTTATTGTGTTTGCTCTCACTTTTATGATTGGTATTAATTGTTTAAGTAGGAGTTGTTTTTATTTTTTGTTACAGCATCAGTAAATGAAAGCCTATTTGGAATTTACTATGTGATATGTAGAATTTTACATCTAGGAAACTGGATTTACCAGGCTTTTCATGTGGTGATACTTTACATCAAAGGGGAAAGTTTAAAGTAAAGGACAAAATAGCCTTTTGAATAGAATTGTAAATAGAATTGTGCTTTCTACATTTGCTAATTGCTCTTCCCAAGTGAATTTGATGTTTTGCATCAAAATTTGGCAAAGTCTTCCAGAAATACATATAGCAGATAAACACACATGTGTAAAAATATTGATGCTTGTCAATTTAAAAGCATTTGTTGAAGCAACTGATTGTCTCTGTTAATTCTCTCTCTGTCTCTCTCTGTCTGTCTCTTTCTCTTTTTCTGTTTGGGTACCAGATGTGTGATTTCATTTGCATAATTTGTAAAGGGAGCTCTCCAGGTGAAGAAATTCCCTTTCTCTTTTTATTAATGTAACTTAGAATCTTAAAATGTTTTCTAGTGCACTGAGTTAGATGACTTTTCCAGGGACATACAGACATATGTGTTAGGAATGAGAAGTGAATCCAGATCTTCATGCCTTCAAGGCAGTTAGGGGATACAGCCGATAGAGCACTGGGTCTGAAGTCAGGAAGACCTGAGTTCAAATTCATCTGTGTAACCCTGGGCAAGTCATTTAACCTCAGTTTTCTCAACTATAAAATAGGAATTCTAATAGTACTTACCTTGCAAGATTTTTGTGTGGATCAAATGAGATAATATTTATAAAAAGCACATAACACAGTCCCTAGAATATAGTATGTACTAAATAAATGCCTTTCCTTCAAGGCCAGCTCTCTATCCATACCACCTTTGTTGTCCCTCTATCTCTATGTATCACCTATACACATTCACACACATGTGTGGGCATCTCTCTCTTTCTCTCACTCTCTCTCTGTATGTATACATACATACATATGTATATACATACATATCCACGCACTTCTGGAGTAATAGTTCTGATGGGGGATGGGATTCATGCTGGACCCCTAAAAGGAAAAGACCATGTCTTTGGGACCTGGATCCTAAAGCCCCTGAACCCAGATCTCTAGCATTTGCCTGAGGCACCTGGCCCATTCCAGTCAATAATCCTTTTAACTATCCTTTCATTGTGGCCCTCATTGTCTGCTCCTGGCCCACCTCAGGCTATTTGCTACTCCTAGATCCCATCCAGAGCTTCCTAGTCTTTCTGTATAAAAGTACCAATTTTATCCTCATCAAACATACAGATTCCTTACAGATTCCACTTGTATTGGCATCACAAATACTTTAGACTTACTGGGAGTCTTGCCCACCCAACCATCGTATAAATAAACTCGCAACTTTGACTGAAAGAAGGCTTGAATAGTTGAATTCTTTCCTAGCACCCCCAAGTTGCAACTGTTCTTGAGACTTCTGCGAGAGCAAGGAGAATAGCAGGAGTTAGGAGGATACAAATTCATTGAAGAGTAGGGTAACACTCTTGTTGCTCTGAGGTGTGTGTGTGTGTGTGTGTGTGTGTGTGTGTGTGTGTGTATTGTGAATTTCATCAGCTGGTAGTAAGATATCTAGTATATAGAGTCACAATAGCAGTTATTAATAATCCATTACTTTTATGAATGTCTTTAATCCAAGTATTATCAAATCTTGTTATAGTAAACTGTATCTGCTAATTACTACCTGCACAACCTCAGAAAAATAATTTTCTTGGCCTCAGTTTCCCCATTTTCAATTTAAGGAAGTTAGATATTATGATCTCTTAAGATCCTTTCCAGCTTCTGATGACAGAACACAAATTTCTTTATTCTGAGGGTCACCTAATTGGTGTGATCCACATCTTGATTTCATCACTTAGAGAAGCCCTTGATGTTGAATTCCTTTAGTGGCACCCAGAGTTTAGTGACTTAGGACCACAGGATCATAACTTTTAGAGCTAGAAAGGAATTTAGTGACCATTGAGTCATTGTGTACTTGAGGCAACTGGCACATAGAAGTTTTAAGTAACTTGCCCTGGGTCATAAAGCTAGTCAGTGTCTGAAGCTGAAATTGAATCCAGTCATTCTTCCCAAATTGATGTCCAATGTCCTATTCACTCCACCATCCTGCAAAGACTATTTAAATCTCCCTTTTTTCTTCCTAGCTCCACAAGTCTCTTTATGCCTGTCAATTTTACTCATTTTAAAGTTATTTTTTACTAGGGGGAGTTCCCATCTTATAGCATGATATTAATGGTAATAATTGTTTGGTATTCATTCTTATTGGTTGGATAATTTAAATGGAAGTTATAGCCTTGATTTCTGATTACCTAGAGTGTCCTCATTCATTTCTTAGAATTTCTAGCTTTTTTAAGGAAGCCTTTAACTTAGCTCAACTTAGACACTACATCCTTTGAGAACACTTATTTTTTTCCCTGTGGTTGTTAGTGTACCCTCCATCCTCAGATTAGCATGTATTTACTTACTTGTATATGTGTCAGATCACTGCATCTATATCACTCCAGGTGAGAGTAGAATGTAAGTTCTTTGAGGTCTAGGACTCTTACTTGAATATTAAGCTAATACATGGTCATGAATTATTTGGCCATGGAAACACTGAGAAATCAATGAGACCCTCAATTCATTATTCCCCAATTGCATTCCCATATTGGAAACATGATGAAATGGGGACAAATTGTACAAATTCACTTGTTTGAGTCTAAGTAACAGAAGGTTAAACTCTTATATCTTAGATTTATACTCATATCACAATTTTGTATGTTAATTTGGCAGATGGAGAGGTGGCACTAAAGAGGGGAATGTTTGAAAAAGCAATTAGACCAAGTGGACATAGAGGAGAGCCTTTCTGACGGCATCATCATTGTTAGGATGTGGAAGGATGAATGTGGCGGGAAACCACTCTTCTAAAGAGGGCTTCTTAAAACCCATGAGGAGTACAATGCTAAGGAGACATAGTCATTTCAGAAAGCCTGCACATGTATCTCCAGGTGCTATCACAGCAAGTGAGTGAGGATGATACATCTGACTGTTGAGCTGGGAAATTAATACAGCCTTGGAAAGCAATTTAGTGTCAACATTTCTACCTGGTAGAAAAAAACACACTTTCCTTCTTGGCCTGTTCATCGCCTTGGCTTCTTTTCGTCCCGTTAATTAGATTGAATCTGTTGCTAGCCTCGTTCATTCCCTTGGTGGTTCTGGCTGTTGAGTGATAATACATCATTAGCATGCCACGCTTAGCTCAGTTGGTGCATTACTCAAAAGATCCAGGGAAGATCAGCCCCATGAGCAGATTGAGTTTAATTATAGGATGGGAAGGTAGACTGATGTCAAGGTGTTTCTGCTGGCACCAGCACTGATTTTATGCAAAATGATCATTTGCATCTTAAATTGTGGATTCTTTATGCAGTTCAGCATCTGGCAATACCTTTGCTATTTGTGTGGATTCTCTTCTGTGTAAATCCCATCTCCATTGTTGTCATGTAGCTTCACCCTACATCTGTTCCTCAACCTTCCATTCTCTCTTGAGACTCCCTGTGTCTATATCAGATATTGAATTCCACTGGAGTCTCATCCATTTTTTGTGAACTACCCACCCATCACAAGCTGGATTCTCTTTCTGTGGAGGACTATGGATTGTCAAAATGTAGCATTAGGGAAAAAAAAAAAAAAAACAATGTTTCTCTCATTGATCCTTGAAGAATTTCAGGCGATGCCAATTGCTCTGTATTTAATTTCATACAATCTATACAGGAAAGGAAATTTACTTCTCAGCTGTTATTGACAATCAGAAAAAAAAAAAAGACAGAAGGCAAACCCCCAAGTGTTAGCAGGAATTAAGGCAGCACAAGTATTTGTCAAACTGGAAGTCCTCATAAAACCCCAATAAGACTTGGGCATACTCTACAAATATGTTGGTGTACCACATAGTGTAATCAAAGCTTTGCAGTTATTCAGACACTATTACATTTTAATTAATTTATTTATTGCTTTTGTTCCTCTATGTATATATTCAGCAAGTCTAATGTGGTGGAAGAACCAAGTAATACAGAAGCAGAGCAACCAATTTGCCCTATTGTGGTTTCAGACTTGGTTTCCGGATGACATTAAACCCTGTAGTTGTGGCACATTTTATTATCTCTGCAACCCTTGCCCATCAGTGACATTTATCAGAACTCTTGGAAGTAAAAGTATGCTAGAAATTCAAGACCATTTAACCTCTAAGATCCTCAGGTTCCTCACCTGTACAGCAGTTATAATAATATTTGTACCACCCAACTTCCCAAGGTGGTTGGGAGGAAAGCATTTTGCATTCTATAAGGTGAGTGTCCATTTCACCAAATGTCTTTATTAATGTATGCCAGGACTCTTTTTATAAAAAATAGATTTTTATTGATATCCTTTGTCTTTTCATTGACTAGATTTTCCTTTCTCCATCTCTGAGTTTTATCTCCACTAACAGAAAAAAAGGAAAAGCAAAATGAAAAATAAAAAAGAAGAGGAAATTTGGCAAAATTAACCAATACATTAAAGAAAAATCTCAATTTAAAGATGATATTCTACACTTGTTGATGTCCACCTCCATGAAGGAGTTAGAAAAAAGTTTATTTCTGTATCTCTTCTTTGGTGGTCAAGCTTAGTCTTGATAATTTAGAAATATTCATTTTCAATTATTTTGTGGTTGTCATTCTTCAAATTTCCACTGTTGTAGTCATTGGGTATTGTTTTCTTCATTCTGCTTCAGTGTGTGTAAATCTTTCCATGTTCTTTATGCTCATAATATTTGTTGTTTCGTACAACACAGTAATATCTCATTCTATTCATGTACCATAATTTGCTTTGCCATTCCCCAGTCCAAGAGCATCCACTTTGTTTCCAACTCTTTGTTCCCATAAAGATTGCCACTATAAGTATTTTGATGTGGTTCATGTCTGTCTTTTGGACAATGACTTCCTTAAGGTATATTCTAGGAGTGGAGTCTCTTGGTGGAAGGGTATGATTATTTTAAACTGTTTCATGCTAGACTCTTGCAATCTCTTCACCTGTGGTAGCACCATCCATAAACAACCAGAAATATTCAGGAATATACAAAGTAAGATTTCATCAATGTGGTGAACTAAGCCTGTCTAGGATTGAGTAGATTAAGTCCCAGGTAGGAGTTTAAAGGACTCTTTAAAAGCCACAGAACTAGTTTTAGAGATAGGATTTAAACTCAGGGCCTACTGATTCCAAACCCAGTAATCTATCCCTTATGCTATATACCACATATATATATATATATATACACACACACACACACACACACACACATATACATACATACATACATACATACATACATACATACATACATACATATATATATATATATACACCTTATGGTATATGTGTGTTGCTTGTGTGTATGTGACACTTTTGTCAGTTGAATTTCAACCAATGGACCTCTTCTTAGAGTATTGTTTTTAAATAATTAAAGGAAATGCTAATTTAAGTTAGAGGTTAGTGAAAACAAATATGTAATCTTATTCCTCACTAAAGTTAACAGATCCTGAAATCTATCTTTGGTCAGGGAAGAGGGGTGTGGGTTTCCATAGATGTCATATTAGGAACACATGCACATCACCACATTACCTCTGGAGACTCGTTTTCAGCTAGTCAGACTGTATTACTAGCAGAGCTGTGGCCAGGGACAAAAAAATGGCATATGTATGATTGTGAAGTGGGGCAAAAAGGTAGCAGCACAGAGATGTGTCTGATCTCATATCCATTCACACCAGAAGAGTGTCATTTGACTTTTTATCTGTGGGGGATTTAGGGGAAAATCAAGCTCCATCAGAAGAGTGTCCTAGTGACCAGGTGGCGGTCCCATCAGGGTAAAAGTACACACTTTTGTGTCTTTGCATCCTGGGACAAAAACTAGTTCATCTCATTCTAGTTGTCACTTTGGCAACTGGATATAGTTAAGCTCCTCAGTTTGACATATTTTTACCCCCTACAACAATTCCACATCAGTAACTAGGTGGCACAATGGACACAGTGCCAGCCAGGAAGGACCTGATTTCAAATACAGCCTCATACACTTACTAGCTGTGTGATCTTGGGTAAGTTACTTAACCTCTGTTTGCCTCAGTTTCCTCATCTGTAAAATGAAGATATTAATAGCACTTACCTCCCAGGGTTGTTGTGAGGATCAAATAAAATAAATGTAAAGGGCTTAGCATAGTGTCTATCACATAGTAAGTGCTATATAAACGTTAGATATTATTTCTATTATTATTAGAACACTTTGGGGGAAAAGATATGTGAGAAAAGGAGCAGAATTTTAAAATGTCACTAATAATTCCCCTTCCCCCTCCTCATTGTTTGGAGGTCTATTGTGCTCCTCCATAGAAATGTTAGCAAGCTAATGATATCCAATTGGGCAAATTCAACATCTCTTTGTGATATTTAAAATAACATATTTAAGGAAATTTGGAACTTTCCAGTTACACTCTAATGAGGAAAATGTGTTCCAGAGCAGTAGAATATTATTTATTCTCAGCAAAAATAATATTCTAAAGGTTGCTGACTCACTACCAACACCCCCCCCCCCCCGCCCGGGACATAGGGCACGGCACACTGTCATGCATGTATCTGAAGGCAGACTGGCCTCTGGGATGCTCCCAGTTGTGGCCCCTCCCCAACCATTTCTGTCCAATATTCTTAGTACCAATATACGCCAGTTGAAGGAACTGATAAACTGATAAGTATGTACCATTTCCTTCTTCTGATGAAAGCAATCATGATATAGTGGAAAGATTTCTGGATTTGGAATCAACAGACTTTGGCTTAGATCCTTCTTCAGATACTGCCTGGCAGCATGACCATGGGCAAATCACTTAAACTTCCTCAGTCTCAGTTTCCCCATATGCAAAATGGACATATAATACCCATGCTGCCTATATCTGAGGATGGCTGGGAGGAAGAAAACTCACAAAACTTAAAGTGTTATACATAGAACTAGGAGTTATCATTTTTGTGCCGAGTGAATTTTTGTTAAAGGATTTTTCCAAATTTTTATTATCAATGATGATAATTCTTACATAAGTATATAATCAACAATATATAATTAATATAGTGTGATTACATAATATAACAAATTATAACATTTAATAATAATAATATTGACAATAGGAGAAGTCCAAATGGTTTCACACTGAACAATGGAGGAGGTAGGTGAGCTATCTTCCCCCTTTAATATCCATTGAAAAGGACACTTTTCCAATCCTTCTCTTCCCTAGAACAAATTCCTCTCTTCATTATTTCTATGGGAATCCTATTGAATATTCTTTTTGTGTGAGAAGAAGCCAGCATGAGTAGGAAGGAAAAATCTGGGGCTGTTTGACAGAGCCCTGCTCCTAATTGACCCAGACATGGTTCTAACTCCGCAGAAATAGAAAGAGGTCAGTTAGATGACTGAACAAGTCTGGAGGAAGAGAAGGCTGTGCAAGCTGGGGAAAGACAAAGGTTTCCATTTTTATTAGACAGAGCCTAGAATCACTTTTATGATTCTCTTTTCAATGGAAGTCAGCACAGTGCTCAGAAGGTGAAAAAAACAGTATTCTATTAAATGAAGAGGCTGAGCTCACTAATCCCTAGGGTCTTTGGCACTTCTCTGTCTTCTGCACATCACTTCTTCTAATGCTCCACTTCCTTTATAAGCCCTCCTTGGTCCATATAGCCTGAAAGTAGGAAAAAATATTCTGGACATGGTCTTTAGGAGGTGTTAGAGTAGCCTGGCTTTCAGTACTATAATATCTTTGAATGGCTCTCACTGAATCTCAGATCAGAGAACATTTGACCCAATGTACCAGTCTAAATAAGTGGATAGGGACATCTTCTTCAGTGGAGTATAATGGAAAGGGCATTGAAGGTCAGGAGACTTGACTTTGACTAATAGTACCATTGTACTATGCCTTAGTCATGATATGCTATGGGAGAAATATGTCGTCTTGTGTTACATTTTAAGAAACACTCCTACAAACTTGTTTGTAGGTTTTGTCTCCACATGTCTTTTGAATCTACTTTCTAGTTGCTGCTCAAATGGCTATCACTCAAAATCAGATCTTCAACACTTCCCTCCTGAATTATTGCAACAGCCTCCAGATTTGGTGTCCCTGCTTCCAGTTTCTTCCTTCTCTACTCTGTTCTTGCTACAGTTGCCCAGATGACATTCCAGAAGCCTAGATGTGATTGTGCCACTTTTTTTGAAGCTTCAGTGGCTCCTTATTGCCTCTAGGGCCAAATAAAAACTCCACAATTTGGCATGCAAAGCCCTTTATAAATAGTTTTGAGCCTATCTTTCCAGACTTAGTTCAGATTCTTCTCTTTCACACGTTCTATATTCCCAAAACACTTGCTTCCTTTTGCCTAAACTCAACATTTCATCTCTCAGTGTCATGCCTCTGTCTAATATACCTGGAAGACATTGCACGCTCACCCTAGCCTCTAAGAATCCTTATTGTAGATTTAGATGGAGAAGGAATCTTATTTTTTTGAGGCTCAGCTCACATGCTACCTCCTATAGAAAGCCTTTCCTGATATCCCTAATTATTAGTGCCCTCCACTCCCTCAAATTATCTTACATCTGCTAACCTAAACAATTGTTATATGTAGATAGACTGACTATAAGTTCCCTCAAGGCAAATACTATTTGTCATTGGTGTTCGTCTTTGTATCCTTAGCACCTAGAAAAAATATTTTGTGTATAGTAGGTGTTTAATAAATGCACACTTGATGGAAACATGTAATTGACCAACCTGGATGGTGAGGGAACTAAAATCCATGCCATGTGACAGGTCACAGAACCATTGACTTGGAGTTGCAGGGACCTTAGGGGGTCATTGAGTCTAAAACCTCATTCTAAAGATGAGGAAATTGAGGCCATGAAAAGTTGAGAGATTTATCCATCATTGCACTTGTAGTCTGAAGCAGGATTTGAATTCAGGTTTTCCTGACTCCAAGTTCAGTACACTACCCACTACCTAATACTGAAGGAAGTGGGTTTGCCATATCATATTGATCCTAGTCTCAGCATCTCCTGCCTCTGTCCTCTTCTTTCCTTTTCCAGTGCCACCACCTTAATGGAAACCCTCATCACCTCTCTTCTGGCCCATTTTAATGGTCTCTAATGGGTTGCTCATCCCTCCAGGCTCTACTTTTCCACCTCTTCTTTACAGCTACTAGACTAATGAATATAATGTATTATGCCACTGCTCTACTCAAAATCTCAAGTGCCTTAATATTACCTCTAAGTTTAAATACAGATTCCTTAGCCTGGCATTTAAGGCCTTGGACAGTTTAGCTACTTTATTTCATTCTTTATATATTCTTCATCATGGTCAAACTAGACTAACTTGTTCCATTACATTTTCTTGACCTTTTCTGTCTTGGTGCATTCATACCAGCTGTTCCTTCTATTTGCAATACACTTTTTTATGACACCACCTATAGAAAGCCTTCTGTCCCTTCAGTGTTTATCTCAGACACTACATGCCCTTGGAAGCCTTTCTGGATCTCTCCCTCTCCCTCCCAACTGAATGGATTCTTGCCTTTTTGAAATTGTACATACTTGTACACGTCTGTTTGCATGTTGACAGTCTCGATAAATTGGGGACTCCTTGATGGAAAGGACGATCTTTTTGCCTTTCTTTATATTCCTAGTTCTTAGCTCAGTGCCTGGCCCATAGTAATAATTGCTTATTGACTGACTAGGGCTTGGGGAGAAAAAAGTAACTACTGGCTGGCAGCAGGCAGTTTCCAGAGTTCCCTAGGTGTTGAGAAGATGTCAAAATGAAGATGGACTGAGTCAAGAGTGGGGAACTGGGAACAGATTGGGCAGATGTGGGATTGGTGATAAGCACTAACCTAGACCTCAAAACCTTTCTTCTCCCTCTGTCTATCCAGTGAGAAAGGAAATTTCTGCTTCCCTTTTTGTGTCCCTTTTCTGACCAAAGGGGAGGGGTGTGTGTGTGTGTGTGTGTGTGTGTGTGTGTGTGTGTGTGTGTGTGT
>NW_020954625.1:10250634-10340062 GCF_900497805.2 Vombatus ursinus | reverse complement strand
TGTGTGTGTGTGTGTGTGTGTGTGTGTGTGTGTGTGTGTGTGTGTGTCCCAACTCTGCTCTAGCAAAAGCAGCTGGCATTTGAAGTTATATAGTTTTAATTGCTTGTTTTCATTTCTCTATTATTTAAAGCTGTTATTAGGGGGGAAAGTTATATGGCAATCTAACATGAGTTTATCTTATTATAAATGAACAGAACAGAATTGAAAGATAGGAAGCCAAATGCAACAGGGAAAGACTTTTTTCTCCCCAAAGCAAGGGTGGAAACCATGAAAGAGCATTTGTTATTTTTAGAAATGTTCCTGATTATGTTCAAACTATACCCTTGGCATCTTCCTTTTGAACCAAGAGAAGTATAGAAACTTATAAGGAAACAAGTCTGAAAACTACATGATGTGGTGGTAGGTTGGTGGAGGTTATTCCCCCCAGGGATACCTTGCCACTAGGATGGCTGAGGCTATTGTAGCTGCTGCTAGCCTTTTAAAAAAATATTGAGTATCCTTAGCACACACAGATCTTGTGGGAACCACCCTATCTAAGACATCAGAGATTTGTACCATGTTTTTCTGATTCAAGTCATATTGTCCCTGTTGGCCAGTAGACAATAAGTCTGGGACTGTTATTCCTAATACAGTAGTCATATATACTACATAGGCATAAAATATATACGGATTCCTAGTACTTATTGGGAATATATATTAGCACTTAGAATACACAAACGCATGTGTAATTGTTTAACGTTTGCTGAATTCAATTGAATGAAAATGTTACCCTAGATCAAAAACAGAAGAAAGCATCCCATAGGTACTAAAATATTCAGCCCTTTTGTAGTATTAAAAAGCTAGAAACAAAGCATACACTGGAGAATGACTGAATAAATTGTAGCAGATGAATATAGTGGGATATTATTGTGCCAAAGGAAATGATGAATTTTAGGAATTCAGAAAAAACCTGAGAAGACTCATATAAAGTGACACAGAGTGAAGCAAGCAGAGTCAGGAAAACTATGTACGATATGGATACAATAATGCAAATGGAAATAACACTCGAAGACAGCTGAAGTCAGGATGAATGCAATGGGCAATCTGGTTCTCACAGAACATTCATGATGATTATTTCATTTCTTTTAAGTAAAGAGGTGAAGGACTATGGCCATGGGGGTAAGTTGGCTTTGCTTAAAAATTTTTATATTAAGAAAGAGAATTATTTAGAGGTTGAAAGCATTTGAAGGAATGTTATGAAAACCCTTAAATGAAAAAAAATGCTAACCTAGAGAAGAAAAGAATAAGGAAAACAGGATAACTCTTTCAAAATCCAAAGGGCTTTTGTGTGGAAGAGGCAGTAGACTTTGTACGTATTGCTCCGTAAGCATAACTTGGACAACAGATGTAATTTATCAAGGGGGATACCTACAAAGTCCCATACAATAGTGTAAAAAAATCACCTGTGAGAGTACAGGATGTGGGAGATGTGGATGGACACCAGTTCATATGAAAACTTACGGTTATCTAGTTACAGATTGCAGAGTATGAGTGATTGGTGGGGAAGGAAGTAAAAAGAGGTGTTCTTTAAGAAAGCACACTTTTGGAAAAACCATTTTTGGTTTTGGAGAAATGATTATATTCTTTGTCTCTGTGCCCTCAGCACCTATTATTATGTCTGATATACAGTATGTACTTAATTAATGCTCAGTTAATCTATTAATTGGAATATCATATCTAGAGTGAAGAAGGAGATAATCCCACTATATTTTGCCTTTATCAGTATCATTGATTACTAGATATAACAACAACTAGAATGCTAGACCTGGAGTCAGAAACCTGAGTTTGAATTTGACCTCAGATATTTACTAGCTGTGTGATCATGGGCAAGTCATTTAACCTCAGATTTCTCATCTATAAAATGGTAGTAATAATGCTCCTATATTCCAGTATTTTTGTTAGTATCACATGAGACATGATTTGCAAAGTATTTTGCGAGCCTTAAAGTTCTCTATGTAAATGCCAACTATCATTCTTTCATTCTTGGTTTCCCATTTTAGGAAAGACCTTGATATGCTCTAACCTGTCTAGAGAAAAGCAAGAAGAATAAAAAGGAGAAAGAACTGAGGAATAGAAGTATGTATAGAATAATTTTACATATATATATACCTATTTGTGTCTAATGCTAGCCATCTCCAGGATGGTGATGGGAAGGGAGGATAGAAGGAAAAAATTAAAAAAAGGAAATTTATAACTTTATCATATATTTAAACTTTATAATGATAATTTTATCGTATATTTAAAGGGAATAACAAGTTGTATGTAACAGATTTGCAGTTTCTTGTGCAATCATCTTTTTTATTATGCTATGTTATGGACATACTTGTTTTATTTCATAAATTAAAAAATAAATAAATGTATAAAGGGAAATTATATATATATATACACATATATAAAACAATGTCATCTGAAGTTCAGTTAAGGGAACTGTTAGAAAAGAGAAGCATTAGAAGAATTATGAGGGACGTGATACATATCTTTGAGGATGGCTAATGGCATTAGCAGATAGGGTGTTGTTCTTAGAGTTTGGTTAACCTGTATTTACATCCTGCTTTAGATACTTCCTAGCTGTGTGATATTGGATGAGTCACTTAACCTTTCTTTGCTTCTGTTTCCCCAACTTTAAAATAAGTAGTTTAGGCTAAATAGACTCTAAAATCCCTTCCAGCTTTAAATTAATGATTTGTACTTCAAGGCCTGTCAGGTAGTAGAATCGTTAGATGTTTTGCTTAGTTTCAGAGGGCAGAAATGGTATAAGCAGATGAATTTTGCATAGACAGTTTTTCACAAGAAGCAATGCTTCATCACAGGGGATGTGAGGCCTTCATTTCTGGAAATCTTCAAATGGAGGTGCAATGACCACAGAAATATAATTCTTGCTCAGTTACAACTTGCACTGGATGACCTTATAGGTCCTTATAACCAAGATTCTATGATACTACAAGAGGCTGATTTGACTTAAAATACGAGAAAAATGCCTTTCTAACAACATAGGATGCCCAATAATGAAATAGTCTAACTGGCGGCGATGCCAGTTTGTCATCGTTGTAAGGGTTGAAGTGAAGTTCTATCTCTCAGGTTTGTTATTGATGAGACACTTGCATTGGAAGGGAGGTTGGAAGAGTTAACCTCAAAAATGTCCTCCTGCTTTGAGATTCTATGATTTTATACTTTTAACCCTGAGTCACTTACGCAAATAAAAAAGAATGTGTCCCCTCATCTTTTCATTGAGATTAGAGAAAAATAAATAAAGGAAACAGCTGGTTCTGCCTCATGTGTATATGGGATGATAAATGATTTTTTCAAATGAATGTCATAAGATCATAGGTTAAGGACCAGAAAGGGAAGAAGAAGACTTCATTTCATTTTGGCCCTCCATTTTATAGGGAGGAAACTGACATAGAGGTCAATGACTTGTCCCAGGTGATGCAAGGGAGTAGCTGAGCCTGCACTAAAACTGAGATCCCTTGATTCTAAATCCAGTGCTTTCTATGACTGACTTTTGTAGCCTCACAGAATCAGGGATTTGGAATTATGGAGATCTTAGAGGTTATCCAGTCCAAGCACTTTGGATGAGAAAACTGAGACCCCAAAGGTTAAAACAACTTGCCAAAGATCATAGGAAGCAAGTAGAACTGGAATTAGCGATTTCAGCAGAAATGGAAATCGAGTCTATTTCCCTAGCTCAAATCGTGCATTCTTAATCAACTCTGTGGACTTGTTGAAGAGACCTTGGAAAAGAATTCAGTGGGAGGATGGGAGCTAAAAAAAATAAAAAATAAATTATACATACTTGAGGATTAACCTAAAATACACAACTTGGGGGAAAAACATTTTGAGAGCTGAAGTGTAACTATGGGAACCACTTTACAGATGTTTGAAGGTATAAACAAGTTCATGAGACTGAAGGAATGCATAACGGAAGGAGAGAAACAATGATTTAAAATAGGAGATTCCCTTTGTGGAATTTGACCATTGACTCTATGTGAGCATTTCATTAAATGGCATCAGTAAGATTTTTTTTTAAATAGAGTTACTGAATCACAGCAAAGCTTGGCTGCATAATTACTAGTGGCTGTGATAATCTTTGTTAGGATAATCATGAAAAGGCCCTTTCTTTTCACGTTAGAGTATAGTTCAACACCAGATTACTGACCATACTTACACTAAATTATACTTCTTAAGATTAGGTACACAGACCCCCAGTGGGTCTGTGGATAGATTCAGGGAGTCTATGAATTTGAATGGAAAAATACATCTTTATTTCAATGGAAGTTCTTTCCTTTGTAATCCTTTGTATTTTAATTTATGCATTATTATTTTTTCTTTCTTCTGAGAAAGGGTCTATAGGTTTTACTGGACTGCCAAAGGTGTATGTGATACAACAAAGGTTTAAATACCCTGGTACTTTCTCTTGCTTATTTATTTTAAGGTGGATAAAAGCAAGTCCCTCACTGTGACATAAAATAATAGTATCCAAGACAAGAATTGATTCCCTTATAGGTAGGATACACATGTAGTTCTTTATAGAAGCCAGTTCTTGTTGTAACTCTCACTTTCATGATGAGTAGAATCTTTATACTGAGAATGGCTTTATCTCCTTCTCAGAGTTTGAGGGCAATATGATGTAGTGGCTAGAGCAGTACCACTACCAGGTCTATTTCTAAAGATGATTAGGAAAAAGGAAAAGAACCCATATATTCTAAAATATTTATAGCAGCTCTCTTTGTGGTGGCACAGAACTGGAAATTGCAGGGATACCTGTCAGTTGGGGAATAGCTGAACAAGTTGTGGTATATTATTGTGATGGAATACTGCTGTGCTATAAGAAATGATGAATTTGATGATCTTAGAAAAACACAGATAGACTTGTGTGAAATAATGAAGAGTGAAATGAGCAGAACCAAGAGATGTTGTATATGTAACAGCAATGTTGTTTTAAGAACAACTTTGAGTGAATGAGTCATTTTGACTATTATAAATACCCAAATTAACTACAAAGGATATCTGAAGGAAGAAGCTATCTGCATCGAGAGAAAGAACTGATAAATAAAATAGAAGTTTGTATAGAATGATTTTACATGTTATGTGTGTGTGTTTGTGCATATGTAATGGTAACCATTTTTAGGGCAAGGGGGAAGGGAGAAAAGAAAAAAGGAAAACTAGAAATTTACATGATAACTATTATATATTTAAAAAAGAATAGCAAGTTGTACCTAACAGATTTGCAGTTTCATATGCAATCATCTTTTGTTACACTATTTTTATAGAAATGCTTGTTTTATTCCATACATTAAAAATTAAATAAATGAAAGTTTTTAAAAATCAGAAAGGCTGAAAGTCAACTCATGGTAACTGATGTAAGGAGAGGCTAGGTGGTGCTATGGATAGAATGCCGGGCCTGAAGTCAGGAAGACTCCTCTCCCTCAGTGCAAATCTGCCCTCTGATATTTACTAGCTGTGTGACCCTGGTTAAGTCACTTAACCCTATTTTCCTCACCTGTAAAAATGAGCTGGAAAATGAAATAGCAATCCAATCCAGTATCTTTGCCAAGAAAACTCCAAATTGGGTCACGGAGAGTCAGACATGACTGAAACTACTAAATAGCAACAACAACAATGACTGATATAAGAATCAAATGAACCATTCATAAATATAAAACAATATAAAAGAAATAAATAAAAGCCAAGGGGGCATGGAGAAAGATCACTTATATGAAGCTAATCAGAGAAATCTTTCTGGAAGAGGCAGTTTTAAACCCAACTCAGAAGGACCTTGGTTTGAATACTATGACAGTGATTTTCTAGCTGTCTGACCTTAATCAAGATGCTTAAGCTTTTAAGGCCTCAATTTCCTAAGAAGTACAAATAGAAGGTTAGATACAAGTTCCACAGTCCACTGTGGCTCTCATTTTTTAAAATCTCGTGACAAGAAGTCTCATTTCAAACTACTGCATGGTACCCTGGGGCAGTAGCAAGAACCTGGCTCTGGAGGCAGAGTGATTAGATGCATACTCACAAACGTTGCCTACACTTGGCCTCTCTCAGCCTCACTTTCCTTATTGTATTGGGTGTGTCTGAGGTCCCTTCCAGTTCTTAATCTATATGATTCTATGATCCTCTAACCTTGGACAAGTCAATTCTCCTATCTGGGCCTCCGTTTCCTCATTTGTAGAATGAGGGGGCATAGACTCACTGGCCTCTTAGGTCCCTTCTGGCTCTACTTCCATGTTCTAGTGACTTTCTGTTGCTCAGTTGTTTTCAGTCATGTCTGACTTTTGGTGACCCCTTTTGGGGTTTTCTTGGCAAAGACACTGAGGTGATTTGTCATTTCCTTCCCCAGCTCATTTTACAGAAGAGGAAACTGAAGCAAACAGAGTTAAGTGACTTGTCCAGGGTCACACAGCTAGTAAGTGTCTGAGGCTGGATTTGAACTCAGGTCCTACTGACTACAGGCCTGGCGCTCTATCCAATGTCCTCAGAAGGGACAATGTTATAAGATAGAAAGAATATTAGAGGGGCAGCTGGATGGCACTGTGGATAAAGCACCGGCCCTGCAGTCAGGGGGACCTGAGTTCAAATCCAGCCTCAGACACTTACTAGCTGTGTGACCCTGGGAAAGTCACTTTACCCTGATTGCTCCCCCTCCCTCCCCCAAAATAATATCAGAGCTGGAAGTGATTTAAAAGATTACTAAATCAAAGCCTCTAATTTATAAAGGAGAAAAATCTCATTGCACAAGGAAATGCAGTGATATGCTCAAGCCCACACAATCAGCAAATGGGAGAGTAGTGTCCAGAATGTAGTTTGCATGTGGGGCAAGCCACAAAAACTGCAGATCAACTTTTATAGGCAAATTGCTTTGTGGAGTGTGGGGAATCCTCTTTGCCCCCTGGCAGGTGCAGACCCTGGACTTCCCGGTGATACTGTTGTTGGGGGGGGGGGGGCGCTGAGTGCTTGGTGCCAGGGAGAGCGCACCCTTTGATAGCTCCCTATCGTTGATCTCTAGAACTTCACATACTTCCTAGCACACAGTAGGTTCTTAGAATAAATGCATGTCAATTGATGGTACATTTTTCCGCCAATAGAATATCAGTACCTGAAAAAGCAGGGACTTTTCCACTGTTGTCTTTTTTGCCTCCTGTAGGGCCTGACTTATGAGTGTGATTGTGATTTCACTTGTCAAGGAAATATTCTCTACCAATTTGGATCAGCAACTCTTCTGCCATTTAGGAGATTTGAGTTTTGACTGGAGTATGGGCAGATTAAGGGCCTAAGCATAGGATCTGGTGCATAACAGGCTTTTAATATATGCTTATTGACTGATTGACTGGCAGAGTCATTCTGGTAGCCAGTATCAGAGGGAGGCATTGAACTAAGGTCTTCTGGACTCAGGCCAGCACTTCATCTGCTATACCAAGCTATATCTCTATGTGTGTATGACACATGTGGGGATCATTCCTCATAAATGACTGTGAATTGAGTAATAGTGTGTGAAGGTACATACTGTGAGTAGGGGATGGTGAGCAGATCTCCCTCTCTGACTTCCTGAAGACAAAGCACAGACACAGTGGTTATTTGCCTTCACCCACTGCCTGACTTCAATGGTACTTCTGGTGATGCATCTGTTCTTTGTCTTTGTACAGAGTCTACACTGCAGACACTTGTCTGTCTTCCATGTTGGGGGACAAAAGGCCATAATGAGAGAAGGTAATTGCTTATTGGTTATGAGGGAACTAACTGGTGCAGTAGA
The DNA here is from genome assembly GCF_900497805.2 of Vombatus ursinus. Taxonomy (NCBI): domain Eukaryota; kingdom Metazoa; phylum Chordata; class Mammalia; order Diprotodontia; family Vombatidae; genus Vombatus; species Vombatus ursinus. The sequence continues at coordinate 10,332,270 of NW_020954625.1, read as the reverse complement.
TAGAGAGCCAAACTTGGAACCAGCAAGATGCAAGTTCAAATCTGGCCTCTGATACTTACTGGCAATGTGACCTCGGGTGAAGCATTTAACCTCTGTCTGCTTCAATTTCCTCATCTGTAAAATGGACATAATAATGACACCTATATCCTAAGGTTGTTATGAATATAAAATGAGTTAATATTTGTAAAATGCTTTGCCAGCCTTCAAATGATATATATCATATGTGTTATTATTATTATTATTGCTTGCAAATAATAAGCATAGCTTAAAATATTTAGTGTACTGCTGATATATGAATGTTCTTCTTAGGAAAAGAGGGCACTGGAGGAAAATACATATCAACTCAAAACCCATCAGCCTAGAGCCCTGCTGGCTTTGTTCACTTTAAAAAAAGAAAGTTACAAATTGCATTGTGAACTTATTGATTTATAGGAAGCGTGTGCAGTGCCAGGTAGTTTATTTTCTCCTGCAGTCGTAAATTCCCTTCCTTGTATTTTACTTTACCATCTGCATAATAATATTTTTACCCTCCCACCATGATGCACAAACAGCCATTTACCCTGCCAACAGCAAAGCTCTTTGAAGGCTCCTATTTTGCAGGCTTCTTCTTCCCTTATTTCTGCTAAACTTTGTTCACTTGTAAGGGAGGGCGTCTGAAAGAAGGTGTGATTTGAAACAAAGCTCAAGTCTGTTTTGGGTGCTGGGCATTTTTAGGATGGCCTGAGAGAAGCAAAACACTCTGCATAGCTCTTCTTTCCCAGAGATGTTCCTGCTGAAATGAACAAAAGGGAGGGCCTGTGTGAGAAACTGAAGGACATCACTTCATTGCTTCCCTTCCTCCTTGTGTAAGCTTAGAACATGGTCTCCACCACCAGTAGCAACAGCAGGGAGGGGTAGGGGGAGAAAAATCTCTGAGTCTGTTACATTAAAAATCAAAGTGGATTTTTTCTTTCTTGGTGCAACCATAGCTAACGGAAGTGCCTTTTGTAGAAGGAGGAGAAATGAGAGACCTTTTCTAAACAAATGGAACATTCCCCACATACTGTATTTGCAAACTTCAATACACCAATTCAAGTGAGGGTAGCACAGGGTGAAATGCTTTTTAGAAGTAAATATTAAAACATATTGTCTGTTCACTGATCAATTCAATTTATTCCCCAGAATAGAATACTAGACTTTGGGATCAGGAAGACCTGACTAGCTCTAATCCTTAATAGCTCTATAACCTTGACTCTGAACCTTAGTTTTCTCATTTGTAAAATGGGGAAATAGGATGAGATGAACTATGAGAGTCTTTCCAGCTCTTCAATCTCTAATCTGATAATCCTATGATCCTATGAATGCTCCTGTATACTTGTAGTGAGATAATAAACTATAATAACTTGGGCAAGTTCTTTAGACTGCAAAACATTCAAGAAGTATTATCTCACAAGTCTGTGACCTCAGCAGTCATAGCAGCAGCAGCAGCAGCAGCAGCGGTAATGGCATTTATATCACATCTTGAGGTTTTATGTGCTCATTTCATCATTCTGTTCCTACAGATAATATTGTCCTCATTTTACAGACGAGGAAATTGAGGCAGAGAGGTTAAGCAACTTGACCATGGTTACATAATAGTAAGTCACCACCTCATAGTCAGTGCTAGATGTTAGCATACTTTTTGTTTTCTCCTAAGTGACAAAACCAAAACCAAAAGCTAGATGATAAATCAGGATCTTAAAAATCATGGTTTTAAAGCTGGAAGGGCCCTTAGAAGTTATTTAGTTTAATCTCTTGTGGTGCTTTGGAAAGATCACTAGCTCTAGCCTTAGGGGACCTGGGCTCAAATCCTACCTTTGATGCTTACTACTTGTGTGATGGGGCAAATCACTTGTCCCTCTGGGCGTGTTTCCTCATCTGTGAAAAGGAAGTAGGTAGATGACATGACTTCAGAGGTCTCTTCTGTAGCTACTCTTTTTACTGAAGCAGAAATTGAGGCCTAGAAAGACTGAGTAACTTGTCCATAGTTACACAGACAGTAAGTAACAGAGCAGGGATTTGAACGTAGATCTTTCTGCCCGCACATTAAGCGCTCTGTCTACCATACAACGCTGCCTATTAGGTGTGTTTTAGTGGGAGTCCTTTTCAAGACACGTGGTGAACAAAGTGGTCTCTGAGGCACTTTCAAACCCACAATTTTGTGAGCCTGTGAAAGACAACATTAAGTTTTTAGTGGAAAGTCGAGTAGGAGAGTGATAGGTCAGATGGGAACATCTGGGAAATCTTCCTGGAGGGAGAGAGGGAGGTAGGTTTGAATTTGATTTAGAAAAATATGTTGGATATTTCTTAGTGGAGAGCAGAAGAGGAGTCCAGAAAATGGCAACCAGGTGGGTGAGGAGACTAGGCCATAAAAAGAGCATTTGTAAGACCAGGGAAGCTTACGCTCAAGCAGAGATGACTTAGGAGGTGCACAATAGCTCTCTTTAAGAATCTGATGGATTGTTCGATTGAAATCAAATTAGCCTTCTTCTGTTCAGTAACGGGTGGGCCTTTGTAGAAAGGCAGGACTAGAGGTACTCTAAGGAAAGATATCTGAAAAATAACAGCTTTTCAAAATGGCACATTTGCTGTCCTGGGAAACTGTGGGTCTCTTCAAGTGAGGGCCATATAACTGCTTCAGTGGGATGACAGAGAGGAGAGTGCTGTTTAGGTATGGGTCAGACTCAGTGATCTCGAACATTACTTCAAATTCTGACATTTTGTGATTCTGTGATACGTCTTACTCGGCTACCTCTTGGCCTTTAGAGAATTGATAAGTTTGTGATCAATCAATAAGTATTTATTAAGTGCCTACTATGTGTCAGGCACTGTGCTAAGCATTGGGTGATGGAGGAGAAATGTTTTCCTCAGGTAAAGATGCATAGGATTATAATTTATCAAATTTAGAACTGGAAGAGAAATTAGAGCTCACTTCAGAGTTCATAGATGAACAGAGACCAAGGGAGCTAAGATAACTTGTTGAGTCATCTTAGTTCTGTCTGACTTTTTGTAACCCCATTTTGGGTTCTCTTGGCAAAGATGCTGTAGTGGTTAGCCGTTTCATTTTCCAGCTTATTTTACAGATGAGGAAAGTGAGATAAATAGGGGTAAATGACTTGTCCAGGGTCACACAGCTAATAAGTGTCAGAGGCCAGATTTCAACTCAGGGCCTCTTAATTCAAGCGGCTGGCACTTTATCCACTGTGCCACCTAGCTGGCCAAAATAACTTGTACAGTGCCACAAAGATAGCTTGCTAGCTAGCAAAGCTTGGTTACATTGTCTCCAAATCTAGTACCTGTTCAATGATACTAAGTAAACTCCCATGGTAATGTCTAGTTTTATCATAACAGGGATGGCAGCCCCATATTAGTCATACTGCCTCCATACTACTCCATAGTAAACTGAAAGTCATGGGGGGCTATGACCTCAAGATGTCACTTGTTGCCAGAAATGCAACACCATGATTCTCTACTCAATTCTCAGTCTTTTTTTTGCTCTCTTCCTTATTGATAGCATCTGTTTTGACATTTAATTTGATCACATATTATCTTATATATTTTCTAGTTATTTATTTAAGGTATTAATGTTATCTCATTAACAAAAAGTACAAACTTTTATGGGTAAGACTCACAAAACTCTTATTTTACATAACCATTTGTCAGTAGATTTTTTTCACGTACTTTCAACTCCTGCTAATTATTCTTAGCTTTTCCCTCTGGGGTCAAGCACGGGAAGTAGATCTCATCTCCCACTTGCTAGCCCCTCAAATACATGGAGATAACCATTATGCACTCTCTAATTTGTCTCTTCTTCATGGTAAAGATGTGCAGATTCTTCCTTTGGGCTTCATATAGTACGATGTTCAGTTATCTTGGCCTCCTGTGGATGCCTCCTGTGGATGCCTCCTGTGGATGCCTCCTGTGGATGCCTCCTGTGGATGCCTTCTGGCTTGCCATTGTCTTTCTAAAATGAGGTGCCCACAATCAAATGTAATCCTCCAGATGTGTTCTGACTAGAGAGTAATGTGCTAGAACCATCACCTCCATCACTCTTCTCTCTCTTTATGTAGCCTACATTGACAAAAGGGGGTTTGTTTGTTTGTTTCCATTGAATGTTATAGCATTGATTCAGGCTCAACTTAGAGAACCACTAAAAGTCCCAGATTTCTTTCCACTGACCACAGGAACCATGCTCTAGTAATACTTTTCTTACTCTATATTTATTGTTGATTTGACCCCCGATTATAAAACTATGCTATTAAGGTCCTTATTCTGTCATCTATATTTTCACTATCATACCTTCCCATCTTCAATATTTGACCATTCTCTTCATTCATTTAACTACTGCCTGACAGCAAGCCCTCATTAGATTTCCTCAGAAGTGGGAGAGGTTAATCACCCTTAAGGCTAGTGCTTCCCCTATATTGATTGCCTCCAATTTATCCTGCATATATTGTGTTTGTACATAGTTATTGCACGTTGTCTCCCCCATTACACTGGGAGCTAGTCAAGAGCAGGGATTGTTATCTTCCTTTGCATTCCAAGTGCTTAGCACAGTGCCTGGCACGTTGTAAGTTTTTAATAAATGCTTATGGAGTGACAGACTGACTGAAGTCTTGTGATATAGTTCTTTTCTAAAAATAGTATTTTGTTCTTTCCCAATTACATGTAAAGACATTTTTTTAAACATAAATTTAAAATTCCCTCTCTCCACTCCCTAAGATGGTAAGCAACTTGATATAGGTTACATGTGTGCAGTTGTGTTAAACATATTTCTACGTTAGTCAGGTCAGACTTCATTAGTTCTTTCTCTGGAGGCAGATGGCATTTTTCATCATGAATCCTTTGGAATTGTCTTGTATCATTGTATTGCTGAGAAGAGCTAAGTCATTCATATTTGATCATTGCTGTTATTGTGTATACTGTTCTCCTGGTTCTGTTTACTTCACTTTGCATCAGTTCATGTAAGTATTTCCATTTTTTTCCCTAAAAACACCCTGCTTATCATTAACTAGAGCACAATAGTGTTCCATTACAGACATATATCATGACTTGTTCAGCCATTCGCCAATTGATAGGCATCCTCTCAATTTCCAATTCTTTGACACCAAAAGGACTGCTATAAATATTTTTGTAGAAATATGTCCTTCCCCCCCATCCCTTTTCTGCGATCTCTTTGGGATACAGACCTAATACTGGTATTGCTGGATCAAAGGGTTTGCACAATTTGATTGCCCTTTGGGCGTAGTTCCAAATTGCTCTCCAGAATGGTTGGATCAGTTCACAACTCCTCTGACGGTGTATTAGCGTCCCAATTTTTCCACATCCCCTTCAACATTTATCATTTTTCCTTTTCTGTCATATGAGCCAATCTGATAGGTATAAAGTGTTACCGGAGAACTGTTTAAATTTGCTTTTCTCTAATCAAAAGTGATTTAGAGAATTTTTTTGTATGACGATAGATAACTTTGATTTCTTCATCTGAAAAGTGCCTGTTTATGTCCTTTGACCATTTATCAATTGAGGAATGACTTGTATTCTTATAAATTTGACTCAGTTTGGTATATATTTGAGAAATGAGGCCTTTATCAGAGAATCTTGATGTAAACATTTTCTATAATTTTCTGCTTTCCTTTTAATCTTGGCTGTATTGGTTTTGTTTATGCAAAACTTTTTAATTTAATATAATCAAAATTATCCATTTCACATTTTGCAATACTTTCTATCCCTTGTTTGGTCATAAACTCTTCCCTTCTTCAGAGAAAGACAGGTTAACTATTCCTTGCTCTCCTAATTTGCTTATGTATCACCTTTACGTCTGTAAATGATGTACCCATTTGGACCTTATCATAGCATACAGGATAAGATATCTAGTTTTTGCCATTTTCCAGTTTTCTCAGAAGGTTTTGTCAAATACTGAGTTCTTATCCCAGAAGCAGGCATCTTTGGGTTTACCAAACACTAGATTACAATGGTCATTTATATTGTTTTGTGTACCTAATCTGTTTCAATGATCCACCACTCTATTTCCTTTGTGATACAGCTGTAAGTGGTCACTTAATTTCCTGTTTCTGATATTGATCCTTATACATTTCCCTCCTCTTTGTAGCAGTGGTGATAGACATGTGATTTGGAGGTAAATTGTTCCAAAAATTCTCAAGTACAGTCATTTTAGTATCGAATTACATAGGAGAGATCAATGGTGGAGGGTATATGAGGAAGTGAATATGGTTATTTAAGGCATTGATTAAAAAATAACAACAAAATACATAGCTCAAACCATGTTATCCTCCTACTAAAACAATCTTCAGTAGCTCCCTATTACCTCTATGAGAAGATTAAAAACTCCTTAGTTTGACATTTAAACTGCCCCATTCACAATCCAGTTACAGCATGTTTGGTTTTCCATGTTTGGTTTATATTGCTTACTCTATGTTCCAGCCACCTGGCCACCTCAAATTTGCCATTTCCTTTTCTGACCTCTGGCCTTTCTCAGTCTGGAGTGCACTCCTGTCTCACTTTTACCTTGCAGAGTCCCTAGTTTCCTTCAAGACTGTATGCTCAGCAGAACCAGAAGAACATTGTATACAGTAACAGCACTATTGTACGATGATCTACTATGAATAACTTAGCTATTCTCAGCAATACAATGACCCAAGACAATTCTGTAGGACTTATGATGAAAGGTGCTGTCCATCTCCAGAGAAAGAACTGGTAGAGCTTCAATGTAGATCAAAGATATTTTTTCTTTACTTTCTTTATTTTTCTTGCTTTGTTTTTGTCTATGTTTTATTTCACAGATTAACTTACACGGAAATGTATTTTACATAATTATATATGTATAATCTATGTCAAATTGCTTGCCTTTTCAATGGAGTGAGGGAAGGGAGATAGGGAGAGAATTTGGAACTCAAAATTTGAAAAAAAAATTATGTTTTTACATGTAGTTGGGAAAAATGAAATAGTAAATATGATTTTAAAAAGACTATATGCTCAGGCATGACCTCCTCCAAGAAGCCTTTCATGATTCCCAGATATTCATGCTCTTTTGCTGCTCAAGGTATCTTGTATTTATATATCTTTTAAAAAAATATGTTGTACCTTACAGTCAAATGCAATATCTTCAAGGCCAAGGGCTATTTAAAAAAAATTATTTTTTTCTCAGAATCTAATACAGTGACTTGTTAACAGTAGGCATTTATTAAATGCTTATTAATTGAACAGGTAGGTCATTTTTAGATTCCTATCCCCCTAAAATGAGACAAAATGACACTGACCATCTAAATTTGGGTGATAGCAGGTCACACACAACAAAACAGAAGATTCAGGGAAGAGAATAGCTGTCCTCAAGTGTTGGACAGGTTGCCATGCGGAACAGAGACTCTTGCTTGACTTCAGTAGACAGAACTGGAAGTACTAGGTGGAAGGTACCAAAAGGCAAATGCAGGAATAATTTCCTTTTTTCTTGATTGTACACTTGTCATCCAGATCAAAAGTAATGCCCTGGAGAACTTACCCCTTTTATCTCCATGACTCTCACTCTGGGATACCATTGCCTGACTAATGAGGGCTTCATCTTATCCACCTGTGCATCACATCTAGGATGGCTACAGCCATGCCTCACTTTACTCCCTGGACATCTCCTTATCACCAGCCTTGGTGCTGCATGTATTTTCTTGTCCTTCTCAGCTTGCATAACACCTATCCAGATTTCTAGTTCTGGATACGTAATCAGATCAATACTGACATTTCTACTGGAAAGAGTATCAATCTATTCCTTTGTGTCTGTTAGCCATCATCCCTCTACTGTTTCAAACCAAAATACCACTTCCCTGGTCTTCTGATGTGTCTTATCTCTTCCTATTAAAATGTTGTTTTTTCTAGGGTAAAGGCTATATCCCTAATTCTTAGCACAGTTCTTGAAGCCACATATGATTTCATCAGGGTAGGGGACTCCTCAGTGAGGAAACTCCTATAATGTAGATTGGTACCACCTCAGCAACTGAGTATTGTTAGAAAGTTGTCTAGAGCATTGGAGAGGTTAAGTGACTTACCCATGGTCACCCAGTCAGTATGTGTCAGAAGTGGGGTTTCAAAGGTCTTCTGGCTTATGAGGTGGCCTCTCTATCTACTTTGCCATGTTAATCTCAGGATTACTGTTTGGTTACCTGTGCCAAGTAGGAGAGGCAGTCAAGGCCTAGAGATCCAGACTCAAGTTTTCTTAGATAAGTCTGTGCTCCCATGAATTAGCATGTGTGACCCGCCATCATCCCTGATGCTTTGAAGGCCCTCCCAGACACTTGCCAAGAAAGAGCTGAGTCTCAATACAGGTGTTAAGAAAAGAAGAAAAAATTCCACTGAGTGGGAAACTCAAAAACAGAGTACAAAGGCTACTGTCTGAGGGAGCTAATTTGTTCATCCTCAGCAAAGAGCTTTCAGCTGGTTGGCTTTGTTGGTATAATGTGGAGAGATGACATGTCTAGGTGTAAGCTAGTTTAGTTGAAAATAGGTTCAGTATGACCTCAGACGGTTGATGCTTACTAGCTGTGTGACGCTGGGCAAGTCACTTAACCCCAATTGCCTCACCAAAAAAAAAAGTTCAGTGGAAATCCCATCTTCCCAAGAGTCTGAGGACTTGGGTTTGAATCCCAGTGCTCTCTGACCTTATGCAAACTAATTACCCTTTCTAGGGCTCTGTTTCCTCATTTAGAAAGTGAGTTCTCCAGTTGTAGTCCTCAGGTCATGAAATACCTGAGTGGCATTACCATATTAAAATGTAACTCGGAAATGTTTAATGAAATAAATAAAAATACAATATGCACAGATAATGTTAATTTGTGGTTTTCCAAGACAACCCACAGCCCTTAGAGATCCCTTTCTCTTAAGTTTGACACCATTGGACTGGAAGACCTCAGAGAACCCTTCTGCATAGTTCATCTCGGGTCCTCTCAGATTCAGAGTGTTGTTGGAAATAGAATCTTTTCCTTTAAACAGCTCTTAGTGCTGCCTCCCCATAGCCTAGCCTTTATCTTAAGACAAAGTCATTATAAAGATTAACGAGTCAATTAAATTCATAAAAATTGATAGGTTGCTCCAGGGCCCAGTACATATTTAATCTTAAATAGTGCATTTTCAAGTAACATAGCCCACAGCACTGAAAATGAGGGTTCAACTTGTCTTTCTTCATGACTGCAGAGTTCAGCCCTTGTACTGTTCTCATCTCAGAGAGCCCATAATCACCTCCTGTGCTTCCTATTTGTGCTCATCACCCACATCCCCATTAACACCTTATTAAAATGCACACCTGCCGAGTTTCCTCATCTTTCCATAGCTCAACCCCCTCCATCACCTCAGCTATTATAGAATCTGGAACACTCAACTTTGGCAGAATGCTGTTGAAAATGACAGTAATGATTGCTTGTAGGAGCCAACTTTCATAAATTGAAGTTATCCTTTTATGTATTTATAAATAAGAAAGATTTTTATTTCTCTCCCCAAGACAAAGGTTAGGACATAAGGGTGGCTGGATAACAGCTGTAACCAAGATTCCTGTACTGAAAGAAGACAAAATGGAACTCAGGTTTAGATGTCACTTTCAAGTTCAGAAAAGGCTTCCATAGCAAAAACAAAGGTAGACCCATGGCAGATTAAATCAGATTAAATGTAACTGAGAAATACTTAACAAAATAAATCCAAATGCAATAAAGCATAGCTTTTTTATTGGGTGATTTCATATGCACCCAAAGGGATCCTTCTATACGGTTTGGTGGCTCATGTCTCTATTCAAACTTGACACCCCTGGTGTAGAGAATGACATTGAACTGGGAGTCAGGAGAGATTTGTGTTCAAAACTTCCTGAAGATTCTTATTAGTCATGTGACCCTGAACAGGCCATTTAACCTGAGAGACTTTGTGGAACAGTGGAAAGAATATCGGCTTTACAGGCAGAGAGTTTAGTTTGGAATTTTGCACTTCTCATTTATTACATGTGTGGCCTTTGGCAAGTCACTTAACTTCTTTGGGTTTCAGTTTCCTCATCTGTAAAATGGGGGAGGTATTGCACCAGAAAGTATCATAGGAAAAATACCTCCTCTTTGAGTTCGTGTGGTAGGTAACTGCTTCCGAAACAAATCTACCCCAGTGCAGAAATTACAGAGGTAAGAAAAAAAAGCCTAGTTTTTTTTTTTTTAAATAATGCTTAAGCATAGGTTCAGGCCTCATAAAAATAATAAACTTGAGTGGAAATTAAGATTCTAATAAGGCCCCTTATAAACCAAATCATGTCAGAGTGATGGAGAAATCATTCTTTTACATATTGCAATCCTGTATGTTTCTCTTAGGCCATAAAAGTTAAAGAAAAGACAGATTCATAATCCCAATCTTTATTTAATGTCATAAAAGATGTACAAACTTAGCTTAGCAGAGTCGTTATCTCATACACCTCTAAGAAAACAAACTTAGTTAACAGACTATACAGGTAAACTAAGTCAGATTACAGACTAAACACCTAATTTGCAAAATCCTACTTGTATAACACTCTAAGTCTATATTTTAAAGAAGTCACAATGGGCTAATGGAGAGGAAGGGATTTACGTGTCATGAAAATTTGGCATCAAGGACATTCTTCCACATATTAACTATTGTTTGGAAGGCTTAAAAGATTCTGTATTACTTTCCTCTTCTCATTTGGTTTCTTATCTCAGGAATGTCAAGTCTTCCCTTAACTCTATTATTCCAAGAATCAGGTTTTGGTCCTGTAAGGTTAAAATGACCAGACAGGCTTTCAGTTAACCAAACATAGTAGAAAGAATGGCTCTGAGCCCCAAATAATAAAAGTCAGCAAAAGGAAGTAACAATTTAAAAAAAAATCCCATTTTGGTTACCTTTCAGGTCTCTTCTATATCTGGAGCTTTGTTTTCCTTGTATCTAGAATAGTGTTTACCACGTCATAGACAGTTACCAGATGCTTTGTGGTTGATTAGTTTGAACCCGTAACACAGGAGCTTCTGGGCTCTGGCCTCTAGCAGGTTCACTCTTGATCTGGGCAGACAAGAAGACAGTGGTGGAGACGTGACAAGGGGTAATTACTTTATTATTCTCAATCACTCTTCTCACAGGGACTGGCTAGAATGGGAGCTTAGCTCCAACAACATCCCCTAATTACTGTTCTCTCAGGGGCAGGTGAGATTAAGAGTAGGAGCACCAGCTCCTACAGCACCCCCCTAAGCCTTGATGGCAGCAGGTAAAGGCATGAACAGATTTCAGCTGGCATATTTCACAAATCCACAAATCCATACTCACTGACCAGTGCTTGTTTGATTTTTAGAGGAGCACACAAAGAAGGTGTTTTGCCAATAGCAGGCTCATAAGTTTACGGTAATTTTGGCAATATCATGGTGACTCAACCTAGCGCAGGCACAGTGGGTGTTTACAACTTAAGCACAAATGTTTATATTATCTTAAGGTTATATAATGAGGTGCAAGCCCATTAAAATTATTCACAAGCCATGATCTTGGGAACTGGTAGATTGTTTATGGCCATGGATCCTGGGTACTAGTCTCTTAAAAGAAAAACAAATCCACCTTATATACAGAAACACTCTGAATATCAGTTTCCTCACCCATAAAATAGTACTGGCACCAAAGGCTATTATAGTATTATAAAATTCAAATGAGTTAATGTGATAATATTAGTTGTTAATCCCAGGAGGAAGGCGGTTCCAAGTTTAGTCCAATGTCTGCTTCACTCAGCCAGCAAAATGTTTTTTCCTAAAGCACAGCTCTGTCCATCTCAGCCACTTCTTACCTCTAGGATAAAATATTTAGTCTTTCTAACATTCTGTTTGACCTTTCAATGCCTTTACAATCTGGCCCTTTCCTGCTTGCCAGTATTCTTAAACTCTATTCCCCTCCACACTCTACAATCCAACTATACCAGCCTGCCTACTACTCCTTACACATGACACTCTGTGTCCTGTTGTGTCTTTATACTGGATTTCCTTGTATTTGGAACACACACACCCACTTTCTCTCTCTGTCTTCGTCTGTCTTTCTGTCTCTGTCTGTTGTCTCTATGTGTCTCTCTGTCTCTGTCTCTCTGTCCCTCTCTGTCTCTGTGTCTGTGTCTGTCTGTCTCTATGTGTCTCTCTGACTCTGTGTCTCTGTCTCTTTCTCTGTATCTGTCTATCTCTATGTCTCTGTCTCTGTCCTTCTGTCTCTTTCTGTGTCTGTGTCTGTCTGCCTGTCTGTCTCTGTCTCTCTGTCTCTCTGTCTCTCTCTCTCCTTTTCTCCTTGGATTTCTTCAAAACTCAGACAAAATATCACCATCTGCATGAAGTCTTTCCCAGTCCCCTGAACTATTTACTACTTCCTTCCCTCTGAAAATACTTCCCACCTACTCTTTCCATATCTTGGATGTAACTATTTATTTACATGTTGTCTCCCTCATTACCATGTCAACTCTTTGAGGGAAGGAATTGTTTTATCTTTCTTTGTTACCTCAGGATTTAGAACAGTGCCTGGCACAGATTAGGAACTTAATACATTCTCATTGAAGTGACTTTACTCTATTTCACTCTTTTTGGGGCAGGTAGGTGGAGCTGTGGATAGAGTGCCAGGATAAATTCTGGCCTCAGATAGTTACTAACTCTGTGATCTTGGGTAAGTTGCTTAACCTTGCTTGTCTCAGTTTCCTCACCTGTAAAATTAATTGAAGGGAAAGACAAACTACTCCAGTATCTTTGTCAAGAAAACCCCAAATAGATATGGAAGTGTTGGACCTCACTGAAAAATGACTCAATATAAACAGCAGCAGCAGCAAGTCTTCAGGTCTTTGGTATTTTTTGAGAACATGTTTTCTGTAACCTGTGATGCAATGTTATTGATAATATCCTTTAGGCATTAACATTCACCATAAATATATCCATTATCCTTTGGAAGATCTGTAACTTTTAAACATTTAATACTGTAGCACTCCATGTTTTAAAGTCATATAGCATCACTAGAAGATGGGTCTTTGTTTCTGGGTTAAGCAGCACATCATTAGAAACACTGGATAATTTGCCAATGTGAACCAGCCCGCTCTTTTCCCATTCATTGGTGCCAGCTGGGTGAACAGTTGGTTTTGCTGGCAATGAGGAAGTTTGGCCCCTACTCCCCTCATTGATGGCTGAAAGATCCAAGCTAGAAGCAGTGTCAGTGGCCTAGGGGAAACTGCTATTTCTGAGGCTTTTGGGTTCAAAAACCTGGTCTGTCTCCATGGTATATGAGGGGAAGTTGTTGTAGAGGTGGAAGGGGGTAGCTTGACTTGCCTTAAATAGGTTTCCTCCCACTTCTTCCTGAGGTTATATGCTGCTTCAGCTAGGCTGACTTGCCTGCCCCATTGGTATAGATTCAGACCTCTTTTCATCTTTCCCCCTGCCCCACAAATAATGATGGCCTTCTATAAAACCATAGGTCCAACCCTGGATAGCTATAAAGATGCTTCTAGAATTATTGTTTTAAGTTGGTTCCATCTGGGGTACAGAAAAACTAGCCATGCTAACATTCCATGACTCAGTCAGGAAATAGGCCTTTGTTGTAGTTGAATTGCTTTTTGGCTGGAAGTTTTGAATGTGATAGATATGGCCATTGCTTGAATATCTATTTTTGCTATGATAAAAATAAAACAAAAACATTAAAAAAACAGATTTCTGTTCTCTTCAACGTAAGAATATATTTCTTGATATCTGAGAAAGGAACTCTGATCAGGAGGAGAAAAAAAAAGTATTTCCTTTTTTTTTTAAATGCCATTTTGCCTGAAGACTCTTCATCTTCAAGTCAGAGCCACCTGAAGCAGTCTGCTTGATAAGTGCCTCTAGTGTTAACAGCCAATTTCCTGGTTATTCTGGCTTTCGGTGAATCATGAAGTCCAAAGGAAGGCACTATACCTTTAAAATGGAATGACAGTAACAAAGAAAAGCAAGCTCTATTACTAAAGGGAACCCTCACAAATTTTCCAAATGAAAACTCTTTATAATCAAGTTCCCAATGTGTATGAAATGAAAATGCTTTCTTCCAATTTACTTTTCTTGCCCTCATGCTCAGAAGCGGTGTCTCAAGCTGTATTGTGTCAAGGTATTATTTACAAATTGGTGGACGAACACTATTTGTTAAGTAATAGAGCATTTCAAGAACTGTATCCTGGTATACTCTACTCTGTTCAAAATTGTTTGCATCAAGAGATAAGCATTTCTTCAAAAAAGAAAGGAATTGAACATTGCAGGAACTCTATCAAAAGGTTTAGATTGAGAGAGAGAGAGGGAGAGAGAGACAGAGAAAGAGAGACAGAGACAGAGAGACAGAGAGAGAGACAGAGATTCAGAGACAGACAGAGACAGACAGAGACAGACTGAGAGAGACAGACAGACAAAGACAGAGACAGAAAGACACACACAGGGAAAGAGAGAGAGAGAGACACACAGAGAGAGACAGACAGACAGAGAGAAGAGAGAGAGAAAGAAAGAGACAGAAACAGACAGGGAAACAGGGAAAGACTGTTATACAGTAAGCAAATTAAAGAATCTTCTTTAAAATAACTGAAAGGATTCTAATAAAACTCCCCATTCTTTAAAACGTTTTGGCTACCTTCTCCCTTAAATCATTCTCTTCTTTTCCCTGGTGTTTTGACTCTGAAATTGTGGGACAGAGAGGCTGTAATGAGTATCTGGGTCTTTGTCTGCCACTACACTCACCTTGACACTTAATCCCATGATATTCTAGAATCTTAGCATTATGGAGCTTGATTAGCAATAATTGATTGGGTTTAAATCGTGGTTCTCATGACCTAGGGAAGTAGTGGGTATATAGAAAATGCCTGGATTTCCATTCACAGTCAGTTCTGAAGCTTTATTATCTGTGTGACTTTGGGCATGCCAATTAACTTCCTTGGGCTGTTTATTTTTCTATAAACAAGGGAGTTGGAGCAGACAAATCAGGAGGTCCCTCTAGCTCTACAACTTTGGAAACCTCACTTTCTTCTAAATCTGCCAGTCACACACACACACACACACACACACACACACACACACACACACACGCCTCTCTTCAAGCTCTACCCTTGGCAAATGCTTAGTTATAAGGTATTTCATTAAAAGCTGACTAGGAGTGAAAAGTGATTTGCCAAAGAGATTGAAAGTTGATGTTTACATAGAGGATTTCTCCTTCTTTCTGATTTCTTGGATTGGAGATTAGTACTTTTAGTCCAGAAGAAAAAGAATGAGCTCTGCTGTAGTCCCAGCTCCTTTTTCTCCCTATTAATGGAGTTAACGTTGTACTTCAAACAGATAGATGCCAAATACAGCTAGTCAGGCTTGGCAACCACAGTTCAAAACAGGTGAAAGGCATAAACAGTTGTGAAGAGAAGCAGCTGGGAAGGAATCCTCCATTGAGAGCTTGTCTTACCCTAGAAAGTGGCCTCAGGGCAGCTAGATGGCACAGTGGAGAGAGCACTGGGCCTGGAGAAGGAAGACCTGAGTTCAAATCTGACCTCAGATACTTACTAGCTGTGTGACCCAAGACAAGTCACTTCACACCACTTGCCTCAGTTTCCTCATCTGTAGAATGAGCTGAGAAAGGAAATGGCAAATCACTCCAGTATTTTGTCAAGAAAGCCCCAAATGGGGTCATGAAGAGTCAGACATGACTGAAATAACTAAACAATAAATCCTAGTCTGTGACTAATAAACTTTCCCTTTATTCTTTCTCTGTGCAAGGGAAGGGGATAGGGAATTTCTTCACCAGGGAATTCCTTATACTAATGAATCTCATATCCGGTTCCTAGTTCTCTCTCTTTCTCTCTCTCTCTGTCTATCTACTTATCTATCTAGTATTTTTATCATCAAATATCTATCATCTATTTCAATCTGTTAACATATTCTTCCTTATATATGGCATTCTCCTTACTAAACTACGCCTCCCCTCCCCTCTTTGCCTTTCTTAATTCTGTCTACTCTTCAAGGCCTACCTTGTTTTACATTTTCTAGTAAGACATTTTTTACCTTTCTAATTCAGTGAGTGATTTTTTTCCTCCTCTGAATTCCTATAGAATTTATTGGCTATTACACTTGTTTGGCATTTACACTAATTATCTTTTGATCCTAAGAGCCTATGGATTAATAGGAAATGGATAATAGGAATGTTAAGAAGTATTGAGGGCCCAATTGAAATTATATAGATGGAATTTGTGAATCAGCACAAATACTTAATTTTTTCCCCAATAATAATCTATAGCTGGCATGCAGAAAAATGAGAAAGTGGACTTAGAGGGAGGCAATGTGGAAGAGTGAAAATAGCTCTGGATTTGGAGTCAGAGGACCTGAGTCCTAATCACGGCCTTGCTATTTCTACCTGTGTGATGCTGGGCAAGTCAAAACCTCCCTGACCTTCAGTTTTGTTATCGGTAAAGTGGAGTTGGGGGTTGGATTAGATGTCTTCTGAGGCCCCTTCAGCGTTCAATGAAATGAGAGAAGGGGAAAGGAAAATCTATGGTATGGATGACTAAGGGTTAACATTTTATAGAGTTCAACAGTAAGAAGGAATCTGAGATTTCAAAAGATTCATGGCAGCAAAGGTATCTTAGATATCTCAGTTGAACTTGCTTTTGTTTGAAATTAACTAAGAAATACACATCTTTGCCACTCTCATTATAATTCCATCCCTACAAATCTCATCCTCCTTTCTAGTTCTTGCTGTTTTCCAGACTCCAGTGGCCATTTGGGTAAACATTTAATAGTATACAGCATCACTTATGAGGCAGCTTAAGTTTTTTTTTTTTTAATCCACTTGAAGTCTATTTCTCAAAAGCCATTTCCTGAGTAGTCAACATATTGAACAGTTAAATGAAAACTTCCTAGTTAATGCATCTGTCAACTCCAAAGAAACTTGGTAAAACAAAGAAATCTCAAAAATGTTCCTTTCTATCACTGTCAGTGATGCACAATCCTCAAAAACAACACTTAGCTGCAGGGGCTGCCTGCTGCCAGTCAATCCTCTGATAAGGGGGAATTTAAAATGTACCATTTCCAAGAGAGCAATCCTATGTGGAGGTGAATATATTCCTTGCAATCTATGTAGTGAGACTTAATGATGGGCAGATTATAGCTGTGGATAAACTCCTTGCTCCCCATTTGCAAACCATTCAGTATGTAGAAAAATATGAAATCATGCCATTCTGATTGAACCAAGCGAATTTTCTGGCCTCTCTCAAGGAAAAACTATTTTTGTACCTTCTGAAAAAATGCTTCAATGCAACCCCAATTGGGATAGGAGGTTAATTTATGTCAAAACTAAAAACACTGATTTGGGGATGCTAAATGAAGTTTAAAATATTAGCATTTTTGAAACACTAGAGGGATTTTTTTCATTTTTCATTTAATTAACATTCCCACACCCTATTGGGGACTCATGATTTCCCAATGCCAAGTACTTCTGCACTTTTAGAAGGAGGTGAAATATGATAAGCTAGGGGTATATCAGACTCTCATGGAGATTTCCATCCCAAGGGGCAGAAATGCCAAAGAAGACTCTGGGAAGTGCTACGTACTCACATGGGGCAAAGTGAGAGAAAGGGGCTTTACCTCTGTCTTCCTATTTTCCACAAGTTTGGTTCAAAAAGAACATATCAAAATGTACACTGTTCCTATTTTGTTGGGAATATTTTCAGGCTCTCTCAAGAGAGTATTTCAATTTCAATAAGCAGCATTTCTCTCTGGCAGTTCCATTTATCAACATGCAGTGACATTCAGTGCCAATGACTACAGCCACAACATTCTCTATTACTTACTGAGTGACTGTTACAATTGGCATACTTATGTGTGTGTGTGTGTGTGTGTGTGTGTGTGTGTCCTTAAGCCCTGACATATCCATTGGATTCAATTATTTCCACTCCTGATAATGCATTGAGATGAAAGGATTTATAACAGCCCTCGTATGATATAATTTGAAGACCATTGGACTGACTCCTTGAGAGACTGGTTTTGAGTCTTGGATTTGCCACTAATTGCTCATTTGACCTTGAGTAATTGACTTTACTTCTCCACACCTGAATTTCCTCCTCTTTTCAATTAAATAAATCTCAGTTTGTTTATCTTAAAAATGAAGGGATTGACCTAGATTATAGAATCATGAATTTGTTGTTGGAAGTGATACTAATGATCATCTAGACCAACCCTCTTATTTCACAGATGAGAAAACCAAGATCCAGAGATGTGATTTATTCAAAATCACAAAGAAAGTAAGCAACAGAGTCAAATTTGAATCCATGTCCTCAGACTACAAATCCATGGCAGTTTCTATTATCTCTGTCTTTGTCACATAGTCAACTTGTAATAAATGCTTGCTGCTTGACTTTGACATGATCTGAAAGATCCATCCCTTCCATCTGGAACCCTCTCTACCTTATGTTCTGCTCATCTATCTGGAGATCTGGGAGTTCAATTTTGCCATGTTTGATTCATAGAGTAAGAGTTCTTAAGCTTTTGGGGGTCATGCATCCCTTAGGCAGTATGAAAACTATGGACACCTCAAGAAAATGTCTTGTTGCCTATATTCATAATGAAAGGAGATGCTAAATTTAAGTTAGAAATTACTGAAAATAAAGATGGATTTTTTTTTTCCCAGCCCAAGTTCATGGGCCTTCCCACCTGAAATCTATCAATGAACTCTTTGGGATTCCATGGATCTGAAGTTATGAAACTTTGATTTAAAGCTTTCCGTTTATACTTAGAGACATTCCCATTAAAAGAAAGATATTAATTCTTCAAATTTAGTTTAACAATTTTTGTTGCATTAAATTTTGCACAATTTACTTGTGTGTTCTCTGCCAAGGAAAATGACCTTTAAACTGCAAATGACAGTGTGAAAATGACTAAAAAGGAATTGATAACCGATGTAAGAGATAATAAAAGGCTACCTAGCTGCCCTTGATGAATTCAAGTTTCCCAATTCATTTTCAGTCACTTAGAAAACTAACAAATATGATTACTGGGCTAGAGTCTGTAATACCTGAGTGATCATGGAAAATAGTAGAGATGTTGCAAAAATGGAAGAGGGAAGAAAATATGATTTTTAAATTCTAAAACAGAGCAGATCAGAGTGTCTCTATTGATCAGATCAGTAGTGGGATGGTGCTCCTGAGTGGGCACTGCATTTCCAGCCTGTTGAGAGAGGGAATCCCAGCTGAAAATTAAAACAAAACAAAATGAAACAAATTGAAACCTATAGAAACATCATCTCAGAGACGCATTAGATTGCTAACTCCTTGAGGGCAGACACTGTCTTTTGCCTCTTTTTTGTATCCCCAAAGCTCAGCACAGTGACTGGCATACAGTAGGTGATAAATAAATGTTTTTTGACTGATAGAAAGTCATTTAAGTGTGGTTTCTGAGATAGCCTTTGGTGGTTTGAGTAGCTCCTTTCTTCTCCTTGCTCCCAATTCTGTGGCACTTGACTATAATTCATCCAAATCAAGAGACTATTATGTGCAGCATTGAGTATACAGAGAAAATGACCACAACAATGAAAGTCCTTGCCCTCAAGAAATTTACACAAGGACATAGCCTCAAGTCTAGCACCCTTTTAATTATGACTAATAGGTTATCCATGAGGTAATTGGAAGATGAAGGTAGAGAAGAAAGGGAGTTTAGTAGATTTAGTAGATTTACATGTGTAAATTGGGTATATTTAGGTTTTAGAAACTATCTAAATGGCAACCAATATTGACCTCTTTACTTGAACTTCCTCCTTCATCTTGTATCTTTCACAGCACTAGGGGCAGGGCACCCACCCTCTCCCTTCTGATCTCCCATATCTCTCTATTATGCTTTTAGCTAAAACTTGATGTTTTCTTAAATCAAGGGAAAGGATGCTTGTTTTGAGACACTTGTATTATGCTAGTTGGAAAAAAGAGTTTTGTTAAGCTAGAAATCTAGAAATGAAATGCCTTAGCCCACACCACTATGAGTTGCACATTATCAGAGAATTCGGCAGTTCAAAGGCCTTATGGTCCAACCTAGAGGGGAAAATAATCTCCTACCATGAAATGATACACTGGTGATTGTCCAGTCTGGACTTGAAGACTTACAAGAAAGGAAAACCCTCCACCTCTCAAGACCTCCCATTCTACCTCTCAAGATTTTGCATTCTACCTTTTGACAACTGGAAATGTCAGGAAGGATTTCATGACATTAAGCTTAAATTTGCTTTTTTGTAAGTCCTCCCCCACCCCAATTGCTGCTGGTCTTTTTCTATGGGAACAACCAAAATAAATCTAGTATGATTAGACTCCTCATATGAAAGTCCTTTGGATACTTGAAAGCAGTTCTGATTTTCCAAGCTAAATATGATGGATCCTCATGTACCATGAACTCAAGGTGTTTCCTCAAACTGGTTGCCCTCCTCTGGACACTCTTCAGCTTCTTAATATCCTAAAGACCAGAACTGAACATAATACTTTAGATGTGGTCTGACAAGGTCAGAAGACATTGTAAATTAATTGCAAATTACCAAGGACATTGCTGACACAAATCTTCAGAATTCCCCTCAGTGAAAAAGAGGGCCTTGAAAGTAACTAATGAACTTTGATAATGTAAAAATAGGTCCCCTGTCTAATACTGTAGTTCTTAGAATTATGTCATAAAGAGGAAAGTTCATTTTAATTAAAATTCACAAAATTTATTGAGCGTTGATTATGTTCAAGAGATTGAACAAGGCAATGGAGAAACAAAGATAAAATGGCACAGCCCCTGGCCTCAAAGAATTTAACATCTATTAATGAAGTATGGAATATGCACAAATAATACGTATGATGAACATCAAGGAAGAAAGGGCCATATCCAGGAAAAAATGCTGTAAGGAACTTGGAGGTAGGAGTGAACATTTTCACCTGGGGCAATATGGTGAGTATACGGAAGGTTTCAAGGGGCAGGTGGCCACTAAGTCGAGCCTTGATGGAGACAAACGATTTCAACTGGAGAGATGAGGAAATAGTACATATTAAGAATGGAGAGTAGATGGCTTATGCTATGGCACCGAGAGGATCAAGGGTATGATGAGTCTTCAAGGTAGTAGCCCATATGAAGTGTAGCTCTTATAATAGACAAATAGGTGACATTAGCCCAGAACGGTAGGTTGAAACCAGTTCATAGGAGGCCTTCAATGTAAAGTTGTAACTCCTGTTTTATCCAAATTCCAATAAGGTGTCACAGAAGGTTTTTTGAGAAGAACAACATAGTCAGACCTATGCTTTAGGGATATTATTTTGACAGCTATGTGAAGGATGGATTGGAAAAGGAAGTGGACAGAGTTAGAAATCTAATTAGAATTCACTACAATAGGTCCTGTGAGAAGTATGAGAGTTTTGACTAGGGCAATGGAAAGGGGAATATACAGCAAGGAGATGCAACAAATTTTGAGGATATAGATGGATAAACCAGTACTTAGCACAGTGCCTGACACACAGTAGGTGCTTAATAAATGTTTATTAATTGATTGACTTGACAAGGTAGAGATTGAAGTATAGAGAAGAGTCAAAGATTTTGCCTCTGACACTGTGATCTCAAGCAAGTCACAACCTCTGTTCTGGCCAGAAACTCCTAGGGTCTTCTCCTCCCAGATTGATTCTTTTATGAAGGCTAATTAGGCCATCTTTTGCCTCAATTATTACCTATCCTTTAATCACTGAATGGGCATTGCCTTAGACAAACTAAGACCTGGGAAAGACTTTAGCTTGAGGAGGACATGGTCTCCCACTGCATGTTGGGCCATTGCTAGTTTGTCCTGACCTATGCCTTGCCACTGGATTCCGATGACTCTGGAGGGAGGTGTGAGGCTGATGACTTTGCATAGCCCTGTCTCACTTAAATCCAATTCAGTTGCAAGTCAAGAAATCATCCTCCCAATGTCATTGGTCCTCTTCAAGAATGAAGAACAAATGACAAACTTCCTGGGCCAGTTTCCTTTTCTGTAAATTAAGGGGGTAGAAGAGATAGACTTTGAGGTTCCTTTTCAACTCTTGATGCATGATCCCTTATCCATAAGCAAGACTGGCTGGCAACAAGCATTTGTTAAGCACTTACTATGTACCAGGCACTATAATAAACACTGGGGATACAAATACGAGCAAAAAGAGAAATAGTTTCTGCTCTCAAGGAGATTACATTCTAATGGGAGAACGCAGCACGTATAAAAGAGACAAAAAGATGGGATGGGGAAGATACTCTCATTGGGTCCAGGAGAGGTGGAGGTTGTGATAGAGTTCAAAGAGACACAAGCAGAGATAAGAGGGGAATGGAATATGATTGATGTGGATCCCTCTTCAAAATGGAGGTCCCAGGAGGGGCCATATGGGTGGAGAAAATTTCCAGGGAGAGAAAACCCAAAGAGCTGAGGAAAAATACCAGAGTGAGAAGGTAGCTGATGCATGGAGGTAAAGTCACTTAACTTTCCTGGGCTTCAGTTCCCACCTTCATAAAATAAGGAGGTTAGACAAGATGGCCCCAGAGGTCTCTTTCCAAATCTACACTTATGATCTTATCACTGAGAGTTGTAGCTTGAATGCTTCAGAGGTTGTATCTCTCTCAGTAGAAATAGGCAAGTTGAAAGGAGGGGACTGCTTTGAAGGGCAGGGTGATAACTTCAGCTTTAATAGTGTTTAGTTTTAGGTATCAGGCAATGTGGGAAGTCCCAGGAGCTCATTTGTGAGTCATTGACTACCTGTTAATACAAAAATCACAAAGCTGAAGCAGCCTTCCCTGCAGCATGTGGAGGTGGATTGAATTATACCACCCTGACTTTGAAGGTCATTTCAAAGATGGAATGCTTGCTTTGAGTATTATAGTACATTCTGCTCTGCATGTTTCCTGACCATCCTTCTTGAACACTGACATGACGCTTGAGGAAAGATGACTGTGCCAGAGGGCTAACCCAGGAGGGATGTCTGGGCCCATCTGCGTATGTCTCATCCTTGATCAGGAGCCATCTCTGTCTCACTTTTCGATTCCATTCCCAAACCAGATGCAAACCATTTTGCTTTCAGACCAATAGGGACCATTGCATGCAAGCTGTTAGGGCAAGCTGCAGATGTTTGGGGATGAGGTCTCTGAGCCACATTTACTTCTATTTGAAGCAGGTGGTGACAGACCTGCCCATTTTGTATGCAGCAGGAGAATGTTGAATTAGACCTCGAGCACTGAGCTCTTGGAATACAAGAAGGGCAGTTGCATTAATAAGACTGATTGGCTACTTGACTCTCTTTAGTGCTTTGCCTTTGGGATTTTCCTTTGGTGGCTTCTGAGTTGTTAACAAGGTTTGCCTTTCCATGATTGTAGAAACATAGACTGAGAGTTGGTTGGGACCTTGGAGGTCATCTATTCAATCTCTACATTTTGTACATTAGGTCACAGGGTTGAGAGAGGTGAAGTAACATTCTTGAGGTCACACAGGGAGTAAGTAGCATAACTGGGAATTTGGACCCCAGATATCTGACTTCAATATGACTTCCTAACCATAGTGAAGAGTGGATAGAAAAATCATAAATCATAGATTTAGAGCATGTAGGAACCTCAGAGACCAGTTAGTGCTACACCCTCAAAACCTGAATTCTAGTACTAAGTGGTCCTGAGGCATCTCCCAGCTACTATCAGTCCTTGGCTCTAGACTAACTAGCTCCGGAACCAGGCCTACTTTTTGCCTCAATCACCTGAATTCTGAGTGGCCTCCCAGACTCCTTGGAATATACCCTCTTCTGTTACTGGCTATTGGGAGTAAAGACTCCTCCTCAAATTTCAGAAAACACAATACCATGCTCTGCCATGAGATCCAGGCTTTAACTGCTCTGTCTTCCACCCTTCTCAAATTCTCTCTCCATACCCCTTAGAATCATTGGTTTTCTTCAAGACTTATTTCATATCTCCCCTTTTGCAGGAGTCTTTCTTGGTCCTCTCAAATGCCAGAACGTCATCCTCTCATGGTTACCTTACACCTAATTCATGCCTTTCTTGTCAGTACCTATTTATTTACCTCCTGTTAGAAGGAAAACTTGAGAGCATGTACTGTTTTTGCCCTTCTTTGTTTTTCCATCACTTAACACAGAGCCTGGGACAGGTTGAGTGATTAATACTTGTTTGTTGCTTGATTAATTGATTGTTTGTTGGTTGATTAATTGATTGAGAAAACTGAGGCCTAGAGCAGTACAGTGGCCTGCCCAAGGTTATAGAGTCAATAAAAGGCTGAGGAAGGATTTCAAACTGGGCTTGCTGATTCCCCATCCTTTCTTCTTCGCAAGACTCGTATCATCTGAAATCCTTTCAAGTCATATTTCACTTTCAATGTATATGTTCACAAGATCTTTGGAATAAAAACATAGAGCTAGAAGGGACCTTGGATGTCCTCAAGCCAAAGCATAATAGGCTTGGAGCTGAAAGGGACCTGAGAGTTCATTTCCTCAGCCTTCTCCTTTAACATAACAAATGGAGAGAGATCCAGTAAGTTGTCCAAGGTCATGTGATCAGTCTGTGGGGGAATCAAGATTCAAACCCATGTCAATTGACTTTAAAACTAGAACTCTTTTTGGAGAACAATGATGTTGAATGTAATCTTCTTGACAGCAAGGGCTCTGAGTTTTTTTGACTTTGGAGTCCCAGTACCCAGGGCCTTAAAAAGTTTTCTTTTGTTGGAATGAATAAAAGAAACATTCTAATCTAATTTTCCCTCTATTGGTTTATGTTTTTTACTGCAATCATACTGAGTTTTATTTTTTTCATTTACTGCTTTGATGTTGAGAAGTAAATTCAAAACTGATATAACCTGCCACTGGATGGTACTGTTAAAAATGACGGCAAGTCAAGTTCATTCTGGAGGAGGGAGGATACTTTCATTGCCTCAGTAATAACACGTTGATTGCATATTTGAATTTTCACGAAAGGCTTTTCTCTGTCTAAAACTGGAGGAAGTGTGATGCTTCCTTTTTTTATACAAGACAATTACAAGAAGGAAATTGATAAACTTTTTTTTAAAAAATCACCAAATGTTGTTTTATTGAAGTCCTTGTCCAGCCCTCCTCCAGTCAGAGATCTGGTTCCTGCCTCTTAACTCTTGCCTTTTCCCCATATATTCATGCAAACAAGGGGGTAAAAACTGATTTTTCTATTGTTCCTTTACCATCTAATACAAAGTATTACTTCTGCCCACCAAGGTTTTTCTTTTCTTTTTTTTTCCTTCTGAATTGCCTGAACTTTTTGTGAAATTTAAATGGAAAGCTTCATTTCAAATAGGATAATACAAATCTACATTCTTCAAAATTAATTTATACCTCTCTGAATACATAAACACACCCACACCCACACACACACCCACACACACACTGCCCCCCCCCACACACACAAGTGCTGATGCCTGAATAGGGGAGGCGGAGATCAGGGAAAACATCTCCCTGCATCCCAAAGAGAATATTGAACAAAGTACAGACTGAACTCAGTTCAAGCCATTAGACCAGATGGTGTGTGACTAAAGTTCATAATTAAGTGGGCTGTTGTTATTTCATCTCTGTCTTGAAAAAAGGTAAGTTGCTGTACACAGGAAGAATTCATTTTAAAAGTATCTTTGGGGTAGAAGAAAAGGATAGCTAAGAAATACACGAGCAATGTTTCCACTGGTCTCTTACATTGGAAGAGAGTAGAAGGGAAAAGGAGGAAAACTTGTGAGTTTGAACAACTTACTTAACCTTCTTGGAGCTCAGTTTACTTATGTGTAAAATGAAGGGGTTGGACAAGATGGCTCCTAAGATCTTTAACCATTTGAAATCTATCATCTCCTGAGTCTATGGATGGCCTATTCAAAAACAATTGCATTAAATATGAGGGCTTAGAGCCACAATATTTTGGAGGGCAAGAAGAGTTTCAGGGAAAGCTTTTTTTTTTTCAGGTAAGGTAATACATTTCATGCTTCAGACTGCTTGTGTTTGCTGTGCAAGAAAGCAGACTTCTTCAAGGAATGCAAAAGAAGTAAACCCAGAAAACGTAAGGACTCCAGTCTGCTTTATTGAATGAGGAAGGGAGCCAATCAATAGAGACAGGGATGACGATGCATGCTGAAGCTGTTTCTCTTTCCAGCCTGGGAAATGCTGCTATTTATTTATTTATTTCTTGGAGAATTTTGAGGAGCCGGTCTGGGCAGGTTAAACATCCACAAGTCACTGTGGCTGGGTGATTCCAGGGATCACGGTCTGAGAAGCAGGGTAAGGCTTCCGTTGCCTCCCTGCTGCCTCTCTGGTGCCTACCTCCTCATGTACCACTTACTCCTCTCCAATCCATCTTCTAGACAATTGTCAGAGTGATTTCCTAAAGCAAAGAGCTGACCAAATGACTCTTGTGCTCATTTTCATTTCTCTTTATGGTGCTTAGTTTTGACCAGATCGTCGTAGTATGCTCCTTTCTGTCGCATCCTCAGCCCCTCCCAGGATAAGCTCATCTTGAGGAAAACACATCATCATGGATATTGCTGCAGTTTGATACTCATACCTTAGAGGGCTAGAGGGTGGTGCAAAAACAAAAACAAAAACAAAAACCAAAAACCAAAACAAAAACAGAAAACCCAAACAAAATCCTCAACTCCCCCCAAAGCTTCCTTTAAAAGATGGCCCAGAAGCTCTGTGAGCCTTCCATTTCCTCTGACTGAAATGATTGGTTTTGACATCACTCCCCTCATATACTCTCAGCCCTTTCCTCCCTTTAAAATTCCTTTTGTGCCTTTTCTTCCCATTTGATTGTAAACTCCTCGAGAGGGGTGTGGTGCTTGCTGGGAGAACGAGCACCTCTGGTGTGAGGGCTTGCTAAGCCCTGCCCCCCCTTGTATGTTCTTTTGATTAATTTGGGCATTTATAATTGTCAAAATGACTTATTCGGTAAAGTCATTCTTAAAACAATACTGCTGCTAATGTATACAATGTTATCTTGGTTCTTCTCATTTCACTCTTCATTATTTCATACAAGTCTTTGCATGTGTTTCTCCCCCTGCCTTGTCCCCCTGCCATTTAATAGTATTTTATATTTTCCAGTTACATGGAAAGATAGTTTTCTACATTCATTTTTATAAGATTTCGAGTTCCAAAGTTTTTTCTCCCTCCTTCCTGCCCCTCCCCACTACCCAAGACAGCAAGCAATCTGATATATGGTATACATGTATAATCATATTAAACATTTCCACTTCAGTCACGTTGTGAAAGAAGAATCAGAACAAAAGGGAAAAACCATGAGAAAGAAAAACAACAACGACAACAACAACAAGAAAATAGAATGCTTTGGTCTATATTCGGACTCCATAGCTCTTTCTCTAGATGTAGATAGCATTTTCCATGATGAGTCTTTTGGAATTGCCTTAGATCATTGCGTTGCTGAGAAAAGCTGTCTATCAAAGTTGATCACTGCAAAATGTTGCTGTTACTGTGTATGATCTTCCCCTGGTTCTGCTCACTTCACTCAGAATCAGTTCACGTAAGTCTTTCCAGGTTTTTCTGAAATTTAACTGCTCATCATTTATTATAGCACAACAGCATTCAATTACATTCATATACAACAGTTTGTTCAGTTATTCCCCAATTGATGGCCGTCCCCTCAATTTCCAATTCTTGGGCACCATGAATAGAGCTGCTATAAATATTTTAGTACGTGTCAGTTATTTTCCATTTTTTTATGATCCCTTTGGGATACAGACCTAATAGTGGTATTGCCAGATCAAAGGATATACACAGTTTTATAGCCCTTTGGGTATAGTTCCAAATTGCTCTCCAGAATAGTTGGATCAGTTCACAACTCCACCAACAATGCATTAGTGTTCCAATTTTCCTACATCTCCTCCAACATTTATCATTTTCCTTTTCTGTCATATAAGCCAATCTGATAGGTATGAGGTGGTACTTCAGAATTGTTTTGATTTGCATTTCTCTAGTCAATAGTGATTTGGAGCATTTTTTTTATATGACTATAAATAGCTTTAATTTCTTCATCTGAAAACCCCCTGTTCATATCCGTTGACCATTTTTCAATTGGGAAATGACTTGTATTCTTACAAATTTGACTCAGTTCTCTACATATTTTAGAAATGAGGACTTTATCAGGAACACTGGCAGGAAAAAATGGTTTCCCAGCTTCCTGCTTTCCTTCTAATCTTGGTTCCATTGGCTTTGTTTATGCAAAACCTTTTTTTTTCATTTAATGTAATCAAAACTATCCATTTTGCACTTCATATTGTTCTCTATCTTTTGTTTGGCCATAAATTCTTCCTTTGTCCACAGATCCAACAGGTGAACTATTCCTTACTCTCCTAATTTGCTTATGGTATCACCTTTTATGTCTAAATCATGTACTCATTTTGACCTTATGCAGTATAAGATGCTGGTCTATGCCTAGTTTCTGCTGAACTGTTTTCTAGTTTTCCCAGCAGTTTTTTTGTCAAATAGTGAGTTCTTATCCCAGAAGCTGGAGTCTTTGGATTTGTGAAACAGTAAATTATTATAGCCTTTGACTATTGTGTCTTGTATACCTAACCTATTCCACTGATCCGCCACTCTATTTTTTAGTCAGTACCAAATAGTTTTGATGATTGCTACATTATAATATAATTTCAGATCTGGTATGGCTAGTCCACCTTACTTTGCTTTTTTTTTCATTAATTCCCTTGATATTCTTGACCTTTTGTTCTTCCAGATTAATTTTATTATTTTTTTTTCTAGCTCTATAAAATAATTTTTGGTAGTTTTTTATGGAAGTGAATAAATTAATTTAGGTAAAAATGTCATTTTTATTATTTTGGCTTGGCCTACTCATGAGCAATTGATATTTTCCCAATTATTTAGATCTGACTTTATTTGTGTGTAAAGTCTCTTATAATTATGTTCATATAGGTCCTGGGTTTGTCTTAGCAGGCAGACTAGCAAATATTTTATATTGTATACAATTATTTTAAATGGGATTTCTCTTTCTATCTCTTGCTGCTGGGCTTTGTTGGTAATATATAGAAATGCTAATGCTTTATGTGGGTTTATTTCATATCCTGCAACTTTGCTAAAGCTGTGAATTATTTCAAGTGGTTTTTTTAGTTGATTCTCTAGGATTCTCTAAGTATACCATCATATCATCTGCAAAGAGTGAGTTTTATTTCCTCATTGCCTATTCTAATTCCTTCAATTTCTTTTTTTTCTCTTATTGCTAATGCTAACATGTCCAGTACAATAATGAAAAATAGTGGTGTAATGGCCATCTTTGTTTCACCCATGATCTTACTGGGAAAGCTTCTAGGTTATCCCCATTACAGATAATGCTTATTGAAGGTTTTAAATAGATACTACTTATCATTTTAAGGAAAACTCCATTTATTCTTATGCTCTGTAATGTTTTTAATAGGAATGGGTGTAGTATTTTGTTAAAAGCTTTTTCAGCCTCTGTTGAGATAATCATATGATTTCTGTTAGTTTGTTATTGGCATGGTCAATTATACTGATAGTTTTCCTAGTATTAAACCAGCCCTGAATTCCTGGTACAAATCCCATCTGGTCATAGTGTATTATCTTGGTGATAAATTGCTGTAATCTCTTTGCTAATATTTTATTTAAAATGTTTGTATCAATATTCATTAGGGAAATTGGTCTATAATTTTCTTTCTCTACTTTGGCTCTTTCTGGTTTAGATATCATCGCCATATCTGTGTCATTAAAGGAATTTGGTAGGACTCCTTCACCTATTTTCTCAAATAGTTCATATAGTAATGGAATTAATTGTTCTTTAACTGTTTGGTAGAATTCACTCATAAATCCATCTGGCCCTGGAGAATTTTTCTTAGGGAGTTCATTGATGGCTTGTTCAATTTCTTTTTCTAAAATGGGGTTATTTAAGTATTTTACTTCCTCTTCTGTTCATCTGGGCAATTTATATTTTTTAGGTATTCATCAATTTCATTTAGATTGTCAGATTTACTGGCATACAGTTGGGTAAAATAGTTACTAATTATTGCTTTAATTTCCTCTTCATTGGTGGTGAATTTACCCTTTTCATTTTTGATATTGGTAATTTGGTTTTCTTCTTTTTTTATTCAAATTAACCAAAGGTTTATGTATTTTTTTTAACAGAACTAGATTTAGTTTTATTTATTAGTTCAATAGTTTTCTCACTTTCAATCTTATTAATCTCTCCTTTGATTTTCAGAATTTCTAATTTGGTATTTAATTAGAGATTTTTAATTTGTTTTTTTTTCCTAGCTTTTTTAGTTGCATGCCCAATTTGTTGATGTGTTCTTTCTCTATTTTATTCATATAAGCATTTAGAGATGTAAAAGAACTGCTTTCGCTACATCTCATAAATTTTGGTATGTTGTTTCATTATTGTCATATTCTTTGATGAAATTATTGATTGTTTCCGTGATTTGCTGTTTAACCCACTTATTCTTTAGGATTAAATTATTTAGTTTCCAATTAATTTTTAATCTTTTTCCATGGCCCTTTATTACATGTAATTTTTATTAAATCATATCTGAAAAGGATGCATTTAATATTTTTGCCTCTCTGCATTTTATTGTGAGGTGTTTATGCCCTTATACATCGTCAATTTTTGTGTAGATGCCATGTACCACTGAGAAAAAGGCATATTCCTTTTTATCCCCATTCAGTTTTTTCCAGAGGCCTATCATATCTAACTTTTCTAAAATTCTATTCACCTCCTTAACTTATTTCTCATTTATTTTGTGGTTAGAGTTGTCTAGTTCTGAGAGAGGAGGTTGAGGTCCCCCACCAGTATAGTTTTGTTGTCTATTTCTTCCTTTAACTTACTTAACCTCCTCTGAGAATCTGGGTGCTATAACACTTGATGAATTTATGTTAAGAATTGATATTACTTCATTGTTTTAAGCAATTGTTTTCTTCAGTCAATTTTTGTCCTTCCTTTTTCAAGCTGTTGACTCTCTCTTGCACAAATCTCATTTCTTTTCCCAATTTTTCTTCTACCTCTCTTATTTTTTTTTAATTCCTTCTGAGTTCTTCCAAGAAGGTTTTTTTGGGCTTGATACCAATTCATATTCCCCTTTGATGCTTTGCATGTAGGCATTTTGATATTGTTGTCCTCTTCTGAGTTTGTGTTCTGTTCTTTTCTGTCACCATAATAGCTTTCTATGGTCAGGGTTCTTTTCTTTTAGAAAACATCTTTTTAACCCATTTTGTAACTTTTAAAGTTGCACTCTGCTCCTGGGGCATGAGGGGCACTGTCTCAAGCCTCTTGTGCAGGGGACCAGGGGCCTGGTCACTGGCTTTGTGCACTGGGGTCTCAGGTGCTATGTTGGCCTTGGCCTGTTGTTCTGGGGATTCTGGAGCTGGCCGTTTGCCTTCTATGCTGGGGTTAGAGACCTCACAACTGTCGTGTTGTGTCACTGGCCTGTTGAGCCAGGACTGAGAATCCTCAGTTGCCTTTCTGTGTTGTGCCTAAAAGCCTCCCACTGGCTTCCCCAAACACTGTCTGTGCTGGGCTTTGCTCCCCTTTTACCCAAACAGACAGACCTTTCCTGAAGTCCTTCTATATTATCTTAAGCTGGAAAATTGTTTCACTCCATCTTTTTGTAGGTTCTGTCGCTCCAAAATCCTTTTAGAGGCTTGATAGAGCTCAGACAACTTCCTTGCTTTTCACTGCCATATTAACTCCATCTCTTCTCTGTTGTAGCTTCTTATGGTTAATTCTTTTTGCTCATATTTCTGGTCTATACTTGACTTTGAACTTTATATTATAGTTGAGTTCTGCTCACCTAAGGTTTGGGAGGCACTGAGCCAAGCTTCAGGCATTTTCATGCTGCTTTTTTCAGAGCTAATTCTGGGGTTTTCCAAGTTTTTGTTGCTTCCAATCTGATAGGATCCTGGCAGAGGTTTCCCGGTCTGTGCTCTGGTCTTTCCCCAGGAAGGGCTCTTGGTCCGCTCCATTCACAAGTGCTAGGACTCCTATTTACTTTGCTGTTGCATCCAGGGTCCTTTTGCTCTCATGATTGACTAGCAGTGCTCCTCTCTTTTCTTGAACAGTGACCCAGAACTGCATATGGGTAATAGAGTTGCCAATCAACACCAGTTATACTCAGCACCAGTAAAGGTCCCCTGAAGTCTCTTTCTGACCAGTGGTTTGACCCTCTTACTCTCTCTGGAAGGAGAGATCCTGAAGCTGCTGCCGCCACAGCTATTGTCATTGCTGATGTGTGAGCTCCAGACAGGCCTCCACTCCAGTGCCACAGACTTCTGCCCCTGACATCTTAAGTTTTCTTAGGCCAATAAAAGAAAAAAATTTCTCACCCCAACCCTTTGTTGGCTCAGCTGCTCCAAAATTTGATTTCAGTAGTTAAAATTGTTTGAAGGTGAGTGGTAGGAAAGGTTAGTTAGGTGGCTGCTTCTAATCAGCCATCTTGGCTCTGTCTTCTACTGTTGCTCATACATCTTACTCCATCTCTCCATTCTGTACATTTGCCCAGGTTGCTTGCCATATTTGTATTGTTTTCTCTTACTTCAATTTCTTGGAATTTGAATCTTTCTTTAAGGCTCAGCTCAAGGGCCACCTCTTTTTTTATTTTTTGGTTAGGCAATGGGGTTAAGTGATTTGCCCAGGGTCACACAGCTAGTAAGTGTTATGTGTCTGAGGCTGGATTTGAACTCAGGTCCTCCTGAATCCAGAGCTGGTGCTCTATCTGCTGCGCCACCTAGATGCCCCTACAAGGGCCACCTCTTGCGCAAATTTTTCCAGATCCCTTAGTTGTTAGCACCACCCTCCCAATTGCTTTGCATTTACCCTGTATATATTTAAATTTACTTACCTGAGTATGTGCTTCCCTCCATTAGAATGTAAGCTCCTGGAGGGTAGGGATTGTTTCATTTTTCAATGTGCATGACTGGCTAATTGTAAGCGTTTAATACATGTTTTATTGACTAGATATCCTTTCTCCAGTACACTGCTATTACATTTGTAATAAGTTCCACAGATTTGCATTTAAATAGATTACTTCTTCTCTTTGTAACAGTTTTGTTATTGACTCTTGTTAGCTGTAGGTGGCTGACCATCTAAATCTTGGGCTGTTTACTAAGACTATGTGTTAATTATGTTGTATCACTTATTTGATTTCCTCCTCATACACTGTCTACTCCCTTTCCAAACCCAGTGTGTTGTTTCAATCACTTAATCCTACTTAAAGTTATAGTTGAACAAGCAGTTTCATTCAGTAGACAAAAGAATAATATTGGCATGTGTCAAAAGCATAAAATTTCACCCACTTCTAATTCCAACTACCTAAGGCAAAAAAAAAATCTAAACAAGCAAACAAACAAAAAAACCCCAAACATTTCATTTTCCCTATTTAGCCTCCCTGAAATAGTGCAGAAATGTGAAAGTTTCAACCCAGAAGTTCAGTGTTTTAAAAATAAACCACCTACCTCACTTCACTATGTCCATGAAGGGGAGGATTACAGGTACCATTTTGATGGTGAGTTGAGTGCTGGAATACTCAACTGAGGCTGTGGGTATTTCCAGGGATGCTAGAATATTGAGACTGCTACCTGTAGGGATACAGTTCAAAATGAATTGTTTGGCATCAGCATGGCAGGAGCAAAGTAATATCTTACTCTAGTCTCTACTGTTCTTGGTTTCATACCAGCTTCCAAGGCACATCAGGAGGAAAGAAAAGCTCTCAAATTGTCATACATTACCGGTCAAGGGAAACTATAAAAGATAGTTTAGTTTTCCAAGGTTTCCCTGATCACTATTTCTCTCTATTCATTTTCTTCACATTAAAATGCAATATGCAGGTCTGTGTCTACTGTCAACCCCCTCTGGTTGTCTTCTATATCAATCTCCCTACATCCTGAACTCCCAGGAACCTTGTATCCCAAGAGACAAAAAAAGGAAATGAACCAATGTCAGCATGGCAGAATTCTTGCAAAAGGCTGAGATACCACTCTTATATCTTCTCTGACCCCCAGTAGATTTTAAACTTGATCTAGGGAAGAGGCACAATTCATACTTCTGTAGTGGAAAGAAAGATTAGGAGTTAGAAAGTCTGAGTTCAGATCCTGATTTGGTGGTCACTTGCCAACTTCCAGAATCAATGTACTTGAAAGAAGCAATTGAAGAAATGTTTCAAGAATTTAGAAGATGCAATTGCTAAATCAAGAGGACAGCCAGGGTAGATAGCATGAGCAAAAGCATGGAGGGTTGAGAGAATAAGGCATATTTAGGAGAAATTGAATATATTTATGCTTCTGGAAGGTGCATGCTAGAAACTAGTGTTTAATAATGTTAGATTAGTAAGGATAGGAGTGGTTTATGCCAGGAGGAATTAAGTTCATATAATGTAGTAGGCAATAAGAAGCAATTATACTTTCTTGAGAAGAAAGAATCAGGTAAAGAAAGTTATGCTTTCAGAAGATTTTTATAGCAAAGGCATATGGGATTGGGTTGATTATATATACATACATATGTACGTATATATGTATACATACACACCATATGTATATGTGTGTGTGTGTGTGTGTGTGTGTGTGTGTTTGACTTATAACTGGGGGAGAATATATTGATTTAGAAAATTACAGAGCTGGTAGGTGAAGCCACTAGAGGACTTGTTTGACATGGTCATTCTACTTGAAGTGGAAATGTTAATTTGGTTAGGGTTCTAAATTCAAAATCTGAATATCAACAGCAAGGTGGCTGAAGAGAAGATGGCAAGGGAGGAAAGTAAATCTTAAGCTGTGTTGTGAAATTCATAGTGTCTGGGACTAGATAGGACCACATCCAGAGTACTGGCCAGATCTGGGCTGAATTAATTAAGTAACCATTAATAAGGATGGACATTAGTAAGCTAGAAAACATACAAAGGCAAGTGACCACACAGTGAAGGGCTTTGAAATAATTTCATATGTAGATCAGTTGAAAGAACAAGGGATGTTTAACTTAGAGAAAACAAAACTTGGTGATGAGGGGGAGATATTTATCCTTTCTCAGATTCAGTTTCTTCATCTGTAACATGATGGTGATAAGAATAATTCACTAGCCTATTGTAAAAATCAAATAAAATTGTATATACTCATACACACACACATATAGTGTGTTGTAAATTTTAAATTGCTATATGAATGTTAGCTATTAGTATTATGTTCCTATACCATATTTCTTTGAAGCTTATTCCTGGGTCAAATGTAGCATCAAAATAGTGGACAGCACTAGGACTAGAAATCATCCCTATGAAAGTAACTATGAAAGTTACTTGAGGACAAAGTCTATTTCATCTTCGCCTTTATATGCCCATCCCTGGACCAGGGTCTGGTTCATTATAGATACTTACTAAATATTGGTTGAATTTACTTGAGTAGTTAGTACTTTTGACATTGCTCTTACACTGCTTTATTACATCTTAAAAATAAAACAAAACAAAACATAGGGATCAAATAAGAGGGTTGCACCAAATGGCCTCTATGGACCCTTTTAGTTATGAATGTAGTACCCTAGGTAGTAGGGTATGTAGTAAGGTAGGTAGTAGGGAATGTAGTACCCTAATTTGAAGTTAGCCAAAAGCAAAACAAATCAAAAACAAAAAGCCATTTAGTGGTAGCAGAGATCTGACTAAAGGCGTTGTACTATGACTTCGGACTGCTGAGCCGTGCGCTCCTGCCATTAGGTAGGTAGGCAGCCGTGAATTTGAATAAATTTAAATTTTTGATCCTTCTCCATATCCTAAAAGCATAGAAGCTAAGGAATCTAGAGCTGCAACTGAATAGGCCAATTTATAGGAGTGGGTTAATACCATTCATCTATTTCACATTTATAAATTTACCTGGAGGATGATATGCAGAATTGCATTGCATTTCCATTATTTACAGATGCATGTTGAAACCCAGATAGATTGGTTTCATAAATGCATGGATATAACCACAAAATTAATTACACTTGGGGCATATAGACCTTTTGCTATCAAAGATCTACAAATGTCATATCCCTTACCTAAGATGTACCCAAGTAAATTTCCTTCTCTCTAAAGGCTCTGTTCCAAGACACACTAAAGACACTATTCACTAATTCTTCATCAGGGAATCCCAAATCTCTTCTTATCCAGATTAATGATATCATTATGCACTTAAATCTGTTATCATTTTCTTATTTTTAAATCATTAAAGTGTCAAGTAACAGTCTCTTCTTGTCTATGGGGAGCCAGTAGCATTACTAATACAGATTTCATCTTCAAGGAACTCAAAGCATAGTAGGTAGGAGTGGAATACCAACAGCCAATAGTGGTAACTGTGTCATTCATTCATGCATACATTTATTTAATTATTGGGGCAGCTAGGTGGCTCCATAATGCACAGGGTGCTGGGTCTGGAGTAAGGAAGACCTGAATGAAAATCTGTCTTTAGAAACTTATTAGCTGAGTGACCCTAGGCAAGTCAGTTAACCTCTGTTTGCCTCAGTTTCCACATCTATAAAATGGGGATAATAATAGCACTTACCTCCCAGAGGGACCAAATTGTTGTGAGGATCAAATGAAATAATAATTATAAAGTGCTTAGCACAGTACCTGGCACATAAATGCTAGTTATCATCATCATCATCATCATCATCATCATCATCATCATCATCATTGACAGTAGTAGTGGTGCCTACTATGTACAAGAAGCTGTACTAAGTTCTGGAAAGAATAGAAAGATAGGTAAGACAGAGTTCCCATTTGTAGTAGAGGATAAGAAAAATGCACAAAAGATAATTGAACAAAATCCACAGTGATCAGTAGTTGAATAAGGTCTCAAATGCTGTAAGAGTTCAGGGCTGTGAGACATTGATCCCCCCTGGAAGAACCAGGGAAGACTTCATGGAGTATCTTCCACTTAATCGGGCCATTGAAAGACTGGCAGGATTTCAATAGGTAAAGGGGGGAGGCATGGAAATTCATAATGTAAGAAAGGCATGAGTAAAGGTATAGAGGCAGGAAAATAAAGGTTGATTGTATTTTGTGGAATGGCAAGGAGGAGAGTTTGGCTGAAGAACACAGTATGTGAAAAAAAGTGACAAAAGTAACATAGAATCATGGAATCTCAAAGTCCAATCAATCATGTCTAAATAAGACACTTATTATGATCTTAGTGACAAAGAATCCACCAAACTTTGGTAAAGGGAAATCCACTCTGTTTTGGGTTGACCCATTCCTCTTTTGCACATTTCCATGTTGTTTGCCAAGGGAAACCAGAGCCTGTTAGCCTGACAATCAAGGCACTCTAAAGTATGGTCCCAACCTACCTTTCTACCCTTATTATCTATTGCTTTCATAAATAAATATTCCATTCTCTTCCAAGTGGTCTATTTGCCTACCTCTAAGTATATTCATAATTATACATTTTTTCTTTATCTAGAATTACGATTTCCTACCTATTAAAAAGTTACCCATCCTTAGTGACCTTTCGGTTGGGCCTTCTCATGAAGAAGTATGGCACAGTGAAAAGGGTTACAGATATGAAGTCAGACAATCAGTATTTGCTATACCTTGCTACCTGTGTGACCGTAAGGACAGCTTTTGCCTATCTGGGTCTCAGTTCCTCCTCTACACAAAAAAGAGTTGAATTACTTGGTTTCTAAATTCTCTTCTAGCTTTAAATCCATAATCCTATGGTTCCCCAATTCCTGTGATTGGAAGTGATCTCTCCCTCTATTGAATTCCCAAAGTATTTACTAATAGCAATCATGCCATCCATAGATAGCCTGATAATATAATTATTTGTATCCACACTTCATTTCCCCTACTAAACTGCATCTGAATGTCATGTGTTCTCCCTGAAAGTAAATTTTCAAGCAGAGATTATATGACCACCTATTGAGCATGCTGTGCTAGCAATTATTATTATTATTATTGTATGTAGTGGTTAAACAACTTTTCTAAAATGACCCAGCTAGTTAGTGTAAGTGCTGAAATTTGAATCTAGGCCTGCAGGCTTTATTCTGGTGTCTGGTCTTTCCACTATATACCCCAATGCTTATATGAAGAGATAGTGATATGGATTAGATCTTTAATTTCTATGATGTAGGAAAATCCTGATCGAGGAAAACAGGTCAGTACTTATCTGTATCTTAATGACTTAGTGATAATTTTTAAAGCCTCAATAAACAACCTTACAAAAGATTTTCACTCATGAGTCTCTCATATCTTTTTTCCTCAACTTATACCTGAGCAGACAGCTTTACCAAAAGCCATTTTCACTAATGAAAATCTTTCTATTAATCTAATTCTATTGACCTCAGTGACATATTGGATCAGTAAACACTAATGAATCAGAAAAAAAAAAGCTTTTCTGAAGATCTGCCTACCTCTCTTAGCATGAGGCTAAAATTCCTAAGTAATAAAGCAGTGCAGTTATCTGCCACCTGCAGACAATCTCATGCCCAATTTTTCTACCACATGTAATGATTGCTTTGTACCACTAGACAAAATACAATTTTAGCTACAAAAGTGATGATGTAGATGATGGAATGGCTCCTTCTCTAGTTGTATTTCTTTATGGTTAAGCAGGGAACAACTTTTAGGATTTTGCAAAAAAGGACACGTCTCCATAACAGCTGTTATAATGATAGTATTTTTCTGTTGACAATATAACACCAGAGGAGATCCAGAAATTGAGAAGGGATTTAACTTTGAATGTGTCAAACATTCAGTTTTTTTAAGTCCAGCCATAGATTCCATTAGCAATCTCTTCAATAAATTACCTCAAAAAACAAAACAAAACAAAGCAAAGCTAACTTTTAGACTCATGGGGTCTTACTTTTCAACATGCTTTCCTAACCATAATCATACCATTCTAATTAATCTTAATGGAAGCTTTAATTCATGTATTTTACTATCCAGTCATGATGATAGTTCTAAATGAATTATCTTCTTCTGTGCTGAATTAATACTTTTTCAGAGACACACTTTGGAAGAAGTAGATTGTACTGAAAAATCTGATGCTTGTCCCAAGAGCATCATAAATTCAAAGTGGGAAGTGAGCTTAGACATTGTCTAGTTCAGTGCTCTGACTGATTGGACAATCACAGGGTTTTAGTTCAATGGCCTGATCCCAAACTTCTAGCCTTATGATGGTTACACTATATGAGGGCTGACTCCCAAAATCTAGGTACACGACATTTTAGTTATAAATTAAAACACTCCCTGCAATGTGATTCTGCAGCTACATTACAAAAAAGCAATAAATCTCTTGATTAACTTTCAGCCATGATTCTCAAAATGTACTTTCTATAAAATCCACAGGGGAATTTTCACCAGCCACTGTCATGTCATGAATGATGTGACCCACTTTAAATGTGCTTTTTTCCAGACCTATGTATGCAAAAAGAAAAGGATGCTTGGTAATTCAGGCTGTAGCAAAAGAATATGTTGTGCTTGGCATTATGTCCTATAAAAAAACATTGAGGGGTGCTAAGAAAGACAGGCCTACTTTTTTAGGCTGTACACTGAACCTCCTCAAGTAGTCATGGCCAGCTTCTTAAACAAATCTGGGCCATGCATAGCAAGTCACCCAGGTGACCCAATGTTTACTGATATTTAATTCATTAAATGAATTGGATGAAACTGTTCTCCATCTCTTTAAAAGTGTTCTCTTCATGTAAGACAGCACTACTCCAGTAGCAAGAGCATGGATTATTGAGTCTGAAGACTTGCGCCAGAGTCCTTACTATTTGTGTGACTTTGGGCAAATCACTAACTTTCTAGACCTCAGGTTTCTCATCTATAAAAGGTGAGGCTGTTGGAAG
The DNA here is from genome assembly GCF_900497805.2 of Vombatus ursinus. Taxonomy (NCBI): domain Eukaryota; kingdom Metazoa; phylum Chordata; class Mammalia; order Diprotodontia; family Vombatidae; genus Vombatus; species Vombatus ursinus. The sequence goes on along the minus strand of NW_020954625.1, from coordinate 10,292,431 downwards.
AGATGATCTAAAGTTCCATTTAGCTATGGATCTTATGTTTTTAATTTTTCTTTTTAGCTGGATAAAAGACATGTTTCTGTTGAGAGCCTTGGAAGGCCCTGGGAGTTGCTAGATTAATGAGCAGTAAAATTTAGTATTCCATGCAGAGTAGCTTTTACAGCAACTCTGAGTTTCAAAGGTCAGTTAGGAGGGTTGTATTGAGAATGTTAGTTACTTAATTGCCCAAGGGATTCTCTTGTGGTTGAAAATACAAACAAATCTGATGGCAGAGAAATACAGCTTTTTGAAATAAAACCCATGTTTCTGTGATCTTTCCTCTATGTGTTGCTGCCTCAAAGTTAGTTTGGATGAGAGATTGAAATAATATAATTTATAAGATCAAACATGGTCTAGGTCAAATAAGAAGGCAGCATAACATAGTGGAAAGAAACCTAGATTTACATCATCCAGACCTGTGTTAGAAGCCTAGCCCTTCCATGCATTAATTGTATGACCTTGAAAAGGTCGCTTCAATTCTCTGGCCTCAGATTTTTCCATCTAAAATAAAGGGATTTGACTGAGTAACAATCTTCTTTCCAGCTCTAGATATTATACTTCAAAAAAACTGAAAACTTTCTGTCCCTTAATAGTTGTTACCAAATATTGGAAGAGCTGTCAAGTGGAAGAAGGATTAGGTTTGTGTTGCTTGGTCTTCAAATATACAACTAAGAAGAATGGGTAGAAATTACAGAGATACAGATTTCTGCTGAAGGTACAAATCTAAAAATTGAATATGTTGCCCAGGGCTCAAGGGCTTCCTCTTTACCAATTGTCTTCCAGGATGATTTCCGAAAAACCTAGAAAGACACATGAACTGATACAAAGTGAAGGGATCAGAACCAAGAGAACATTTATACAGAAATAGCAATATTTTAATAATGATCAACTGTGAGACACTTAGCAATTCTGATTAGTACAATGATCCAAGACAATTCCAAAGGATTCATGATGAAAAATGCTGTCTACCTCCACAGAGAGATCTATGAACTCTGAGTGCAGACTGAAGTATAATTCTTTTCACTTTCTTTGATTTTCTGACCTTTTTTAGCAACATATGACTAATATGGAAATGCATATTGCATGATTTCACATGTATAATTGATATAACATTGCCTTCTTTGTCAATAGGTAGGAGATGGGTTGGAGAGAATTTTGAACTCAAAATAAAAAAAATGTTAAAAATAAAAGATAAATTAAAAAATATATAAAAGCTAGTAAAATTATAGCAATTGACAATGTTAAAGATTAGTTGTAGAAAATATATTATTTATCCTGAAGTACTCATATTGATATTTTACACAGATATGTAAATATATGTATATAGCAAGCCTAGCTCAAGTGTTCATAAACTTAGTAATACAGACCTCTTCAGCATCCTGGTGAAGTTATGGACACTTCTCAGGATAATATTTTAAAATGCTTTAAAAATTAAAAAGTAAACCAGTTATATTGAAATATGATCATTAAAAAGTTAACAGGCTTTAAGATAATAATGCCTGGTCTAGAGGAAGCTAAGCAGGGATTCTGTGGAAGCTCTGGAAGATCAACACTTGTGAGCGTAAATTAACAGACAAACAGGTTATCTGGGGAAGGGAAGGGACTTTGTCTCAAGTTTCTCTGAGAAGGGTCTCATATCAAAGATAAATACAGAACTAATTAAAAATTTATAAGAACAAGAACCATTATTCAATTGAGAAGTAAAGAATAAAAACTAAGTTTTCAAAGGAAGAAATCTAGGTTATCAAGAACTACATTTTAAAAAATACTCCAAATCAGTGATGATCAGGAAAATTAAAACTAAATAATTCTGAAGTTCCATCTCATGCTCAACAGATTGGCAAAGTTGTTTCAAAAAAGAAAATGACAAATTTTGGAGAGGTTTTGGAAAATAGGTACATCAATGCAGTGTTAGTGGATCTGTGAATTTGTACAGCCAATCTGGAAAATAATTTGAAACTATATCCCCCCCTCCAAAAAAAGTGTTAAACTGTACATTCTTTGACTTGGCTAGACCAAAACTAGGTGTGTTCCCTAAAAAGATGAAAGAAAAAGGAAGAGGATATGTGTGTGTGTGTGCGTGTGTGTATACACATATATATAATATCAATTTTTTTGTATTAGAAAAAACAATTGAAAACTTAGGGGACACACATTTATTGGGAAATGGCTAAACAAAACACATGCACATACACACAAGATGGGATTTTATTGTGCCATAAGAAATGATGAAATGGATTGTATCATGAAAACTGGGAAGTCTTGTCTGAACTGATGCAAAGTGATGTGAGAACCATGAAAACAATTTGTACAATAGTAGCATTTGAAGAAAAGGATCTTTGAAAGAACTGAGAATATAATGACAAATCATGACTCTCAAGAAGGCTGGAGATGAAGTGGGCTGCCTGCCTTCTGCCAGAGAGGTGATGGACTCAAAATCCAAAGTGAATCCTACGTGTTTGGATATGCTAATGAAGGGATTGACCTTGTTGACTATGCATGTTTGTTATTAGGTTTCATTTTTTTGTTCATTTATTTATCTACCTATCTAATTGATTCATGGATTTATCTATTTATCTTTTTCATCCATTTATTTATTCATCCATCCATTCATTCATTTAGCTGTGTATTCACCCATTTGCTTTTTTATTCATGTACTTTTACCATTTTTCAGTTGGTTGGAGGGGGAGGAGAGAAAGAAAGTAAATGTCTGATAATTTTTAAGAAATACTTAAGAAATAGCAAGCATCATAGAGAGTAGTGCAATAGAGCAGACAAGGCTCTTTAAGTGCCTTTATTGAGGGCCATTTCCCCCCATTCTCTCATCAGCCATGAAGGATCTGGAAAGGTAGCGAATGTATTCATTTTTAATATTCTGGAAGGGTCATATAAATGGAGAGGTACAGCACTGATATGGTGGAAAGAAGCCTGGATCTAGATTAATTTCAATCTTCTTCTCCTTATTGATTTGTGTTGCTAGTAGGAAGTTTTGTAAGCTCTCTGAGCTTGTTTTCTCTTCTTTAAAATAAAGGGATCAGACTTGCTGATCTCTAAAGTGCCTCTCAACTTGCTACTCCATAATCCTGTATTGTGTCGTCATTAATTCATAATTTTTAATCAAAATACTAAAACTTTTGTCAGTTTCCTTATGTGTAAAATTTGGGGCTTAGACTAAATGATCTTAGAGGTCCTTTCCAAGAGCAACATTCTAGATCATAAGATTTAGGACCTTCGAGGTCATCTTGTTCAGCTCCCTCGATGTACAGCTCACAGGACCATTGATTAAGAACCAGAAGGTGCCTTGGATATTCTCTTGGATATTCTCTAATTTTCTAGATGACAAAAATTGGAAGAGAGTAGTGAAGGTGCATGGCCAAAGCCCTTTTGCAAGTAAGGATCAGAGCTGGAACACCAGCTCAGGTATACTTCTAATACATTGCTTTTCCCCCATTTTACCCCAGTATTTTGACTTGTGAATAATCTTTCTCTTAAATGATACTATGATTATCATCTGCAACAAGGATTCTTTTTTTGTGAACCTTGAAGATTCATGAGCATTCAGGTGTTTTCGAGCTATATAATAATTGCCATGTTTTCTCTTGGGTTGAACAAATTTTTAAAGTAATTCAATGTGTTGACTCTTACATTTACAAATGCATACAGGCAGACTAGTTGTTTAATGTAGAAATGAAAATGTTATGGATTCACTGCTGTCTAATTTGCGTTTTCCTCCCATCACCTGTGGTTCAGGGGAACCCATGCCAAGAGGCAGTGGCCCCTTGCTGGGAGGAGTCCAGAGTGTTGGCTGTATTTAATCATTGATGTGTGGAGTTAATGGGACCTTCCTGTTCAGTCTCCAGCTAAGTTACAGGAAATCATTTTATCAACCTCTCTCATTTGCAAACTCCCTAAATGAAGATTGGGTTACCACACATCACCAAGGATGCTGTTGATGGCAGGGTGAATTTGAAGACCAAGGAGACAGAATGAACAAACTTAAAGCTTGAAGCAAAGATATATTGGGAACATTTTCTCAAATGTCATGTTCACTGGTGAGATCAGTTTCCAGGCAAATCTAATTTATGTGAAGAGCATTTAGGTGGAACTGAACCAAGCAGACCAATAACCTTGGCAGTATATTCAGCATAAAAAATTGAATGCACTTTTACTACCTATGCTTTATATTTAAAAGAAAAAAAAAACCTAAAACCTTTTTTTTTCAAAAGATTTGTGCTTTGTCTCATTTAACAAAAGGTATGGTTTGCAATTAAAAATGCAAACCAAAGTAGAGTCTCTCTATATTTTGTTGCCTTTACTCTGTATGAAGCTCTAACTTATCCAGAGGAGGCAGGGAGGAGTCTTTATTTACATAATAAAAGAATAATAGGAGCAGAGAATTTGAGATGGAAGGAACCTGATAGGTCTTTGAATCTACCCTCTCCCAAGCCCAAGAGATTAAGTGACTAGCCTAGAGTCTCACAGCTAGTAGGAGTTTGAGGCAAGATTCATCATCAAGGACTATATTAAAGTTCCAAAAGCCCCAGTTATTTTAACTCTCATATTTTCCTACTAGATTGCACTAGATACACAGGCATGGATAGGACAGAAGAGACTGATCACATTGATGAGACTACAAAACCATTTATGAGTGTACTGGAATATTCTCACAATGATGTTATGTGGTAGAAAATCATGGAAGAGCAGGACCTCAGAGGAATCAAAATCACAGGTGACCCAGAGGGCAGTGAAAAAAAAAAACTATCATGAATACTGTACAATATTATCAACCTTTTCTTGCATGTAAAAAATTTTATAAACAACATTAATGAGGATATGCATGTTTGGAAAATGAAGTTGGCCTATTAATGGAGGGCAAAGGAGGGAAGGGCAATAAGTGTGGAACCAAAGTATATGGTCTGTTATTCACAACAATTGAAAAGGGCTTGACACAGACAGATTTAAGCATGTTAGGTAGATCAAGGGTTTATGTAAAGTCATGGATAAAAAAGTTAAAGACCAATAAGAAAAAAATGGATTGCACTCTGCCCCGTGGAGGGTCTGCTTACCATCAGTGAAGTCAAGGGGCCATCAAAGCAAAACAAAACAAAACAAACAAAAAAACAAACAAAACAATATTGTGTTGCAAAGAACATCAGCCTTAGTCTTTATCTTTAAGAGATGGCCAAAAGTGCAGGTGGTCCTGAAAAAAAATAGTGCTTAAGATTTATGATGACCTGGCTTTGTACTCCATACCAAGCTATTCCTTAAAACTCTTTCTGTACCTCTTTTGAGATTCATGGAATGATTTTATTCTCTTTTCATCATTTCCTAGGAGTCTAACTTTTGCTTCCCCAAAACCTGGAATACATATAAGAAGTCCTCAAAATTGCCTGTGGGGAACTGTACTTTAATTCAACTATTTACAGGAATAAATTGCATAAATTCAATTTAACTTGGCTCAAGCATTTGTTAAGTGCGGATAACTTGCTGGGCCCTAAACTAGGTTTCAGTGATGCAAATAAAAGTAAATTAGTCTTTGATCCTGAAGAGCTTACCTCCTCTGATGGGGACATAGCATACACAAACTACACATAATGTGAGGAAATTTGAAGGTGGAGAGAACACTAAAAGTTAAGGGGATTGAGGAAGACTTCAAGGAAATAGTGGCACCTAAATTGAGTCTTAAAGGAAGACAAGACTTTTCCTGGAGGTAAGGAAGAAGTATATTCTATATCTGATTTAAATGGATATATAAAGAGAGTTAGAGACAGCAGTGAGTTTAGAGACCAACTAATAGTCTGATTTGGCTAGAATGTACAGTTCAAGTGGAGTATTATGAAATAAGTAACCAAAATGTTAGCCTAAGGAGTTTGTAGTTTTTCCTGGTGGCAATAAGGAGTCACTGAAGGTGGGAGAACAGAGCGATAATCAGACCTGTCTTAGGAAGATTATTTTGGCAGCTTTGTGAAGAAAAATAAAGTGGAGAGGAGGAGAGACTGGAAGGAGGGAGAACAATTAAAAGATATTTATAGTGGTCCAGTCAAGATGTGATGAGCGATTGAACTGGAGTAATGACTATAAGAAAAGTGCTGTTGTCGAGGTAAAATTGATAAGACTTGGTCCTAAATTAGATATCAGGAAAGAGATGACTTGGAAGTCATGAACCTGGATGACTGAAAGGTCATCTTTTCAGTGGGTGGTGAATACCCCCCTTGAAAACAATTAGGTGATGCCCTTAAAAAAAAAACATGGAACTATTGAGGAAAGATGAGTTTTATCTTGGTTATGTTGAGTTTGACTTGCACAGAATTTTTACAGGAAGATGTATATAGTAGGCAGTTAATCATCTTTAATTGATCCTATATATAGCTTATTTGTACATAGTTGTTTCTATAGAATGTGGAATTATTAGAATGTGAGCTCCTTGAGAGTGGGAAGTACTATGTGTCTGGAATAAAGTAAACACTTCATAAATGTTTATTGACTGACTGTTCACAATGCAAGACTGAAGTCTGGAAGAGGAATTGGGACTTGGAGTCAGGAAGACCTAAGTTCAAAATCTGCATCAGACACTTACTAGCTCTATGACTCCAGGTAAGACAATTAGCCTCTCTGAGGCTCAGTTTCCTCATCTGTAAATTGGAGATAATGATAGCTCCTACCTCATGGGGTGGCTGTGAGAATCCAATAAGAAAACACATGAAAAACACTTTGCAAACCTTGCAGCACTTATATAAATGTCAGCTAATATGTAGAAAGTTGAGTCATGTATGAAACCATGGGAGTTGATGTGATATCAAAGGGCCTAGAACAGTAGTTCTTAATCTGGGAAGAGATTTCAGGGGCTCTATGAACTTTGTTGGGAATATATATGTATATGTATTATATATATATATATATACATACATACATATATATGTCTTCATTTTTCTAAGTTCTAAGTGAAATTGATCATTTCCCTTAATTATGTATGTAGACCACAAATATGATTCTGAGAAGGGACCATTCACCAGACTGCCAAATTGACATACACACAAATTTAATAATATATAAAAAGAATTTAAAGTATTTTGTAATAAATAATAAATAACATAATACCAATAAATTAATAATATAACAATATATAATAACAAATACAAAATAAATAATAACATATTAATGAATAAAAATAATATTGATAAATATTAATTAATTAATAATTAATAATATAATAAATAATAAAATTTAAGAATATATTAAAAATAAAGAAAATTTAAGCTTTGTCTAGAGTGTATAGAAGGAAAAAATAAGCGACTACATTGACAGAGGCATGTGTGTTATATGGTACAGCTTAGAATGGTAGTAGTTGGTTTATGGGGTTGACATGTTCAGAATTCCTATACAAACAAGACAGATTTCAGCAGATCTTGTTAGTTACATCGCTTGATATGCATTGATTCATGGTGAGAGATGGGTTTGAAGCTCAGACTTCATTCCTGATTTTCCTCACTTAGATGAAAAGGAATAAATACAGAGTGGGGATGAGTGGTATTCATTGTCCTCCAAAAATATGGGCCTAATCTGTCTTGCTAACTTCCTCAAACACTATTAACTCATTTTGTGTAAGCCAGGAAAGAATGATCAGATCTACCAGTAGGAAGAGGAGTTGAAAAGAGTTTTAAGGAAACAGGGAACCTAAAATAAATCAATGAAAATGGGATCAATTTCAAAGGCCTGGCCATTCTAGTATACTCTCAGTCCCTGAGGGACATCTCTCTATTTGGTTTAGCTACCTGGGCCATTTTCCATGGGAAATAATGGGTTTTGGTGGCTAGCTAACATTCCTGCTTCAAAACTATACAGAGAGCTGGCCTTGGTTTAAGAACCTAAGAATGACTTGGATTCATCCTGCCTGTGCAGTCTGTGTGATCATTCTCAAGTCACTTAACTCCTCAATAGTCCAGGAAATTCAGTAAGAACATGCATTGAAGAGTAGATGTCGGATTTCATTCAGAGCAAATTTCCTCTCCTGGGAGTACCCTATATCAATGAAACTAAAGGTCCAGTCTTTCTTCCTATCACTATTATGGAGAAGGTGCTGGGGATACAAAGACAGTTTCTCCCCTTGAGGAGCTTATATTCTACAGGGCAAGCAACATTTAAGTAGGTATAAAGCATATAATATGTGTAAGCATGTGTGGGGATTAAGAGACCTCTATTCACTTGAATGTCTCGCCCATACACTCCACTTTTGAACTTATAAAAATTACAGGATTAATGGAGCAGGGAACTGGAGACAATGAGATGTAAAGATTCAGCCCTTTCAGATTTTGGTTGGTTGGATTTGGACCTTGTAGAAGGCATACCCCTTTAGAATTTGAGTGGCACATTTACACATGCAAGGATGAGGAAATGACACTGATCTACTACATCTGATGTCTTTTGAAAAGTAGTGATCAAAAATTAGCATTTATTGATCAGTCAGTGAGTCTATAAGAATTTATTGAGTACCTACTAAGTGCCAGGTACTATGCTAAGTATTGGGGATAGAAAAAGAGGTCAAAGACAGTCCCCCTCAAGTAGCTTCTAATCTAATGGTGAAGAGAACATGTAAACAACTAGGTGTCTGCAAATTGTATGAGGTGTAAATGGAAAGTAATTTCAGGGGGAAAAAGGCACTAGCCATTGGGGAACTGGGAAAGGACTCTTGTAGAAGGAAGATTTGGGCTGAGTCAAGCAGGAGACCAGGGAAGTCAGGAGGATGAGGTAAAGAGGGAAACCATGCTAAGTATGGAGAACATATGCCAGTGAAATGTGCAGAGATAGGAGATTGAGTGGCATATGCAAGGATCAGGGAGAAGAACAGTGTAGCTGGGTTTTAGAATCTCTGGAGAGACGAAAAATATAAGAAATCTAGAAAGGTTAAGGAGTCAGGTTGTGAAGGGCTTTTAAAAGCCAAATAGAAGATTTTGTATTTGATCCTGGAGGCAACAGGATGCCATTAAAATTTATTGACTAAAGGTGTAATGTGGTTGGAGCTTTAGGAAGCTTTGGGAGCTTTAGGAAGAACAATTTAATGTTCTGAATGGAGTATAAACTCGAGTGGGGGAAAGACTTGAAGCAAGTAGACCAACCTGCAGACTATTGCAATACAATAGGCATAAGGTGATGAGGACCTGCCAAAGGGTGGTCACTTTGTAAACGGGGAGAAAGGACTTAGAAAAGAGGTGTTGTAAAGGTAGTAATGACAAAATTTGAGAAGATATTGGATATGTGAGATGTGTGTAAGTGAGGAATCAAGGATGATACACTAAGGTTGTAGTGTAGTGCTTAGGTGACTGAGAGAATGGGAGCTCCCTGGAAAGTTGGGTAGAAAGGAGGTTTTGTGTGTGGGGGGGGAGGGGGGTAAGTTCTGTTTTGGAAATGTTGAATTTGAGATGTTTAAAAGGTAGTTGGTAGTACAGGATTGGAACAAAAAAAGAGATGTTAAAATTGAATATGTAAATATGGGAGTCATCTGGAAAATAGAGGCAGCAAAGTTGTGTAGTAGAGTACTGGACTTGGACTTAGGAAAACCTGAGTTCAAATCTACCTCAAATACTTATTTGATGTGTGCCTTGGGCAAATCACTTAGCCTCTATTAGCCTCAGTTTCTTCATATGTAAAATGGGGATAATAATAACACCCATCTAAAACGATTGTTGTGGGGATCAAGTGATGTATTTGTAATGTACCAGAAATAGTTTGAAGATTAGAGAACAAGTGGGGAAGTCAGAGAGAGCAATCTGCTGAGGAAGACAGAAAGGGATGCTCTCAAGAGTATGTACTGGGGATTTCCTTGGTAAGAAGATGCATCTCTTCATGTGAAAGGTTAAGGAGGAGATAGTGGAAGAATTCTGAGTGATAAGAGATAAGATGTAGGGGGAGAACAGGTTTTTTTTTTCCTCCAATGTCTTCAATTTTTCATTAAAATATGAGTTGTTTTCCGTAGTTGAGAGAATGTGGGAAATGGTTGCTGTGAAGGGCTTGAAAAAAAGATGAAAAATGTTTAGAAAAGCCCCTTAATTGGATGCTTTAGTGAACTGTTAAGGGAAGTGTAATAGTATTGCCTTTCTGCAGTGAGAACCCATTGAGATTATGTAACATAAATTTGAAATGGACCCAATCAGCATTATTTTGTAAGTTTCTTCAGTTCCATTCAGTTGCACACAAACAGGAGTAAAGAAGGTAATGAAGAGAATAACCCAGTGCTGGCATTTGGCAGAGTGATAAGTGGTAGGACAGGGAGTAAAATATTGGATTGTAGAGGATAACATAGAGTTGAATTGATTTAATGAGAGATAGAGATAGGGAAAGGAGACAAATGTCACCAGCTCAGTGGTGATGGCTTGTAAAAGAAGTGAGGGGTGGAGGAGTTGGAGGTCATAGAAATGACAAAGAAAAGGGTTAGGGATAAGACAGAGAGAAACGTGGAATGATAGAAAGTTGTGGTCAAATAAGAGAATTTCAGAGTTCATGAAGACAAATATAGAACACTCGTGTTATGGAAAGATCTAAGAATATGGGCCACCTGTGTAAATTAAGGTGGACTGGAGGTGTAGGATATGGAATTGAGTAGACTGAGGAATGAGAAGGTAATAGTATTTGAAGGAGTATCACCATATATAGTGAGGTGCCCTAGTATGAAGATAGGAGATGGGCTGGAGAGACTGAACCAGCCCTGGACCCATTGAGCAAAGAAGGAGAACATCTAGGTGATCCACAGATAACAACAACTAGAATCTAGATTTGGTGACAAATTTGAATAGCATGGCCCTCAAAGGGTTAGAGCTTGCTGGGTGAACCAATGAACATGTATGTGAAAGCCAATTGGAAAACTATGAAATCTTTATACAAATGAAAGGTATTATTTGAACTTGTTCTATAGCCAGGATGGGAAAATGAAGTCATTCTAGACTCTTCCATTATGTACAGCTCTTCTAGGCAGAATTGGGGAATGCAGAGTCTGCTTGCTCTGGAGTGGGAGGGCCTGAGGATGCATTCTGGGTCTTCTACTCTGGAAGGATAGGAAAATCATCTTAACTTCTCTGAATTTCAACTTCCTCTATTGTGTGAGTGGGGTGGACTAAGTAACATCTAAAATCCCTTCTACCTATGATCCTAGGACCAGGAGGTATGGATTGAGGGATAAGCTTTAGTCTTTAAGAAAGCCTTTGCTGTGTTGGGCCAAAATCTGTCTCCTGATCATTTCCACCAATTGTTCTTAATTCTGCCCTGTGGAGCCAAGCTAAACAAAACAAAATTCTTAAAAGTGCTATAGAAATGTCAGTTATCATTTCTGTAGCCATAAAATGTGTCATTGTTCTGCCAAGCTATACATGAGCCTCTCTGTTGGTACTTTGGGTTGATTCTCCAACTCTAAGCATACAGTTTGTCATTGGCCCATACCCAAAGCTTTCCTAGCTTGATGGGACTCAGTAAGTGCTTTTTCACTGCTGACAGTTTTTGAGAACACCTCATCCTACAAGAAGGAACTGGAAGAGAACTTTGAGGACATCATCATGGGCATATTGAAAAAGGCCCTATGGGATATTTTGGATAACGGAAGTCTGCAATAACTTCCTTTACTCAGAGCTGGTAAGATATAAATGTCAATGGACCTCCCATGTCATTAATTTCAGCATTTCCTCCAATGATACAGCTTTCAATCCCTTCAAACCTTCTTGTCCTGGCTGATTTCTTTTTTTTTACTATGTTTATCCATAAAATCTTCGTATGGTATCTACTTTATGTCCTAGAGACTATTCTCTAGGTCTTTTATCTATCCTATGGATTCCATTGTCTCAGTGTGGCTGAGGTAAATGACTTGCCTTGCGTCGTGGAGCCTGTAAGTGTCTGAGGTGGAATTCAAACCCAGGTCTTCCTGACTGACTCCAGATGCATCATTCTGACCACTACACCAAATTTCCCCATGATACATACTCTTTTATAGAAATATATTTTCATTTATTTTGTTAAATGTTTTCCAATTACATGTAAAAAATTTTTGATAATGTTTTTTTTTAAATATTGAATTCCAAAATCTCTCCCTCTCTCCCATCCCTTGAGGAGGCAAGCAATATGATATTGATTATGCATGTGAAATCATGCAAAACATTTCTGTGTTAGCCATGTTACAGAAGAAAACACACAAAAATCAAGAAAAATAAAAAAATAAAAAACATTTTGCATAAAAAATTTTATAATGTATATTTTAAGGTGCCACAAATGACATATTAGTTTATATGTACTTATATGTGTGTGCATGTGCATATATGTACTCATATGTATGTGTATATATGTACATATATTCTTAATTTTTACTTCCTAGATTTAAACTAGAAATGTATAGAAGACAGATATAAGAACATGGCATAGTCTTGTCAAAAACAGTGTCAGAAATACTAAAGCTCAGAATGAGGTGAGGAAGGAGGATCAAAGGAAATAAAGGATCTTTGGAGCAGGGATTGGAGGATAGTAAATGACAACAGAGAAGGCAGAGGTGCTTCATTTTTATTTTGTTTGTTTTCTCCACAAAGAAAAAAGGCCTTTGCCCTTTACGTTGAAAATTGCAGAACAAGAACAAAGAATAACAGTGAGCTGAGACCCAAGGTAAGTAAGGAGATAGCGAAAGAGCCCCTGGCTGTCCTTGAATTCAAGTCACCTGACCCAGATGAGCTGCATCCTCAGATCCTGAAGGCACTGGCAGACATGAATTCAAACCATTGTCGTTGATATTTGAAAGATGATGGAAATTGGAGGAAAGCAAATGTTTCCATTTCCCAAAAAAGGAAGAGAATAGAGTCTGAAAATGATAGTGAACTTCAGTATGATTCCTGGGAAAATTCTAGAAAGGTCATTAAAGTGGCAGGGAGGTGGTTCAGTGGATAGACCCCGGGGCCTGGAGTCAGGCAGACTTGAGTTCAAATCAGACCTCTAACCCTTACTAGCTGTGTAACCTTGGGCAGGTCAGTTAACCTGCTTGCCTCATTTTCCTCATCTGTAAAATGGGGATACTAATAACATTTAACTTCCAGAGATCTTGTGCGGATTAAGTGAGATAATGATTGTAAAGCACTTACCACAGTGCCTAGCACATAGTAAGTGCCATATAAATGTTAGTTCTTGGTTTTGTTGTTATTATTATCAGGAAAGTTGGTGAATGGCTGGTAAGGAAATGATAACAGAGAACTGATATGGTTTAATTAAGATCATGTCAAACTCACCCCATTTCCTTTTTTTGAGAGAACTAAGAGATTTAGAGAATTCTGTTGGTATGGTTTACATAGGTTTTTACCAAAACTATTGAAAAAGTATCTCATATAATTCTTGTCAAGAAGATGGAAAGATATGTTAGATGATAATATTGTCAGATGGATTCTGAACTGGTCAGATACCCAATTACATTTCTTATTGATTTGCTATCAATACGGCAAAAGGTCTCCAGTAGAGTACCCAAGGGATCAGAGTTTGGTCCTGTCATCTCTAACGTTTTTAATCAATGACTTGGATAAAGGCATAAATGGGATGCTCATCAAATTTACAGATGACACAAAGCTGGAAGTGATAGCTAATACACTAAATGATGGTGTTAGTACACAAAGAACTTTTTTCCAGTCTAGAGTATTGGGCAGAATTTTTAAAAAATGTTGTCTTATTCTTGGGAACAAACAGGCAGCTCCACAAATACTCTACACATATAAGATGTGGGACAGCAGTTTTTAAGAAAAGGATCTAGGGCAGGGGTGGGGAACCTGTGGCCTCGAAGCCACATGTGGCCCTCTAGGCCCTCAAGGGCAGCCCTTTGACTGAATCCAAACTTCACAGAAAAAATCTCCTTAGTAAAAGGATTTGTTCTGTAAAACTTGGACTCAGTCAAAAGGTCACACCTGAGGACCTAGAAGGCCACAGATTTCCCACCCTGAAGGGGTTTCAGTAGCCTATAAGCTCATTTGAGTCATAAGTGTGATATGGGACCCAAAAAAGCTAATTAGATCTGGGGCTATATTATAAGAGGCATAGCTTCCAGGATCAGGGAGGTATTAGAAACATAGCGCTCTGCCCTCATTAGACCTCTTTTGGAGGACTGTCTTGAGTTCCAGACATCACAGTTTAAGAAGCATATTGATAAACTGAGAATATCTCAGAGGACAGCTAGGACAGTGAAGAGGCTTGAGTCCATGGCATATGAGGATGAGTTAAAGAAAATTGGTATGGTTATCCTGGAGTAAGAAGACTCAGGAGGGACATGAGAGCTCTGTTCAAGTATATGAAGGACTGCCATGTGAAGAAATGATTAGACTTAATTCCATTTGACTCCTAGGATAGAACCACGAGGAACAGGTAAAAATTGCAGGTATTAGTCGAGGCTTGATGTCAGGAAAGACTTCCTTACAATTAAAGCTATCCAAAAGTGGTATGGGCTGCCTGGGGAAGTGGTAAGTCCGCCCTCCTTTGAGATGTTCAAGCAGAAAGTGGACAACCATTTGTTGAATTTGCTATAGAGAAGATACCTTTATGTAATGGCTGTATTAGATGGTCGCTGAGGTGCTTTCCAGCTCTCAAGTGTTATTGTTTTTATCCCTGGGGCATTTTATGATAGATATTTCTTTAATATACTTAGGCTTTGTGGAATGCAATTTGGCTGTGGGATGCATGTTTGCCCATTTTTGTGTGTGTTGTAGGAGTTCAAGGGAAACTGGAGTCATGGTTTCCAGAAACTTAAAGAATGAAAATAGAGAATGGAATCATTATCAAGGTTCCATGGAATCTTCTCTACATTCTCCATTCTCAGTTAGTGTTTCTGACGTAGCTAGGTGGTGCAGTGGGTAGAACGCTGAACTAGACTTAGAGTCAAGAAGATCTGAATTCAATTCTTGCCTCAGACACTTACTAGCTGTGGGATCCTGAGGAAGTTGCTTAACTTCTATCCGTCTCAGTTTTCTGTTCTGCCAAATGGACATAATAGTAATGACCTCCCAGAGTTGTTCTTATGGGGATTACACAAGATAACAGATGTAAAGTGCTTTACAATCTTAAAATGCTACATAAATGTTATTGTCATCATTGTTATCTCCTTACAATTTTCTATCGCATTTTGTTTGAGATGCCTATTGTTTTCATCATATACTACGTCGTACTCTACTTTTCTGTGTTCTGCAGTAGAATTTAAGTTCCTTGAAGGCAGGGCTTATTTTTTTCTGTCTTTGTATCCCTAGTTCTATGAATAATACCACTTTGCGCATGGCAGGCACTCAATAAATATTTGTTGTACTGAATATGGATTGATCATGAAGTCTGGTGGCTTAATATCATGGACTCATCAATTTAGAGCTGGAGGAGACCTTCACAGTAATCTGGCCTAACCTCGTCATTTTATAGATGAAGACACTGAGGCCCAGAAATGTGAGATGACTTGACCAAGGTAGTAAGTGATAGAGGCAAAATCTAGACTCAGGCCCTTTAACTTTAAAAACCAATGCTCATGTTCTGTTTCAGATAATGATGGGAACTTGCATTTAAGCTAGTTCTTCAATATTTGCATAAGTGGATATTAGGTATACTTCTGAGGTGAAATAATTCTCAGTAAATTATTATTTTGGCAAAGTCACTAATAATTATAATTATAATTTCTGACCCCTGATCTAAGTACAATTCTTGCTGCTTATTCCTGCCTCTGAGTTGGGTATCCATTCAGAAGATAGTTGTGAAAGTGCTTAGTCATTATGAACTCCACCTGCACCATTGTTCAAATTGGCTTGCTGAAGCGAAAGGGTGTAGGGCCAAAGTGGACAGGAAGGAGCTGACAGTCAGAGTTGGAGGACAGACTTTCCGTCGTCATCTATTCAGGTCTTGTGACCATTCTCTTTAATGACGAAACTCAGAGAAAAGTTGTATTGCAGCATACCCTCCATTTTGGAATGAAGATGAGACTTATTATGAGACCAAAATTAATTTTTCTTTGTTCCATTTATCTGCATAAAGCAGTTATAAAATTGCTTACAGCAATCAAGATTCTGGGAGTTTGCCAGCTTTGGAACAGATAAGCTGTTTTTGAAATAATTATTTTCCAATAGTGTCATTGAAGTTGAGAACATTTTTGTTCCTCCTACTCTTTCAACTTTGCTTTTAATTAAAGATGCGCCTGCTTCCCTTTTACAAATTCATATTGAACAGGCTGTGAATATGAAGTGTGAATATTAACTCCTCTAGCCTTTCAAGTATTCCCTGGAGAAAGTTAGAACATCTAGTAAGATTTGTCTCTAGCCCTGTACCATAAGGTAAATCTTAAAGTGGGGCCAGGCCATGTTATCAGCTGTTAGTTAACCTAATTGTCAAGTATTCAGTGTATTTATGTATTTTACATGGATGCAGAGCTGGAAGGGACCTTGAAAGTCATCTAGGCTGACTTCTATCACCTTTATATAGAAGAGAAAATAAGGCCTCAGCGAGTGGAAGTGACTTGTCCAAGGTCATTCGCATAGAATGTAGCAGAACTACGGGTTTGAATCTAAGTCTTCTGACTTTAAATTCAGGGTCTTTCCACTGGACCAAAGTGATGCTTACATATTGAATTGGACTTATTTGAAAGGTCCTAGGCTTGTTATGTTTGGTATCAGGTGCCTAGACCATGAGCATTGGGTAGAAGCTGCAGAGAAACAAATTTAATCTGATGTCAAGAATATACTTGCTAATAGTTAGAGCTATCAAATCAGAATGGGTTGCATCTATGTGTAGGGAGTTACCTCGAATGCAATAATTTCAAAGACCAGATGACTGTTTGGTTGGTTGTAATGTGGATTCCTTTTCAGGTATGAGATGGACTAAATAGTCACTAAAGTTCCTACAACTTGGAAAGTCTATAATCAGAATTTAATTTTACTGGTAAGTTTTTAGCATTTTAAATAAAATACTTTTATGATATACTAGTGAAATCATCTAAGACAGAACTATGGAAATGATAGAACCCAATAAATACTAGTCACATGAGTTCTGAATAAGAAATTCCCTTAACTTTTAAAAAGATGTATATTTTTTTAAGCTTGGTAATTGTGGGGAGCATCTACTATTTAGGTTGAATTTTACAGAATGCAAAAGTGCTTAGTTGACCCAAGAATCACATTAATTAGTATTACAGGAATTATACCTTCAGAATTGTTGAAGTTAAAGCTATAAGGAAGAGATGTTAGGTTCTTAGGGCCACATTGGTGTTCACAGTATTTCAAATTACAAGGGATCCAAATATTGTAGGTTCATAGGATATAGTGATTGAAGGGCTCTTCAGTTATGGGATCATATGATTTGGAGCAAAGGAGACTTCAGGGTCTTAGATTAACAACTAAGAGGAACCATTGGACTTACAATCACAGTTTCATAGGAATTAGAGTTGAGAGGAACCTTTACAGTTAAAAATAATTCAATATTTTCATCTTACAATTAAATACAATACCTGTCATGTATGGACAGGTCCAACAGAATACATTTTGTAGAATTCATGCCAATTAATCAAAAAGGATTTATTAAATACTTACTATATGCTAGGCATTGTAAAGTAAAAAAAAAATTTAGCAAAAAAGTTTCTGAGTTCAAGAAGTTTTAATTCCAACAAATCAAATATAACCAACAAAAATCTGCACTACCACCTCCCCACCCCAGTATCTAACTCTGTGGAAAATGCTGTGAGGGACATGAAGACCCAACTGGTACATTACTCAAAGGAGTTTATGGTATAATTGGGGATACAAGGCATAAACTGATGACAAGGTGATTAAATGTACAGAACTTACAAGTTGTTAAGACGGGGAGATTTTAAAAGTTTTCTAATTGGCTGCAGAGCCAAAGAAGCACTGACAACTCACCTTCACACAAGAGAAACAGGCTCCATGTATTCACAGACAGCCTAGTGGGAGATAGAGAGAAGATAAGATAAATGGCCAGAACCATGACAGAGCTCACCCATACTTTGTGGGTTAATCCCAACTGCAACAGCAAAGGCATAAACTGACATATAGTGTTTTAATGTTTGCAAACATTTTTAAATACATAATCTAATTTAATCCTCACAACACTCCTGTGAACTAAGATTTTTTTTGGGGGGGGTTGTCTTTTCGGTCCAGACCTTTGATTTCATCATCATAGGGTTATCAGTGAAAATGGACAACTCTTCTGTATTTTGTTGTCTCAGAGACTTGCCTGGGGACATTAAGAAGCTAATTATCTTAATTTTTATGCCTAGATCAGAGTTTGAACCCATATCATCCTGACTCCAAGGTAGGCCCTTCATCCACCATGCCACATTACTGGAATTATTGCCTCCCCCTCCTGCCACCTTACAGAGCAGGACACTGATGATCACAGGTGTGTAATGATTTGTTCGTGGTCATGCACACTTAGTAAGTGTCAGAGACAGGATTTGAACCTATCTCTCTCCTGACTTTGTTTCCATTTTTCTTTCCGCTGTGACATAAAGCCTCTGAGGCATCCTTCTATTTCACATTCCCTAAAACGTGTACATTTTATTCTTCTCAAAAATAAGCCAAATTAATTTCTCTCCTCTTTTAACCTTCACTTTGGAAAGATGAATAATCACAACTTACTAATTATCTGGAGTGATTATTAGTTTGAGTCAGCAACTGATCTTAGCTCCAAGTTCTTTAAGTATACTTTCCATATGTTTGTGGGGAAATTTTTCCCCAAGCATTCTCCAGTCCTGGAAATACCATGGGATGAGGTAGGGAGCAAGTATGTTGAAGAGTCTCTAAAACATTTGCTGGTTGTGGTCTTCACAGGCTCAAATAAATAGCAAGCACTTAAGTGCCTTCCCTGTGCCAGTACTGAGAATATAAAATCCCAACTTAAACAGTTCCTTCCCCTCAGGGATTATACATTCTTTCTTAGGAAACTGCTTGTCTAACAGGAACAGCTAGGTGGAGCAATGGATGCAGCTCTGGGCCTGGAATGAGGAAGACTCATCTCCCTGAGTTCAAATCTGGCCTCAGACACACCATCTGTATGACCCTAGGCAAGACACTTAACCCTGTTTGTCTCAGTATCCTCATCTGGAAAAGGAAGTGGCAAATCACTCCGATATATTTGCCAAGAAAACCCCGGGAGGGGTGATGAAGAGTTGAACATGATTGAAAATGACTAAATAACTATAAATGAATAGAACATATATACAGAGCAATTTGGAAAGTGAATGGTGGATATTAAGGGGAGGGACAGTAAGGAAAGGCTTCATGTCCCATCCTGCGCTTTTTCCATGGCACCATAGAATGGGCAATGATTTTCCAATCTAAGGGGAAATAGTTTAATCTCATTAATAACTAATGTCTTAGTAGTCTATAGTTAAAAAAAAATAGGTAATCATTCTGGGTTCTCCTCTCATTACTAATTGCTTTTTAATAAATTAAAATCAACATTAATTAAGAAGCCCCCTTTCTCCTGCTTCTAATCAGGAGGATTTTTCTGCAAAACCTCTGTTAGAATTCTGCTCTGGGACCTCATTATTGCTTAACAGTAACTGTGGGTTCTGTAAGGCTAGGCCAACAAAGATCAAGGTCTGGACAGTCTGGAAAGGCTTAGAATGCCAACCTGGCAGTGGGTTGTCAGCCAAGAACTAGCTAAACAACATCCAGAGAGGATCACCACTTGAAAGGACATACCTCTGGCAGTCTATCTTAGGATGATTTCCTTTTTAACCATGGCATGTCATGAAATAACCTGTGAAGATAAGGAAGGTTTGACATCCTCCCCCATTGAAGGTGTACTTAATCTTACCTCCTGAATTTTTGGAACTATTGAATTATCATTGCAAGACTGGCCTTGTGATTCCACTGGCATGGGGAACTCCTGGATCAGGGAACATTCTCTACCCACACCACTTGACATGTTCTCTAAAACTTAGCTGCCTAGGACATTACAAGGGTATGCTACAAGACTTGTTCAGTATCACCAAGCCAGTATGTGTCAGAGTCATGAATTGAACTCAGATTTCCTTGGATCTAAATCCAGCTCTCTGTCCACTGGGCAAGGGTCCTTAACTGAGATTTATGATTAATACACACACATATATACACACATATGTACTATACATATGGACACACATACATATATACTCGCACATGTATATTTCTATCTTGTAGGGCAGCTAAGTGGCACAGTAGATAGAGTACCAGGCCTGAAGTCAGTAAGACTCATCTTTGTGAACTCAAATCTGGCCTCAAACAGAGGCTGTGTGACTCTGGGAAGTTATTAACCCTGTTTGTCTCAGTTTCTCATTTGTAAAATGAGCTGGAGAAGGAAATGGCAAACCACTCCAGTATCTTTGCCAAGAAAACTCCAAATGGGGTCATGAAGAGACAGGAATGACTAAAAATGACTGAACGATGACAACGTTTATTTACTATATCAAAATATAGTTGTATATATAATGTTTATATATATATATATATATATTCCATATATGTGATATATGTAGTTGTTTTTGTCCCGTGCTCGAGGAAATTCAATGTCAAGAAAAATATTTCAGGATAAGAGAAATGTGACCCAGTGAGCACTGATCACCCTTTTCTCATCCTAAGATCTGGGATGCTAAATTTGAGAGGGAATCACACAGTTTCCAGTTTATCACTACATTCTAAAATGACTTTTACCAGTATCTGCCTTTTCAAAAGTTTCAGGATATGGCAAGATCTGGAGTTGAACTCTATCTTCTATGGGCATTGAAGACTAGAGATGGCCCCTCGGAAGGTCTGAGGAAACCTAGTCTCCCTGCCAATTATTTCAAACTTTAATCAGAAATGTTTTCTATATGAAAATTTTTCACTGACAGCCAAAATATATGTATTTGTTTTAATTGGTACAGGATTTTTCCTTAAGGATTTGAGTAAAATGGGGAAAAACAAACACTGACTCCATAGTCAGAGGCCCTGAGTTCAAATGTCCTTCTGCTGTTTACGGACTCTGGGCAAGTCTTGTTACCTGCCTGGTTACAATCTTTTCAGCTTGAGACATTTTAGTTCAGTGAAAAGATATGGGATTTGGATTCAGAAGTCTTGGTTGCACCTTGGCTCTTCTCACTGGTATTTGTGTGACCTTGAGTAAATCATTTAAGCACCTTGGGTCTATGTTTCCTCATCTGTAAGATGAAGGCTAGCATTAAATGACTTCCAATGTTCCTTCCAGCTTCAAACTCAGGATCCCATCTATTGCTGAACATTTATAAAGTACCTACTATCTGCCAAGAACTGGCCTGTGACATGGATCATGGGCTGACAGATTTGAAATTGGAAAAGACCGTAGAAATAATTGAATCTAACACAGTGTCTCCTCTCACTGCTTCATGTATGTGACCTCCCCCCCCCCAAAAAAACACATAGTTTAAGGATGAAGAAACAGACAATCAGAATGATTAAATCACTTGCCTAAGGTCACACAAATGGTAAATAACACAGGGAGAGTTCAAAGTAAAGTCAGAGGCAGCATGCCATAGTAGATAGAGAGCTGGACTCAGTCCAGAACCCAGAAGACCTGGGATCAAATCTTGCCTCAGACTTACTAGCTATGTGACCCCTGGGCTAGTTACTATATTTCTCTTGGCTTTAGTTCCTCATCTATAAAATGAGGAGGTAGCACTCAATTGCCTCTAAGGTCCCTTCTAATCCTAAATCTATGATCCGTGATCCTCTAGCCCCAATTCTAATGTGGATGCCATTGCCCCAAGCTGCCAAAATATATTATCAGCAACTTGCAAGCTACAAATCTGGGAGCAGATTTTGAAATGGTAACCAGGAAAAGTCCTGCGCATCCTCAAAGTACCTGAAACAATCAGGGAGGACTTGCATGTAACCTGGTCAAATCCCCACTATAGGACAGTGATGAGCCAAGTGGGAAAATATGACAGTCAAGGAGAATGGGACAACTTCATAGTAAGGTGGGGCATATGAGAAATCAACAACTTCCTGCTTCTATTTTTTTTGGGTGGGGGGAACTGTAGGTGGTGGAGAGTGATGGGCCTTATTGAGTCCCTAAAGGAGGAATACTTTCTTTAAAAAATAATCATTTTTAGTTTTCAGTATTCACTTCCATAAGCTTTTGAATTTTAATTTTTCTCTGCCTCCCTCCTCTTTCCCCTTCCCCAAACAGCATGCAGTCTGATATAAGCTCTACATATGCATTCTTATTAAACATACTTTCACATTAGTCCTGTTGATTAAGAAGAATTAGAATGAATGCGAGGAACTATGAGAAAGAAGGAACAAAACAAAACAAAAAAGCAAATAGTCTGCTTAGATCTGTATTCAGACTCCGAAGTTCTTTTTCTGGACGTAGACAGCGTTTTCCACCATGAATCTTTCGGAGTTGTCTTAGATCCTTGTATTGATGAGAAGAGCTAAATCTATCAAAGTCAGTCATCACCCAACGTGGCTGTTACTATATACAATGTTCTCCTGGTTCTGCTCATTTCACTCAGCATCAGTTCATATGAATCCTTCCTGGTTTTTCTAAAGTCCACCTGCTCATCATTTCTTATAGCACAATAGTATTCCATTACATTCATATACCACAACTTGTTCAGCCATTCCTCAATTGATCAACATCCTCTCAATTTCCAATTCTTGACCACCACAAAAAGAGCTGCTATAAATATTTTTGTACATGTGGGTCTTTTCTCCATTTTTATGATTTCTTTGGCATACAGCCCTAGGAATACTTTCTCAATCCCCATTTCAAGGTTTAGAGTCTGGGGTGCCTAGAACAAATTAGTGAGATTTACATGTCTTTCTCCAGAACAAAGAAGTAGGAAGGGCAAACTTTCAAAAGCTCTAAACTGTAGGAATGAAATTTCTCCTCCCCCCCAACAAGCTCTCTTCATCCTCCTTCTCTCTGCAGGAGTCTTATGAGTAGCACCTTCAGGTATAGCTAGCAAGGCTGCCTTGCCACTGACAGCTCTGAACTTTTAGCTTGTGAATCAATTAACCTTAAAACTTAAAAAAAAATCTTAGCAATCTTCCAAAAACCAAAAAGTTTCCTCTTAACATTTCTTTTCTGGCCAAATGGCAGCTCTTATATAAACAAAGACATTTCAACTTGGTACTAATTACTCTCTAACTCTTAATCACTGACTAATTACTTCTATTTGAAACAGACTTTTTCAAGTGTTCTTGGAGAAGTCAGTAGGAGTGCTGTCTGAAGTGCAGGTGATAGTTTTGGGAACAGAGGAAAGTCAGAGGGGAATTCAGGTCATTTTCTCTTTGGTTTGACCCAACTCAGTGGGTGTTGGTTTGTTTGTTTTGGACAAAACAAACGTCCTCTAAAAAGCAGTGTTGTATAGTGGATAGAAGGATGACTTTGGAGTCAAGCATATCTGGTTTTGCGTCTTTCCTAACACATATTAGTTGTGTGATTCTGGGCAATTAACTTTCATGGACCCCTATTATTTTATATGTAAATTTTATGTGTATTTCAAAGGAAGAAGAGGAAAGGATTTGCGTTTTATATATATATATATATTATATATATATGTATGGATATGTATATATATATACACACACACATATATACATATATACACACATACACATATATGATCTCTCTATATATACATATCCATCCATATATATATATGCATGCACACCTGCATATATAACCTCTAAGATTCCTTCTGGTTCTAAATCTGTTATCCTGTGTAAAATAATGTCTCCAAAACTTAAAGGGTCCCCAGGAGTCACTTGACCCAACACCTTTCATTTTACAGTTAATGAAACTGAAACCCTGGGAGTTTTAGTGATGTCATGATGTCACATGGGTATGGGTAGTAAATGTCCAAGGCAGAATTTGAACCCAAAGAGAATGGAGGAAACAAATATGTATTAAGCACCTACAATGTGTTAAGTGTTTGAAAATATTATCTCATTTCAGCCTCATAACAACACTGGGAGGAAGGTATTATTATAATTGTTATTATAAGGGCAAGGCACCATGCCCATTTTTGCATGATATCTCTAGTTTTCTTGAAGAGATCTCTTGTCTTTCCCATTCTGTTGTTTTCTTCTATCTCTTTGCATTGCTCATTTAAGGAAACCTTATTACCTCTCCTTGATGTTTTTTTTGGAATTCTGTATTCAGTTGGGTATATCTTTCCCTTTCTCTTTAACTTTAACTTTCCTTTTTTCCTCAGCTATTTGTAAATCCTCATCAGACAGCCATTTTGCTTTGTTGATCTTCTTTGGGATTTTTTTTTGCTGCTGCCTCCTATACAATACTGTGAACCTCTGTACATAGTTCTTCAGATGTTCACTCTATCATATCTAAGCCCTTCAATGTATGCATCACTTCTACTTCATATTCATAAGGTATATTATTTAGGTCATATATACAGTCTGATAGTTTCCCCTATATTCTTCAGTTTAAGTCTGAGTTTTGAAATAAGAAACTCATGATCCTCAGCTCACCATCCTCAGTCACAGTCAGTTCCAAGTCTTGTTTTAACTGACTGCACAGATATTTTCTACCTTTGGCTGCAAAGTGTATACTTAATCCGATTTTGTTTTTGACCATCTAGTGATGTCCATGTATATTTTTGCCTTTTGGGTTGTTGAAAATGACTGTTTGATATGAACAGTGAATTATCTGGACAAAATTGGATTAGTCTCTGCCCTGTTTCATTTTGTACTCCAAGGCCAGACTTGCCTGTTATTCCAATTATCTTTTGATTTCGTACTTTAGCATCCCAATCCCCCATGACAAATATGATGTCTTTTTCATGTTACTTCTAGATATTGTTAGTTCTTTGCAGAACTGATCAACTTTAGCATCTAGCACCAGTGGTTGGAGCATAGATTTGTATTGCTGTGATACTGAATAGTTTGCCTTGGATTCGAACAGATATTATTCTGTTATTTTTGAGATTATACCTTAGCACACTTTTCTCACCCTTTTATTGTCTCTAATGGCTACTCCGAGGCATCTTGTTCACAATAGTATATGTAATAATCACTTGAATTAAGTTCACCCATTCTCATTGAAGTTCACTGACACCCAGGCTGTCGATGTTTAATCTTTCTATCTTCTGTTCAATCACATCGAGCTTACATTGGTTAACAGATCTTACATTGCAGGTTACTACGCAACATTGATTTTTACAGCATTGGAGTTTCCTTTTGTCCTCAGACACATCTGCAGCTGAGCTTCTCTTCAGCTTTGGGTTCTGGAGCTACTTGTAGTTTTCTTTTACCCTTCCCCCAGTAGCATGTTGGATACTTTCTGACCCCAGGGGTTCATCTTCCGGTGTCATGTCTTTTATCATTTTAATGCTGTCTATGGGGTTTTCTTTGCAAAGATACTGGTGTGGTTTGCTATTTCTTGATCATCTTTTGTCAGCTCTCCAGTATGACCTTTCTGTCTTGGGTAGCCCTGCATGGCATAGCTCATAGTTTCATCGAGCTATGCAAATCCTTCTGCCATGACAAGGCAGTGATCCAGAAGGGCTAAAGGACCATATGACGCAGTTTTAACTCTGAAGAGCTCATCTAGTCTAACCCCTTTATTTTGTAGATGAGGAAACTGAGACCAAGGGAGCAGGTTGCCTCCTCAGTATCAAACAGGTAAGCAAGTAGAACGGGGGATTTGAACCAGGAATGGGCAATGAACCAAGGTTCTTTAACTCCAAATACAGAATCATTTTTTACTGTTCTACATGGAATCCAGAATCAATGATTTACCACAGATCCTCAAGGAATAATGGTCTAGTAAAAGACAGCTTCATGAAGTAAGAAATATTTTGACACTTACAGAGAAAGTTCACCATAGAAAATATTAGAAGCAAACTTTAGGCTAATGGTAAGGAGAACAGCCTTCTGCCTTAAAACTCTCACTGTATTATTTATTCTCATCTACTCTCTGTTGACTGTCCTAATCTGAAATAATTCTGTGAATCAGCCAACCTCCAACCAGCTCTTTTCATGTTGGGGAAAAATCTTGAAATGCTACTCTTATGATGGTTTCAGGTTATATGTCTCCCCTCCCCAAGTCAATCCTTTTCAAGTGATCTGTGTTAATTGGCCTGGAAGCATTTACCCCAGCTTGGAAAAAATCCATAATTGCAACTCTGTGGACTGATTAGAGGCAAGAAATATTGTCAAGAAAATAGGCCCAGCTCTCCCCCACATTTTATAGATGTATGGGGAGAGCCCCTCCCATTAGAATATATGCTCCCTGAGGTCAAGGCCTCTCTCTCTTTTGTATTTGTACTCATACCAATTAGCACAGTGAAATCATTTACCAAATTTCCACTACTTTTTCCATTATTCATTAGGAAACTGAGACCCCAGGGCATTAAAATGACTTACTTAGGGTCACATAGGCGAAACGTTCAGAAGTAGGATTCAAACCCAGGTCCTCTCACTTCAGAATCAGTACTTTTTCCACTATGAAACACTTCTACCATCAGAACAGCCTTTCCTATAAAACTGTGTTTTCTTTGCCACAGTCTACTGCTGTTTTTGAAATTGTATTTGATTCACATTTCTCTTCTGCCAACTCTCATCACAACTCATGCCTCTGACAGCCAGGATGACCCATCACAGGGGTGAAGTATAGACTAAAAGATATTTATGGCTGAGATTTCAAGTAAACATTTCATCTTTGATAGATAAGCTGGGGGGATATAACCATTGCATTGTCCCTTTGTTATAAAGCAGTGGGTAGGAACACCTCTTTTGCTAAAAAGAGGAAAGAACAAAGAAAATAAAGAATTTCAAGATCACATCCATAACTTATGAGAATTTGACTTACAATGGTTTAAGTAATTTTTAGGGTTCTCTGGCACACACAGGGGAGGATCGGTTCAGGTGAGGTCCTGGTATCTCTGACATGAAAGTCTTTAGTGAGATTTTCTGGAAATTTTCACACTTTTCTTAGTCACGGTTTCTGTCTCTAAATCTGCTAAATGAACTCTACTGAAAAGCATGGCTGCCACCTACTTTCAAACATTCTTGCCCAATTCATGAAAGAGCTCTAAATACTGACAACTTTACCCTGCTCTTTGTGGCCTTACCAATATCAGTCTACCTGTTGCCCTGAATTTCAGGTCCACTGTTGACAGTTATTGCTAGGAGGCAAGTTCACTGCCAGCAGTCTTTCTTCCTTGGAGCCTCTCCTGCCCCACCATTAACAATGATCACAGCTGACATCATTCAAGTACTACAAGCTTTGAAAAGGGTTTTGTCTCATTTGAGCCTTACAACAACCCTGTCACATAGATACTGGTAGTATTATCATCCTTTGGAAATCTCAAAACACTCTATTAATGTTGGTTTTTATTATTATTATTCTAAAGAAGAAACTCAGGCTAATAAGGTTAAAACCACTTGTCCATGGTAACATAGCTAGCAAATGACCCATGTGGAACTCAAGCCAAGGTCTTCCCCATGTCTCAACTTGCTCTCCATTGTCTCATAATATCTTTTATGTCACCGTGATCCATTGCTACTCTTTGATGCCTGTTCTAACATTTCACATGGGATTTGTTTGCTAGTTGAACTAACAGGTGACCTTGATAGTCATTATCTTGGTCATGTTTATTGAGAAAGCATCAAGCTCTTCCTGTAGGTGGTGGCATAGAAACTGAGGCTGGAAGGAGAGGTAAGGGGTCAGAGCTGGACTATAAGAACTATAACTATGGTGGGGTGAGCGAGGCTTCAGCTCAGGAAGCCAGATTTGGAAGACCTTGAGTCTAGGGCTTACCCTGAAAATTACGTTCCTCAGTCAGTTAAATAGAGATGCTGGAAATATGTTAAACTCTCCATGTTCCTCCAAGAGTAGGCTGCACCCCTAGTTCCATCTCTCTCAGGGACCACAATCACTCACTGTTTAGGCGATGTGTTTTATTGTGAAATTCATCAATCTGGTTCAGCTCTGGAGCCCTCACTTACAGAAAACTTCCACCTCATCCCCAGTCTACTATATTTTCCTGAGCCTTAGCAAACGTGACTATCTCATAATGGTGCTGACAATTCACAGGAACAGAAAGACGTGCTTAATTAAGGCATGCAACAATTTAGTAAACAGCCTCAATACAAGTTTATATGTGTATACACACGTATGTTTTATATATAGGCATATTTGTAATATATGTCTATATGTACATATATATGCATAGCTTTGGATGTATGGCTACGTGTATATATGTGCACAATCATCTATCTACTAACACCCATGTATATGTATGTATATATATACATATATACACACACAATATAAGTTGTGTATGTGTATGTGCACATGTGTGCATGTGTACAATGCACATGTATACATACACAAGTGATACTAAATAGGCGATATATACACATATACACATATACATACACTTCCATGTATATACACATAAACACATGTATCTATATCAAACATAGCATACATTACCTTCAAAGTGGCTTTTATGTGTTTATATACATAAGCATCACATGCACACACATGCATGCTAATCAAGATACATATAACACATACGTATATACATACGCACATATACATATGTATTCACATCTACATATACGTCAGTGATACTAGGTAGCAGGCACATATACACACATAAATATGCATACCTATGCTTATGTAAATACATATATGTACACATAAAAGTCATTTGGTTGGTGATGTGTGCTGTAACATTTCACATACACACACATGCATATATCAACTACCAAGTGACTTTATGACCCCATCTTTTTTTAAACTCAGGTAGTTCCTAGTACTGTATAGAGTGCTCTACACCCTGTCTAGAGAAGACAAAGCTTGCTTTGTTTAGTTTCTATAGCTACTTCTTTTCTAAATGGGCAAAGCCATGCAGTAATGATCTTTCCTCAACATCCAAGTCATTCTTGTAGTACAACCAGTGTTTAGATGAAGACTTAGGAACTTGAGACCCAGGACCTTTCTCAGCATAGGGCATAGACTCTGGATCTGATGCCTATCAGAACTTCTGAAGGTTGGCACTTTTCCATCAGTATCTCTGGCAGGGCCCCTGACAGCTTCTTGCCATTGTTAGCTCATTCCTTGTAGATCAGTGGCATAGAGAAGGGAACGCCAGATACAGAGAGAGTTTCTCTCCACTCCTTTCATTATTGTGTCTCCTCTTTCCCCTTGCCTCTTACTGTGAGTACTTCATGGTTCGTTTATCATGTCTACATAGTCTTATCCCTTTTCAGTCTCTAGGCTATTCAGCTGGTACAATAGAGGCATTTCCCTCTTCCTTTCAATCTCATCAGGTCTACTGGCTATTCCTCTATCACTCTGCTGGGCAAATCCCATCAGGCAATCAGAGCCCTGCTACTTCTCAAAGCAGGGTGGAAAAAGGGAGGGAGCAGGTAGATAAAAATGGTGCTACATTCTCCCCATCCCCAAACATTTACAGAGCACTGAAAATACACAGGGTGCACCTGAGCATCTGTGAATATATATCACAAGCATTAAAACTCAGCATATAACCAGCTCATGGGTAAGCATCTTGATTTAAGAGCACAATGCTGATGCAGGTAGCCCACACATGGCATTGACCTTAAAATTACATGTGACTAACATTAGTCTTGTACTATTTGTTTGTTGTTTGACACTCTTGTCAGAGGTGTGTTATCAATTCAGTCCTGGGCTGCCTTTAAGTCATTCATTCATGGTCTGCTGAATATCTATTTTGGGACTGTTGTCCAGGACTTTCTTTGGCTCCCTAGGTCTTATCCAAATCTCATCCTCCAAGTTCTTCGTAATAAATAAAATTCCTGTTTTCTAGAGGTTAGAGGGCCTCTTTCTTACCTTGCTTTAGCATTTCATTTGCTCTTGGTATCCCTTAATTTAGTGCTTCTGGTTATGTCCTGGGTTGTAACCATGTAGCAAAAAAAGCTATATACTAAAGAGATTATGAATTTAATTTAGCAAGTTTTAATAAGTGTTTACTATCTTCTAGGTACCTAAGAATATAAAGACAAAAGAAAAAAAGGGGGGCAGCTAGGTGGCGCAGTGGATAGAGCACTGGCCCTAAAGTCAGGAGGACCTGAATTCAAATGCAGCCTCAGACCAAACACTTGACACTCACTATCTGTGTGACCCTGGGCAAGTCACTTAACCCCAATTGCCTAAAAAAAAAAGGAAGATGAGAAAAAAGAAGAAATATACAAGATAAAGGTAACAAAAGCAAAGAAGTAAAGAAAGAACATGAAGCAGTTCCAGTCCAAAAGAAATTTATATTCTATGGGGGCAGGGGACAGATAAAGCACAGATACATTTAGGAAGTAAAAAATACTTGAAATACAAAGTAATTGGGGGAAACATGGAAAACTGTGGGATCCTAAACAAAACTTCATATGGGTGGTAGCACCCGTGTTTAGACAGGAAGAGATCAAAGGGAGTCAGGGATTATGAAAAGTGCAGAAGGGAGTGTATTCCATATGGGGGGACAGTCTATCCAATATCTGATAGATGGGAAAAGGAATGGAGTATACAGAGCAGAATGGAACAATTGATTGGAAAGCAGAGTTCATAAGGGAGACTAATGTGACATTGGTGTGGAAAGATGGGCTGGAGCTCCATTACGAAGGGCTTTGTATGTCAGATTTAGAGACATTTGTCTTTCATCCTCCAGGCAATAAGGAGCTATGGAAGCCTCTTGAGCAGAGGCAGGAGCAGTAGCAATGTCAATTTTGGCAGCTGTGTGGAAGATGGATTATAAATGAAAGATACTCGAAGCAGATAATCCAATTAGAAACTTTTTTGCCATAATCTAGGCAAGATGTAATCAAGGAATATTGGAATTAATTTGTCATCCAAATACCTTCCTCCCAATCCTAACTTGGATTGGAATTCCTAGGGCTGAACTCTCAAGAACTCTACCTATACACAGAAAATTTCATTCATTCCTCAGTACAGAGACAAGAAAGGAGGAAAAGGACCAGGAATTGCCAGATGGAATGGTGAGACCTAGGAAATCAGTTTGGGGTTGGCACTGAGACTTAAAAAGCCAGGAGTCCTCAGTGGTTAAGGTTTAGGAGTCAAATTGAAATCTTACTCTCTGGAATGACGTTGGCTGAGCTGACAGGCCTGGTAGTTGAACTCCACATGCATGGAGTGAGGAGCAGACTGTGTTGCATGAAGTCTCATCATGGAGGAGTGATTTTGCCGGCCACCAAGGTCGCACCTCACCAAATCTCAGAGCTGGAAAGGATTTCAAGATCTAGTCGAACTCTGGATGAATAAGAATTCCCTCACCAACGTATCTGAAAATGATTGTACAGAGTGAGGGAAGAGGGGGCAGTTAGGTGGTGCAGTGAGTAGAACACTAGCCTTGGAGTCAGGAGGACCTGAGTTCAAATCTGACCTCAGACACTTAACACTTACTAGCTGCATGACTCTGGGCAAGCCACTTAACCCCTTTGCCTAGCCACTTCCCCCCCAAAAAATGATGCTCAAAGTGAGAGAAGAGAGGAAATACCTGAATCTTCTTCTTACCTAGTCAACTTCACAGGAGAGTTGGTTTCCTTCCCTTTCTTTGAGAGTTTCCTAGAGATTTGCTTCCTTTCCCCACTAGTATGAGATCTAATGGTAGAAGATGGCAAATTTGTGTGCATCATCTCTGGGTGTCCACGTCAACATCAAATTCATATCTTATGGGGCCCCCTGACATGTTTTCTTTTATCATTACTCCAAGGAAATCATTAGATTAAAGGAAAAAGAACTTATCGAAATACTATGTTAAGCAAATTAGCAATAAACCATTTGCCCTATAAATCTAATCTATTTTTTTTGGCAATTGGGGTTAAGTGACTTGCCCAGGGTCACACAGCTAGTAGATGTCAAGTGTTTGGTCTGAGGCTGGATTTGAACTCAGGTCCTCCTGACCTCAGGGCCGGTGTTCTATCCACTGTGCCGCCTAGTTGCCCCAATTTAGTATATTTTTAAAAACCCTCCAAAATGAACAATTCCTGAAACCTAAAATCCAAGATTTAATTTTGTTAATTTAGTATTAGGGAATTTTTAAACTAACAGGGACCTTAGAAGTTATTTAATCGAAACCCCTCATTTTATATATGCAAAAATGGAAGCATTAATGGGCTTGACCAAAATCACAGCATTAGTAACAAAATGGAGATAAGAATCGATCTTTCCTTCTTGCCATACCAGTATTTTTCCTGCTATATGACACTGACTTTAGGGCTATAGAATGCATATGAGTTTCTTATACTTCTCTAGCCTCAGTAAAACAAGAACAACAAGAGTGAGTCCTGGTGTCACTATTGTTATCTTTGCTGTTTTACTTAACTAAATACAATCTTTGAAAAATACATTTCCCTTATAAAGTTGCCCAAGATCGTTCAATGGCAATTTTGTGGTGACTGCAGGACTAATTGGATGATGAAATCTCTGAGAGTACATTTTAGAGATCCCCCATTCTTCTTCGTCATATACTAAATAAATAGCAGTCCAGGGGATCAAAGATGGGGCCTTTTACAATGCGGGTGAATTTAGACCATTTCTGCCACTTACTTGGCTGGAGTGCTGAATTGTTCCTGGATGACAATGCTCATCAGAATGATTATTATGACTCAATTATACATGAAGTCTAATATGTAATTATTATTAGATTTCTATTTTTATTTTGTTGTCGAAATATTGTGTATATTATTGTAGGGTGTCAGCTGGTATTCTCTACTGTTAACCATATGATGTCAGATCTAAATGAAGACTTCTAATATGGTAGGTGGACCCTGTCTGGAGGATAGAAATTCACACACACATATACATATATACACACACATGCATATGTATATATGTACATATGTATGTGAATTTCTCTCTCTCTCCTCCCTCCATCTTTGTCTATCTCCACATCTACATCTGTGGTTCTGTCTATCCATATGGGTGGTTATATTTATATCTATATCTATAGCTGTCTAATGTCTAAATATATTCAATGAATTACATATATTCATGTAAACAAATGTATGCTTATAGATACAAGTATATAACATGTGGTTGTAGTTTCTAAATAATTGAATTTCTGCGTTTCTCTTTTCTATCAGAGACTTAACATGGTATAATAATAGAATGATCAGTGGATTTTGACTCAGAGAACCCAAGCTATGAATTCTGATTGCTGTGTTAGTAAGGGTTTATTCCTTAATGCCTTTGGGCCTCAGTTGTCTTATCTCTGAAATGAATGACTTTGATTAGATTACCTCAATATGTTTAGCAAATCCTGATTGTTGGAAGTAGGGTGATTTTCTTGTTTTTGCTACTATAAATAAAACTATAGGACTTCCACTTTCTTGGGGGGAAAAGCAGCAATGAAATAACCAAATTTTAGAGACATTTTAGTAAATTGGTTATCCCTTCAGTGTTTTATACTCTTGGTGACCTTTAAACCCTCAAAGCATTAGCATCATAACTAACTTTTTTCTTTGTTCTTTTCTTCTAAGAGCCTTTGACAACTAGACAATTTTTAAAATAATTTGGCAAAGTGTGACTAATGCAGTACAAAAGAAAAGATTTCCTATTTCCTTTTTCAAGAAGAAAAAAATACAAAGAGATAAATTCAGAAGTGACTGTAACTTAGGAGGTTGTGAAGAATGAAAGTTGGTGCAATGTCAATCAGCTGTGAAAGTTTATTAGGGATTCTGTCTTCCTCAAAGCAACATTAAGAAATACAGAATGTCACTCATAATGGTAAAAACATGGAGAAATAAGATACAGTGTGGCACTTTGCTCCAAAATGATTCATCGCAAAAGGAAATGACAAATGTAATATCAAGAAGGAAAATACATATTAGCCCACAGTGATAAGTAGTTTATGAGATAGACTTAGTAACACTGGTGATCCATGTGTTACAATAATTCCATACATTTATCATATCCTGAATAAATAAGGAAAATGACAAGGTTAAAAAAAAACAAAAAAATAACAAAACAGAAATAAATACCAAGGTTAAAAAGAAGTTTTGTTAGAAATCAGTGACAGGTAGTTATAACTTACCAAATAAGCATCCATTCCTTTTTCCATTCACTATTAGCTAGGTTTCCTAGGAATAGGGGCTTATTTGTCCATTGTACTCCTTCTAAAGCCTTTTGGAAACCCATATTTCATTTTTGTTGCATCCAGGGAAGAAAGGGCTCTTGAAATAATTTCTAAAAGACTCTTGCACTGAATCTTTTAAATATATATTTACTATATAATTTTAATTTCCATATATATATATATATATATATATATATATATATATATATACACATACATACACATCTTCTCCATTTCAACCCATGGTGGTTGGCCAATCTTCTTGGCCTCAGATATTTAACAAATGTGTGACCCTGGGCAGGTCAATTAGTTTCTCTCAACTGTGATCTCTTCCACTGTAAAATGGGGATAATAATAGTGGCTAACTCCTAGGGTTGTTAAATAAAATATCCCATATGTCTTCTCTCTTTTGTGGTTAAATTTCTTGAGAAGGACATCTATAATTGATCATTTTATTTCCTTTCCTCTCATTACATTCTTAGCTTCCTATAGTTTGGCTTTTGACCTTATCATTAAACCTAAATTACTCTTTCCAAAGTTACCAATGATTTGTTTTTTTAATAGTATTTATTTTTTCCCAATTACATATCAAAACAATTTTTAGCATTCATTTTTATAATATTTCGAGTTCCAAATTTTTATCCCTCCTTCCCTCCCCTCTTCTTAAAATGGTAGACAATTTGATACAAGTTATACATATGCTCTCATGTAAAATATATTTTTATATTAGTCACAGTTGTGAAAGAATAAACAGATTAAAAGAAAAAAATATGAAAAAAAATAAAGTAAGTTAAAAAAAGTATGCTTCAATCTGCATTCAGAGTCTATCCATTCTTTGATAACATTTTCCTTCATGAGTTCTTTGTACTTGTTTGGGTCATTGTGTTGCCGAGAAAAGCTGTGTTATTCATAGCTGATCATCACACGATGTTGCTGATACTGTGTACAATGTTTTCCTGGTTCTGCTCATTTCACTTTGTATGAGTTCATGCAAGTTTTTTCAGGTTTTTTCTGAAATCTGCCTGCTCATCATTTCTTATTGTGCAATAGTATCCCATTACATTTATTTACCACAGCCTGTTTAGCCATTCCCCAATTGATGGGTATCACCTCAATTTCAAAAATTTTGCCACCAGAAAAAGGGTTGCTGTAAATATTTTTGCATACATAGGTCCTTTCTCCTTTTATATGATCTCTTTGGAATATATACAGTGGTGGCATTTCTGGATCAAAGGCTATGCACAGTTTGGATGTCATTTGAGCACGGTTCCAAATTGCTCTCCAGAATGACTGGATCAGTTGACAACTCCACTAACAACGCATTAATGTCCCAATTTTCCCACATACTTTCCAACATTTATCATTTTCCCTTTTTATCATATTAGCCAGCCTGATAAGTGTGAGGTGATACCTCAGAGTTGTTTTAATTTGCATTTCTCTAAACAATAGTGATTTAGAGCACTTCTTCCTATGCCTATAGATATCTTTGATTTCTTCATCTGAAAACTGCCTGTTCATATCCTTGGATTATTTATCAATTGAGGAATGACTTATATTCTTATTAATTTGACTCAGTACTCCATATATTTGAGAAATAAGGCCTTTATCAGAGATACTGGCTGTAAATATTGTTTCTCACCTTTCTGCTTTCTTTCTAATCGTGGTTGCATTAGTTTCATTTGTGCAAAAGTTTTTTAATTTAATATAATCAAAATTATCTATATTAGATTTCATAATGCTCTCTATCTCTTGTTCGGTCATGAATTCTTCCCATCTACATAGATCTGACAGGCAGACTATTTCTTGCTCTTCTAATTTGCTCATGGTGTCACCCTTTATGTCTAAAATCATGTATCCATTTTGGCTTCATCTTGATATATGGTGTGAGATGTTGGTCTATACCTAGTTTGTGCCCTATTATTTTCCAGTTTTCTCAGCAGTTTTTCTCAAATAGTGAGTTCTTATCCCAAAAGCTGGGGTCTTTGGGTTTATCAAGCACTAGGGTATTATGGTCATTGACTATTGTGTCTTGTGTACCTAATCCAGGGGTGGGGAACCAGAAGCCTTGAGGCCACATGTGGCCCTCTAGTTCCTCAAGTGCAGTCTTTTGACAATGCAAACTTCACAGAATAAAGGAATTGTTCTTTGAAGTTTGTATTCAGTCAAAGGTTACACTTAAGGATCTAGAGAGTCACATGTGCCCTTGAGACTTCAGGTTCCCCACACCTGATCTATTCCATTGATCACCACTCTATTTCTTAGCCAGTACCAGAAAGTTTTGATGATTACTGATTTATAACATAGTTTGAGATCTGGTATTGGTAGGCCATCTTACTTTGTGGTTTTTTTTTCCCATTAATTCCCTTATAATCTTGATCTTTTATTCTTCTGGATGAATTTTATTGTTATTTTTTTCTGGCTCTATCAAATAAGTTTTTGGTAGTTTGGTATAGCACTGAATAAGTAAATTAAACTTAGGTGAATTGTCATTTTTATTATATTAACTTGGCCTGCCCGTGAGCAATTGATGTTTTTCTAATTGTTTAGATATGACTTTATTTGCATGAAAAGTGCTTTGTAATTGTGTTCATATAGTACCTAGGTTTGTCTTGGCAGGAAAATTTCCAAGTATTTTATATGGTTTATAGATATTTTATTTTTTTAAATCCCCCCCCACTTAATAGTATTTTATTTTTTCCAATTACATGTAAAGATAGTTTTCAACATTTACTTGTATAAGATTTTGAGTTCCAAATTTTTTCTCCCTTCCTCCCCTTCCCCCTCCCCAAGATGGCATGCAATTTGATATAGGCTGTACATGTACAATCATATTAAACATATATCCACATTAGTCATATTGTGAAAGGAGAATCAGAACAAAAGGGAAAAAATCATGAGGAAAATAATTAAGAAGAGAGGAAATAGTATTCTTCTATCTGCATTCAGACTCCATAGTTCTTTCTCTGGATGTCAGTAGCATTTTCCATCATGAGTCTTTTAAAATTGTCTCAGATCATTGTATTGCTGAGAACTAAGTCTATCAAAGTTGGTCATCGCACAATGTTGTTGTTAATGTGTACAATATTCTCTTGGTTCTTCTCACTTCACTCAGCATCAGTTATTGTAAGTCTTTCCAGGATTTTCTGAAGTCTGTATGCTTATCATTTCTTAAAGAATAATAGTATTCCATTACATTTATGTCCCACAACTTGTTCAGCCATTCCCAAATTGAGGGGCATCCCCTCACTTTCCAATTCTTTGCCACCATGAAAAGAGCTGCTATAAATATTTTTGTACATATGAGTCTTTTCCCTTTTTGATGATCTTTTAGGGATATAGACCTAGTAATGGTATTGTCAGATCAAAGGGTATGCACAGTTTTATAGCCCTTTGGGCATGGTTCCAAATTGCTCTCCAGAATGGTTGGATCAGTTCACAACTCCACCAACAATGCATTAGTGTTCCAATTTTCCCACATCTTCTCCAACATTTATCATTTTCCTGTTTTGTTATATTAGCCAATCTGACATGTGTGATGTGGTACCTCATAGTTGTTTTAATTTGCATTTCTCTAATCAATAGTGATTTAGAACATTTTTTCGTGTGATTATATACAGCTTTAATTTCTTATCTGAAAACTGCCTGTTTGTATCCTTTGACCATTTATCAAATGGGGAATGACTCGTATTCTTATAAATTTGATTTAGTTCTCTATATATTTTAGAAATGAGTCTTTATCAGAAACACTGGCAGTAAAAAAAAAATGCTCAGCTTTCTGCTTCCCTTCTAATCTCAGTTGCATTAACTTTGCTGTGCAAAACCTTTTTAATTTAATGTAATCAAAATTATCCATTCTGCATTTCATAATGTTCTCTAGCTCTTGTTTGGTCATAAATTCTTCCTGTCAAGGAATTGTTTTCTTCATTGGATTTTTGTATTTCCTTTTCCATTTGGCCAATTCTACTTTTCAAGCAGTTTTCCAAGCTGTTGAGTCTTTTTTCATAATTCTCTTGCATCCCTCTCATTTCTTTTCCCAATTTTTTATGTCCCTTTTACATGATTTTTAAGCTCCTTTTTGAACTCTTCTATAAGTTCATTCTGGGCTTCAGACCACTTCATATTTTTCTTTGGGGTTTTCTTTGGGGTTTTGCCCATAGTTTATAGTCTTATAAACCTACAAGTTATCCTTTATTCTTCACTCTCTCTAATATGATGTCCAATCTTGTTGATTTTACCTTCACAAGATTTTTTGTGTAAGCACTCTTCTCTCCTCTGACACTGCCACCACACTGGTGCAAATCTTCATGCTCTTATGCTTGGACTATTGCAATAGTTTGTTTGTTATTTTCTGTACCTCTTCTCTCTCCATTTCAGCCCCTAATCCTAACTCTATTTAGCTGTTAAGCTTATCTTCCTAAAGACCATGCCACTACTCACCCACCTCCATTTTTTGGCAAACTTAAATGGCTTCCTATTACATCCAGGATGAAATATAAAATTCTTTACTTGACTTTCAAAACCTTTCAAGACCTGTGCCCTTCCTACTTTTATAGTCTTCTTACATCTTACTCCACACTCATGAGCTTTGTATTCAGTGACATTGGGGCTCTACCATTCCTCTCACAAGACTCTCCATCTTCCAGCTCAGGGAATTTTTACTGGCTGTTTCCTCCTTCCTGGTCTCTGCCTCTTGGCTTCCTCCAAGTTCCAGCTAAAATTTCAACTTCTTCAACAGATCTTTTCTCATTCTCCTTAATACTAGTGCCTTCCCTCTTTTTGATTATCTATAGTTTATCCTGCATATATGATATTTGTGAATAATATGCATGTTGTTGCCCTCATTAGCCTGTGAGCTCCTCCAAGGCAGGGACTATCTTTTGCCTTTCTTCATATCCCCAGTGTTTAGCTCAGTGCCTGGCACATCGTAGACACTTAATCAATGCTTACTGACTGAATGATTTATAAAATGTTTTGATAACATTAAGCCATGGCATAAATGCCAGGTATTGTTGCTATTATTATTACTGTTGTTGTTATCGGTGTTGCTTTTAGTGGTATGGGATCAGTTTATCAAACTGAACAAAACATCAACTGAATTTGACAATATAGTCAATGTTCCATATTGACTCCCCCTCCCCCTCTTTTGGTGTCATTCTTTCCATTTAAATGGTTGTGGTCTTTTTTCCTACTTCTGCTTGCTTAAATTTTTATCAGTTTATGTCTTCCTATGTTTTTGTATTCTTCATATTCATTGTTTTCTATGGTATAGTCCTGTTCTGCTATATCAATGCACCCCTGTTAATTTATTATTCACCAACATTTACTCTTTTTACAGATTCTTTATTAACACCAAAGGGCTATTGTAAACTTTTGGTGAACATAGGACCTTTCTCTTTCTCTTTGACCTCCTTGGCATGTACTAAGTCTCATGGTTCTCATCCTGGGCTATGATAACACTGTATATCTTTCTCCACAAGGGATAGCATGGTACTTTGTAGAAAGAATGCTTTCACTATCTCTCCCTCTCTTCTTTTTTAAGGTTGGGCTCTGGGTTTAAAACATTCTATATGTCATTAGCTTTTGCTTCTATTTTTGCTAGTTTTCTCAACTGCCTTTTTTTCCCTCTCTTCTTTTTTATTCTTTGTTTTAGTGGGTACCTCACTAGGTAAGGAATGAGGAAGAAGGACATATTAAGAGAGATTGCTATAAATGGAAAATTTTCAATAGGTAGATTTGTTGGTAGATCATTCTAGGCAGAGAATGTGGTTCGAACATATGTTCCCTAATGCACTATAGTGTTTTTGTGGAAATATAATTGGGCCATCTGAATAATATGACTTATATAGGAGAATCTAAGGGAAAAATGCTAAATAATGGGATAGCAGTCAGACTATGTAGACTTTAGTGCACAAGCTAAAGAGTTTAGATTTCATTCTGAAGGCAATTGTGGGGCAATTCTTGAGCAGAGGAGTTAAATGATCAAAGGAGTAGGGTTTTTTATTTATTTTTAGATTAGATGTGTTTTTTTTTAATTTATGTGAAAATTCTCTGTGAGAAAACTCCCTCTATCAAAACATATCAAAACAGCTCTGCAACTTAGAATCTCAGAGAGTTGCCCAATTACAGACAGGTAAGGTGACTTGCCCAGGTGAATGGGTGTCAAAGGCAACTCTTCCTGGTGCCAAGGCAGGCTCACTATCTACTCTACCAGATTGTCTCTCCAAATGATACTATGGGGAGAGGTATCAGGGGATTTGAAGAATCATCAGAATTGGAAGAGATGTTGAGGACTACTAGAGACAAAACAGAGACGATGACGATGATGACGACGATGATGACAACAACAACAATCCTCCATCTAAAGACTTTGGAAATAGACAAGGCATGAAGTAACATATCATTCATCAAGTATGTTATAGTTGGGCTTCCTTTTGAATATGGGTTGGACTAAATGCCCTCTGGACTAAATTTCCTCTCTCATATTCTATAATGAGATCTTTAATTAAGGGAGTGACAATGAGAATGGGAAGGAGTGAATGAATGACAAGAATTTTCAAAAGAAGAAATAATAAGACTTTGTGGATCATGGGATCATCGATTTACATCTAGAAAGGCCTTTTGAGATTATCTGGTCCAACCTCCTTATTTATAGATGAATTTAATGAGATGTAGAAAGGTTAAGATCATAGAGGGAAATAAAGGGTAGAGCTATAATTTGAACTCAGATCATCTAACTCAAAACACAATACTCTTTGGGGATCAAAGGAAAGGAAGAGTTATTGAGGTATCATGTGAGACATGTTTTGAATGAACATGAGTTTGAGCACATGCAATTGGATGGCATTTACTGTTCAGGCTTAGGTTCGGCTAAGGGTCTAAAATGCTTTGGACTTTGGGCTTCTTGTACACTAATAGCAACAAGAAGGCTATATTCCTATATATGTGTCTTTCTTTTTGGCTGGACTAATGTTAGTATTGTCAATTACAAGCCTTCCTTATTAATTTTTGACAACAAAAACACTACATATTTTTTCTGGGTATTTTTTTGGCATTTTGCATTTTTTTTTATTTTAACATGTGTTTTTAAAACTTTGGGTTACAAATTTTCTCCCTTCCTCCCTCCCCACCCCCTCTCATTGAAAAGGCAAGCATCTCGGTACAGGCTATAGATTTGTAGCAGGGATTACATATTTTTTGTATGTTTTTTAAATTTATTCTCCCTTCACATTTCTTAGTCTGAAATGTTCTCTGACTTCATTCAATATAGCATAACAAATATTAATTAAAGGGAAAATTTTCTTGCCAATGAAGAAACTGAAGCTGAGAGAGATTTAGTGACTTCTCCAGGGTCATATAACTAGTAGATATTTAAAGAAGGATTTGAACTCAGGTCTTTCTGACTCCGAGTCAAATATGCAACACTTCAAATAGAGGGATTGCAATAGATTTCACCCCTTAGATATGCAGCAAACCTGCTTTAAAAAAAGATTCAGAAGAAATGAACCAGAGAAGAGCTTGTTTATTGCAAAGCTATTTCTACTACTTCTAGAGGAAAACAAAATCAAATGTTTCTGTACTGGAGAAAACTGATAGCCTTGTATTTCTGCACAGGTTACACCCTAACTCTCAGACACACACACACACACACACACACACACACACACACACACACACACACACACA
>NW_020954625.1:10212624-10250624 GCF_900497805.2 Vombatus ursinus | reverse complement strand
ACACACACACACACACACACACACACACACACACACACACACACACAGAGCCTTGTAGTCCTGGATCATTTTATTTTTGGTTTTGCATTCTCTGTACTGAGCACAGTTCTTATTGACTGATATATAGTGGATTCTTAACAAATGCTTATTTAATTGAAATGAATTAATTTAAAAAGATATTGCTCCAACATAAAAAAATCCACTATTTCCCAGGAGAAAAAAATTCCAATGAAAAAGAAAAAAAGGAAAAGAGAGAAGAAAGCCTGATTCAATCCGCAATTTCACACCTGGCTGCTTGCTACGCTCAGTAGCAGAGTCTCTCTTAAATAAGTTACTGTGTCTTATACTCTTTTCCCCTGGATCATTGTTGGTAGACCAGTGACAAAGAGATAGCACAGCAAATTGTGGAGGAAGAAGAAAATGGAGGTAGGGCACCATGCCACCTGGATCTCAATTTGTACAAAGCTCACCTGGCATGGGCACCACTGATGGTCTCAGCTCTTCTTGTTTCCCATGCATCTTGTAGAACGTGAATAGCATCGGAATTGGCTTGGGAGGCCAACTTTGATATTTTGCAGGATGCAGAGAGTTTGAGGATGAAGATAGACTGAGAGGTGAACATTTTTGAGACCCTACTAGGAGCTAAATTCTATATCAAAAGACACCTTGTCAATGTTAACAGTGCTGCCTGAAAATGTAGAGTTAGACTAAAATCTATGCTCAACTGAATCTTTTCCTTGACTTCCTGAATGTTTTCTCTGGGGTGATTCCTCACTATTTCCTTATGGCATTTCTCTCTGTGCTAGTGTGAAGTTCACCTCTTTTTTTTTTTTTTTTGGTCTTTTTGTCAGGGCTCTGCAGACGTGCACATCAATACAAATAAATGCATATTTATGTGGAAATCCTTTTCATTACAGATCTGTAAACACACTTCCCCTCATTCAAAACTGCAGCCTTGGGCAAAGAGCCAGTAGAGCAGGTGGGCCTTAAGTGAAAATCAGAAACTAGCAGTGTGAGAAGCAAAGAGGGTGGAATGATGTAATTTTAGGCTTCTCAGGGATGATAAGCAGCATCATTACTACCTATGCATTATGCAAGCATTCTCTACCATGTCCCTGGGTTCATGGTCTTTCATGGTCTTTCTGTGAATACTTTTTATGAGGGGGAGCTCACTGTCTTAAGACGGATTATTAGGCAGCTCTAAATATCAGAAAGATCCCTTTTATATCGAGGTCATACCTGGTACCATTGTCACACATTGTTTAGTTCTACCTCTTTTGAACAGAGAACTAGCTTTTCCCTTATTCACTTAATCCCTAAATATTTGAAGAGAGTGATGGTATCTCCACTTAGCCTTCTCTCTTCAAAGATAAGCATGTTTACTTCCTTCAAACTCTCATCTTCCTGTGTGGTTTCCAGAGACCCCATCATGCTGAAGGAGAAAATATATGAAAAGATTTTTGTAACTTTAAAGCATGATATAAATAGAAATTATTTGTATTAGTACTATCACAGAATTTCAGAGTTAGAGGCCATGGAGAAACCATTAAGTGCAACTAGTAACCAACATAGAGTCCACTCTATGACCTTGTCAAGGATGCATCATCAAACTTTCACTTAAAGATCGAGAGACAGAGAGAGAGAGAGAAGTGATCCAAAAGTGCTTTAAAATGTCTCCACCACCATCAACATTGATGTTATCATTTATTGTTGTTGTCGTTGATGCTGCTGCTGTAATTGTCTGCCTCGACAAGCTGATTCTACTTTTGTATACTGCTAATCTTAAGAGATTTTTTAAAAATTAAACTGAGGCTAAATCCAAGTCTTTGAAACTGTTGCATATTGTTCCTAAGTCTATCCTCTTGGGTCAAGTAGAATAGCACTTATTCTTCCACATGACAGCCTTTCTAATCCTTGAAGACATAATCCATGCTTCTCGGACCCATTCCACCTCCCTGAGCTAAAATTTGAAGAAACTGGGGCGGGGGGGGATTTCTTCAATTGATAATGTGTGGAATGGTTTCCAGATGCCCCTCTCCAATGGTCACCCTTCTCTGCATGTGTAGCAGCTCATTGATGGCATTGCTCTAATATGGCAGCCACAAGAATTCACCAGTTAGGGTCTGGCAAAGGTCAATGGCAACATAGTCTCTCATGTTCTGTACTCCAGACTTTGTGATTTGTTTTTGACCGTTAGTGCACTAAAATCCTGAAGTGCATGCTCTCTCTCCCTCTCTCTTTCTCTTCTCTTTTTTCTTTCGTTTTCTCACTCTCACCCCTTTCTTTCTCTGTCTTCTGTATGTCTTTCTTTTTCTTTTGTTCATTTTTTCACTCATTCATATATTTATCAATTATTTGTTTATCATTTATTTATATATTTACCTATTCATTCATTTATTTCTTAGTTCATTTATGTACTTATTCATTTTATCTATTAGTTCATGTGTTAATTTATCTATTCCATATACCTACCTGAACTGTGTTCTTGCCAAACCTCCCACCTTCTGTACTTGTGAAGTTGATATTTTGTAGATCCAAGTTCTAAACTTTACAATGACTTCTACTGATGTGAACTTAGCAGACTTGATCCATTGTTGTGGTTTGTTGAAATCTTTTTTCAGACCTTGATTCTGTTTCCCAAAATTTGAGCTATCATTTCCAGCCTTGTGTCATCTCCCAATTTGATA
This sequence comes from Vombatus ursinus, assembly GCF_900497805.2. Classification (NCBI taxonomy): domain Eukaryota; kingdom Metazoa; phylum Chordata; class Mammalia; order Diprotodontia; family Vombatidae; genus Vombatus; species Vombatus ursinus. The sequence continues at coordinate 10,247,937 of NW_020954625.1, read as the reverse complement.
AGCATGCTTCCCCTGTCCTCCAAAATGGCATTGTGTTACATGCTTTGTTGAAATAGAGATATCGCAAATTGATTCACTCTTAATTTGCCCCTCCTCCTCACATCTCTCCTTCTGTGCGTATGACAAGCTCCTAGTTATCCTTGATTCTTTGCTCTCCCTCACCTCCACGTCCAATCCGTTGCCTAAGTCTATTTAACCTCCACAGCACCTCTCACATTTATTCTTTTTTCTCTGCCTCATATCCTGAGTTCAGGCCATTACCACATCTAGCCCCAGCTTTTGCAGTTGACTCCTAATTGTTTCTTCTCAAGACCTAGTTCATTTTCCCTGTCCTTTATGAAGATTTTTCCCTGTTACTTCTAACTTTCTGTAATGTGTCCCTTCTCTTATTTCCCATAGTCATCGCTCTGTCCTTCTCTGATGGAACATTCCTCCTCTACTTTGTGCTTCACCTTGTGCATTATGCTTGCCTTCCCTTCTACCATACTAAAATGCATACTCCTTAAGGGCAGAGACCATATATTATTCATCTTGATTTTGAACATGGTGAGAGGTAGCCTGCCCTGACCAGTTGGATACAGTTAAGAGGTTTGCAAAGTTCTCCACAGGCATTGGTTTGACTTCTAACACATTTTTACTGTGTGACCTGCGGCAAATCATTCAACTTTTCATTGTCAACTTTCTAAGTGAAGAAATATTAGAGATTTGTCTCTAAAAGTACAGATCTGGAAGGAAATTCCCAGGCCAGCCTCATCATTTTACAGAGGAGAAAACTCAAGCTCAGAAAGGTTAATAGATTTATGTAGCTCAGATGGATCATAAATGACCTAAGTGATGTTTGAACCCAGGTCCTTGTACTCCAGGTCTAGATTTCTCTAATCTGTAGCAAAGGGACTTTGCTAGCCCGAAAATTCCTCCAATTTAAACCACAAGTTAGGAGGCAAAGTAAAACCTTCAGGGCACATTGTGGATATTTAGTAAGTATTTGTTGATTGAATGAATGACAACCCAATTTCTAAGGGGATACTCTTTGGTTGTATTTCACCTTTTGTATTTAGCTATAGTGCATTTTTAGGGGGTCCCAACTAAGTGGGAGAGGATGATAAATTAGGAATAAAATCAAAGGAATAACTCAGAAATTAAATAGGGCACTATACAATAGCTGCCTTGTCTTCGCAGAGCCCCCTTCACCACTGTCTCTGTCCTCTTTCCCATCTTTCTTCTTTTCCAGAGGATTACTCACTAGCAGAGCTATATTTAAAGGTCCATTTCATTTGTTATAACTATTAAGTGAAGAGCTTTATGGCTAAGGAAAAAAAGAAAGAAAATAACTTCAGAACCTGCATTAAGATCTCTTGTAGTACATCTTTTCCAGCACACCACTCCACTTTTCCACCCCAAGGATGGTGGTGGGCTAGTGCAACAAATGCCATTTAATAAGGAGCTGACTGACCAGGAGTTCTGTACTCAATAGTTACATTATATATACTTAGGTAGATGTTTAAAAACAAAAACAAAACAACCCAAAATATGTATTTTAGGGTGTCTCATTTAAATGACCATTGTTATTTGGTATATGTGTTGTATTTGTGCCCCCATTGCACCTTTCCAGGAGACTGTAAGCTCTTTGAGGGTAAGTACTATTTCCTTTATGTCATTGTATCCCAGCAGCAGCTCCAACACCTCTTCCATAGAAGACACTTCATAAATGCTGGCTGATTAATTCATTATATACACACACACACACACACACACACACACACACACACACACACATTCACATATCCTGACACAATATTGCGATCTTGCATATCTTCATGTATGTACATATTGTCTCCCCCAATAGAATGTAAGCCCCTTGAGGGTAAGAATGTTTTCATTTTTGCCTCTATATTGCTAGTGCCTAGAATGGTGCCTGATTCATGGGAACTTAGGATATCCGTTAAGGCTTTTTGCTAAAATGAAAGAAAATTCAGTGAAGTAGAAACAATTAAGAAAGCAGATTAAAAAGATTAAGCCTTTTTATTTTTTTCAGCTCTGTGGGTAAAAGGTGAGGTTAGAACAACCTCAATATTAAATGAAGATTTGCATAAAAATAATGGTGATATTAAAATGAAAGGAACTGCTTTTTTAAAAATGTATTTTTCTTGGACAGAGGCATAGAGAAGAGAAATCTATGCAATTAAAATATAATGAAAACCTTGCCAACTGGCTATTGATGGAAACAAGGTTAAAGAATACTAGAGAAATTGGAGTTTGTGCAAATTTAATAGGCTGAGTAATCATGGGAGAAGGGAAACACATAATAGATTGACTTAATCATTAGTAATTGTTTTTTAAAAGATCACAAAGAGTTGGAGATATCTGATATCTTAGCACTGCTCAGAGATGAAACAGAAGGGATACTGATCTCTCCAGAAGTAAAAGGCGCTATAATTACTTGGCGTTGTCTCCCAATAAGACTTGATCAAATAATAGAATACTTATAGGGCAGACATATTTGTGGATAACAGGGGATTCCTCAGTTATAGGATAATAGATTTAGAACTCAAAGGACCCTAAAGGTCATTAAGGCCCAAATCTTTACTTTTACAAATGGTGAAGCAAAGGCACACACAGAGAAGTAGTATGAGTTGCAAAAGGTCACAAGTAATGTGTCCAGTGCAATATTTGAACCTTGGTCCTTTAACATCAGGGCTCTTTATATTCTTCCACAATTGTGATGTAACTTAGGACTGACTTTATAAGTTAACCAAGTCATAAGTGTCTTTGAATCTGTGGAATTACATTTAGAAAACAGACTTGATTTATAGTGCATAGTATATGAAAGTGGATAGAGGGCTCTACTTGGGATGGGGGATTCCTGGATTTATGCCCGGACTCTGGTTCTTACCAGTTGTGTGCCCATGAACAAATTACTTCTTTCTCTGTCACAGGCAAATCTCTAAGACTCTGAATTAGAAAACAGTTACTCATCTTAATCAGTGCAGGAAATTCCCCATACTAGAAGTGCTCAGGTGAAAAACAATATCCTTTGCAATGATTGATTGAAATAAAAATCAGGTGCTTCTACTGTGCCTTGAGAGAAGATGGTTGGGATCAAAATGAGTTCCAAGAAGATGGCAGGTTAGTATAGTTGATGAAGCCTGGAAAAATTTTAAAGCAAATTGGATTCTCATCCCAACTTTGCCACTTGCTACCTTTTGTAAGTCACACATGCTCTCTAAATCTCAGTTTTCTCAGTTGTAAAACTGAATTAGTCACAAGTAACCTGATTATATCATGGTGATAAAGTTGTCAATTGTTTCAACTAGATTTTTAGGTGATTCTCTAGCATTCTCTAAATATACCATCATATCATCTGAAAAAAAGCGATGGTTTTGTTTCCTCATTGCATATTTTATTCCTTTAATTTTTTTTGTTATTGTGATAGCTAGCATTTCTAATACAATATTAAATAATGGTGGTGAAAATGGAAATCTTTGCTTCACCCCTCATCTTTCTAAGAAGGATTTCAGTTTATCTCCATTGCAGATAATGGTTGCCCTTGGTTTTAGATAGATACTACTTATCATTTTAAGGAAAGCTCCATGTATTCATATGCCTTGTAGCATTTTTAATAGGAAGGGGTGTTGTATTCTATCAAAAAGCTTTTTTCTGCATCTGTTGAGATAACCATGATTTTAAAATTTTTATTATCTTTGTGGTCAATTATGATTATAGTGTTTCTAATATTGAACCAGCCCTTCATTCATGCTATATCCCAACCGGTCATGGTGTATGAGTTTTATAATATGTTACTGTAATCCCATTGCTAGTAGTTTAAAATTTCTGCATCCATATTCATTTGGGAAATTGGTCTATAGTTTATTTTCTCTGTTTTTACTCTTCCTGGTTTAGGTATCAAAAGCATATTTGTGTCATGAAAGGAATTTGGTAGGACTCCTTTTGTGCCTATTTTCCCTAATGGTTTATATAGCATTGGAATTAATTGTTCTTTAAATGTATGCTAAAATTCATTTGTAAACCTATCTAGTCCTGGGAATTTTTTCTTAGGAAGCTCATTTATGGCTTGTTCAATTTTTTTTCTAAGATAAGGTTACTTAAGCATTCTATTTTCCCTTTTGTTAACCTGGGCAACTTATATTTTTGTAAATATTCATCCATTTCGCTTAGATTGTGAGATTTATTGGCATATAAATGGAAAAATAGCTACTTTTATTTGCTTTAATTTCTTCTTCATTGGGGGTAAATTCACCCATTCCATTTTTGATGCTAGTAATTTGGTTTTCTTCTTTTTCAATTAGATTAACCAATTAACCAAACAAATCTATTTTTTTTTCATAAAACTATCTCCTAATTTTATTTATTAGTTCAATTTGTTTTCAAACTTCCAATCTTATTTTCTCCTTTGACTTTTAGGTTTTCTATTCTGGTATCTAACTGGGGATTTTTCATTTGTTCTTTTTCTAGTCTTTTTTTAATGCCTGCTTACTTTATTGATCTGCTCCTTCTCTCTGTCTCTGTTTCTCTGTCTCTGTCTCTCTGTCTCTGTCTCTCCCACCCTCCCTCCCTTTCTTACTGATGTAAGCATTCAGAGATATAAATTTTCTGCTTTGATTGTATGTCCAAAATTTTGGCCATTGTCTCATTGTTGATGTTATGTTCAACGAAATTGTTGATTGTTTCTATAATTTGTTCTTTGACCCACTCATTTTTTTAGGATTAAATTATTTAATTTCCAATTAATTTTTAACCTATGCTTTTGAGGCTCTTTATTGAATGTAAATTTTATTGTATTATGGTCCCAAAAGGACACATTTAATATTTCTAGTTTTCTGCATTTTGTGAAGTTTTCATGTGTTAATATATTATAAATTTTGTGAAATTGCCATGTACAGCTGAGAAAAATATATATGTCCCTTGCCATTGCCATTTAGTTTTCTCTAGAGGTCTATCATAGCTTACTTTTCTAAAATGTATTCATCTTCTTAATGTCTTTCTTATTTATTTTATATTTATGTTTTATGAGAAGGGTAAATTGAGTTCCTCCACAAGAATAATTTTAGTATTCATTTCCCCTTATAACTCATTTGATTTTTCCTTTAAGAATTTGGATACTCTTCCATTTAGTGCACATTTGTTTAGTGTTTATATTACTTCTTTGTCTATAGTATCTTTTAAAAATGTAGTTTCCCTGATTATCTCTTCTAATTACAGCTATTTTTGCTTTGTCTGAGATCATAGTTTCTGCCTTTAAAAAAAATACTTAGCTGAAGAATAATATATTATTTTCCAGCCCTTTATTTTATCTCTGTGAGTGTCTTTCTGTTTCAAGTATGTTTCTTGTAAACAACACATTGTTGGATTCTGGTTTCTAATCCATTCTGATATCTCCTTCCATTTTATGGGTGAGTTAATCTCATTTACGTTTAGTGTTATGATTACTAACAGCATTTGACTCCATTTTATGTTTTTAAATCTTTGTGTTTTTAGCTCATCCTCCTTAAAAGACATTTTTGTTTCTGATCACTGCTTCCCTTAATGTGCCCTTGCTTTTATCGTCCCTTCTTCACTTATCCCCCTTTTCTCCTATATATCTGTTTGCTAAGATACATTTCTATCTGAGTGTGTGTATACATATATGTGTGTGTGTGTGTGTATGTATATATATACATACACACACACACACACACACATATATATACTGATTCTAATGAAAGTGAGGTTCAAGCTTTGCCTGTGAACCTCTTCCTATTTCCCCCGTCACTTTAAAAGCTCTTCCTTGTGTATCTTTTATGTGAGATCCTTTCCCCCATTCTTTTCCCCCTCCCCTTTCCCAGCACATCATTCTTTCTTTCCCCTTCAATTTTTTAGATCCCCCCAACATAATTGACTCACACCCATGCCCTCTGTCTATTTAGACTCCTAACTGCCTTGCCAGTCTTAATCCCAATGAATACAGAAGTTATAATCTGCTGTGATTTTCTAATTTAGATGGGTGAACCCCTCCTTAGGCTGGTGCCATCCTCTTATTGGTCCCAGATTTAATGCAGAGTCCTGATTGACTGGCTTTAGCTTTTTTCAGAACTCCTAAATTTAAGTGACTGGTCCATCATACCCAGCCTCAGCCTCCCCGCAGCAAAGTTTGCCAGGTAGGCAGTCCTTTTGCATTTTCCATTGTGGTTTTGAGTTTCAGGCTTCTTGAAAAAGAAGTCAAGGCTCATTCTGCATTGAGCTTGAGAGATAGCTCAGTGGAAAAGACACTTGTTGCTTGACTTATACACGTATATGTGTATGTATGCTTACATACATACATACATACATACACACACACACACACACACACACATATATATATATACAATGCATACATGTATGTATATGCTAATAGATTTGGACCAGCTTTTCCTAGAGTAGGGGCAACTCTCTGATTTGCAATGAAAGGATTTAGAAGCTTCATGAATTCTTTTGAGTTACTTGCTACCTAGGATTTTACAATATGGGGGCGGTTATCCCCTTTGGTACTTTGACTAAATCTATCTTCTGAAGTTCAGTCTGTGATTTTGATGGCTTAGGATCAGAGGTTCACAGGTTGAAAGGCAATTTAGAAAACATCTCATAAAAATCTTTTACAAAGAAAAAAAAAACTTTGGGACCCAGAGAGATAAAGAGTTTCATCCAAAAGTACAAGTGAGTTCAAATAGTCTTATTGAGGGTTCAAGAGTAAGTTTTTAGTTTAAAAAATCTTCTCAAGATTGAATGAAAAGTACATTTATTTGTCATTTTCTTAGGGACTCTCCTTAAAGTGGATTTGGTATTTGTTTCAGAGCCATGCAATAGAATGAACAATGTTTGGGTGTCAGAATTCTTGAAGCTCTGGCTTTGTTAAGTAGCTATGTGGGCTGATCCTTTCTCTACCCCATTGTCCAGTTTCTTAACATATAAAATGAACAATTTGGATGAGATGATCTCTTTTTCAGCTCTTACATTTTGTGATAAAGATATCTACTGCTCTCTATTTAGTCATTTTTCAATTGTGTCCAACTCTTTGTGACCCTATTTGGCATTTTCGTGGCAATGTTATTAAAGTGATTTGCCATTTCCTTCTCCAGTTCATTTTACAGATGAGGAAACTGAGTCAAACAGGGTTAAGTGACTTGCCCAGGGTCACACAGGTAGTAAGTATCTGAGGCCAGATTTGAATTCACAAAGATGAGCCTTTCTGACTCCGGGCCCAGAGCTCTATCTACTGCACCACCTAGCTGCCCACTGCTCTCTGCACTGCGTCTTTCACTTGGTTTCTAATAGTATATGTATTTTGATATATATAATTTGGTAGCATACAGACATGACTTCATTTAAATATATGTATATATAAGTATATACATATAAATCTGCAAAATAATAAGATAAACATATGTAAGTAATATTGAGAAAACTGATAGTATTTTGGGGAGCCCAGGCTCTTTTGATATTGACTTGGACTAATCACTTTCTTTTCAAATAGGATGATTAATTTCCCATTTGTTTGAATGACCTGTAGGTTCTTCATTGCCTTCATTTTTCCCAATTTTAATTTTATTCTAGAAGCAGATCCATTATTTCACTGGCATGGGGAACAGTCATTAAGGAAGCTCCTTATACAAAAGCAAATTGGCAGCTTCTCTGAAGTATATTACAGTTATCCTTTCCACTTTGCAACTTTCCCCACCATGGTCTTGATATATCACAGATCAGCATTAGAAATTAAATGGGAATGTTGGGGGAGTTTTGTGGAAGTTGCTGACAACACGTGAAGTCCAGCAGATGACACAGAAAAAGTTTAGAAACTCATAAATGCACTAGACACACAAAGACACACACACACAGCACAGACACACACACACACACATATAGTATTGTATAATATCAATATATTTTATCCTCTAATATCATCAGATTTCTTCTCTGGTATGAAAGGAGGGCCCAAAAATTTTACATGGATTTTCCAGGTTGTGGGGGCACTGTGTCCCTAGCCCCTGTGATATGGAAATGATAACTATATTTCTAGAATGTTACCCAGGAATTATGAGATCACCCAACATATCCTGGGTCTCCAGTCATGTTAGAACCCCAACTTGAGCTTGGGACCTCCTGACTCTGCAGTTGACTTTCTAAACATTGTGCCTTACTTCTCATTTTTCTAATTTCTCCAAACTAGAAAAGAAGGGCAAAGAGCATCACAGTCAATGTGTCCTTTAAAATATCATAAAGGAGGTTACCAAAAAAACCTGTAAGCTAGGTGGATAAAAGGAAACCTCTGAGAAAAAATATCAATTTTCTTTTCATCTTTACCACAATAGTGACATAGTTATCCCATGTGACTCAAGGTTACAGGCCTAACAAGTATCTGAGGTTGGATTTGTACTGAGGTTTTTCTTATTTCAGACCCACCATTCTAACCATTTCACCACCTGGTTGGAGCACTAAAAGGGTAGATGACTAGCACATGAAGTAAGTGTCAGAGGAGAGATTTAATAAGTTAATCAGTAACATTTATTAAGAACTTACTATATGTCAGGCACTGTGCTAAGTGCTGGTGATACAAAAAGAGGCAAAAGATAGTCCTTCCCCTCAAGGAGCTTAAAGTCTATTGGGGGAGGCAGCACACAAACAAAATCATACAAAGCAAGCTATATATATATATATATATATATATATATATATTCCTATTTATCACATATATGTGTAGATATATACAGATATGTGTATACATGCACATATGTATATATACATACATGTACACATACACACATGCATATATACATATATGCACATATACATATATGTATGTATCTACACATATATGTGATAAATAGGAAATAATTTACAGGGGAAAGGGCACTGTAATTAAGAGGGATTGGGGAAGACTTCCTCCAGAAGGTGGGATTTTACTCAGGACTCAAGGGAAGCCAGTGAGGTCATTAGTCAGAGTAGAGGATGGAGAACAACCCAGGTCTTCCTGAGTATGACCCCAGCTCTTTGATCAATCATCACACTCTGCCTCTGCTTTTCATTTACTGTTTGAACAAGCAAGCCCAGGATAAACCTCTACATTTGGCTAGAGAAGAATTAATTAGGGTCAGGCCTATGAAAGCTCTACCAGATCAAGGTTTTTTTATATCCTAGGCTCTGAGAATATGCAGATGCAGTCCACAATCACCCCACTCTCTTCCATATAAGCCTTGGTGCTCGAAAAAATAGATGCATGAATAGTATACGTGATCATTTGTATAATCAAGCAACTTGCTTATGTCAAAAGAAACAAAGTTGAGAGCCTGCAATACAACAGGCAGTCAAAACAAGTGAAAAGTCAAGAGAAATGTGAATGAGGCTACTTATCTAGAGAAGTGATTTCTGTCAGTCATTCAGTGAAAGGTTGAAAGAAATATTTGAAATGTCAAGGGAAGGAACAAGAACAAAAAGAGAAAAACAAGCCCCTAAAACCTCCTGAAAACAGTGGATTGCTGTCATGGGAAAGCAGAAGTGAATTCAGAAAACTGTTGATCAACTAGAGTTGATTTCACTGTTTTCATTAGAGACAGAGACCCTCCCACTCTTTCACTCAGTTCCCTCTCCTTTGTCAGCCTTCTTACTACTTATGTATCTCTCAGTGCAGATTAGTGTAGGTGACAAAATGTGGCTAGAGGCTCAAGTTCTGTCCTGAGCATTCTCTGTTTCCTCTATTCCATCTGACTCAATAATCTTATCAGCTGTCTAGGGTTCATTGCAAATGATTCTCAGGTCTATATATTCAGCCCTTATGTCTGTCCTGCCTTACAGTCAAATATCAACATAGCCTTTTGGAAGTCTAGAACTGAAGGTCACATAGGTGTCTCAAGCCCATGATGCCTTAAAGAGAACTTATCCACCTCCCCCAAAACCCTCCTCTTCTGACTTCCTTATTATTGTCAAAAAGACTGATGCTCTTAGATGGCCAGACCCTCAATAAACATGTTTTAAGTGCCTCCTTTGAGACTAGGCACCATGCTAAGCACTGAACCATTGGTGCATGCCCTCATCGTCTCTCCCTTGGATGATTGCAATAGCCTTCTAACTGGTCTCCCTGCCTCATCTGTCCTTATTCCAATCCATCCTCCACTTAGCTGCTAAGGTGATTTTTCTCAAGAATAGGTCTGACTGTCACCTCTCTACTCAAAGAGCTCCTGTGACTCCTATTTATTTTTTGATCAGAAATAAACTTCTATGTTGTTTGGCATTTCTGGCTCTTCCCAGTGAAGCCTTTTCCTACTTTTCTAGCCATTTTTCACTCCTCTCCACACACTGAAGGATCCTTTTACATTGACTGATGGGCTGTACTTCCCACACAACAGTCCAGCTCCCATTTCTGTGTTCTTACTTTTCCTATGTCCCATGCCTGGAGTTCTCTGCCCCTCACCTCTCACTTCTTAATTTTTTTTTGCCTTCCTTGAAACTTCAACTCAAATTCCAGTATCTGGAGGAAACCCTTCCCTTTCCCCCAACTCCTAGTACATCCTCTCACCACTCCCAAATAATTTCCCATTTATTTTGTATGAATATTATAATAATGGCTAATTATTTATCAGAGGTATCAGACACATGACTAAAGGTTCAGAGTGGGATCATGTACCAGATTAAAATGTAATTGGGAAATATTTAACAAAATACAGTAAAGCACAGTGCAACATAGTTGATGTAGGTTTCTAAGTCAACGTGCAGCCTAAAAGGATGCTAATGGACGGTTTAGTGACCCCCATTTCTATTTTGAGTTTGACACCATTGATTTACATGATATAAATTAGAACTGTAATTAGAATGTTAGCTCCTTGAGGGCAAGAACTATTTGTTGGTCCCTTTTTTGTATCTACAATGCTTAGCACAATATAGTATGTACTTAGCAGTTTAGTATGTGCTTAGCCCACATTGTAACCACTTAAGATATCCTTGTTGACTAACTTGGATTCAAGAATATTACAGTTCAAATCCTGTCTCAAACATTTAGTAGCTAATTGAATTTGGGCAAGTGTCTTAACTTCTTTAGCTTCCATTTCTTCATCTGTAAAATGTGGATAATGGTAGCACCTACCTCATAGGGTAGATGCACTACTCGAATGATGCAATATTTGCAAAAACTTACATAAATTGTTATTATTATTATTGTTGTTGTTTTTGTTTATTGCTTTGTATGTATACATTTTGGAGGTATGTGATTCTTTGAGGGGCAAATAGATGGCACAATGGATAGAGTGCCAGTCCTGAAGGCAGGAAGACTGGTTTTCCCAAGTGCAAATCTGACCTCAGACAATTACCAATTGTGTGACCCTGGGTAAGTCACTTAACCCTGTTTGTCCCTTTTCCTCATCTATGAAAAATGATCTGGAGAAGGAAATGGCAGGCCACTCAAATATCTTCACCAATAAAATCCCAAATGGGGTCACAAAAAGTTGGACATGACAGAAATGACTCTTTTTCATAGAGGATCCAAACCTAGGTTCTAAGAATTTAGGCAAGCAAATTGTGCCTGGGAAGAGGCTCAGTAGTAGTTCTAATCAACAACAACAACCATAACAAGGTTGTATATAGCACTTTCTGGTTTCCTAAGTACTTTTGAAATATTATCTCATTTGATTCTAACAACAACCCTAAGAAATAGGTGTTATTGTTATGTCCATTTTACAGATAAGGAAACTGAGGTAGGCATATGTCAAAGGAGCTATACTTGAATGAAAATTGGGGATTCTAAGAGATAGGATAAAAGGTGAGAAGATCCCAGACATGTAAAGCAAAAGAGATGAGAGATTAAATAGCATACTTGAGGAATAGTATGAATTAGAGGGGGGGGATGAGAGGCAAAGATATGAGTTCAAAGGCAATTGTAATAGTCTAGGAGTCCAGAAGAGAAGTGATGAGGACCTAGGACCATGGTAGAGAGAAGGGAATGTGTAGAATGGAAAAATCTGATGAGGTATGGACCAATAAGAAAAAAAATGCAATGTCTTTGATGAAAATGCTAACAATTCTGTTTCCTGTGAGTTTTTTCCTTTAAAAGCCCATTTTATTTAAGCTATCCCAAATGAAAAAAAAAAGTTTTGTCATAGAAATGAACTGCAGTTGAAATAGGGAGACTTGGTCTCTAGTTCTCCTATTACCCCTTACTGGTTGTAGGACCTTTGGCACATAACTTCCTTTCTCTGGGCCTCAATATCATCATCTGTAAATAAACCTAGATGACCTCTAATAACCTTCCCTAGCTTCAAAGTTGGATTTTACTATAAGCATATCAAGTAGCTCCACCAACTTATGTTCTATGCATGGGCAATTGCAGTTGGAGGGGAGTTATGTTTACATCATGTGGTATGAATCTGTTGAGACCTCACTTCTAAAACTTTTTTTTTCCATGTACTCCTAGATTTTCAGACTTCTGCCTCCTCCGTGCCTAAAGAAAGTAAAGGATTCAGGCAAGCATGTCAATTATGCATCAGCAGCCTATTAAGGATCTGTGACTTCATTGGTGTGTAATTTCTCATCAGGGCTTGTCATCCCATGGTTTCATATCCGAAACTCCACTTAATAGACTGATACCCTTCCTTGTTATCTCTTGCCATTGCTTGGATACCAATGGAGTATGCAGGCTTTCAGCTGATTATCCCTGCTCTTTTGACATGACTAACTCATCTTCTTTGACCACACATTGTATTAAAAAATACTCCTTTCAAAATTCAGGGGTAGCCATTATTCTGGTATTCTGGACTTCAACATGGACATCCACATACATACTAACCAGTGTGGCGAAGTGGAAAGAATACTAGATTTTGGATAAAAATCCTGAGTTCAATTCTGAGCTCTTTTATCTACTTACCTGTGTGTTCTTGGATAATTGGTGAACTTTTTAGGGTGTTTGTTTGCTCAAAGGGGGATGAATATATCTGAGGTCACTTTCCCATCTGAATCTTTGAATCAAAGAACAAAATACTGTTTTATCAACCTTAATCATATCTCTCATTATAATGCTTTGCTTTTTCCAGAATTAAAATTCTTTCTCCCTCTCCCCCTCTCCCTTCCCTTCTCCCTCATCTCCCTCTCCCTCATTTCCCTCTCTCCATTTGTATCACATTGTTGGCTCATGGTCAGTTCAAGTATTACTGAAGTCCTTTCTCCCTCATTTTTCCTCTTTCTCATACACATTAACTGCTGGAAAAGCCAGCTTTCCTGATCCTGTACTTATATAATTGATTTTTGAACCTCAATTATGGACTTTACATTTATCCTCCTTAATTCTCATCCCAACCCTTCTAGCCTTTTTGTCAAATTATTATCCTTACAGAGTCATGACTTTTGTATTTTAAGTGACTAATGCAATTTCTGTGTGATATGGAAATTGTGTCATTAAATTTTTAAAGAAATTATTGAATATGTTATCAATTCTTATGGTATTATAAGCAGCCCCACTGAGCTCTATTTTGTAAGCCACCTCATCAGAAAAAAAAATTGCAAGAAGAAAGGGAAGAACATATAATTAAAATGACCATTCTAGTCTCATACTTAGCATGCATATCAAAGCATGTATTAATTATTGAATATAAAAAATAAAGAAGCGCAATGATGCAGCATGGGTGAATTTTGTTTTTGATGATTCATTTTGAAAAGTAACTCTTCTCTGTTTTGACAGGACTAATGTTTGTTTGGCACTAATAGAATGGCAAATCATTGCTCCTTTCTTCAATAAGACAAAGACTGACAAAATCTTTCTATTTATACAGAGCCAATAGATCTGAAGTTTTAATCTATCTTGGAATGATATGGTTTTAAAATTACATTTTCACTAGACTTTGAATAATATCTCAGATTTCCCCCCCCCTTCAACATTAGTTAACTATTTTCTCTGAATATCATTTCTTTTAAATGGAGCATTTTTTTCTACTATCCTTTGGAAATGGGATCATAACATCCAAGCTGTAGAGATGTAAGAGCCATAACTCTAGAGCTGGAAGATACCTGGGAGTCTCTGTAATCTGACACCCCTGACCCCATTGTACACATGAGGAAATTAGGCCCTGTGAGGTAAGTAATTTGTGGAAGGTCATACAGGTAGTAAATAGCAGAAATAGGATTTGAACTCCTGTCCTTTGCCCATAAATAAGACATTGCTTCTTGTTGAGGGAACAAGGAGACCACAGAAGAATTTACCCACCATGGAATTTTGTGCTTCCTTGTGTGCCCTCTCACTCTTAATTACCTTGAATATGCTTTGTATTTTCCTGTCTATGTACATGTTGTGTGTTATGTAAATGAACCAATAAATCAACATTTATTTTTTTCATATTATTTTTATTGATTTTTTTAATTTTTCCAATAATATGAGGAAGCTAGATGACATAGTAAATAGAAAACTAGACTTGAAGTCAAAAAGACCTGAATTTGAATTCTGCTTTGCACACTATGTGTCTCTGGGCAAGACACTTAATCTTTTTTCCCTATTCAGTTTCCTTATCTACTAAACGAGGGGTTTGAACTCTCTGGCCATTAAGGTCCTAAATCTATAATCCTGTGAGGCCCAAATATAGCCTTCCTTCTGCCCCTATCCAGAGAAACATTTAAAGATTTGGAAAATGGAGCAGTTCAGCAAAACCACTAATGTATGAATAAATTATGATTATAATGTAATATTCCACTCCCATAGTGTCCCATCTTCGTAAGGAGGTAGGGGAGATCCATTCACTCTACTCTTAGGCCAAGCTTGGGCATTAAAATTATTTAGCACTCAGGTTTGTTGTTTTTCTTTCTTCAAAATAATTTGTTAAGCACCTACTGTGTATCAGGTACTGAAATCCCTGGAATCTATGGCTTATTTCATTCATGAAACTTATACCTCCCAGTGGTTAACACAGTGCCTGACACATAGTTGGTGCTAGTGAATTGACTGGGTAAACAGAATACAATGAAGCACAGGCTATATCAAAGAGCTTATATCTTATTACAGAAACAGCATGTACACACAAAAGCAAATACAACTCATACAAGATGGCTACAAATCTTGCTATGTCCTAAAATATTGGGTCTAAACAATGGGAGTGGGTAGAGCTTTAATAGCTTAAAGCTGCACTAAGACTGTTGCATACATAGTACATACAAAGTGATTAGATGAAGGAAGAAAGGGTGGTATGTAAAACAGGCCATAAATGATACTTGAGTTGAGCTTTAGAGAAGTTATGGATTCTCAAAGGCAGTGGTGGGTACAGAAAACATCCCAAGGAAGGGAGACAACCTGCATGCAGGTTCAGAGTTGGGAGATGGGATGCTATATACAAAAAAGAGAAAACCAATTTGGTTATAATGTGGACTATATGGTAGAGGATAGTGCATTCCAATCTGGGAAAGTTGGTTGGAACCAGATTATGAAGGGCCTTGAGTGTCAAAGATAAGAGTTTATATTAGATTTTACAGGCAGTTGAGAGCTATTGGAATTTTTTGAGCTGAGGAGTGATGTGATCAGGAATATCACATTGGTGGATGGGTTGGTAGGAGGAGAGATGAGGCAAAGAGAGCAATTAGGAAGTGATTGTAACAGCCCAGGAAAGGGGTGATGAAGGTTTGAACTGGAAGGGGGTGGGGTGGTCCATGTGAGGTGAGGGAAGGTAGACGGAGAGGGAGTTGTAATGGTAGTAGCAACCCAACTTGACTCTGGGTTGGCTATGGGGAGAGGAGGAGGGGGAGTGACAAGTTGTAGATGACTCTGAGGTTACCAACTTGACTGACTGGAAGGATGTTAATGCTCTCAGTAGAAATGGGGAGGTTTAGAAGATGAGTGGGTTTGGAAGGAAAAATTATGATTTCTCTTTTACTCATTGTGTTTGAGATACCAATGGAACATATAGCCAGAGATGTCCACCAGGAAATTGGTAACACAGGGTTCAGGAAAGAGACTTGGCTTGGATATATAGAGCTGGAAGTCATTCATATCATGATAATAATTAAATGGAAGCCACCCAAGGATAGAGTCTGTTTCTTTTTTTTTTTCCTGTTCTATACCCTCCTCTATAGTCTTTGACAGGTAATAGATACTTAAATGTTTACCAAACTGAATTCTAATCATCAGTTTACAATCATCTCTGATGTTGGGAGTATTATATTTCCATGGTGGCTGATTTTGGGTGGGTATGTGTTTTCTTCCTAGTTGAATATCCATTTTATTTCTACTTTTACAACAAACTGGTGATGAAAAATATGACTTAATGCAGTAGAATTGCTGAGCACCATTTAGTGAGGGGATGGTGAATGAGTGGACAAAATTGATCATTAAAGAAATGCGAGGCTCTCTAGGTGTTTAGACTCTTCCTACTGAAGAATGAGTATCCTATGATTATCATCATTTCATTTTTTATTTGTAATAATAATGAAGTACTTGTCAGGCAGTCTCCACTGTGAATTGGGACTATTATTACTGTAATTTTTTTCCCCAAGGACAAGAAACCAGGTGGCACTTGATTCCACTGCAATGGGGAATGATAGCACTTGCCATTTCCCCTCTGCTGCTCAGTTTACAAAGCACTTTCTTCACAATGGCCTATGAGGGAGGTAGCTCAGCACAAATATTATTATCTCCATTTTGCAGATGAGGTAATTGAGATCACAAAGAAGGGTAGTCACTCCTAAAAGGTTACAAACCTTGTCAATGATAGGGCCTGGGATTGAATGGGTTCTAATCTATACTATTTTTTTTGTGTGTGAATGTCCATAACAATAAGAAAATGGGTTCATCCATGTAACAAAATAACCTTGAGGTACATTGACAGCATGGTATCTGTGACTAAGGAGGCATTTACCCAATTGTACTCTATTCTTGTCATTCCAAACTTGGAGTATTGGATTTGGTTCTGGGCCACTTTAGGAAATCAATCTATAGAATGTCCTAATGAGAGTAACTGGGATAGATGGCGAATGGCCTTAAGGTCATACCATAGGAGAATCATTTGAAGGAAAATAATGATGTTTATCCTGGAGAAGAGGAGATTTGGAGGAGAGAATGAGAACAGTCTTCAAGTATCTCAAGGGCTGTCACATGGATGAAAGATTGAAATATAAACCTTTTTTTTAAAACTAGGAACAGTGGATGGAAGTTGCAAAGAACCTTGCTGAAAGGGGAAAAATAAAATTTTAGCAATTAGAGGTATCCCAAAATAGGATGGCACGTGGACAAAGGTAGTGGTTTCCCTTACACTAGTGGTCTTTTGATGAAGGTTAGATGTCCAGTAGCTTCTTGGGGATGTTGTAGGGGAGATTGTTCAGTTGTGAGTTGAGCTGAATGGCCACTGAGGTCCCTTTCAACCTGGAGAATATTAGATGACTGCATTTCTGGGATAGTGGAGAGGGTCTTTCAGTTCAGGGACAGGTTGGATTAAATGGCCCTTAATTGCATTCTCCATTCAGACATGACCTATTTCTGGAGAGGAAAGCCTTGGATGAGGGATATATAGTGCAGGAATAAAGAAACAAGTTTAACCAGGAAAGCTCAGGTCACATGACAGGCAAAGGTGTGAAAAAGAGAAAATTAATAAATGGTTTTCAAAATAGGAAAAAGTTTAGCTTTAAGTGGGAACCAATGTAGACATTTAAAGAAGCAGGAAGAAACGATTAGACTAGCAAGGAAGCTGAGGTGACAAGAAAAATTGGGCAAGCCCAGGCACACGTTTATATTGAAGGATGGAAAGAAAGCAAAGCTAATCCTGTTAGTGAGAGTAAATTATATCGGAAAATGTAGCAGGGAGAGGCAAATCAGTTCAGATTTGTGTCAGGTGAATTGAAGGAGACAGGCAGAAACTTTGTTCCTCTCTCCACCACCCTACAAAAAATAAAGCATAGGCAAATTCCAAGTCCCTAGCTCTTAATAAACTAATCAACCAGCAAGTGTTTATTTTGGGCTCAATATGTACTAGGTACTGGCCTTAAAGAGTGGGGATAAAAGCAATCCCTACCCTTAAGGAGTTTATGGTGATTACATGTAAATAAATAGGTTCATATAAGATACATAAGGTATAGACGGGAAATGACCTTAGCGGGGAAGACTCAATTAGTCTAGGGACAGGGAAATGGCTCCTGCAGAAGGTCCCATTTATTCGAATATTTGTTCATTTGGTTTCCTGTTCCCCTTGGTCTATACCTACACCATGTTAGCGGAGGATTGGACAGAAAATGCTCCAATAAGTAACAGGATGTTTGTGGCTCATGCTACCTATCTGCCTTGAGGTTTGCTCATGGCTTAGACCTCAGTCAGCCCTTGTCACTCCCCCAAAAGGATGGATTGTCAGCTTTTCCTACTTTCTATGGACTCCAGGCTATAATTCCTTGTGGTTAGAATAAAAGAAAACCAAAAATCATGCAGTAGGTATTGAGATCCCACGAGAATAGAGAAATTGAGATGGCACTGAGTGATGAGCTCTGCATTTCCCCACATCTCCCTTACCTCTTTGGGTTGCCTTTGATGAGTCATGACTCTCATGAGAAGGAGACCTCCTTGCTTAGTTTCTTGTCCAGTCTGTGTCAGCCTCCTGAAAATAAGGATCCAAATAACCAGGAACATGGGGGAAATTTTGATCCATTAGGTAGTTTTATGTATGATGCAAACAGGATGACTTTCCATAACAGCGTTTCCATCCAGATATCTGTTGGTGTACCTTGCCATTTAATTCACCGAAGACAGAATGAAAAAGCAAAAAGTGGTCTCATGGGCCATCTGGTCCAGGAATTCTTAACCCCACAATATGCTTAAAAAAAAATATATATATATATATATACATAGATAGATAGATATAGATATAGATATAGATAGACATAGCTACATAGATATCTATATAGATATATAGCTGTAGATATCTGTATAGATATATATGTATATAGATAGTTGGATTTCAACATAAATAGCTTTCCTTATAATTCTCTGTATTTCATTTTGTGCATTTAAAGCATCACTCTCAGCAGGGGCCTGGAAGCTGCACCAGACTAAATGCTAAAGCAAGGCATGACACAAAGTGAAGAATCTTTTATCTTATCCAACTTGTGATTGAACATGAATCTGCCCACCCCCACCACCCCTGCTGCCTACAAACATAGCAAGTGGTCACTTAATTTGTCCTTAAAGCTGTAAAATAAGGAGGGTGAGCCAGGATGGCAGGGTAAAAGCAGTGACTTGTACGAGCTCTCCCCAAACCCCTCCAAATACCTGTAAAAAAAAAGACTCTATATAAATTCTAGAGCAGCAGAACCCACAAAAAGACAGAGTGAAACAAATTTCCAGTCCAAGACAATCTGGATGGTTGATGGGAAAGGTCTGTAGGCTGGAGCAGGCCTCAGGGGACTAAATCACTGGCAGCTGGGTGGTTTCCAGACTTGTCAACTCACAAAAGGCAAAGGCATCTTAGAAGATCCTTGCATTGCTGAAAAGAGCTAAGCCTATCAAAGTTGGTCATGGAACAATGTTTCTGTTACTGTGTACAACATCCTCCTGGTTCTGCTCATTTCACTCATTTCACTTGGTTCATCCACAGCTAGAAAGAAGTCAGAGACATTAGTGGAGGTGAAACTGAAGAGGTTGAGGAAGAGTGAAATCAATATTTTGGAGAAACCTGACTTGAGTTGAGGAGATAACTGATGTGTGAACTTAACTCCCTGACCCAACAGACTTCCTGGTTAACACCTTCATAAAGATGACCATAAATGCCCATGTTAGTGCATCTCCACGTCTTCCTCAGCCAGTCCTGGGCTCTCTTATGTCAGCATTGCCACTTTTTAAAAAAGATTGAACCTCTTCCTTCCCAGGAATTATTTCCAACACTCAAGATAAAGATATCTCAGAAAAATCATGGAGAGGAGGGATAATGGCAATGACACTGGTGAAAGGAGAAAATATATGGAACAGAAGCTCAGCCAATCTGAGAACCAAGAAACTGGGGAAGCATTTCAGGTTAACAACCAGACCCCAAAGCCATCAAACACTTTATATTCCCTCTTGATGGACTATCTCAAGGAAAACAAAAAAGAGAATCAGAGTCAGGTGGCAGTAAATTCAATGTCCCTACCATCATTCTCACTGATGGCCATAAATGGGGAACAGAAATTTGATGGAAAAGTCAATACATGCTTCCTAGAGGAACTTAACTCAGAAGAATAGAAAACACAAAGCTCTAGAGATCCTGGACCGACTTGGCTGAAAACACATGTAAATTGGGAACACTCCAGCCAACTACACCAGAGTCATGTTGTCTACGGCTCTCAAGGGACCCTCTCCAATCCTCAATGACTTCTCTTACTAAAGTCCCTGAATATCAGACAAGAGAATAAGAAGCAGAATTGAAGATGAAGAAGGAACCAAAGGACAAGAAATGTCCTAGGAAAAATGAATTCCAAGACTTGGGTGTGAATATCTCCAAAAAAAAATAGCTCTTTCCAACACTCAAGACAAAGTCATCTCAGAAAAGGAGAATGACAAAGTCATTGGTGGAATGAGCAAAAGTTTGCAACAGAATTACAGCCAATCTGAAAACTAAGAAAATGGGAGAGCATGTCACGTTAACAACCACCCCCCAAAACTATTCAACACTTTAGGTTTTCTTTGGATGGCATATCTTGAAGAAAACAAAGAAAAGCAGAACCAGGTGGCAAGAAACTCAAGGTTGCCACTCTCACCTTCATTCTTTGCCATAAATGAGGAACAGAAACTTGATGGAAAAGTCCATACAAACTTTCAGGATGAACATAGCCCAGAGGGAAGGAAAACAAGAAGCTCTGAATCTCCTGGACCCAAGTTGGCAGAAAACACATGCAGTTCAGGAATACTCCAGACAAATATACCAGATTCTGTGGCTCTGCCTCCATTTTGGAATTCTCTTCTCCCCACAGATATGCAAATATGTCACCTCTTTTTAAACTCCCTGGAGAACAGAAAAAAGGACAAACGATGCAGCCACAATGTAAGAAGAAAGAAGCACTGGACAAGCCAGGGCACAAGCAACTCCTCCATTGGGGAAAAAACAAAACAAAACAAAACAAAAAAACTGGAGCAGCTAGGTGGCACAGTGGATACAGCACTGGCCCTGAAGTCAGGAGGACCTGAATTCAAATCCAGCCTCAAACCAAACACTTGACAGTTACTAGCTGTGTGACCCTGGGCAAGTCACTTAACCCCAATTGCCCAAAAAACAAAACCAACCAAACAAAAAAAAAAAAAAACGAAAACTCTTCCCAAGCCTAGGAGAGAGTAACAAATTTGATGCACTGATGAGGGGAGAGTTTGTACTGGATATCAATGTGACTGATTTCTTACCCCACTCTTCGGCTTTGAACAGACCAACAAATGAGAATGAAGAGCAAAAGGCAGAGAACAAGGAGGCATCTGACGATCAAAAAGGAATGAAAATATGACACAAGTTCTCAGAATATTAATTAGGGATTCTCAAGGAGTACTTTCATAGAAAGGAATCTATCCAGCCTGATGAAGTCCAGTTTCTTTCTGAGGCCCTGAGCCTGACTCCACAGCAGATCCAACACTGGTTTGGTAATCAAAGATCCAAAAGGAATAAATATGCAGGCTCATTAAACAGAGAATCTGATACACAAGCAGCTGATGGAATCCCAACCAGGAGTATGACCAACTTTATTCCATGGAAAGAAATCTTCCAGAACTTGGAAGGACTAGATGGACTGAGGAGGGGAGATGTCATTCCTAATCCTGAGGAGAGTAATTTCTTGTCCCAAACTCCAGCTTTGAACAGATCCAAAAATGATGAAGAAAAAAAAAGGCGGAGAACATAGAAGCATCTGATAATCAAAAAGGAAAGAAAATACGACAAGCTTTCAAGATGCTCAGTGAATACTTTCACAGAAATGAATATATAAGGCCTAATGAAGTCCAGGTACTTTCTAAGGCACTGAGCCTGACTCCTTAGCAGATCAGATTTTGGTTTGGTAACCAGAGGGCAAAGAAGAAATTTGAGGGCTCATTCAATAGAACACAAAATATGGAAGATGTCAGATGTGCAGGAGCTGTTTTCCCAAACTGAAGTACCCAGAATCCCATGATTACTGCTATGTTTTCATTCCATAACCATCATAATTCAAGATGAATACTCATTCTTCTGTGAACTTACCATTCCAATACTTATCAGATGACACAAGGGAGTGGTACCTATGCTTCAAGTGACCAATTTCTTCATTCAAGGCTGAGGTTAAAATATTTAGTCAATAGTGTCATCAACTTGTAAACAACTGATATTTGATTAAAAAGGTACAAATCATTTAATGGTTATGCAATATTAAATAGTATAACAAGTTATAAAAAAGATGTAACGTTCACTATCTCAACACTCATTATCTTTTCCCCAAAGCCATTTTTCTTTAGAACTTCACTATCTCTGCTGAAAGCACTACTTTCCTTCCACCCCACCAGGTTCATAAGCTCAGCGTCACCTCTGTCTCCTCTCTCTCACTCATGCATCAGTAACAAAATCTGGATTTTTCTACTTCCCCAATGTCTCTTGCACATACCCTGCTCTCTCTACTCTCACAGCTCCTACCTCATTTCAGGCTTTCATCCCTTTTCTCTCAGAATACCTCATTAATCTCTTACTTTGTGTCCCTGCCTCATGACTCTCTGCCGATTCATCCTTCATATATAGATGAAAGTGGTTTTCCTAAAATACATTTGACCATTTCACTTCTTTCCCTAGTGCCTTGCCCCACACTCAAGTTCCTCCCTATTACCTCTAAACAGAACTAGAAGTTCCTGAAGATTGAACTCTTGGGTCAAATATAAGTTTTATCTGGCAGTTAAAGCTTTTTACAAACTGACTGTATCCTGACTTTCCATCTTTATTGCACATCACTACAATCCATGTAATCTCTAGTTCAGTCTTACTGGTTTTCTTGCTCATCCTCACACCTGGAACTCTATCTGCCTCAACCATCATTTTCACTGGTTGTTCCCCATACCTGGAATGGTCTCATCCTTATTTTTATTTCTAGGAATCCCTGGTTTCCTTCAACACTCAGTTCAAGTGCCTCTTTTGAATGAAGCTTTTTCTGGTCACCCAAATGCTAAAGTCTTCTCCCCATATCTACCCACCACATCCAGTCATCTGACAGTGGTTTTATACATCTCATACATACCTATATGGATGCATATTGTCAAGAATGTCTCAGATTATTTCAATTTCATTTTTGCATGTCCATTACCCAGAATATTGCTCAACAAATGTTAACTGATTAATTATTTCCAAGGCAGTCCATTCCATTTGGAGGTAGCTGCAATCCTTAAGAGAGTTTTCTGGAAATAAAGTGTAAATTTATCTCTTGGCATTTTCTCCCCATCACTTCTGTTTCTGTCTGCCCTCTGGGGTCGAGTAGAAGAAGGATAATCTCTTTTCTGCTTGACAATTTTTTTGTATTCTTGAAGCTGGCAGTCATGCACCCCTTGTATCTTCTATTCTCTGCACTAAACATCTAATAACACCTCCCTCCAAGGTTGTTGTGCAGATCAAATGACATAATCATTATAAAGCACTTAACACAGTGCCTGGCACATAATAAGTGCTATAGAAATGTTAGCTATTAAACATTCCCGATTCTTTCAGGTCCTAGCTTTATAAGATCCATTCTAGTACCAAATTAAAAACAAAAACAAAAACAAACTCACAGAGGAATGGCCTTGGGCAGTTCACTTAATCTCTTCATGCCTCAGTTTAATAATCTCTAAAATGAGAGCACTGGATTGCAATAGATATTCTTTAACATACCTTTCAGTGCTAAGTCTTATGATCCCATGAACAGAACTCAAATAATTCTGTTAGACATAGCCAAAAGAGATGTAAGCTGGAATAGTGCTCAGGGCATCTAATTTAACCCTCTCATTTTTGTAACCAAGAAAGTTTAAGTGACTCACCCAAAGTTCCATTGTTAGGAAATGCCAAAGGTTGGATTGGAACCCAGATCCTTTTACTACAGAAATAGTGTTCTTCCTACTGTAGTGCCATTCTTAAATTATTTTCTTAAATGAAAATAAGAAATTAAACCAACTATCAATTTCGTGTTTGTTCAATCCTTTCATAGTAGAATAATTGTTCTCTAACATTTTAGAAACAATTAGCTAATTATTTAAAATAATTTCAGCTTCTAGCGACTTGCTATTAACATGAATAATAAAGAAACTTCAAAACCATCAAAGCACTCTTGCTAATGTGTCACTGGGGCATTGGAATAGTCAACAAAGTAAAGTATTTGTAAGAAGCAAATGACAGAGGGGTCTTTGGTTGATTGAGCTCCATTTTTGTCATGCAGATTTCCAGAAGCCCTTGCAGTTCTTTCAGATGTTCTCAGATTTTTGCTTCACTTCCAACTATGCAATTTTTTTGCTTGTTTGTTTGTTTGGAATAACACTGAAATCAAAGGGGGAAAAAAGGGGCGAGTTTAAAAGGAAATGTGATATTGATTGACCAGCTGCTATGTATCTGCTGGAGGAAAGCTTCTGAAGATAGAACAAAAGTGATGGATAGACTGAAGAAAAAAAAAGAAATAGAAGACCATTGAGCATTTTATCTTTTGAAGAATGAAACTTCAGAACTTCAAAACAATCAAAGGCATATTCTTATATTTGTGTCCAAATTAACTGGAACAGAACAAAATAATTAAACTTATGAACACTCAATAAATTTTACTGTTTTACATCTTTAAAAAAAACTATTTAGCGTGTCATCTTTTGAGTACTATTGTGAGTTTTACATTTGTTATTAAGTTCTCAGGCCTCACCTTTGACTCTCTATAGTTTCTTTACTGTGCCACAGGAATGTTCTTACTCTTGAAGGTCACTCTATCAATGGAATTATTGCACTGGAATACACTCTGCCCCTGTGGACCCCTCCTCTGATTGGCTGTTTCCTCCCAGAACCTCCATTTTGAGGAAATTGTCCAGGTCAGTTTTCATTTCCAGGCTCTACTCCTGATGCTCTGAACCTTTTCTACCATGACCTTATGTTGGTACCACCACTCCTCTCTCTTTTAGCTTCTTTTTATGTGTTGTCTTCTATTATTAAAATATAAACTCCATGAAGGAGCTATAAGGTTCACAGGAATTAAAAAAAAAAAAGGTCTCAAAATAGATTTGAGTGGATGAAGATGGTGAAGATGGCCCTAATCAGTGTCACTGAAGTACAAAGGAAGGTGCCAATCAACCAAACAGCTCCAAAGAGGACGACGCTAAGAATAATCATGCTTCTGTTGTAAAATGGTACTACGCATAGAAAACATGGCTTTAAGAGGGATCTGCAAGTTGAAGAGGCTTGAAGCTGAGAGAAGAGATGAGAGAAGAGCAGTAAAGTGAATACCCAGTTCTATGAAGAAAAATAATGCTTGTAATGGATACAAATATACAAAGACTAAAATAATGAAGAACAAAAAAAAGTATTTTTTTCAATTATCAAGCATTTGTTTTTTTTTCTCCCACCTCTTCACAACACTCACCAGTTCCCCAGAGGAAAAAAGAAAAACCTTTGTAAGAAATATTCATAATCAAGCAGAGCAATTTCTCACATTGGCCATAGCAAAAAAAAAATCACATTTTGCATATTAATGCATGACCTTTCTGTCAAGGGGAGGGCAGCATTCTTTATGATCAGTTATCTAGAATTAATTGATCATTGTGCTAAAAAAGTTCTTGTCTTTCATAATAATTTATTTTAATAATGTTGATTATATAGTATAAATTGTTTTATTTCTGCTCACTATTCTTTGTATAAATTCATATTTCTTGCTAGATTTCTATGATATCATTTCTTTCTTCATTTCTAAGAGCCCAGTTGTATTCCCTTAAATTCATATACCATTGATGGCCAAAAAAACTGCAAATTAAGAGGTTGCCCACCACAAAGAGAACTACTTGGCTATATAAATAGAGATAGAGATATCTGTATGTATGTATGTATGTATGTATGTATGTATCTATCTATCTATCTATCTATCCATCTTTTTTATGTCTTTGATCTCGTGAGGTATGAACACAGTAGTGCTATCCCTGGATCAAAGAGTATATTCACTATCGATAAAATCTAATAGGGTTAATGAAACTAAATACTCATACTTCAATGGAAGAATAATGCCTTTGGATTAATATTATTAGGTACAAGTAGTTCTGCCCAGCCTAACCCACTGTCATATTGTTCAATCTATCACTTTATTTATGATGCAAATGTGGGGTTCTGCAACTTTTCTAACTAATGAGGAATTTCTGTTGACATATTGCTTATAGTTGGTATAATATATAATATATTATGTTACATTCCTAATGGACTAACTTTTCTCTAATTGTTTTACCTTACATTGTCTTTTTGCAAAATTAATTCATCTTTTTAGTAGAAAATTTCCTATATTATTTTATCTGTGATTTCTATTTTTATCTAATATTTAGTATGGGTTATACATTGTCAATTCTATATTTTTTCTCAACAGGTCAATATAATTAATTATCTCCAAGACATATTTTTGCCCATAAATACCCATGTACCCCTTCATCATATTAGAATGGAACCAAGATTTAATCAATGTGAGTGTTTTTTCTGCTCCTATAGAGAGGCACCAATCAATAGCCTAGGTAACTCTCCAAGGCCCCAAGTTATTAAACAGTTTCTGACATGCTTTGATAGAGTTTCCTACCTGATAATCATACCTGGGCAATCACAGATGAAGTTCTTACTTTTTTATATTTTTTTTAAGTGAAGTAATCAGGGTTAAGTGACTTGCCCAAGGTCACACAGCTAGTATGTGTCAAGTGTTTGGTCTAAGGCCGGACTTGAACTCAGGTCCTCCTGACTTCAGAGCCAGTGCTCTATCCACTGCGCAACCTAGCTGCCTCTTGAAGTTCTTATTCTTCATCAATGCAAGTCTCAGCCTAACCAAGCCTTCTTATGTGCAGTTTTTGTCCATTATTTTCCCTCCAAAGAGGATTTATCCAATGTGCTGAATACTTTCCTCTAGTTCTTTTCACATATCAGAGATGATAGTACAGCTCTCTATTCATCTGTCTATTTTGTCCATCCATATTCTTACTAATTAGGAGAGCAAAAAGAATCATGTTAGGTTTTATCAGTAGTGAGTATACTCTTTGACCCAGTGATATCACTACTAAGCTTATACCTTAGGATATCAAAGCCATATCTTTTAATCAAAGTCAGAATTCCATCTGTCATTAAAGATCCATGTAACATCGGTCAAGTTTATTTACTTTTCTGGACTTTACTTTCTTCATCTCTTAAAAATGATCACATTCAAATAAATGGCCTTAATGATCCCTCTTACCCTACCCTATTATCTTGTGAACTTTTCTTTTCATACAAGTTCTTGATATCTTTGCTGACACTTGTCAACACAGATGAACATGAGACGGTGGATAAGTTGTTTCTTTTAGTATCAGGAAGTTCCAAGCTCAGATCTAGCCTAAAATGCTTACTAGTTGTGTGAGGGCAACAAGTCACTTAAGTTCTTTATCACTCAAAGTCCTTGTTTATAAAATCAAAACATTGGTCTCAGTGATGTTTTGTGATCTCTTCCAGCTCTAAATATCTTATTCTATTATAATAATCATTGGTTGCATGTTCAAGTTGAACTTTGGTTCTTCTAAGCTCATGAAACTCTATGATTTGTAGACAAAACCATCTCCAGGATAAGAGTTATGGTAAAAGGGCTCTGGCCCTAGTGTACAACATGGCATTATTGAATGTACTAAACAATTTGGGTTTATGTAATTCACTAGATTATGATTATAATCAATCCGTTTTTCTGGACCTAATCTGTGATTTCATTCAGTCCTGATGAGGACTGAACTCTGAGGACTAACCCTCTGAGACCAATGCAGATCAGGACACCTGCTTTGTAAGTTATAGTCTGGATCAATAGATCGATGCCAAGGACATTGGGACTTGGCATCATCACACACCTACTAAGTATATAAAGCCAGATTTATCCCTATGTCTTCCTGCCTCTGAGGTCAGCTTTTTATCCAAACTGCTGCTTCTCTAAATAATACACATGGAAATAATGTTATTGAATGATATTAATCTTTAAATCTATTAGTTAAATCCTCTTCTAAATGAGCCCTAGTGACTTGAGTGCTTATGGCAAAAACCGAAAGATGATTCTAGGAGCATAGATGGAGAAGAGCTGTGAGGCATCTCAGAGGTCATCTGCTCCAATTTGCCTTCATTTTAGAGACGGTAAAACAGGCCTAAATAAGTGAAATGAGTCATAACTCACACAGGTAATAAGTGACCTAAGTAAATTTGACCTAAGGTTTTACGATGCCCAAACCATGATGCTTTCTGTGGTGTTACACTTCTTCTCAAGGAGGATTAGTGAATGAGGCTGGGTCCATAATCAGGGTCATTATGAAAAATAAACAAACAAACAAAAAATAACGCCAAAGTGATTTTCCTAATGCACAGTTCTGATCATATCATGCCTCTATTCAATAAACTCCAGTGAAACTCAATTACTTCCAGGATCAAATGTAAAGTCTTATGCTGGTCTTGGAAAGCCTTCCCATGCTTAGCCGCTTCCTCCTTTTCCAGTCTCCATATGCTTTACCTCCCTCCGTGTACTCCATCTATGCTTCATTGGATTTCTTGCCGTTCTGCACACATGGCACTCCATCTGGCTCCTCTGTACTTTTGTACTGGCTGTCCTCTGTGCCAGGATTGCTCTTCCCCTTCATCTCTGCTTTTAAGTTTCCTTGGTTTTCTTTAAGGTTCTCCTGAAATCTCATCTCCTACAGAAGGCCTTTCCTAGTACCCACTGCCCCTTCACCCTCTGCTAATGCTTCTTATCTGTTTACCTCTCATTTTCTGTGTATATATCTTGCATGTAAGTAGTTATTTACAAACTGTCTTCTCTATTAGAATATGAACTCCTTGAGGTCAGGGACCAAATTTTTACCTTTTTCGCATCACTAATATTTAGCAGAGTGACTGCTACATAATAAATGTTTCTTGACTGACACAAACGATCAATCAATATATATTAAAAAAATCATAATGCCCCCCAAAATTATAACACAAGATCCATGATTGGACAAACCAAAATTGCTCTTCCAACATTATAGCCTTGAAACTTTATTCCACACATCCTCGAATAAAGTACGGTCATTTTCCTCTCGTTTATGCTGATTGATAAGTAGAAATACATACATATATGCATAATATGATTTTGGAAAAATATGTGCATATGTGTGTGGTCACTCATTTTGAGTATATAAAGATGATTACTGAATTTTCTATATTAATATTTAAAAGCCTCCATGTATAATTATATTTCTTATGGGCATTCCCTCCACTGACATAAATTATGATCCTTCCACACATTTATAAATGGTCTTTGTCAGTTACTGCGCAGTTAAAAATGACTTCCTACTCTCTTCTGCTCCTGATTGCTCTAAACATAGAAAGCCCAACACTAAACATGCCTTCTATGCCTTTCAGCATCTGTAGGACTTGATCTACTCACAAAAGCTTGAAAACTCAGCTTCATCTTCATGTCAAGGTGAGGTATCAGGAAGAGAGATTAAGCATGTAGATGAATTTTTTTTGTATTAGCTGTAATTCTGGAATACTGGGGTCATTGTTGCTGCTGTTGTTAATGTCATCATCACTGGTGTTATTTTCTTTCTTTTTATCCTTGGCACCTAACACAGTTCCTTACACATAGGAAGAAGGATCATAAATTTAGACCCTGAAGGGACCTTAATTATTGGTCATCTAGTGAAACCTCATCCTGAGAGGTTTCCTTGCTCAGTGTTACAAAGGTGGTAAATATCAAAGCTAATATACCAATAGAGGTTCAGCCCAAGAAAACTGGCCACCGGTGAGAATTGCTTTTGGCTAAAGCAATTCATTAAGTTCACGTACTAAGGTGTGGAGGAACTAAGCATGTACCTTTTCTAGACTATGCCTGTTTCAGGCCAGTCCCCTGGTTGATTAGGTTTGATCTTTCCTTAGCTTTAACAAGGGAAGGAATGAGTCCCCCCTACCCACTTCTCTATTACTATAAAGGGTAATATCGTCCTCCAAGTTCCTCAGGCTTGCAACTCAGGAGTCGTTCTGGATTCCTCACCGTATCTCTCTCTCCCCTCCTGTATTCAAGCTGTTGTCAAGGACTGCTGATTTCACCTTTGCAATATCTCTTGAATAGGTCCCTTACTTTCTGACACTGCCATCACTCTAATACTGGCTTTCATCACTTCAGGCCTGGATCATTACAATAGCCTGCTGGTAGGTCTGCCTGACGTAAGCCTCCCACCATTCCAATTCATCCCCTATTTGGCCATTAGAGTGATTTTCCTAAAACATAAGTGCAATCATGTCCCCCTTCTACTCACCAAGCTCCCATGGCTCCCTATTGTCTCTAGCTCTCTCCTGTCTTTATAGTTTTCTTACACCTTACTGCCTGACACATTCCTGGCTATTGTACAAACAAGACAGCTCATCTCTCATTTTCAGGTATTCTCTCTGGTTGTCTCTCATGCCTGGAACACTCTCTCTCCTCTATTCCAACAATTGAATTGCCTGACTTCCTTTGAAGTCCCAATTAAAATCCTACATTCTACAGGAAGCCTTCTCAACCCCTCTTCATCCCAGTGTCTTCCCTCTGTTTATTGTTTTCTATTGATCCTGTGTATAACTTGCTTTGTATATATTTATTGCATGTTGTCTCCCCATTAGATAGTAGGCTCTTTGAAAGTAGGGACTATTTTTTGCCTATTTTTGTATCCTTAGTGCTTAGCATAGTCCTGGTACATAGTAGGTGCTTAATAAATGTTTATTGGTGGATTGATTCAGAAAGAAAAGGCATTGAAGATACCTCAAGTTGAGTTAGCTAAGAAATCTCCTTTACCTTATTTGCCCATCATGATGCACCAAGCATCAGAGAGGCCCTGGAACTCCTCATGCCTATTTGGCACTTAGACAATGAAAAAGTGATATTAGGATTCTAAGCCCTTGGTCCCCTAAGACAACTAAATCTTATGGAAGGCCCCAATACCTTTTTAAGGAAAAACAAAACTAAATATAGCTTGCATAGAATAGGGGCTAGTATATTGCTCCTACCATAGCACCAATGAAGGAAACCTTCCCATCTTTGAGATCACAGATCTTTTAAAGCATTAGAGAAACAAGCCTTACCACTCTTTTAAGGTATTCATTTACTGTTTCATAAGGATCCATGTCAGTTCTTTTTTTTTTTCATTAAATTTTTTCCATTAAAAAAATGATTTTTCACTTTTTAATTCCTCCCACCTCACCCTTTAGTCAGGAGAGAGTAAAGAGAAAGAAAACCCTTGCAACAAATATTCATAGTCAAACAAAATAAATTCCTGTACTAGATATATCCTAAACTATACACACATATACATCTACATATATATATGTATGTATGTGTGCATGGATATATACATATATACACACATATGCATATGTGTATGTGTGTGTATTTGTATCATGAGTCCATCACCTCTGTTAGGAGAGTGGGTAGGACTCTTCAATATCAATACTCAGGAATCATGTTCATTGTATTGATCAAAGGTCTTAAGTCTTTCAAAGTGGTTTCTTCTTATGCTATTGCATTATGGTAAAAAGTGTTCTTCTACTTCTGCTCACTTCACTTTTTTTAGTACCTAAATCTTCCTAAGTTTCACTGAAACCATTCTTCTCATCAATTCTTATGGCATAATAATATTCCATTAATTTCAAACATCATAATTTGTTCAAGTATTCTAATAATTGATGGGCAACACCTTATTTTCTAATTATTTGCTACTGTAAAAAAAGAGCTGCTACAAATATTTTTGTACATATGCCTCTTGGGGACAACTCCATCCTGAAGTTGATTTAATGATTTCTGAGTCCCTGCCCAGAACACAAAGGTGCTCTCCTTCTCCCCCTTCAACTCACACTTCAGCCTGGTCCATCTCTAGACTGACTACTTGAAAATTAAGATGGAGCATCTTGTGTGTGGAACAGCAAACAAGCCCCAGTGGCAGGGCCCCAGATTGTATAAAGGCAAGTCAAGTTTTAGATGACTAAAAAAGTAAGTTGGGGCCATGTTGTGAAGAGATTTAAATGTCAAATGGAGATGTTGATATGTTTTCCTAGACAGATCAAAGGAGATTCCTAACCTTTTAGTTTAAGGACCCCTTGGGCAGCCTGGAGAAGCCTATGGAGCCCTTTTCAGAATGTTTTAAAATACGTAAAACAAACTACAAAGAATTATAAGGAAAATAATTACATTGAGATATAGTTATCAAAGTATATATTAAAGGAAAAAAAAACACACATTCATAGACCACAGATTAAGAACATCTGTCCTAGAGGTAATAAGAAGTCACTGTAGTTTATTGAGTTGGAGAGAGTGACATAATAAGACCTTTGCTTCAGGAGAATCACTGGAGGGGAAATAACCCTGTTTCCTTATTCCACGCATCTTTCCAACAAACTATGGTCATGTTCCATTCAAATTCCATGACTCATGTGTATTTTGTTAAAGCTGTAATTGGAGGTTATATTGCATGGGGATACTCATTTGCTCCTCCCTTCCCTCACCCTTTTAATATATAGCAAAGCAAAGAAGAGGAAGGAAAGCAACAGCCGATACCACTCCCCCCTACTCCCCTTCAGCTTAGTTTGTATGAGTTTATGTGTTGGGGGGGCACTCTGGGTGAATGGAATGCTGCTCCTCTGAAGGAGTTTAGAATAGTTTCATTTCTTTCCCTGTTCTGCATTACTTAAATCAACATTTCTTTCTCTTTATGGGTCCAGGTAAGAAACATCTCTACATTTAAACACTTTAGAAAAGCCGGTATCCACCAGGTTGGAAAATCATATGTCAGTATTGATTTTCTAAATAGTAGTAATTCAACATAAGCACCAGTGATGGTGCTTTTTAAAATTCTCTTTGTAAGAGCACTTTATCTTGGGAAGCATTTTATGAAATGAAGATTATAGCATGCCTATATGTTCAGTCTGAACTCATGCACTGACAGCAGAACATTTCTGATGAGAGAAATTTGGCATAGCAGAGAATACAGAAGATTCTTGCAACTGGGAGGACCCAAGACAATTTATAGAAAAAAAGAAGCATAGTTCTGGAATTGGAAAGAAATTTAGAGGTGATCCACTTGGTTATGACCCACAGTTTAAGAAGCATTGATAGGAGTTGAAAGCAGAAAAAGTTTAAGAAGCCCTGATCTAGAGACCCAGAGACTTACAGGGGTTACCTTTACCTCACATGGGCAGTATATTTAATGAAATGAACCATATTTCAACCATGCTGGAAATATAGCCTCCCTTCATAGGTGAATCCTAATAATAATCAGCATGGAAGCATTGACTTGCTCTGTTGGTCAATTCACTCTTCTTTTTTTGTTTTTTATTTAGTTTATTTTATTTTTTTTTTAGGCAATTGGGGTTAAGTGACTTACCCAGGGTCACACAGCTACTAAGTGTCAAGTGTTTGGTCTGATACCAAATTTGAACTCAGGTACTCCTGACTTCATGGCAGGTGCTCTATCCACTGAGCCACCTAGCTGCCCCATTTGATTCACTCTTCTTTACATAGCCTGGTGGTCCTCCACTCTATGGGACTCATCATATCAGTTCCAGACTTTGTTTGGACACCTAATCCAGTGGACTTTAGCCCTACTACAGCTCAGAACTCCTGATATCAAGGGATCCAACAGTCTCAGACTTTTTTAGTCGCAAGGACGACAGGAATATACCTCATAGCCTGGCCCAATCAACATTGTGAAAATGCATGATTTTGAAAGACTTAAGAACTTTTATCAATGCAAAGATAAACCAGAATTCTGGAGGACCAGTGATGAAGTATGCTACCTATCTCTTGGCAGAAAGCAATGGAATCATATGGAAAACCAGATGTGTTTTTGGATGTGACCAATTTCAATAGGAATTTATTTTGCATGACTATAAACATTTGTTACAAAGGTTTTGTTGGTTTTGTTTTTGTTTTTCATTGCAGAGAGGGAGAAAAATAAATGCTTGGTAATTTCTTTAAGGGAAAATTTAATTTACAAAAGAAAATAATGAAGCATATCTGAACACATTGTTCTCACTAAATATATATTATTCATGTATAGTACTGTCTCTTTAAGGTAAGTGGGAAGTAAGTAAGGCAGGTGAGTAAGGGGTAGATTTTCCCCCACAACAAGGTTACCCTGAGGACCCTATGAGAACCTGAGAGAAATCCTATAGTGATGTTCCTTGACTGTGAACCTAGACTTGCCAGCGTGAGGGCAGGTTGGCATAAGAGACCAAGCCTAGAGTGTGAATTAGTGTCTTCCCATTTTATATGAGAGGTAGGAGATGCTATGAGGCAGCTAGGTGGCTCAATGGATAGAGCACTGGGTCTGGAGTTAGGAAGGCCTGAGTTCCAATATGGCCTCAAACACTCGCTGTGTGACCCTCGAAAAGTCATTTTACCTCTTAATCCACAGAAGAAGGAAATGACAAGCTACTCCAGGATCTTTGCCAAGAAATCCCATGGACAGTGTAGTCCATGGGGTCAGGAAGAATCAGACACAACTGAACAATAGGAGCACTACAGATAGCCCCACGCATCCATTACATCAATAATATTCTAGTGAATGCAAAAAGGAGTTTGTTCCATTAGTAAATAATGTAAATATCTGCCTCCCAGCTTCTATGGCTTCCTTCAAGGGTCATGTAAAAGCCTGTCTTCTATAGGAATGATGAAGCTTTTCCTCACTCCTCTTAACACCAGCACTTTCCCTTTGTTGATTATCTCCAATTAATTCTACATATATCTTATTTATACCTACTTGTTTGCTTGTTTAGAATTTATTGGACCATGAGTTCTTTGAGATCAGGGACTGCCTTTTGCCTTTTGTAATGTCCCGGTGCTTAGCACAGTGAGAGGCAAATAGGGTCCTAATAATGTTTATTGACTGATTGCCACTCTCACAAGTCCACTCAGTACTTTCATCACTCCTCCCTTCCAGCTCTAGAATCAAAATCATGTGATTCTTCCTTTACTACTGGAACAGTGGTGTCAATATATTCCAATGAGTTTCCAAAACAACCTTCTCCTTCACCTAGATACTACTGCTATTACTACCACCACTACTACCACTACTACTACTATTACTACTACTACTACTACTATCACTATTACCACTACTACCATGACCACCACTGTTGCTGCTGCTGCTGCTACTGCTGCTACTACTGCTAC